>NW_010973284.1:15471367-15471842 GCF_000737465.1 Haliaeetus leucocephalus | reverse complement strand
CCCCTCCCCTCCCGCAGGTGGACGGGCACCCCGGCCCCTCAGGGAGGCGGCCTCCCGGCGGCGGCGAGGGCCAGCCGCGCGCTGCCCTCGGAAAGCCCCGCTCCGCCCTGGCCCCCGCTCGCTCCCCCTCCTTCCTTCCGTTCCTCCCTCCCGTGCCGGGGGAGCGGGGCACCTGTCAGCGGCGGCCACCCCTCGCTTACCTGGCCGCACCGCGCCGCGCCGCCTCCCCTCCCGCCTGGCCTTGGCCTGGCGCGACCAGCCCCGCCGCGTAGCGGAGTGCCGCCCGCGCGCTCCGTCCGCGAGGGAGCCGGCAGCGCGGCGCGAGGCACCGGCTCTAACCGGCACTTCTCGGATCCGGCCCCGCCCCCGCCCCGCCGCCGTTGTCACGTTACCGGCCGCGCCAGCCAATGGGGCGCGCCCGGCGGAACCGCTGACAGGCCGCGGGGCGGGGGAGAGGGCCGCGGCGGACAAAAGC
>NW_010973284.1:15459591-15471177 GCF_000737465.1 Haliaeetus leucocephalus | reverse complement strand
GGCAGCGGCCGCCCCCTCGGTGCCGGCATTTAAACGCAGCGAGCCGCTCGAAGGCGGGAGCAGGTGGAGCGAGCAAGCAGTTGCCGCTGCAAAACTGAAACTTAATGAAGGTGACACTCGCAAAGCGGCAGCTCGGCCTGACAGAGGGCGCGCGGCTTCCCGGGCACCAGAGGCCTCGGCTGGGGCCGGGCAAGGGGTGCGCGTCCCGGAGCGGCCCCGCGGGCGGCTTCGCGGGCCGCGGCAGGGGACGAAGCCAAGCCCCGCGGGGGCGAGCGGAAGGAGCGGGGCTCGTCCGGCCGAGGAGAGCACGACGGGGGACGCTCGGGAACGTTCCGCGCGGTCGCATTCGGAACAAGCTCGCAGCCCTGCGGCACCCCGCCGGATGCGCTATCGCTGTACCCGCTCTGCAGCGACGGTCGTCGCATTACCGTGGCCAGGTACACCCGATGCCCACCCCTGTTGGCCAGGGACAGACTCGGGTCCGTATTACTGGATGGCAAGACCCTTGCGTGGCTCTTCGGTTCCAGTGAAAACCTGGCCGCGACATAAAAAAGTTCACAAAGACGCACGATGTTTTAAAAAAAATCAATCATAGATTCATTTGACTTTCCTATTTCGCTTCCTTCCTCTTTCTCCAGCGGACAGTGCAGCTGCCTCCTCCAAATGCCTGAAGAGGCTGATTCTGCTGGGTAAACCCATGAAAGCCTGAAGGAAAATTTTGATTCCCACCTAGATTTCTGCACATAACTGGGACAAATCGGCTGTGTCTGCCTGCTCTTAGTCATACAAACAGCTCAATCTACTCACGTAATTTTGCTGCCATATTTTCATTATTAGCAACTCCATTGTAAGAATCTATTCAAAATTCTATTTACAATATCATTATACTCCTTACAGTCGCTGTGCTATAGTAATGTTAATTGTTCGTGTAGTCATCAATTTCGTGGGAAAAGGGTCTATTTTCAAAATACTGCTCTTCCTCCATAAAACACCAAAGTCCTTTTCTTCACTGGTGTATGAAAACCCCCTTCATTAAACAGCACAGACACTAAATTTTGCAAAAATAACAATTTTCAAATTGTATCCAGTACACATTTAGCTATTATTATTAGTTTCAACTTAAAATACCCATTAAAATATAACATACTTCTGTGCAACACAGAAGTATGTGCTTGTTTAATCACATGCATTGCAGTTTAGCCAAAAGTGAAACTAATTACAAAGAAAAGTGAAGCTTGCTTTTTAATCCAAACACATAGAAATACTAATGCAAATATCTATGCTGTAAAAGAAAAAAAAAGCATGTTTGCTTCACTAGTTTGCAGTCATATGGGTAGCCTAGCAGACAATGTATTTGTTTTGCATTTGGTTTAGGCTGATAGTTTCTACTTAGGGTGATGTACTTTGATAGTAATCTAACCTCAGAGAAGCCGCTATTGTCATCAGAAAGATGGCAACAGCATGACATTGTCTGCAATTACTGCTCCAAGAGTCGTTGGTAAGGTTTGGTAAACAGCAGACAGCAGGCCAGCAATCTTCCCAGGAGACCAATTCCCTTTTGCCTCATGAACTGCCACCTCCTTAGCTGACTGTATCTCAACTTCCATCATCAAGACAAATCTTCTGCTGTTTTAGGGTTTCCCTGAGGAATGATTTAATCCATTTTAGCTTATTGGAACTATTTCCCCTTTCTGTGAGCAAAATAAATTAAAGTACATCTTAGTCTATAATCTTCATTTCTACTAACTAAAAAACGAAAAGTCTGTCTCCTGGATCTGCCACATTTTCGTTTTGTTGGCAATAGGCTAGGAAGACAAATTAATGTTTAATTAAATTATAAAACCAAGGAATGTTTGTGCTAAATTGTAAAATGAAGAACTATTTGTGCTAAAAATGAAAGTATTGAATTAAGTCAGAACACTGAAGTTAATGGTCATAAGGTTCATAACTGCTTGAGCAGAAGATTGCAACCCAACTTTCTAGGTTTGGTTCTTATTTACTCTGCTACTGAGTAGCTCCTGGGGAAGCACAAGAGGAACACTCAACTCATCAGTCACACCCCACAAATCTCCGAGCGATGATATCTGAGCAAAGGGAATATTTTGTTAACTGCCTACTCAAAAACAAAGCTGTTTTTAGCTGTGCAGCTCCTGAGTGTATGCCTAGCAGATCAAGTTCTTCTTTGGGGTTATCTTAGTGCAATTATTTTAGGATTAATTTCTTGCAGTCTTTTTCAAGCAACGTTATCTGGAAAATGTTCTTCAAGCTCTAACACCCTTTCTAATTGTTTGTCACAGCCAGTTATCAGATACTGAAAAACAACAGCTTGACAATCCAGGGAAAGTTGAGTTTCATTTCACACATCATGCCATCCCCTGATCTTTTTTAACTTGATATTTAGATGTTATGAAACCAGCTTTGAATCTCAAAAGAAGTTAACAGTTTCAAATGTTATGCTCAGTGTGACTAATGGTGTCCTGAGCATCTACTTCAATCCCTCCACTTGTACAATTTTAGGAAATCTCATGTAGTAAGGAAGGGAAAGCTATAGAGCAGAGTCCTGTATATTTAAGAGGGTAATATTTATAGTCAAAATTTCATTTCAAAATATTTTCTATTGCACATTCTTTTTAATATCAGAGAGATTATGTTATACTTGTCTTTTAACCCTCCAGTAGTGCTTGGAGTTGCAGGAGCAACAGCATCTTGATTGGCAATCGTGCTGGCAGCAGTTATCTGAAGCTGAGCCAGTTCTTTGAATAAAGCACCCAATGACAACTTGCCTTGTGATCACCAAGTGCATTTCTGACCGTCTGTTTCTCAAGATCCTATCTTTTGATATGAAAGGCTACAGCTTTATAGTTAGCTGAGGCATGAACCAGCACATCACAACCCTTTAACCTCCAAAATGCCACACTACCATTTATTTTCCTAAAGAGAAGAAAAAACAGGTAAGCTTCATAGTTCTCCATATTATTTAATTTCAGTCCCTGGCACATCCTGAATTATTGTCACACTTGCTTTTTCTGGCATTTGCTAAAGCTTCTTTGTCTCCTTCTGATAATTTATAAATCACATGTTACATATGCTCCAGATCATTGATTTCCTCGTACAATACTGTGGCTTGCAGTTAACAAAAAAGGCTCTCACTGCAGGGGTGGGTATTTTAGAACAACAGTTCCCTCTGCTGGATCAGTCACAGCTCTGCCTGCAGTGGAGGGACCTGCCCAAATCCTCTGCCTCTAGCTCAGGCAAGACCCCTGCTCCTTCCAGACAGCTTTGGACAGTAAAAAACCTAGCAAAGGTCTTCTTAATTTATCAGATTAATATGATAATCATAACATTTTAATCCAGCATCAGGATGGAATATCAATTCCCAGACAGGAATATCAATTAGTTTCTGCTCAAGACAGGAGTATCTCAAAGCTGTAGATATTGCTAAAATTGGGAGTCTTAGGGTCTGCTGTTTCATATTCACTCCAAAATCCTGACACGTTAGCTCTTGAGCTGCACGACAGTAGTTCAGAGTAGGAGATGCATCCTTGGCTGGATGTACTTCAGTGAAAAAGCATCAGGATCATAGGGTATCCCAAGAACACCACCACACATAGGCCATCCTGCAAAACACAGGACATTTGAGAAGACAGCATGTTCTTTTTCTTTCTCTGTTCTGCGCTGCTACCTATTCTCTGCATCCACCTGTGAGGAAGCAACTGCAGACAAAGTGATAGCAGCATGCTAATATCAATTTTTTGGCCCATTATAGTGCAAGCAGCCTAAAACCCCCAGAAATGTACAGTATATAGGGTTGCTAGCATGAACTTCACTTTGCAGCAATGGATATATATAGATCTATTGTCTGCAAAGACCTTCTCTACACAGCCCATGTTGATTTTAATTGACAACTCTTAAGTGTCAATTGCAGCCTCATGCCAAATAAGATTAAGTCAATATTTAAAAACACCTTTTACCCAGACCAACAGGCATTTCTTTGTAGAGTGTGTATATAGGACACCACAGAAAAAAAAGATTAATTTTTTTAAGAGAGAGAAACATCGGCCACAATTTTTGTGACTCTAATGGAAACCAAGAATAGTGCTACAGCGAATTTTAATGGAGTGCTACACTTCGTATCTGGCCATCTGTTCCAAACTGCTAGCAATAACCAGACTATGACATTTTACAGGGGGGTTTGAGGGAAACTACCATATTCAGATACAACTGTCTTGCATTCAAGTTGTACGGTTGTTGGAATACTGTCCACAGCTGAGGGAGGGGGAGTGTTAAAAGGAAGGGGAGAGAGAACTGCAGATAAATGAGTAAGACTGTGCTTAATTCTTGCTCTCCACAAGGACAGGAACTGGTCCCAGTGCAGTACTACATGTGCTCCTAACTCACTTGTACAAACACAACTGAAAAACATAATTAAGCATTTTGCTGAACAAAGATTCTGTTCACATACTCTGCTGAATGAAGGCTTTTGGTGGACTTCAAAACACAGGAAGATGATGAATAAGCTAAAGATGGGGGAAGGGGAGTAGAAAATATAGATATAATCCTAAACCAATATTCCCAGTCAGAGAAATTTACTTTGAAAAGGGACATAGAGATGTTCCACAGAAAAACTGTCAAAAGATTGGTTCAAAGTGGTACTCAATGTTAAAAGGTAGAACCGGCAACGGTGCTGAAAGCCATACTGAGGTTAACCGGAATAAACCTTCTTTAGAAGACAGGAAACAGGTGATTACGCAGTTGGTGGTTCCTGATTTGTGTTCAGAACAAAGCCTGTGCTAAGCACACTGAAGGTCTAGTTAGAAAAGATCATATAAGAAATATTTCTCATGAAAAAAAATGCTTTCAAAGAGTTTGGAAAGGAAATAAAAGGCTTGAATAAAGAAACCAGAATGTCAGGATCAAGGAGACATCCTGAGTAACAATGAGTAACCCTAGCAATAACGAAAGGAAATTTTAAAAGATATACAGCATAAGGTGGCATAAGCAATGCTTTTCTAAGCAGTATGTTTTCCAGTTATCACTTGGTTTTTAAATGCTGAAGAATATGGATTACTCTCTGCTTCATTTAGATGGTATTGCATTCTTGCCTCCTGGTGACCCTTGCATCTTATTGACTAATCGTGAAGTTTTTGTCTGAGACTGTCCAAGAAAACTTCTAAGGTGGACTCCAAGTAGATAGAGCAACTAAAGATGAGCATTTGTCTCCCAAGAGCTTTCAACACAAAATAAATGTTTATTGGCTCTAGTAGCCCTACTGACATTAACAGCTCACACGTGACACTTAATACCGCATTACTAATAATCGATGCATGTCTGCTAGAATGCTACTAACAAAAAAAATTTTAAAAAATTAGTGCCTTGGGATTCCAATACCATTCACTCCTGTTGTTTACAAATGCTTTGACTCCACTGTACAGTTCTAGTATTTCAACTACAAGTCATAAAAATGCAATTAAGAATCCAGCACTTGAAACTCTACATCACATAATTTTCTGCAGAAAACACAGGAAATACACTTCAGTGTATTCTTATTCAGATCCTGGTTTCTCACAAGTGTCCTAGGTCTTTCTTCCATTTATGCTATCTTATTTTTTACATTTCACTCACCTTGCACAGAGGTGAAAGAATTTTACACCTAGTAAATATTTCATTAATGCCAGCTTCTGTTTGCTCAGCACTCTTGCAAAGTCTTGCATTTCTAGTCAATTCAGCACTTGTCTGGAGACCACTTTATGCTTGCTGTGGAGGTTAACACACCAGAAATCAGAAGTCTTCCAGTAGGAAGCTACTTACTGTGTTGTTTTATGTAATCACTGTTGCTTTACTTGTTAGGCTGCAGACATGCAGCCCTGATTTCAACTGAGACAGCTCAAGAGGGTCACTCCCTTCAAACAACCTCCCGTTCCAGATTATAGTCCCCAGCTAATTTTTCACCAGAAGTTGCTGCTCCCTCAGAATTGCAGTCTGGTTTATGGGTGATGTGCTCCTGAGTTTGGTGCTACCAAAATTAACCTGATCAGTTTAAATGCCTTTGATTACAGGGTTTTTTTTAATCTCCATCATTCTGAAAGACCCAATTTGGGATCAACCAGTATAAGCTCTTTCCCGTTTAACTTGCCCTTACAATAAAGCAGGATATGCTCTGCACCTTGCAGATCCAGATCCTCAGGGAAGTTATTAGATCAAAAGACCAAAGACAATTTATTTGTCTTTCAGCACACTTCCATTCTGGGCCTTTTTTTCTCATTGTCTTCAGTCTTCTTTCCCAATGTGTAGCTTGAGGTTGGCCGGTGATTTATCTGAAAAATTTACTCTCAATATCTCTCCAGAAGGTGAAAACCTCAGTTCTGTATTATTTGTAGCCCCTGCCAGCAAAAATGTCACAGAATCACCTTCTGGTAGCTTGAGGAATCCATAATAAAACATGCTGCTGCTACATCTCATGCAGAAATTTGCCTTCTGTTTTCTAGAGAACATGGGAAAAACAAGACAAAAAGGTCTGTTATACCAAAGTATCTCTACACAAACTTAAATAAAAAGAAGGCACCTCTGGAATCTGTCAGAAAATACTTCCATTGTCATACCCATTTTCATTACTAATGGCTTGATTCCACAGGGAAAAAAAAAACCAATTTGGTCCACAAACCTTCACAACATAAAAATATATAATTTTATAAATAAGTCAAAGATACAGAGACACAATTTAAAATCAGCCTTAGCAGTATGAACAATATCCAAATAAATGAATATTAATTTGTTTATGGATACTGCTAAGAAATGCTAGAGTTATCCACCACCTGCTTCACTCCGCAGTTGCATTCAATTTTCTTTGAAATATACAAAATGTATGAGGTAATTTAAAACTGGAGTGTTCTCAGCACCTGCTAAGATTAGATCTTTAGAGGCAATAAAGCCAGTATAATCTGAACTCCAGGATCAAACTAATTGGCTATGATGTCTTTTTTAAAATAGTGCCAAGCATATGCAGTAGCTACTATCTGATAAGTAAATCGTTACAGTGCAGCCTACCAGGCAGAGAAAGGAAAAAGTCATTATTTTTGAATGAGAATCAAAGTAAATAATAAATGTGTACAGCACAGCCTGATATGAGGAGTTCCTTGGCACGTATTTGGGATGTTTAATCATAAAAAAATGTAGTTAGACACGAGTCATACAGCTCACCCCAAATGACTGAAAAGTCTTATGCATTTGTTTAATACTGCATACTGTGAGTAATATAGGAAATTCTCACTGAAGTATTTCCAGCTTCTTAGACTCCCCTGATGCAATCCAGTGTTAGTCACACAGTGTGGGAGCAGTCAGATAGCCACATCCTCTTCCCCAATCCAGATGCTGGCTGGACTCAGCCTTTAGGAATAAAGTTAGGCCTGTGAGACATTTGGGCTGTATTTCTTCATCTGTGTTATCATACATTATATTTGAGATGGCACACTAATTTCTCAGAACATCTCTTTAATAAATATTTGCAAAAGACAAGATTCATACAATTTTTCTTGAACAGGGCTTACAGCCACAACAAGGCAGACTGTGAAGTGGCAGCATGGCAATGGGCTGGGGGTAAGGATGGTACCTCCCACCTGAGAGACTCCAAATTATCTATGGCTAAGAGGTGTGCAGGTGTCCTGCCTAACCTATTGCACAGGCCTGAGTACAGGACTGGACACTGAACTGCTGCAGACATCAGCATGTCTTCCTGTGCTTTTGCTTGAAAAGCAGGACTGTTAGTACAGCATAGTTGTGCAGTTCTGAGGAAGAAAAGGAATAGAAGAAGATACTAAGAGTAATTGTGAGCAAAGAGATTCATCTGCTGTCCAGTTGCTTTTGTGAGCAGAAAAACAGGCGTTCATTTCTTGTTAGTAAACATGACTGTGTCAAAGACTTTTAAGTCCCATCAGTAATTCAGTATTTTTTCCTCTTGACAAAAAAATCGTCAGGGCCCTAAATTCTTATAAAAAGGAAATTACAACACATATGTGCCTTTTTGAACTGCCACGTGTAAGGTTTTATTTTTGTGACTTGCATAATACCACTTTGGAAAGTACTGGCTATATCCCAAGGGAAAGCTGATCTAAATTTTATGTTTTTCATCTCTACTTTGATTTGACCAAGATACAGGTTCATTAGAGTATTATCTACTGCAGCTAGGATAGAAAACTCCGACGGACAAAACAGAGCTGAAGTCAGCTGATTTTCTACGGACTGTTAATAGTGTGATTTGTGCATCCAAGTTCTGCCAAGTAATTTTCTCCTCTTCAATTGAACTGCCACTCACTAATCTGTTTTCAAGTGTAGAAATTCCTGACTACCATTCCCACTTCACAAATCAGATGGACCTGGGTTATATGAAAAGAAATTAGCCTAAAAATGCACTAATTCTTACTTCTAATGAATGAGAATGTGTTAAGCAGCTAGACCAGCCATGCAAGACTTTTACCAAAATTCAGGATGCATTACTGTGCACTTACAGAATGCGTGAGAGCCTTCTAAAGTGAAAGTCAGTATGAGATACTTGGGGTGCTTAAAAAAAAGCAGAAAGTTTAATACTGGTGCTGGAAAATTACTTATTTTAAATATGGAAATAAATACTATTTCTAAGTATGAAAGATAAATTTGAAAAAGCAAATACCTCACCATACCTAAATTTATTACTTTAGCTGAGTCCTGGGATTCAGGACTGATTTAATTCTATGAAAACTGTTGAATGCTGAATTCAAGAGACTTAATGTATTTAATCATTAGGCCCAGATGTCAGTGTTCCTGTTTTCCCTGCTGTGTGAGAACTTGGAAAATCCTTTTACATTAGCAATCTTTGAAACAGAATTTTCGGCCTTTCACACTGCTGAAAGTGTGGCAAGGCTGAACTGCTCAATGGGTTTTTCTGAAACAGTCGAGACAGGCCTCCTTCAAGACCTTCTGACTGATAAATAAAGTGAGCCTTTCCTGCTTAAAGCACAAAATGCCATTAAGTTAAAGAAATTAAATTGTCAGTTTAGGGGGAGAACTTGAAAAAATACTACTGAACATAGGTAGCAACTAGAATTTTCATAGTGGTCCATCACTACAGCAGGCTTTGATTGTTCCATAAGTTGGACTTCTTATATGTTTTTCGTATTACTTCAGTTGAAATTTAAACCAAAATCGTTGCAGCAGATGCTATAGAATTGTAACTAAAAGAGCAGACAAAATTGCTTTTGCTGTGTTAGTTAAACTGCAGTGGATCCTATTAACTCACGTGCTCAGAAGATTCTGTTTTACAAACAGGAGTCACATAATCAGGTGTCTTGCAAGAGATTAAATGTCAGAGCCAGTTGGGGCAGACAAGACTTTAAAACCGCCTTTATTCTTCACTATCTCAGCTGATCTGGTAAACACTGAGCATCACTTAACAGGGTAAGGACTCAAAGAGTGCTTGTTTCATCAGCTGAGGATGAATCAGCATTATCTTAACAACATCCCTTCAGCAATCTGTATCAAGGACCTAGAGTAGTGTGCCGTGCAGAAGCCTGGAAAATACAAAACTGTATGGATTTCCCCATGACGTCTGCTTCGTACACGGTATTCTGTAAAAAAAATATGGGCATCAATGTGACGAACGGCCAAGGCGAGGCTAAAGTTTCTCCCCCCCCGCCCCTTTTGAACCGCCTAGTGACATGGCAAGGTTTGGGATCTGCTGCCCTCCGGTGGACGCTTGGAGAGGTCCTCTCTGCCAGCAGGGGCACCGCGTTTGAGACCACGAGACTTCACAAAAAACATAAGAGAAAAAAGGAATAAAGTGTTACGTTCTTCGTGCGTCTTATTTAGATGCAAAAATAATAGCTGGGATTAATTTCTTAATTTTGCTATTTTTTTCTGGCTTTGTCAGAGTATTTCTACATCCAAGTAGAGGTGTTCTACGAAACTGGTTCTCTTCAATCCGGTCTCACTCTTTCGTTTTATATGAATATATGTAATGATTACATATATAACACAATACATACAGTAATGATATCCAGTAGTAGATGTATCTATCGCATTTGATAATATCTGCATTCTGCCTGCTAACCAATCTCTTTGTGATTGTTATTCATACCCTAGACCTGTTTCAAGCATCAACATTTAAAAAAAGCAATTAAGACTTGCTACAGAAAGTGTTTTCTTACTTGCTCATACAGTTCTTTTAAAAATATTTATCTGTATTGCTAGACATTTTAGAACAAGAAATGCATTTGACACGTAATGTCATGCCAGGTCCCTGTAAAAATCTGATTTGTGAGGTTTTCAGATCTGCAGTCGTCTGAGATACTGCACGTTAAGATCACAAGGTTACTTAGCATACAAAATCAATTGGAGTTGTCCAACCTTTTTCTTTCTTAAAGCTCTGTACAGTGATGTTGATATTAAGGCAACCCGGTTTTGTCAAGATTTTTAAAAGCAGCAAAAATAGGCTGCAAGGACATTTCAAATATGTATTTCTAACTGAATAATCACATTTAGTGATGATGAGGTGCTGATTAAAGGGAACTTTTTCATTTCCGAATGGAGTAAATCTGTTTGTCCTGGTTGTGAAGGGGAACCTTACAAATGCAAATTCTGTGACTTTGTGGAATACCTTAAGAAACGTGGAAAACCCCATTCTTTTCCTGATAAGGGGTCAACTTAGGTATGAGATGATTGTTAAGGATTTTGACACTTTGTTCCTTCCAGAAAGACAGCCCAAAGAAGGTGACTAGTTAGCCCAGTTTTCCCCAACCGAGCGCCAATTTTCATGTTGCTTGGGAGGTGCTACATATATGTGTGTGCAGCTCCATATCAAGAAGTATCTGAGCATGAAGAGATCAGAAAAATCGTAATTCAAGTTCTGACAAAAAATCCACCGGAACTTGAAAACGGGGAGACATTCTAAAACGTTCAGACAAGTTGCTACGCCTTACTTTGCGAGCAGACCTCTCGCCTCGCAGCAGCCTCTCACCCGCACGCCGTATTGGTGAGACCTCTGCGCAGTGCCACCTCAGTCGCCTGCCTCGGTACAATGACTAACGCTGCGCTTTGGCGGATCACCTCCCCCTCAGGACTGAGGCCCGACAGCCCCTGCTGCCTTCCCGCTGCCTTTTCCAGGCCGTGCCTACCGATGCCGTCGCCCGCGCCCTGCTCCTCACTTCCCCGGCGGCTCTGGGGCACCTGCGAGGAGGTGCCCGCGGGAAACCCGCCCTGGACAGCCCGCTCCCGCCCGCCTTCCCGCTCCGGATGCGAGACAGGAGTTCACCTATCTCGGGCCATGCAGCTTTACACTCTCTTCGGCCGCTCACGGCCCGGTCGGTGCCCTGCCCCGGGCGGGCGGTGAGGGAAGGGCCGTCTCTGCCCCCCGGGCCGCCATTTCCCTCAGGGCTCTGCCGCCGCTTCCCCTGAGGCGCCACGAGGGAGCGCTCGCGGGCGGCGGGGAGACGGGCGCCCCCTGCCCCCGGAGCGGTGGCGGCGGGGCAGGCGGGCCCCTCGCTCCGCCCCGGCGGCTCCGCGCCCCCCTTTGTGGGCGGGAGCGCGGCGGCCGGTGGCGGGGGGGCCGCGGGGGGGGGG
>NW_010973284.1:15368335-15459581 GCF_000737465.1 Haliaeetus leucocephalus | reverse complement strand
TGGGGAGAGGATCTGCCCTCGCGGCCTCTCTCTGCCGAGGGCCTGCGGGGAAGCGGCCCCGGGGCGGGCTGGGCCTCGCCGGCCCCCAGCCCGAGCTGGGGGTGGCGGGTGGCCGCGTTTGTTGGCCCTCAGAGCGGCCGGGACCCAGTGCCGGCGGCCCGGTGAACGTGGAGTGCTAACGTGTTAGGGGCGTCCCGTGGCCGGCCACCTCCCCTTTGCTGGAATGCGGGGCCCGTCGGTGAGGGCGGGGGTTTGCTAGTGCCCGGCTGTTTCTGGCCTTTCAAACCTTGTGCTGCAAACGCGGAGTGCCTCAGGTTGAAAATACGCGTGGGTAGAGAGCGTCAGTGAAAGCATAAGTGCGATATAAAGTGGCTAAATGGCAAGGCTGCTGTATGCGGGGAAAAAAGTGAGGAAAAATCCCCCACAACCTCATCCCTCTCCTCATTCCATATCGTAGAATTTATGTCTCCACGCTCAGTTAATGTTCACTACTACAACAAACCCTTCACATACAGCAGTTTTTAAATCCAGTGCCCTTAATAAGAATACCCAACTTCCCAGAGTCCAGCAATTTTAGCAGCAGTTCTCCTGCCTTGACATGTCATTTATTACTTTTAGATGGTAGGGAAAAAAAAAAAGTTTTGGAGAGGCCTCAGTAAGATGGTACCCTTCCTTTCTCTAAAGCTTTCATCCTCTAGGCACATGCGAAGAGACGGTCGTTCAAAGGCTTCACAAAGTTTGGCTGAAGTGTAACATTTTCCAGGTTTGCATATCCAACAAATATTAAACACAACACAAATATGACAGGGATTACATTTACATTATTGTGGTGGCTGATGGTCTTGCAGTGTTTCTAGTAATGTTTGTTGCTGAGACTGCACAGTAAAATGAGACTACTTGTTACATGGGAAAAATAGAGCAGCTTAAGGGGTCTGACCACAGCTCTTTCAAGCTGAAAGGCATTGTTTTTATAGAGGTGGCATAACTGAAGCTCAGAAATGAAGGGACAGCAGCATTTGGCCTTTAGTTTCACAGGGAAAAAAAATCAATTAATTACAAACACGTAACAGTTCATAAAATGCTCTGGTGGTACAGCAGCATCTGAGGTCAGGGTACTGTATGACCAGGAGGCTGGGCAGCTGTGAAGGGAGCACAAGACCTTGCAACTCAGAGGTTGTGTCTGTGCTAGAGTGTTTATAAAGCACAGCATGAGCTAAATGATTGATAGTACACAGATATATTAATAGAGTTCCCATGACAAAGTCTAACTCGATCTTCCAGTCTAGTTTAAGTCACCAAATCTAAGTTTAAACCAGATTAGCAACCAGAATGTGTCTTCCTCCCAGCCCCACTAAAAAACATTTGTTGTGTTGAGCTTTCTGGTAGCCTTCCTTGCTTCTCACTCTAAAAAAATAAGAAGCTGCAGGAGTAGTCATTCATTATCCTTTTTTCCCTAACGTGCTCATTTTCCTGTTTTCTCTATGAGTATGCAAGCCTGAATTCCAGGAGGACTGACTATGACTTAAAGCATGAATGCTTCAGAGCACTGAAAATTAGAATGGGATGGAAAGTATTCCTAAACAGATACGACTTGGCCAAAAAGCCAGTGCCTAGCTCCAAGATTGAAAAAAGAGACATTAATAAGACTAAGAAAGAAAAAATTAGTACCTTTTCATTCCCCCACAAAGACCAGTGCATTTTCTGTGTTTGAAAGTCGAAACAGGGTTTGCAGTACCTCTGTAGCCGCCTAGCACTGTGTAACTTCCCTGAGCTGGAAGACACTTTCTATCTGGATGAGAAAAACTTACCTTAGGACATTATAAAGCATCTCATGGATGTCTTATACATACTTGGTCATTGCCAAAAAACCATACAGAGGTAATAGTTAAGTGTGTGCTCATCCTAAAAGTAACAGTAAATTATTCTTTTGAGCCTGTGATATGCATTAACATGTCATATATGATTATAGTGGGAATGTGTGTGTCTGGAAAAAAAAAAAAAGAGTAGGTCTTGCTTTTTTTTGAGATCAGTGTGGGAGACTATCTGGTTATATTGAGGTGTTTGCCTTTACTTCCTAGAGTAGTTTAAATGGAAGTATTCAGTGTTGCAGAAGAGACAAGAAATATTTTTAGAGAGAAAAAAAGTCATAAAAGTATTTTATAGGAGGCTTTTCCATTTAATGGCCAGTAGTCTTGTCTCTGAGTGCTCATGAGTCTGAACAAATGGTGTTCAGCATTTGCTGGAAGAGTGTCAACAGAGATTGAAATGTAGTGGGACAAATGTTACATGCTAGTGCCTTGACTTTACTTGCTGAGGCTGTTCAGCAAAGTATTGCTTCCATTATGTTCCTCATAAAGTTTTAAGAATTTCTGCATTTCTGTGGTATTAAAGGTGGATATCATTTTTTACTTCAGGTATTTCAGGTACTTGCAGAGATTGACCATGCCACAGTGATACAGGTCTACTGCTCCTCACGTTATTTTGTAGCTTTGTATGATTGCCTTGTGTCAAATAATGGCTTGTCAAATACCACACTGTCTTATACTGCAGCATGGCACTAATGGTAGAAATATTTAGAGCTGTTAATAATTTTTCTTACAAAAGTTGCACATTAGTGTTGCATGTAAGGTTTGCAGGCTTTTTATTTAATTTTACTACTCCTCAATACAAAATTAAACAGGTAAATATATGTGTGTTTGCAAGTGTTCACAGTGTGCTGCAAGGGTAATCCTGCCTCTGGTCTGACCCTGGGAGAATAGCACTATTGTTATAGTCACATTTTAAGATAGTCAGTATGTTACATAAGTAGGTTTTGTATGCATGCACAAGGAGAGAAATAGAGGCCCTCACAATCTTTTTATTTCATACAGTTATTGTCAAAGATTATGTCAAATATTCTAAGTGTTATTAAAAGTAACTTAAAATGTACTTACAGGTCTTTTTAAACATTTATTTCTCTTGTGTCTTTTAGAATATCTGCTGACTAGTGTCAAAGATTTAATTGCTGTTTACTTTTCCTAGTCCTCAGCCCAGCAGAGTTGAGGAAATTGTCAGTGTTTTTCCTCGTAAAGGACGCATCAATGAATTGTATACTTGCATATTGCTAAATGCAATGGGATTATGTGGGTATTATTGAGGGTCTAACCGAGTTAGCTACAACTCAGTACTGTGTGAGAAGGACCCTAATTTCAGAACTGAGACTGGCATAAGAGAAAGGCAAAATCAACATACTTTTAAAACTTAACTCATTCAGTGAGGCATCCTTAAAAGGGAGTATTGGTTGACCTTTTCTATTCGTTTACATCGGAAGTGTAAAGAACACTTTCTTGTTGAACTAAATCCATTCTTCTTAATGAAAAAATCATATTTTACTTTGATATTGAATTACCTTCTCTACTTCTGTCTGCAAGGCTTGCGTGGTATTTTTTTAACAGGCAATGGCATTCCTTTGTTTCTAATAGAAATAGTATAGTTTTTTCTTTATTTTTTTTTTTCTTCCACTTTTCAGGTAGCAAAGTCTGGGGGAAGAGTAAACTATGGAAAACAAAGTTAATTATACTGCTGTGGCTACTGTATTTCTGATATAGGTCTATGGGTTACATGTTTTTCTCTTACACATTCTAGTCATTTTGACAATGTCATCCAATGTATATGTTTAAAAATACATTCTGGAAGTAGTTGCCTGAAGTACCAGCTCTTCTTTTTTTATAGTTATTGATTAACAGGGCACATTTTCTCTAGTTAGCGAATGATCTGTTACTCTGCACAGAATGCCTTTTCCAGCTGTCTGTTTTCTGCTGTGGTAGGTATTTGATGTTTGCCAAACACTGTGGCAAAACTTAGTATAGTTACATAAAGTGCAGGCCTGCCTCTCCAGTGTGACTGGTGATCTTAATTATCTCAGTTTCACAGTACCTGATTTGAAACACTTGAAAATGGAGACCAGTTTTAAAGCTGTGTGACTTTTTAAAATTTGGGCTCTTTTTCTATTTTGTCTAAATTGGCAATTGTAATAGCAATTTTTACTACACAAACACATCTTCATAACAATTTTACCAGATACTTTGAACATTGAATTGCATTTAGTCTTAATTGTCATTCAAGGAAAAGAAGATCAGTGCTGTCAAATAGAGGAAACCTTCCTTCTGGATGACATTCAGAAACATTTTGCAGCCCTGTCAGTTAAAAAGTTTCATCCTCTATGCTTACAAATGTGATAAGGTAATAATTTACTAGAACTTATTCCAAAGAAACAAAATTACTGAAGGGAAGAGAAGGGGATCTTATCTTTTAAAATTGCTTAGTGATGTGTAGAAACTCATTCCTGCAATCTGTAAGTTTTTTTCAGGTCACTTACTTATTATGCAGGCATGCTTTTTGCTTCACGAAACTTCTGTTGCCTTGGCATTAGAACATACCAGCTACGAACAGATTTGCTTTCCAGATCCATTAAACTTTCAGCCTCTGCAGTAAGTATTCTTTCAGCTTCATAGACAAAACTATTTAATGCAATATTTTAGAGACACGCTAATTTTGCAGTGTTGCCAATATATATGCATTATTTGTGTTTTCTTTATTTCTTGTTACATTGATCCAAACATTTAATATCAAGAACAAAATAAGATATTTGAATCAGTCAAATATTTAACCACATTAGCATAACAGAATTTGGCAATTATTGCTTTGTGTATCCTTTTCAGTCTTTAAAGTTACATCTAGCACATATCAGGCCAGAAGGATTGCTTAGTTGTTAGGGCACTAGAGCTTGAGATACAGGAGACAGGTTCAATCCCAGCTTTATCACAGACTTTTGGTAAGACAATTAATTTCTTTGTATCTCAGTTTTCCTTTAATGAAATGAGAGTAGCGGTGCTTCTTGATGCTGCAATAACAAGGGGTATATAAGTATCTCAAACTTAACTTTATACAGAATCTTCTCAATTTCCCAGCTTAACTGCTTATGAGATTTTGAAACTTCATTTTAAGTCTTCCAGTTTTGTTGAGAGGAAACAGAGCTTTGCAAACATGGTAGGTGGTTGGAGGTCACACTCTGCCTTGCATATAGAACACTGGAATGTAAATTGTGTTCCCAGGTCAGAACAGTAGTTCATCTAGTCAGCAACTTCGGTCAATCAAGGCACATGTCAGGTCCTTCAAAACAGATGTTCAAACCATTATACTGGACAGTTGTAGCATATTTTGCCCATATGAGCAGTTTACGTTAGCATGCAAGCCGCTTTGAAGGTCAGCTTTGCCTGAGTCAGTTTTCATATGCTGTAAGTATTTGTATTCTGTTTAATGGAGTTGGATATTCTCACTAAATGTGCTGAAATCTAATCCTGTTTTTTTTTTAATTTTTTTAAGAGCTTGGCTTTAGTTGTAGCTTTTGACATTGAATTCTACAATTTAGTTATGCACCATGTAGAAGTATTTGCTTCTATCATTATTAAACATATTGCCATTCAATGTAATCACAAGTTTCTTTATATTAGGAAGAAAGATAAATACAAGCAGCACCTGACTTTCTATCAGGTGCTTTCCCTGATAGAAAGTGTTAGGGAAGGCAGGAGGTCAGAGCTAGAACTTGATGAGGACATACCTCTCTTGCTTAACACCGATCTTAAACTCATGGAAATCCTAGCCCTGCACATAGTAATGGCTTGAAGATTATCAACTGATGACATAACTGGGCTAAAAGAAAAAAGAGTCTTAAGAATTCTCATGACATTCTGGAAGAAAGAATGCTACTTAAAGTATAATTTTAAAATGCCAGTTAATTGGTTGGCTTTCTCAAAGTAATAAGGTGGACCTGAACCCCACTGTAAGCTGAATCTGTGGAAACCTGAAAACTAATGCAGGTCCAGCTATTCTCTTTTAAAAATAGTTTCAAGGCACAAGAAAAAATAAATAGGAAGACTTGAATCATTAAATATTTAAACTTAAAATAGTATGAGAGCTGTAAGGTGAAGGCTTATTTTAGTTGTCAATACATTTTTAGCTAGGGAAGGTTACATAATGCAGTTAAGATTTACATTATAGTTAATTATAAAAGTCCTGCAGTTGATAAGCCTTTAGTTTTTAGCAAATTGAAACAATTTCAAGAAGAGCTGGTCAAAGGAACAAATTTACCCATGGCAGCGTTCAGAAGTCACATTATTAACTGCAAAGATTCAAGGTGAGACTTCTTACTCCTTGCCGTACAAGAAATACTCTAGCATGTGAAAAAAGATGTGTGTGTGTGTCTCAATCTAAGAAACCCGTGTTACTTGTATTTATATAATACAGCCAAACATTAATCATATTTATCAAGACATACACTGTAAAATTGGATTAATCTTCTAAACCATATGTGTGTTTTTAAATAGATGCAGTACAGATTACCTGGTCAGAACTCCCTCTTAACCCCCTTTGTTCTATGTCAAGAAGTACAACTTCACCTGTCTAGTTATCTTAATGGTTTTCTTCCTCAGAACAAATAAAAGGTGTCCTGTGCTTGATTCCTCTGATGTTTGTGTCTCACAGATGAGGTCAGAATCAGATCTGTAAAGACATATGAGCAGAGAAGTATCTGTTTAATTTTATACCTTCCCATTCTTCACATCATTATGTATATGGTAGCTTCATAACTGTGAAGCTTCATTACTGTGAACAGACTGAGTGCAAACATGTGCCTGCATATTTCTACTATGAGTCATTCCCATTGACTCAGAGTTGAAACTTGGAGTCTAATGGTAATGCAGGTATTTTCTTCTCTGAGTATGGTAGCTAGATGATGGGTTTTTAATCTTTCAGACAGTAACAATAGCTAACAGTGGTAAAAGTCACTAAAATCAGTAGTTTGACTCAAAGAAACAGGAGTGGCTGGAGTACTGAGGGACTATGTAATCCCTATGTAATTTTTTTCCAGTATCAAGCTGGTTTACAAAGACAGAAATCTGCTTGCACTTTTTTTGTTTGCACATAGAAATTAATCTCCCTCCCCCAACTTTCCTTTCTCTTTTTAGCTTAAAAATACCACAGCTCTCAATAAGTTTTTATCTGCTTTTATAGAGAGTGCTCACTGAAATTCTGTTCTAAAGCAGTTTTCCAAGACCTTAACTGAAGGTCTGAATATACAGCAAAAACATGTTCTGATGTGGTTTTGCTGTGCTGTAAGTAAATACTTTAAAGTTTTAAAAGTCTGAATGAAAATAGGAAATGTCTTTGCTATTTTCCTCTTACCCATCAATTTAACAAATAAAATTACATTGAAAATGCCTGCTTTCCAAATTGGATTGAGCAGGAATTGGGCTAGAAATAACACAGTATTTAAGTTGTGTATCATAGAAAAGAAGAAGAATGTATGTACCCTATTTTTTTCTTTTTAGGTCATCTTTTAAAGTTATGGAGCTAAATTATGCCCCTGCTCCATCCTTGCTGAAAGTTCAGTGGCTTTAGATAATGATGAATGTGAATTTAGGACATTTTTGTGTATTTTCTTGTTAGTCTGAATTCTAGCTATTATAGAAACTTTAATGAAAGAACATGTCTATAATTTTGTGTAACTAGTGAATTCAGCTGGCAATGGTATATTTGAGAAAGCATGAAGGAGGGTTTGTCATGCAGAATCCAACAATATAGTACGTTGTCTTTCTTAACAAAACCCTTCTGTCTGTCTATTTTGGTCTTGCAGACAATGGCCTTCAGACACAAGAACACAAGACGAATTGAAGGCCTTGATAGCAACGTGTGGTAAGTAAAAAGAAAATACCTGCAAATTTCAGAAAATGTCTTTGGCTCATATATTTTCTTTCCAAATTGATAATTACTGCCAATAAGAACATACATAGCACTTGTTATCTCTGCTGAAATATATTTGGCACCTGCTTAGAAGCAGTGAACCAAATTCTATTAAAGGTGTGAATTAATTCTTATTTTTGAGCTTTAAATATTAGGCTTTAGCTTCTCTTCATCTAGTAAACCACGTAAGACAAGTATAACTCTTGGGCATGGTAGTATATCTGGCTTTCAAATGTAAATGTTAATTTTGCTGAGTAATGTATTTTAGTTACCCTTGATTTGTGTTTACCGAATGAGTCAGATTTCTTTTTAAAGCCATTATACTCGTCTATAATTTAGCTCATTATTTTTAATACACTTTTTTTCTAGGTATTAAATTGGTCTTAAAGCAATATTGCCATCAATGGTAAATATGAGATTTTGTTAGCTGGTGAAAACACTATTTTGGGCTTACATTAGTTGTATGTATATATGTGTGTATATGTATACACAAGGTGTTTTGTTCATCCAGTCTCAAACTCATTTTTAGCAATTTGTATTCATTTTTGACAGAACTGTAATGCTATGTGGGTTCTTTTGGTTTTGTTTTGTGTTGTTTTGTTTTGGTTTGGTTTGTTTTTTTTTAAATCTTGTTAACATTTGGGTAGGGAGGAAAGGGTAAAATGCAAAGCTTACCTGTGAAGGGAGGAAAAAAATTATTCAAGAATCCTAACATTTGTATCTGGCAGGCTACTAGGAACAGTTAATGAACAGCCTGAAACAGTCTGTTGCCTAAAATTACAAAGAAAAATTTACAGCACTCTGAGGTGACTGGATAGTTTAAATGACACCTTCACTTGACAGAATCTAGCCTTTAAATCATTTAATGTGCGTGTTCTAGTTGGGTCTACTTCATTTTGCAGAGAGGGTAGTGTTGAATTTCTGCCCATATCCAGAGTTACTGTCTGTTTGTGCGTGTGCACGTCTGAGCACAGTTCTGCTGGCAAAAAAGTTATTCTGTGGATGCAGAAAGTCAACCTTTTATTGGGTTCCCTCTGACTTCTGTGGTTACTTACCATTGTCCCAGCCCCCAGCTCTCTGTGTGAGCACTCTACTTAAACCTGTTTCCACTGCTGTGAATTTGGCAAAGTGAATCACTTTTTTTTTGCCTTTTAATGCTGATGAAGGAAAAGTTAGTTTTATCTAGTATGTTAACTTTAAGATTCTTTTTTTCCTTTAGGGTTGAATTTACAAAAGTGGCAGCAGATCCCTCAATTGTTAATCTTGGTCAAGGCCTTCCTGATATATCCCCTCCCAGCTATGTTAAAGAAGAGCTGGCAAAGGCAGCAGCAGTTGACAGACTGAACCAGTACACACGAGGCTTTGTAAGTACTGTGGAACTTGAGGGCCCGAGTTCAGTGGAGAACATTCCACAGGGAAAACAAATTGACTTTGCTTTAAATTGGTTTTATCTGTAGGTCATACTGTTATGTCCCAAATTAAGTTGATGTAGTAGCCTTATCTGTTACTAATGAACATCCTCTGTGTAGGCTTCTTCAAGGCAGAATCCTTCAGCAGGAGCAAAATGGTAGAGCACATCTTGAATAGAC
Organism: Haliaeetus leucocephalus; assembly: GCF_000737465.1. Classification (NCBI taxonomy): domain Eukaryota; kingdom Metazoa; phylum Chordata; class Aves; order Accipitriformes; family Accipitridae; genus Haliaeetus; species Haliaeetus leucocephalus. Next base: position 15,450,213 of record NW_010973284.1, on the reverse strand, counting down.
TGTCTTTGAAGAGTCAATTCACAGTTTAAAGAGTGTAAATTATACACTTAGCTCTGATTTTGGTCAGCGTAAACATGAATCAGATAGGATAATGGTAGAATGAGAAAGAAATACTTTATACCACTTGAGAGAGCACATCTAGGATCAAGAAAAGATTCACCTATAACATATAGTAGATTTCAGCAGAGATTAGGAAGTGATGAAAACAGTAAGTTTTTGCCCCTGGAAGATAGTCACTACCCATTCTGTAAGTTGGCTTGTAGAGTTTATGTTTTGAGCTGGGTGTGAGTGTGTGGCATTTATCATTGTCCAAGGCAGGACATTTAAGTGGACTATTACTGTTTTAGTATGACCGCTTCCTTGTTGGTTTGTCTTTCTTTTATTTTGTGGTAAAGATAAACCATATTGCCCAACTGAGAATCATGTGTTAGGATTGCTACAAGACCCTAAGGAGTCTGTCTAATGTTTTTCTAAATGACTATGTTATGCAAGAGTGATAGAAAAACATTGTATAGACAGGTAGGCCAGCAACTGTGTTGGTAGTTGCTGCATCATTGTGTATATATTCCAACATAACTTTTTGCCTATTCTCTGAGAATCTGCATGCATTAAACTGATGGGGAGCAGCAGTGGCTGGCAGCTCCCCAGAGCACAAGCTAGCACAGCGAGGAGGGTGGAGACCGCATCAGCCAGGGCCCACTCCCACAGTACCTGAGCAAGGCAGGCCCAGAGATGGTGGCTGAGGTAAGCTCAGGTCACCAGGCAAGCTTGTGGTGGTGAGGTGGACCTGATGTCAAGCCAGGAAGTCAATCCACAGGTCAGGCCCGGCAATGCTAACCATGGTCAGACACAACCCAGTTATCACTGGGCAGGTCCAGGGTGACGTAGCAGGTCTAAGGTCAAGCCACAAAATCAGTCCACAAGTAGGGGCTAGGTTCAACAGGGTCTATGGCCAGGTACAGGCATGGCCGAAACTGAGTTGCAGACCAGCAATCCTACTGCATAGCACCTATGTGGAGCCCCTGGACCAGGGGCGCAGCTCTGGGTAGAGGCCCCAGGTGAGGCTGGTCGGGGCCATTAAGGTCTATTAGGGCACTCAGGACCCTGGCAAGAACAGAAAGAAAAAAAAAAAAATCCCCAGTGACTGTATCTCAGTCCATCCGTCTGGGTAATTTTGTTTAATCAGGTTTAGCTATGTGCAAAGAATCTCTGCAAGTGTGAGATAGAGAGAGATAAAAACTCTCTATATAAACTTGAAAGTATAAAGCAATTCTTTTGTGTTAGAAACACGCACAAAAGATGGCTGGGATTTAGTGAACTTCTGGGCTAAGCATTAGTATGTTCATCACCCACAATAAGGTACCTGAAAAGTCTTTGCTCACCAGGCAGACAAGGTTTTGGAGGAGCCTTGGCACAGGGGGAAAGGTTGCAGAGAGAATGGGCTACAGTCTACCTTCTGACAAATACTCACGGACTGATTCTCTAAAACGATTTGCAAATCAAGCATAAAGATAATTTTTCCAATGCATGCAATTATTCAATATTTACTTCTGTCATTTGGTTCTTTATTTCCAAATAGTTTGATAATTCCCATGATAATTATGAATGTTTGCAGATATATTATACTGTGGATAGTAATTAAAGAGGAATTTTTACCAATATTCCCATATTCAGCCTTTGCACTTCCTCTACAAACTTCTGCACTTCTGTGGTTTTTGAGCAGAAGTATTTGTGGTAGCAAATATGGGAGGGTTGAGTATGAATGATGCACACCCATATAATAATTGAGACATTGTCTCAGCTTTCTGTGTGCTTGGACCTCTCATTGACTGCAGGGCTATGGCCTGTAGAGTGGCCTAATGTGACTTGCAGCATTCCTGTGTAGCTGACACACTCATGGCAAGAAATGGCTGTCATTTGAATCAACAATGACTTGTAAGCCTTAATTTATGGTAATGTTTTTGTTTACAGAACGGTTCATGATTTTATGCCTTGAGTGTGGAGGTACAATGTTCAATATTGTAGAGAAGGATTTTTGTTATATAGCTGTGTTTTCTCAAGGAGCTGTTTTCTATTTCTACCAAGTATCCAAAAAGAAGAAAGACTTTCACAGCAGGAAACCTGTAGTCTTCCTGAGTAAACAGAATTGTGCCTTCTTATTTCCATATTATATATGATCTTTGTTGCATGTTTGTTTTCTTGTTCTTTGCACATTTTGAGAAGAGTATGTTAACCGCCATGTTCCTGTAGGGGACACAAATGGTGAATGGTTCTCTGAGATTTGGGATATGACTATATAAATCATCATTCTGATCACAAGTGCTGTTTATCAGCACTGTAAACAGATTCCCCTTGCACCAAATAATTTTAGTTGAACGATAAGGAAGGAAACAGAAGGAGCTTCAGACAGAAATATGGGCAGGTGGGAAAGAGACTCTAAAGGAGGTGAGGATGAATTGGTGTCAGAGTATTCCCTTCTCTCCTCCTGTCTCGTGTCCTAGCTCTCCTATAGGCTACCTGGAGCTAGCCTGAGATGTGATAAGAAGATAGAAATTAAAAAGCATCAGATATACAAAAAGAATTTCCTAGTACATACAAATAAGTTGAAACCACTTTTCTTCCCTAATGTGCTACCTGTTAACAGCCATTAACACTGAGGGCTCATCTTGTATTTTTCTATTTCACAATGTATTATTTTGATATATGTGGAAAAAACCCAAACATAGGCTTTGTACATTGTCAGGAACACACCAATCAGTTGCATGTTTGCTTTGAACAGGGACATCTGCCGCTAGTGAAAGCCTTGTCTCAAGTGTATGAGAGAGTTTGTGGAAGAAAGATTGATCCTCTCACAGATATCCTGGTGACCGTGGGAGCTTATGGATCTCTCTTTAGTACAATACAGGCATTAATTGAAGAGGGAGATGAAGTAAGTTTTTATTTGAAATATTCATGCATACTCACTGAAATGAGAATTTGCCTGTTTTTTATTTGTCCGTTTTTAAAGATAAGTTAATGTTGGGACTTCTTTCTGATCTTCCTTAATTTGATTTGTTACAGTTGCACATCTGACTTGGTTTCAGAAGCTGTGATTAGGAGACTATCCTTTGGATATCTTCCTATCATTCACCAACTTACAAACCCCTTTTTTTCACACTTACAGTACCTGTAGCAGTTTCTTTATCACTATTACTGTTAGGTGACACAATGCACACTGATTTCTTATTTGAGAAAACTTGTGGGCTGTTGTGTGCAACAGAAGACTAAGGGTGGCGCAAAGTGTTGATGGTGTTTGAGTAACCATTATCAAGATCTGTTTTGGGCTGTTGCATGGTAGCAGCATAGGTAGCAGAAAAGTCCTTTAAAGAAAGGATTGTTAGTTTACTGTGCTAGCTGTGATGATTCATCCCTTCACTACTGATGTCTGCCTTTTTGACAGTGATACTAAAAGTAATTTTGGGGGGATATTTTTATCTGTAGTGGACAAGAACTTTTTGTGTTGTCATGCATTTTGCTTTCAGTGTTTTGTTGGTTTCGCTTGTATAATGTATTCTTATCTGTATCTTTTCTTCCTTTTCTGTTGGGGTTTGTTTGTTTGTTTGTTTTCCTATTATCTAGCCTCTATGCAATTTTCCTTGAATTTGTCCTCTTTTTCTACTTGAAAATTTTCTTCTGATAAAATTTGAAGACTTAAGCCGTTTTTCTGAGATTTCTAGATACTTGGAAATCCTGGACAGAATTAGGGCAGCTGTGCTGTGGTTCGACAATTTGCTGTTGCTATCTCCCATCTTTGCATCTTTGCCTTGCACCTTCAAATCTGTGTGCAGGAGACAAACATTCCTAATATTATATCTTAATAGTTGTAATGTGTAACTATAGAAGAAGAGCCTGTGTGGGTTGTCAAAAATGAGTAGTGCTTATCACACTTAGACTGTTGTTGCAGTATGTGACTGTTGCATTGTTATATGATGCTCTAAAAGGAGGAATATTCTGCAATGTTAGATCAGGATGGAGTGCCAGAAACATTATCAAATTATACCACTAAAGTAAATCTGGAAATATGATAGTATCATGCATGGTAAATTCTGTTTCTGATACTGATGATTGTAATTTCAGGTAATAATAATAGAGCCATTTTATGACTGTTATGAACCAATGGTAAAGATGGCGGGTGCAAAGCCTGTTTTTATCCCACTGAGATATGTGAGTAGCTTTTTAAAAATTATTTGTCATATAAAGTGTCTCATCCATATTCAGTACAATTTGATGAACATCTTCTACGTGATGCTTTTCTGTATAGTTTTTCATAATATCCAATTATATAAAAATTAGATAGATTGCTATAGTGTAAGTCTGAGGCAATGATAATCCAAAGCAGATAGAATATTTTATTAGTGTTGTAGAAGGTGGGACAATGTTTCTCGTTTACTTTAATTTGTGCATTCTGAAAGCTGATAAAAATTACTTTTTCAGAAGTCATCAGAGAATGTTTTCAGTGCAAAATAAGGGAAGGAGGATCACATTTCAGTGCAATTTCTGTATCTGCTGGTTTTCAAAAGATTTGTTTTGTGATCCTTTCAGCAGCTCCTACAATGACAGAATATAATTTCTTTTCCAAAATCTGCTTACTAAATAAGGAGCGATTATGCAGTAGACATATTTGCTATACATATGAGAATTACTGTTTCCTTTATTGGTAAAAAGGAATAAATTTGGTATGGGTGAATTTTCAAATTGGTACAGCTGGCATTATGCTGGCAGCTTGCAAGGATTATTCTGGATGCAAAGTATTGATCCTGTTACCATTGCCTTGGGTGCCTGGCAGCCTTTCATGGGGAGGGCTTAGGGGCTCTTTAGGCAGGACTGTTGCATGAACACCATGAAATCAGAACAACGCGGAGGGACAAAACCTCCAGGACTGCAGTGGGAGCTGGTGAGACTGTTCCTCTGGGTGCCCTCCTTCTAGGGACATTTTGAATGATGGGGTTCCTCCAAATATTTTCTGTTTCACACCCTTGTTTTTGGTCTGGCCCTCTCCCAGTAATCTGCAGGTGTCAGAAAGCTAGTGAGGCCATGCTCTTTGTTCTCTGTAGCAACTGGCCCAAACTTCTGTTGTTCTTGTGTAATACCACAGCAACTCCAGAGCCTCAGTGGTGCAGATTTTTTACTGTTTGGCCGTTTTCATATCGACAAGGAGGAGGAAAAGACCTTGAATCTCTCTCCTGTGGTGCTCAATCTTTCCAGCCAAGCATGCACACACTTGTTCTAGTGTCTGGGAAGGCTATAAACTCTCCTGTCATGTGACTGCACTTCCTGAATTACACACTGTTACAATCAGCATGTGTGTAACCAGATCCTGGAAAGGAGTTCTGGGGAGGCTTTCAGACAGACAGTAGCCAAGAGAGGACAGCCACTGTCATAATAACTTACCTTGCTCTTAGCCACCCTGCCTGTTCCTAGAAGTGCCTTCTCCCAGGAGAGCAGAACAGATTGGATAGGTTGTCAAGTATGGTTATGAAAGTGTCTGAGGATGGTAAGTTGGACATCTCTGTTTAGGCTGTAATATGTTGTATTCAAGTAATGCATAAATTTATTGTTGGGGGTTTTTTGTATTTTGTTGGTTTTTTTTTTAGAAAAATTATGGAAACTCTCCCTCTAGTGCTGATTGGGTCTTAGATCCTGCTGAACTTGCAAATAAATTTAATTCCAAAACAAAAGCAATTATTCTGAATACCCCGCACAACCCCATAGGCAAGGTAAGAGTCCTGCTTTAACATTACCGTAATTTCAGAGTATGCCTTAAATACTATGATTAATGCATTGTCCCTACTTTCTTGTATCCCAGGTGTTTACCAGAGAAGAGCTCCAAGTCATAGCTGATCTCTGTATTAAACATGATACCCTGTGCATCAGTGATGAGGTGTATGAATGGCTGGTGTATAAAGGAAAGAAACACATTAAAATAGGTACTGATTTTTTGTGGCATCTCAGAAGTGGTTGTGGAAAGATGTAAACGTTCCTCTCGGAGATAATGGTTGCTGGAAGGAGCTCAAACTTCAAGCTTTGACTATTATACAATATTTAGACTCTAAGGAAGAGAGCCCCTCCCTTTTCTGAAAAATATTTTGAAGAATAATTTCCAGATAGGATTTCCAAAAGCCCTTAAGTGACTTTGGAGCAGATATCCATAGAAACCAGTGGGACTGATGTTCATAAATTAGTTATGATCATCTGAATATCCCATCCTTATTCAGTTACTTTGTTGGCCATGACAAGTATAACAGCTGTTCCTGTATGTATATTGGACTGTGCTTTGCTGAAGAGCTAATAGAAGGAACAGGGATTAAAACTTCCTTCTCAAAGCATCATAGAGATAATCAGTGAGGGAAATGCATAATGAGGAACACAATTATTTTTGCTCCACTACCTGTAAAAAGAAAAAAAAAAGAGCATAAAGGTTAGTGTGGAGATAGTGCATGAACACTGTCCCTCCAAAGTGCAGAGACAGTGTTAAATAATGGACATTCAATTCAATGAAGTAAGTCACTGCACAGGCAGTGTGAAAGCATGCTAAAGTCTTCAGGCAGTATGGCTACAGGGGTAAAGCACCATTACAAGAACAAACCAGAAAACCAAATATGATGTTATGTCCCTGTACCTCTGTTTTATTTCTTAATCCAAGTTTCACTGAAGTTAGCGGAACCCTCCCACTGTCTCAGAACAAGTGAATCTAGTGCAAGTTACTGAACTCCTTCTGCAATCCTATAATTCTACAGCTAAGCATTTATGTAAAAGTTTCTAATGTGGTGGTCTTGTTTTGGATCTGCTGACGTGTTTGAGCTAGCTAAAGTCCAAAATTTCCTTCTTATATGTACAGAGGTTTTGTTTCTAATGGTGGCAACTTGCACGAACTTTCTGTTATGAGGTACTTATTGTCATAATGAAGGCACATATTGGTCATATGCAACAGAGGCATCTAGTTGAGATTAAACAGTGAAATCAAGAGACAAATATAACTTAGACTTAGCATTTTTCCTGGCTTTACCACTGGTTGAATGTTGAATAACTTTGCTTCTGTGCTTCAATTCCATATATGTAGAGTGGCAATAAGAGAACCTTTCCATTAGTGGGGGCTACATCATTGTAAAAACTTAATCTTATAAATAATAAAAAGGAAATTTTATCTAAATAACCTTGCAATACTTATTAGCTCAGCTACACAGTTGCTGATCATACAGCTGCAGTACATTGATTGTATTGGCCATGCATAGGCCATGAGTCTGTTTTGAAAGTGGCCTAATTTCATGGCTGTTGTGGTGCCTTAATAGTGATACCTCCTCAAAGACCTTCAAACATGGGAGAAGGGGAACATCACACATTGGTGTGACAGTAATCCAAGTCAGTTTATCCTAACAAGGTACTTACAGTAACTGATCATGTGTGGCTTATCATGACTCAGTTGCAAAGTAAAGTGAGTTAAATTAAAGCTTTCTTTATGGGCTTAGCAGGTGGTTCATGCAAATAGCTGTCCTCAGAACCAAAACCTCTGTGGGTGGTGTAAGGTAATCAATTTTCCTTTGCGATGGCAGCAGGTCTGAACACTCATGTTGTCAGTTACACTTTGTCTTTGTGGACAGGTGGTGAATTCTTAAGGCATAGTAACTCTGGTTTTTGTTAGTATCAGTATTGTCATTTTAATGCTTCAAACCAAAATATTTCCAGTTGAACAAAAGGCATTCTGTAGTTTAGCATAAAATGTAAAAATACCTTGCAATGATAATGCAAGTTAAAGCCTGGACAGTTAGTCAGCTAAGTTTAGGTACATATTCTCTAACAGATCCCATGATACCATCTTTAACTTTAGTGTTAAAATGACTATAAAATCTTCAAGGTAACACTGTAACCAGTAACATTATTTTAGTAAAAGAAACAAGATCTGCTCTTTTTAACTTAAGTTTCTTAGATTTTTTTTTTTAAGTCTACAAAAGATATTACAAGAAAAAAAGAATATGTTATTTCACTATTTAAAAAGTCTTGTGTTTCTATATTAACATCTACATATTCCATCAAATGCAGTGACACTTTTTTTGTGAGAGATGCAAAATGGATATTGCAGCAATTTACACGGCCTGATGGTAGTTTCTTAATAAAATTCAACAGGGATTGCTAGCCACAGATCATAAAATTAGTACAGTCTTTGTGCTGCCACTGAAGCAGTTTTCTGTAGTGTAGAGCACTTCATCATGTTTCTCATCATTATCTGACTTCCGTAAAACCGTGGACCGCCTCTAAGTAATGATTAGGGTTGCACTGGCAGATTTAGAGATTGCATCTCATAACTGAGGATTCTGAACAAGCCTCTCAACAAGCTGAGTGCCATCCCAGGTAACAGGCTTATTATATGTGTTAGTTTGCAGTTCATTAGTTTTTAAATTGTGGTCAGACTTGGTTATGGTGTCATATAATGATGTTGCCATATGGCACAGAGGAATTTCCTTCTCTATTTAAAACTTGGTGCTTGTAAAAGCAATGTAAAAGCTTCTTCCCCTGTGCCCTTTTGCTGCTGCTATTGTTTGAAATGCTGTTACATTCCATCTCCAAGGTCGAATTCCTGTGACTGTGGCAAAACAGTCTCACTAGAGGGCATTAGCTTTGAAATTCAATTCTTTTTGCAGTCTGAGAGCGCTAGTTTGGTTGCCTTTAGGAAGTGATCTATACTCTTGACCTAGCTAGCTAGAAGATGCATCTGTTCAAACTGCCTTTTTGTTTTCAAGGTCACAGAGCAGTTAAGTGAATATGGGTGGGCTAATAGGAATATGAGTTTCTTTCCTGCTGTTTTGTTTCTCGTCTTGGCAAGTGTGCTCAAAAAAATACATGTTTTCAAATAACTGCAAAGACTTACACCATGTCTAATGCAGATAACTGCTGCAAAAACTTCCTTATGAAATTCAGTGGTTTTATTTGGAAAATCTTTGTTTGTTGGTCTCCCTAGAGAGGGGATTTAACAATTGACAGATTCATTGGTAGTGGTTCTAGTGTACAAATAAGGTGGAGCTGGATGCTGTTGACCACTGCAATTGCAGTAGTAGTATGACCTTGTCTAACTTTGTCTCAGACTTACATGTGTCTTGATTTATCTGTTTATGTTGAGAATTAATTAAGTTTAAGAGTCCAAATAGAGCTCCCCTGAAGCAGTGTACAGAAAAAAAATTTACAAACTATAGGAAGAGACCTTTGCTCTGTCATCTCCTTGGAAAGGAAACAAAGGATTTTGGTCTCCTACCAGATATAAATACAGAAACAGAGATAGACCTCTGTGCATCCCTTAATCCTTGCAGACATCCTTAGCTAGCTGCTATTGTCAGTCAGTCCCAGGCCTGTTCAATTTATATAACAAAACATTATTTATTTACTTAGTCCACTAGTTTTCTGATTCTTAACGGTGTTTGGTTCTGGCTTAGAAGTCTTAGTAATTCTTTTCTTTTTCTGATGTCTAGCCCAGCCAGTTACACTGAACTGGGCAATTCTATTAAAATGGCTTGCAGTGCCTGAGTTAATGTTGTATATGGTGCTATTATCAGGCACCAGAAATAATGCTGTCTTGAGATGAATGGGTAGTCACTTCTTAGATCATATCTTTCTTATGAATATGCATTTTAGCTGAGGATAACTAACATGTAGTTTTCACAAACTGTGCCTCTCTCTGCCTGTTCTTTCTCCTTTCATTAGACCTTACCTTCTTTTCATGCCAAAAGGCATTGGCCCATATATCTGTTCTCATTTCTTACAATTGCTATAATTTTAGAATATTCTTATTGCTTGCTTAATATGCTGCAATGATGTATCAACATACAGCTCTGAGCTATGGGCAGTACAGTTTTTCTAACTACGTGGAATTATGTGAGTGCACCTGTACCCAATTAATTTTATTTTCTATACAGCTACGTTGCCAGGTATGTGGGAAAGAACAATAACTATAGGAAGTGCTGGAAAAACATACAGTGTAACTGGCTGGAAGGTAAGAAGAATCAATATAAAAGAGTTCAGTTATATAAATAACAGAATGCATTTATTACACTAAAAAAGCCTCTGTTTTTATGACCTGTCTTTTGAAAGCTTCTGGCAAACCTGTGTGTTTCCAAAACATGAAGATAGCATTCAATTGGAGCAATTACCTATCTTGAACACCCATGTTTTAATTCTTGTCTCTTGATTAATATGCTCTTGTGAGAAAACAATACTAAAAAAATAAACACAGTATGATTTGTTCAAAGCCAGTCAAGATTCTTGAAGGAAAACATGTATACCATATTTTAACTCTCCAGTTTTGTGGTGATATTTTCAGATTGTGATAATGGTATGTTTTGGAATGGCTTATTTCTGTAAAATATTTAATGATAATATTTTTCTTGATGTTAAAATGCATATCAGAAAGTAAACAAAAATATTTAACCATTTGGCAACTAAATTCCTTCTTCTTCACCACCTGTGTTCAAACTGAACCATGACATATATGATTCAGTAGTGAACTTTTGTTTTATGCTTAAACCACCTTTGACACAGGAGCTTATGAGATGGAAAGAGTCTAAAACAATTAGGAATAGCATTCCTAATAAATGCTCAGTTTGTTTTCTAACCCTTGTTATATGAAGAGTTGAAAGTCTGCTCAGTACCCTATGAGAGATAGGGATAAATGAAACTATAACTGATGTCTCAAATCTAGACTTTTTTTAATGGCATCATTCAGCAACCTTTGTGTAAACCAACTCTTTTCTTAATTCTTTATCAAAACAAATTCACTACCAATTCTTAAAACAGAAAAACTTGAGATATTGACTAACAGCTAATTTTAATTCTTTGTTAATTTTTAGTACCACTGCTATAAGTATAACATATGCATGCTTTCTTCCCTTAGCTTGGTTGGTCTATTGGCCCTGAGAACCTGATTAAGCATTTGCAAGTTGTCCACCAAAATACACTGTATACTTGCTCAACTCCATTACAGGTAGGTATAGATGGGGCAGAGGAGGTTATTTTCTGGTGTAACAAAACTGTAGGCCTCACTGTAATAAAACAGTAGTCACAACAATGAATTTTTAGTTGTCAAAATATATATTCTGGGGTGCAAGAAGAGGAGACAAATTTGATCATCTCACCACATATTTAAAAAAAAAAAAATCACAATCTTGCAGATTCTTTCTTCTTTCACCTACAAACTGCTGCTTCTTGCATAAAACATGACAATCTTAGTTTCCTAGCAAATACAAATAAAAGTTGTTGCAATAAGGTCTTGTTTTGCTAAGCGTTATCTCTGTCTACTAGTTTCTAGTATTCTGTGATACATTATTATCAGTAATTTAAACTTAGCTTCAATTCAGATTGTAAACCTTTGTGTCAAGGACTATGACTTCTGTATATGACTAGTGCCTAGCAAATAATTGGGTGCTTTGGGTGTTGCCACAGCACAAAGTAACAAACAAATTACACACTTGGACATAGCTTGTGTAATTTGTGTATGCTGATTTGCTTAATAAGGGCCAGAACCGAAGAAAAATCCACGTGATTTCAGTAGGAAGTATGTGTGTCTGTGAATTTACGGAGTGTCCATGAGTACTTTGAAAATTGCTTATGTTTCTAGGAGGCTTTGGCACAAGCATTTTGGATAGACTATAAACGCATGGATGACCCAGACTGCTATTTTTACTCACTGTCTCGAGAGCTGGAAAGCAAGCGTGATCGGATGGCTCAGCTACTTCAAGAAAGTGGACTAAAGCCTGTCATTCCAGATGGAGGATACTTTATGATTGTCGATGTTTCTACATTAAGTTAGTATAAAGTTTATTAAAAAGGGTGTCGAAAGCAAATATAGTTAATCTGAAAATGCAACTTTCATTTTAAACTATTTTCTCATTTCCTGTTCGCGTAACGTTGTCAGAAGTACTAACTGGCACTGAAATTTTGTCTTTGACCTTAGCCTGGGAGGTAGATTTTATAAGCTTCAGCAAAGCCTTTGTTTGTGATCCTAACTACTGTCCGTGTTTTACAAAGCTTTGACAAGGTTTTAAGGAGGATAAAAGAGGTGGATAAAAATTTCTATTTTCAAAAGGTCTATGATGATGAAAAAGTTTGAGAGCCAAGCACCCAGTTTAATATCCTGAGTTCATACCATTTGTACTTTCCCCTTTCTGTTTTTTTTTGTTTGTTTTTCTTATTCCGAAGTCATACCCTGAAGGCTTTTTGAGGCATTCTGATTTCCAAACACTGTAAAATGCTACCCAAATTTACAAAGCCTTTTGGAAATTCAGGTTGTGGTAACTTTGGAGGAAGAATTCCCACAGGGGAGCATTTTCTAGTTCCACATTTTTTACTACCTGGTCCTAATGACGCTTGTCATTCACACAGAAATGTTTAAACACAGCTGGACCTCGCAGTGCCACCATGTTTCAGAAAGTTTTAGATACCCCGGTTTCACAGATTAGAAAACTGCAGTTGCAGTGTTTATTACTGTCCATGCAATAAATATACTCTTCAGTACCCTTCATTGCCCTGATCTCTCAATAACCCAGACTTGAGGACTTCTTGGAGTACTGCATGGCTTTCTTCCAAGCTACATGTCTGAATTTGCTTTGAATGGAGAGCAAGTGCTCAGGTCAGAATGGAAAGGTTCAATCTGTTGCTGTATTTTCATCGTTACAGTATAATTTTTAAATTACATTTAAAAATAAAAGCATACGTCTTTATTATGAAGTATTAACTATAATGAAGTGCTGTTAATGAATGCCTTCCCAATGGAGTCTAGGAAATCTTATAACACGTTTGTTTTAAATTTAATTGTTTTAGATGTGGATCTCTCTGATGTAGATGAGAAACAACCTTATGATTATAAATTTGTCAAATGGATGATAACATCTAAGGTAAGGTGTCTTAGTCATACTCTAGGTTTAGAAAGGCTTTTCTATTGAAAGCAAGAGCAGTGCAACCGTATTTATTAAGTAATGTATTAGAAATATTCCATTCAAAATATTACTTGGTGTTTATAGTAACTACTGATAATGATGTGGCTAAAATATTGCTAAATATGATGAAAATGTACCTTGTAGGTTTGCGTTATGTCCCAGCACTTTTCTTTCAGTATACTTAAATGCTAGTTGTACAAAAGTACCTTTGAAAAGTACCTAAGTAATTTGAATTTACTTAAGTCTAGCTAGCGCATACAAAACTGAATCTTGTCTTTCCCTCACATGTTGGGAGGGAGAGTTCTGGAAATGGAATAGTAAAATCATCATGCTTAAAACATATTTTTTTTTACATATATAAAATAAGCAAATAATATTTCTGTTTTATGTTTCAGAAGCTGTCAGCAATTCCTCTTTCAGCATTCTGTGGTCCTGAGACAAAAAGGCAGTTTGAAAAATATATACGTTTTTGCTTCATTAAGGTAAATTTGTGTCCTGGGAAGACTTAAGACTCCTAAAAATCAATGCAGTACAGAAATCTGCGAAAGACTGATTGTTACATTTTGCCCAGAATCTCCTGAGTTGGATGGTTTTAGGAACAGAAAGTTAGCTTGGTGTAAAATTCAGCACAAAGTAGGTTCAGCTGTCTTTTTGCTGAGGGGCTTTAAGCCATAAATGTGGTGGCACGGCTAAGGGCAACTAGCAGGAAACAACTGGGTGGGTAGGCCTTTTTTAGCTTACTTGATTGATTTTTAAAAACATACTTGACCAGTGGGGGCAGTGAAAATGAATGACACAGGTACCACTATCAATTAAGGTGAATTCTGTAATCCAGAACAGAGAATAATTGTACAGCAGAGTGGTATACCCCATGCCTATTCAGTTTCCAACAACAAAACCAGTGACCAGGTCACCTTCAAGTTTAGCTCACTTGCCTGAAAATACATAGGGTTTCACATGAGCTCCAATTACAAAAGAAAAAAAGGAAGTTACCTTACATGTTTTTGTGAACTGGCTGACTTTTGCCATTTTGTGAGCACCTCCTTTTCACATATTTTTCCTCCTGTTGAATCTGTTCTTGAAAGAACTGAAAGACTTTGGGGACAGATACATACACTTTTGATAAACTCGCAGCCCTAAGATGTTTCCCAGTTGTTCTGTAACAGAGTCAGCATAATGGAACATGTGCAACTCAACTGTTCTAGTATAAAGATGGGAGCCTTAGCTTGAACCAGTAATGAAGGGGAGTTTCTGCTTGTGTTACTTAGCTCTTTTGATGAGGTATAAAGACTATGATACAAACTAAGCCAGTTAACAACCAGGATGAAACTTGCTGGTTGTAAATGTGGCTTTCCCAGGATAAACAGCACTAATCATGTCAAGTTAAAGACTATTTGTATGACTTACCAGGTTGTAGCCAAGCCATACAGCTGGCCAGTGGATAGATTACCCATATTTAGAGGGATTATGTTTAAGTAGTTCACAGCATAACTTGGTTGCATGGAGATTTAAAAATCCCAACTGTACACATAAAGATTAGGGAACTATGCTAGCATGTCTCTGAGTATAAAGCTGCCAAGTACATCACTTCATAAATGCCAGGCATTTATATAAGAAGTATTGCTTTCATTAGATTTTATAGTATGAATGCTGAGAAAATGTTATATTTTAAATATATCTAATAAATATTTGCAAGGGATCAGCATTGAATTCTTTGTGTAGTCTGGATCTGTAGCTATAACTGTTAATGAAAAGCTGACTGACAGGTATTTACAGGATGCAAGTGAAACTGCCAAATATTGATTTGGGATGATACAATCATGACTGCTGCTCTCTTTTCAAGAACTCCATACTTGCAGTAATAGTGATATTCCTTGTTTTGCAGAAAGACAGCACGCTAGATGCAGCTGAAGTGATCTTGAAGAACTGGAATAAACAGACAGCCTGATTTTTCTTATTAACTCTTCCATCGAGTATAATTATCTAATAGTAGGGTTTTTTTAATTGCAAATTTAAGAACAAATTACTTAATACAGTACAGAGTTAATATGGCATTGTAAATAACTTTGTGCTGCCACCTGCTGAGGAGTCAAAATGATGATTTACTGAAATATGTATAATGCAACTCAGAAGTTATTTTCAGTCTTTTCAAAATCATTTATGTTTTTCCTAAAAAAAAATAATCTATGGGATTCACTTGTTTTAGTGAAAGACAAAAATTTGTAGGACTCTGTGTAAAATAAATAGACGATATAGGAATTTTAAAACTTACAAGAAAGAAGTGGGAGATGTTTTTGGTATGAGGTAGAATAGGAACTAGGGGTGAGACTTACACATTGTGGTTTGTGAAACCCAATAGCCTGCAGTGGAGGAAAATTAAGATATGCCTTATATTAGATAATTGTAGTGCCTTTCTACATACATACCTACCTGCCCTGTCCATGCACAAATTGCATCAGTTTACATAAAGTGATTGAGTTAAATCAATACAGTGTTTTTACTATAGGCAAGACTGAAAAGTGCTAAGTTGCATAATTACTATTTTATTTTCCCACAATAGTCATGTGTGCTGTTCTGAAAGTATTCAGTCCTCAATAAAATTATAAAAGTGGCATCTAGAATAGGAATTCTATTTACTCATTTCTACCTATTTATTTATTACGTGGATGAAACTGCAAAGCAAAATAGAAGACTTTGCTTTAGAGGCTCCATCACAATCGGATGTACAGTGACATAATTAATCCTGTCACCCTTTTTCTTTCCATGTTCACAACAGTGGTGACTTCACACTAAACTTACTTCAAACTCTTTAGATCTAGGGGGACCGTGGGAGATGGGCCTAATATTGTGCTATGGAGCTCAACTAACTTTGTTTCAAGCTCAGTTGATGAAGGACTGTTTGAAAAGAGATCAATATGGAGAATTCCTTTCTAGTTGCCTCCTATTTCAGTTCTCTCTGTGATCTTTTCATCTGTGGATGGTTTTCCCACTAGCAGAAGCAGTCCAGGTAGGTAACCTTTTAAGGCTGTGTGTTATGTTCTCCATGTTGATTCTATATTCTTCCCACAGGCCTTATGGTGGAAAGCCTGAACAAATTCAATAACTAGTTTTGCAAAAATTTTACTCATTCTGTGATCACACAGGTGGAATCTTAACTGAATTCCATCAGACTGTGACCATGGGCCTAAAAAAAAGTATAGAAACTGGACTGTGAGAACAGCTGCTAGGCTTTTTCATTAGTACTTCTTGGTCTTGGGCTTTTGGGAGTCCAGTAACTGGGACTTCTGTAG
The DNA here is from genome assembly GCF_000737465.1 of Haliaeetus leucocephalus. NCBI lineage: Eukaryota > Metazoa > Chordata > Aves > Accipitriformes > Accipitridae > Haliaeetus > Haliaeetus leucocephalus. The sequence continues at coordinate 15,433,967 of NW_010973284.1, read as the reverse complement.
TCTTTGTAGCTCTCTTGCACTGCCATTCCCTGAATCTCACCAGAAGATGGTTGGCTGGTATTTTTAAGGTGGTGTGTAGTCTTCGTGTAGAAAAATCAATTTAGTAATTAAAATTACTTAACTGAAATTTCAGCATGAATTTCATGTGGAATTTAGTATATTAAATTCCTGGAGGAACTATTTTTTTTAAGATACTAAATTTCTGTGAAATCTACACTATTTTACAAGGAGTTTAAAATCTGTTCATGTAGGTTGCACTGGAGAGCAGTGCTGTTGCAGGAACTAAGAGGGGACTGCAACAGTCTGTTGAGCTGCATGGTAATTTGGGAAAGAATGTAAAATAATCTATTTTAATTGAAAAGTTTTTTTTATAAAATTAAGCAAATTTTTCTAGCATAAATACATGGTAAAAACAGGCTTCTGTGAAATGTTTGCATGATTATGTGAATCAATATTTTCTAATTTCTTAAGCCTCTGAAATGATACAAAATAATAAAATACTTGAATTTTGGTTTCTTGTCCTTGAAACAGGTGCTTCTCAATGCAATTAAACCTTACGCAAGTAATATTATTTTCATCATTGTTATATATAAAAAGTTGTAAAGATAATTGCATCATGCTTCTCTTGAAGTTAACAGCTGCAGAGCACAATTCTCTAAGTATTTTTTAAACCTCTATTTCTAAAATCTAAGATTTCCCTGAGACAGCTGGGTTGTTAGCATGTGAACACATACATAATTGGGTTATGTGGCCTCAAAACAGTAGTAAGATGTTAAGGGTTCTTCCATTGACCTCTCTTTACAACGTTTTCATGCTCTGTTTAAAAAAAAAAAAAAAAAAAGAAAAGGTCACTGCTTCAAATAGACTTGATGTAACATGCTTATATTACTTTCATTGGCAAATGGGACACCCTGTGTAAAATCAGTCTAGAATATGCATGAAGGAAAAATTATTTGCAGGGCTGAAGCAGAAATTAAGAAAACTATAGCAAAATAGTTTTTCCATTGTTACATTTGACTGTTTCAAATATTTCATTAGTATGCTAATAACTCACCTGCTAAAGCACCTAATTTGAGTTGGGGCACACAGGTGGCCAATGTTTAAAGATAGCTCTGCATTGTGTATAGGTGCATACCCTTACTCATGTGTGCTGGTTTGGGCTGGGGTAGAGCTGATTTTCTTTATAGTGGCTAGTATGGGGCTGTGTTTTGGATTTGTGCTGGAAACAGTATTGATAACGCAGGGATGTTTTTATTATTGCTGAGCAGTGCTTACACAGAGTCAGGGCCTTTTCTGCTTCTCACACCGCCCCGCCATTGAGTAGCCTGGTGGTGCACAAAATATTGGGAGGGGACACAGTTGAGACAGCTGATCCCAACTGACCAAAGGGATATTCCATACCATATGACATCATGCTCAGCAATAAAACTGGGGGGGAGGTTGACGGGGCAGGGCGCAGCTTGGGGTCTAGCTAGGCATCGGTCGGTTGGTGGTGAGCAATTTTTTTCATTTGCAGCACTTGTCTTTCTTGGGTTTTATTTTCCTCTCTTTAATTTTTTTCTCTCTTTTCCTTACATTTAAAAATTATTATTATTTCTTTTTAATTATTAAACTGTTTTTATCTCAACCCACAAGTTACTTTTTCACTTTTATCCTTCCAATTCTTTCTCCATCCCACCGGGGTGGGGGAGTGAGTGAGCAGCTGTGTGGTGCTTAGTTGCTGGCTGGGGTTAAACCATGCCCCTGATGTTATAGGAGCCATTGTATTAGACTTGAGTAGTTTAAATTTCTTTTCTCCTATTTTGTCCAGGTGCTGTAGTGTGGTAATCTTTTTGTTTCATCAAATGTCTGAACACATAAATGCAGCACAGAGATGAATTAACATACCAAGCATAATTCAGCTGCTCTGGCTATTTATTGTTTCCTTCATTTGCTCCTTTGAGGCATTTGACTGACATCTGCTGTTTTAACAAAATGACCGTTGGCTAAATCAACAAACTATTACAAAGGACCTTTAGACATACAAGTAAGAACCAGTGACTCGTTTTCACTAATGTACTGTTCATTGTGTTTGCAAAGGCATCTGAATATCCCTTTGCATTATCGTTGAAATGATGCTGGTAATATTAGCGATGTAAGAATTGCAATTTAATTACACATTTTTATTACTGACAGTAGCTAGCATGACATATTCTGGATGAAATTTTAAGAATGTCCAGAATGACCAATTAAGTTTTAAAATAGGATTATTGTTGTAACTACAGTGATGGGAAAGAACAGATACAGTTAGGCACAGCAAGGTGAACTTTCTGTAAGTTATTAAAATGATCTGTTGTTGACAGAGGCTGTTAATAGTGTTATTCCCATCTGCCACATCAACTACTTTTTTTTTCTGCTGCTTGTGGACAAAGCACTTGAAAAATTGCTGCAGACAGGGAATAGAGAAATGCTGAGATATGATCTACTACATTTTTTTGCAAAATTTCTGAAAATTACTGTCCTTCTGTGGTGGAAATTAAACTCTTTCAATTCTAGTTCATGAGAATAGGGTCAGGAGGGACCCGCTGTTGACAGTGACAATCAGCAGAACATCTTTTTCATAGAATGGATTATATGAGAAGCCAAGACAAACGCGGAGAGCTTGATGGGACTGACAGTGCTGATGGGGCACATCTGTTGCAGACACTGCTACATACACATTTCAGAGGTTATGGGGAAACTTAATATAGCATGCTGTATTCACATTGACAGTTACAGTGATTTTTTTTTTCATTACTGTTTCATCTTTTGGGTTTATTGAGCATTTGTGAAAACGTTCGTTGCAAATGGAAAAAGAGAAGCTTTAAATTTATATGTTAGCACCTGTATCTTCTAATAGTTCAGCTTCCTTTTATTCCAAAAGGCATATATATTTTTTTAAATCTAAGGAATGTGTTGGCAAGTTCAAACTAGCTTGTTTTCAACCAGCACACAGCATTTCAGTCAGCAGAAAAGTGTTTAGAACTTGTGTAATAAATGAATTTGACTCAATATTAGCAAGTATTAAGAGAACTTTTCAACCCCACTGAATTTCCTTCTTTGAGCTAGCAAATTGAAAAATACTATTGTTATATAGTGGAGATGTGGTCTTAAGTGGTGTCAGCAGTCCTTTGTATCTGATTAATAGATAGCAAATTTACAACTGTTCAGACACTTCAATACTGATTGTTTTAAAGCATTGACGTAATGGCACTTTCCAAAATCTGTAGACCCTCCCATCCTATTAATCCCTCTATCTATCAGTGAGGAGAGGCTCATATCAAAGGAAGAGGGGTTTTTCCACTGTTTTACAGCTTGTGCTTGAAAACCTGTTGTTGCTGCTCAATAGACAGACTAATTTTGCATATGAATCATCTCTTGGGGAGTTAAGAGTCTGGACTGGAGTCCAGTGCTGGAGGGCTTTAGTTTTGCAGCAGTTTTTGTGGGTCTCTCCTTCTCCTTGGCCTGACATTTGCTGCCAAGGTGGGTGTGAGGGGGACAGATGGAAGGGGAGCTGATGGCATCATGCAGGACCGTGTAGCATAACATGGGAAACCCACACAAACCAGCAGGCGTGTGTGTGTCTGCTTGAGTCCAGCTGAGTGTTTGCGCGTGGCCCGTTTGCCAAGGGCTTCCATGAGTCACAGCTGGGCTGCCTGATACCTGCGGGTCCTGCAGAAGGGCCAAGTTTTTCTCATGGTCAGATCAGCTGAGTGGCAAACTGGCACAGCTGTAGTAGATGTAGTGAGGGGGAACCTAAACGTTTCTTATCTTTTCTTCCCCTTTCTGGGAATTGGTCTCTGCTTGGCCTCAGTTCCAGAGCTAAGAACGTGTTGTGCCCCAGACACTTCTGTGCAAACTCCGTCAGTTTTACTTAAACTCGTTTTCTGTGGTATTTCACCAAACTGTTGGAGTTTGCACAGAAACTGCTGAACCTGAGGGCAGCCCTGCTTCGGCACAGCGAGCTGGCTGCCGGAGGAGCTTCGGCAGGAAGGTCTGTCGGCAGCACACGGCCCTGCTCCTCGTGCTCCTCCGCGGAAGGTTCCAGCTCGGCCTCCGGCAGTGCAGGGCTTTTTAAGCCACAGGGGCTGTCTGAGCCCCCGGCCCCAAGGTACCCTGTGTCGTTGGATTTATTGGAACAAGATTCTGGTCCCTAAGCCGCCTGGGGGCCCAGGCCACAGGCTGGCTCCCTGCTCGCCCGCTGCCCTCGCCCGTCCCTTGGGCGGCGGATCCCTGCCCGCGAGCAGGCCGCAGCCTGGGCCTTCAGCGGTACGCGGGGTCAGCTCCGGGAGCGGCCGGGCGCGATAAACAAACCGCCCCGCTTGACGTGCAGGGCCTAGCTCGCAGGCGCCCGCCGCTTGCCGCCTGTTGTCCCTTCGCGCGACCCGTAGCGAGCGCTCGGCGGGCCCCGCCCACCGCTGTCGCTATATAAGGGGGAATCGTCGCACCGTCCCTAGACTTACCACGGGCGCTGCGACGGGAGGGCGGCAAGATGGCGTCCACGAGCCGGTACGGGAGGCCGGCCCGGGCGCTCGGAAGGGCCGCGAGGGAGGAGGCGGGAGGGGCTCCTCCACGTCTCCCTGTCCGCAGCACAGGAGGGAAAATGGCCGCGTTGCGCCTGCTGCCACCCGGGGAGGAACGGGTGGCCGTCGCCGCCCTTGCCTGGCCCCGGTGTTCCCCGGCTCGGCGCGGCTCTCGCTGTTGGCGGCGCAGCCGGCCCGTCTCCGGTTTCCCGTCTCCCAGGGCGGTCCTCCGTGGGGCTCTCAGGGTGGCAGGAGGCCAGAGCGGGCCGCGGGGGGGCTGGGCCTCCTAGGGCTTCTCCGTGTGGGCCGGGTCGGGCGGCCCTCGGGCGAGCGGCCTCGGAGGGGCCGCCCGCGCCCGGGAGGGCCGGGGCGGGGGGGGGGGCGAGCGAGGGCGCCTTAGCTCGCCGCCTTGCTTCTTCGTGTCGTTATTAATCGGTAGCGCTCCGAGAGGAAGTGAGCGTCTAGGGGGTTGTGTGGCGATCTGTGCGTTGATGCCGGGGCCCCTCGTTCGTGGGAGCCCGGTGTTATCGGCGCTTGTGATCGAGCCCTCCTCCTGTAGCTCGGCAGTGCCTTATCTTCGTGCCGCTGAGCGCGGCTCTCGCGGAGGGAGGGTTGCTCTCGGTCCGGGGTGTTGCGTGCTGTGAGGCCCTCGGGCGGACGTGGAGCGCCTTCCCGCGGGTGGGCACCGCCTGGGTGCGGAGCCCCCGGTGCCGCCCGGCCGCCCCTCACGCTCACAGCCGCCTCTGAGCCGAGGTGGCGGCTCCCTGGCTTGGCTCCAGGTTATCGGGTCCTGGAAGCAGCTTTTAGGCTCCCACCCTAAATCCGTACGGGCACTAGTCGGTGGCCAGACGGGTCTCGGGCTCCGAATTAGTGTTTTGTTTTCTTTCCCGGAGAAGTATCGAGGTTTTCTTTCAAGTCAGGAATGAAGGCAGGCCCGTGGAGCGGACTGTGGAGCGACTCTATTACTCCTGCTAAACCTGTCCTAGGATCTAGGGAGTGCTTCCTACCTACTAGTCTTACTGAAACTCGGGAGCTCTTTGCTGAGATGGACCTTCACACACGTGCTGTGTGTTTTCCTTCAATATAGTTGGCTTATTATATTGAACCTGTATGTTACAAAGAAGTAGTACAGCATATAGGTCTAGATAAATGAGGTAACCTGGGATAGGAAGACTAATTTTTACAGCGTTTTGTGAAGGTAAAGTCTGAAACAAAACACTGTTGTTGTTCTTTCAGGCTTCTGGATTTTATATCTTTTTTCTTTTGGTTAGTGTGTCGCTTGCCTTTTGCATAATGCCAAATGTCAGATGATTGCACATGCTTTGTCAACAGTTTTGTCTTGTCATATGAAACTACTGGCTAAGAGTAGCAAGAAGGAAAGTTTAAAGAGCTTTTATGTAGCGTTGTGAATATAATTTACATCTGAAAATCTTGTGTGTACATGTTCTTTCTGGAGGCTTTAATATTAATAATGATGTTGATTTTTTGATTTTCATTTCAAATCTTATACTTTTCTGAACAGTCACTGGATTAAAATGTTTGGGTTTTTTTGTACTTTTGGCTCATCAGAAGTACCTAAAAAATAAGATGGAATGCAGATTAGACTGAAATAATGGACTACTGGGTAAGGGGGGAACTCAGGTAAATTTAACTTCTGATAGGATATTTTCTACAATTGAAAGGATTAGAAGTTATTTTTTGGCACAGATTGGGGTTGGTGGGTACCCATGACAAGTTTTTTGTGATCAACTTCCATACCTTCTGCTTTTTAGCTCAAGCAAAATGACTTTGTTGAATATATAGACCCCAGTTGTAAATATTTATTATTACAATTTTGAAACGGTCAGTTTTAACAGAATTACTGAACAGTCACTAGTAGCTTGAATGAGGTATTTAATTTTAAAACGTTTGGTTAGAACCAATTGGTTATTACCTTAGTCAGTGACTTAAAGCTGTTGTGTTAAATAGTGCTAATGCTTTTCAGGAAGTTGTTTCTGCTGTAACTCTTGAAGATGCAGGGGTGTGAAAGAGACAGATCCCTGTTATTGGACGCAGTTGTCACATAACCCCCTTCATGAGCTGATAGTTTTTTGTTAAGATCTCACAATTAACGAGTTGCTTAATTTAAAATAGGACTTTTTCTTCAGATACTTGGAAATAATAAACCACTAGTAGAACCAGTTGTTTTCTAAAAATACATGTTGTGTGTGCACTGCTTCCTGAATTAAGGACCTGGTAAGTAATACTGATCTGATTAGCATGAGTGCGAACGCTCATTTGGAATGAGGCAATCACCACTAACTTCTTGGGGAGCTTTGTTTAGTGATAGACTGCGAGTGAGACTACGCTTAATTAAGTCTGTTATTTAGATTTTTGATGTTTTAATTTGAAGTGGTTTTGGTACAAGATATACCACAAAAAATTTGGAATTTAAGATGACCTGAAGTCTTGATTGTCAAATGTAGTGTTAGAGCATTTAAAAAAAAGGTGAAGTTCAGGTGTTTAGGTTAATATTCTATCGTTCAAATCACTGTAAATTCTGTATTATTAAAGTGTTCTTTTCAGCAAGGAGCTCTTACACTTTTGGATATGCAACTTGCCTGATTAAAAGTGATTAATACTTTAATTTTTTTTTCTTTTTTCCTTAGTTTGGATGTACTTCCAAGAGTGACTTGCCCAAATCATCCAGATTCCATTTTAGTAGAGGATTACAGAGCTGGTGATATGATTTGTTCTGAGTGTGGTCTAGTAGTAGGTAAGTAGCTATTCATATTTTTATGACTACCATATAACTTAAATCGTGCATGTAGATTTGTTTTCCCACAAAACTGGTATATGATAACTCGAGTGTTAAAAGGCTTTTTCTTGATGCCTAAATGTTTTCTTGTATGATATTCTCGTGGCTAAAAGCTTACTGTTTTGAATAGTCTGTTTTCTGGTAACTTCTTGCATTATGAAAAAAATCAAACTCTTTAAAGATTGAAAATTTAAAATATGTTATAATATTGAATTAGAATATTGTGCTGTCTTGTCCAGTATTCTGTCTTTAATCATGACTCCTGTTTCAGTCAGGAAAGTATAAGAAATGTAATAAAATCTCTTTGTCAGATAATTTGCTTACAAAAAAAAATATTTCTCAGTTTTCCATTAGTTAGAGGTTATCTTCTGCCCTGAAGGATTTCTCTTTATATCCTTGCCAGCACCTGTTTTTGTTAATTACTTCTCCTAAGGCTTTTAATACTATCCAAAGTAAATATGCAGTTTTTCCTCTGGAATTTTGCTGAGCTCTTTCACTTGGTTCATGTGACAGCAATCTCCACAGGCTAAATTGTATTTCTAAGTATATTGGAATATTTAAAATGAAAGGCCTTTTAGGCATTGTCTTTGGAATGAGAAAGAGGGAGAGAATGATGTCATAGAACATGCTGCATATTCATTTTTATGTATCTTTTCTAGGATGAGCATCTTATTGTGCATCTTACTGTCTTTATTCCTTTTGCATGGAAAACTTTTCATGCTCATGTTATGATCATTCTTTAAACCTCATTTATTTCTGTTAAATTTTTTTAGACATGCCATGACCAAAAGAAAATCCTCTGTTTTGAGGGTGCATGTTCAGGTGATTCGTTCAGTGGTGCTAAATATTTAAAATATTTCTCTCCTAGACTGTGGTGATTTTGTTTTGGCTCGTCTTGCACAGAAATAAAAATTTTCATACAGCTGTTAGCATAAAACTGGAGATTTAATAAGTTGCAGTGAAAGTAGTACTAGTTTAGCCAGGTGACTAAAATGTGTGTCTTTTGTTTATGCAAAAAGCAAACTTCTGCATAACTTATTAAAGTAAATGTTAAAATATTTAAAGATGAGTACCAGTTTCCTCTAAAATTATGAAACCATTTAAAAGGCTAGGGGGAGGATCATTACTTTCTTTGTTAAAAGAAGGGCTGGTTTAAGTTGTGTAAATTCTGATAAAGATAAGTGAATCATAAATTTGCTGGTTTAAAAATTCAAATGTCCACAGCAATGTTTCCTATTGAAATATGGTAATAGGCTTCCAAGTTATTGCTTAAAAATAGTTTGGTCCGTGTTCAGCTATTTGTGTGGCTGCCGTAGAAGTTGAACCAAAGTTTAGAAAAGCCCATCTTGAGCAGTTCATAACTTTTGAGATAATTCTGGCTTTATAAGAGGAAAATGTTTTGCTTGATATGTTTCATTTTTAGGAACTTGAGAGTTTATCAGAAATCTCACTTCAGGTACCTTCTGTTAGCTAGTCACAAGGAATTCTTGCTTTAGAGATTTACTCTCTGTTCTCTTCTGAATCAATAGCATTGGAGATTTTTTTTAGTTCAAGTTGTCAGCATTTTTGATGAGCAGAATCATAAGAATATTAATACAAACTTTTGCTGAATTGAATTTTTAAAATGTGTTTAAAATGGTCTTAGTCCTCTTTACAGCCGACACAACTGGTAGGGTAAAAACTGTTTTTTCTTTAAGCATGCAGTATTTTTTAAGTAGGCCTTTCTATGGATTTATCACTAGAAGGATTTAACACTTTTGTTGTGCTAGTTGTTCTTGTTCTGTCTTGCCTTCCTTCAGCAATTTAGTTCACCTGCATACGTCCAGTTTGCTAGCTAGGGTATCTAGCAGCTAGCTTGGAAAACCAGTTAAATCGGATGAAGATAAATAATTGAAGAGTGCATGACCAAATAGAAGTGTGAACATTCAATATTTTCTCTTCTGGTCTGGTAAATTCAGAGGAGGAGAAAACCAGATCCAATTCTTGATGCCTGTTTTCTGGAGATGTGTGTGAAGTAGGTATGTTTTAAAGGGGTGAAGACAAAATTTTGTTTCCAAAAAAGAAAACTTTTATGTATTTGTTGCAGATTCCGTGATACATGTTCCCTTTAAAAGGAAGTGATTTCATTTCCTCTTCTTACATAGAAAAGTCGTGGATTTGTGTTTCAACATAAGTCATGATGTATAGCTGATGTGAACAGGGCCCACTGAGAATATGTTTAGAGGTGGGCTGAAAGTTGGTGAGATCTTTATCACTGAAGGGGATCAGTTAGAACAGTTAAAAAACCCCAAAGACTCAATATACTCTGTAGCCAAAGAAATAGTACAGGTTTGTTTAAAAATATTATGATTTTGGTGTCTGCAGAGCACTGCCTGTTGTATGTGCTGAATTTGTGCATTTATTTTACTGTTGTAAAGTACACAGTGATGTGACTTCACTTTTTTTATATGTATTTTTTTTTAGTACAATTTGGCTGAAATCAGAGCAAAGAGTCTTTGACTAAACTAAGTGTATTTTCCACTTGATGTTTTTCTTGCTGTGGCAAAGGACTAAAGTTTCATGTTTGTGGAAAAAGTGTGAGTTTATTAAATGTAAAACTGTGTCATAGGATAGAATAGCTGGTGCATAGATAATTTTCAGGTTTTGTAATCAATATTCTGGGAATCTGAGATGAAAGCCGTATTATTAGTATGCTGGTTTTGGCTGGGGTAGAGTTAATTTTCTTCATAGTAGCTGGTATGGGGCTGTGTTTTGGATTTGTGCTGAAAACAGTGTTGATAACCCAGGAATGTTTTTGTTATCGCTGGGCAGTGGTTACACAGAGTCAAGGCCTCTTCTGCTTCTCACCCCACCCCACCAGCGAGGAGGCTGGGGCTGCACAAGAAGTTGGGGGGGGACACAGCTGGGACAGCCAACCCCAACTGACCAAAGGGATATTCCAAGCCGTATGATGACATGCTCACATGCTCACAGCTGGGGGAAGAAGGAAAGGGGTGTGTGTGTGTTTGTCTTCCCAAGTAACTGTTAGGCCCTGCATTGCTGGAGATGGCTGGACACCTGCCTGCTGATGGGAAGTGGTGAATGAATTCCTTGTTTTGCTTTGCTTGCATGCGTGGCTTTTGCTTTCCTTAATAAACTGTCTTTATCTCAGCCCATGAGTTTTCTCACTTTTACCCTTCCGATTCTCTCCCCCATCCCACCGGGGGGAGTGGGCAAGTGGCTGTGTGGGGCTTAGTTGCTGGCTGGGGTTAAACCGTGACAATTAGTATTATGGCTGAGGTTGCATTTATCAGGTCTGCAGCCGAAATGGTGAAACAGTTGAAAAGTTGGGGGGAGCAGGAGGCTAGGAGAAGAAGGAGCTGATCTCTTCAACAGTTGAATTCCATGTCTTGGGCAGAGCTGTATGTTGGAACTACTGCTTTTTAAAGGGATTTTTGAGAAAGCTTTTTAATCAATGTTGTTTTGTACTCATAGGTGGTGTTCTTTGTGTCTCAGTAAGATTGAAATTTTAAGTTAAAACCAGTATGCTGCTTTTTCTTTGCACAGCATTTTTCACTTGTTCTAAATAAACTGTGCTGTTTTGCTGTGCAGTATTAAAACAATTAAATCTTGTAGTGTCAGTATAACTGAAGCTGGTGTCTGTTTTATTATTGCTTCAAAGTACTGCTTCAGTCTACTAAAAACTCTCATCTGTCTTTTCACTGTTACCTTTCCTGGGTTAACTTGTGTTCTGTCTTTTCATGGTAACTGTTTCCAACTTGTTAACTTTTCCTCCTGCTCCTTTTGCATGAAAGGCAGTTGAAGGCCTAAATTGCAATTATCCATCAAATTTTGATCTTAATGTGGATTGACATGCATCTGAAACTTTACAAGTCGATGTCCAAGTTTATCTGCTGTCATAAATCTTGTGTTTATTGTACATACTTTTCTAGGATTTATGGTACGGTAAGTGTTCATGTGCTGGCTTGAGAATTCACGAACAGAGTTCCTAGGGCTTGGAGAAGTAGTTAGTTCTGTGTTCATTTAAAATGTTGACCGTATCTCATTCTTCAGACAGACTTGGTGGAGGGAGAAGCATTTTGTTCAAGAACACAAGGCTAGTAAATCCTCCTTCTTGACAGGTAAATATTTTGCTTGCTACCTTTCAGGCGGTAAAAAAGGCTGGAAGTCAGCTGATATGAAGGGGCTGAAGAAAGCAGAATTGAAGTGGAATACAAAGCACTGAATTTTCTTGATGTAGCAAAGTGGTGAGCTGAATTTCAGGGGGGAATAAGAATGAATCTAGTAGCATGTACAACTGTGTAGCATCTCAGCTAGGTAGGAATACCTTTCTGATCTAAGATTCCTCTTAAACTTCTGTACAGTTTCATTAAATGTCTTAAGCGTGCAGGAGTCGGAGCAGTGAGGAGTTTATTTTCAGCATTTAGTACCTGATCTTGTAACTGGTTAGCTCTGCTTCAGTAGGCAGGTATGGCTTAGAGAAGAACAGTGTTCTTGTATGGAGTCTTTTTTGGATAGTCGTCTTAAATGAAAAAGCAGAAGTCTGTCTTCAGCTGATGAGAATCCTTGGACATGTATCAACTTGTTAAAGCTTTGAATCAGATTATGACCTATATTCAGATGTTTGTTCTATGTTCTGTGTATAGCTCAGTGTTCAGTTAAAGAATTTTGGGGAAGAATATTCAATAGCTTGTGGTGAGCAGTAAGGCTGTTATAAAATTCTGTCAGAATATTTGTTTGGCTAGTGCTTCTGAAAAGTTTGAGATCTAAATTGCACATCTTAAATTCAGGTATAGTCTGTGAAGAATAGATAAGATTTAATTAATACTGCAGATATTTTTGTTCTCTACAATATAACAAACGAGTAGGAAGGGGTTTCGTGATTGCCTCTCTGCTGGCCAGTCCATTACTCAGGATGTCTGTCATTAGGGATAAGATTGATTGTGTCTATACATAGATGCTTGTTTTCTGAAAACCAAAGAAACTTTTTTTTATTTTCCCCAGCTGTTGGTAGTATCCTGTAAGTGGAGAAGGTGCTTAAGTATTTCTGACTTGGATCCAGTAGAGGGCAGTTATGCAGTTACGTCTATTCTAGTATCTTTATCCCTCCAAATGGTGAAAAATCTTTTCATGTTTGGGTGTATGTTCATAGTTACTTCTTTCTGTGAGTATTATCAACATTTAAAACTAAAATGTAAAATCTAAATTTAAAGTGTTACTTAAATAGGCAAAAATCTTTAGATATGGATGTGTATTAGCGCCTTATATGTGGTTACAGCTTCCGCACTTGGTGTCCAGAGCACTAAAAAGTGTCTGACAAAAGTTAGTCCGTGCAAATAAAACTCTTTGCATCCACAGGAAAGCTAATTATAAAGGATGCTGATACTTAAAGAAATTCTGAATAGTTGACTTTTGCATGAACATTCAGGGATGCTTGATTTACACAGGGAATTTGTAATATGAAGAAAAGTAATTTGCTAGCCTTTTTCAGTCAGCATTTCAAATAGTCTGTGTTTTAATCCTAACCCATTTCAGCTTTAAGGACAACGGTGATAGTTCTAGCTGTTTCAGCAATAATGCTTGTAACAGTGGAAACTTGGACTTTAGATGCCAAAAGTTGGCATCTTTAATCAGGCTTTGTAATAAGCACCGCTCTTAGCATGAAATTTCATGGAAGGCGGACAAGATTTTTCTAGTTAGTGGGTTCTAGGCTGGGAACCAAAGGTGTCTGAGAGACACTATGAAGAATGCTTCCATTAGTTGAAGTACTAGATTTAACTAGTGGAATAATAGTAACGTTTTGAATCAACCTATTCAGGGAATGTTTTTTTACTGGCTTCCTTACCAGATTGGCAAAGTGATTTAGGGCAAATAAGGGCTAGAAATGATCTGAACTGCTCTGATGGAAGAAGAGTCCAAAACCTCTTATTTTTGTGATGTAGTGTAGATCAGGCACAACATTTTTAATTGAGATTCTGTAGTTTGGAGCATCCTTTGTGAGTACTTGAGCTGTTTGTCTTTTAAAGGCCACAAGTCCTGGAGAGGTGTAACTTCAACTGACCAGGCTTGTCCACCAGATTGTTTAACGTTTCTACTCTCATTTGCTTCCTCCAAAATTCTTACAAGTTGATGGTTTAGGAAGCCTGGAAGTCCTTTTAAATTTGTCATCATTTTGAAATGCAGGAGCTGCTAAGCCTTTGTTATTTTAACAGTCATTCACCTACAGTGCTATACTGTCTGTTTCAATTCATAGTTGCCTGTCGGTACTGGTATGATCTTGCTGATGTCTGGAAACTAGTTGAAGTCTTCTGGGAATTTTTCTTTTGTTTTTGTTTAACATCTGAAAGTCTGCTCAGATTCTGTTTGTAATTTCAGCTGAGTGTTGTGAATAGGCTGGTGTTGCTGTTGGTGGTGATGCATTTGTGGTGTTGACAATTTATTGAAGATGATAACTTTTTGTAAAAAGAATATTACTATTTTACAAAAGGCTGGAAATTTTGTAGAAAAAGCTGTGACTGTAAAATTGTGTGGTTGTTTTTCCCCAAGAGTTTATTCTTTGGTAACATTTAATACATCTGGTCTTAAATAGAAGTTCTAAAGCTGAAGACTGAAAAAAAACAGTTGAGTTCATATTTTGGAAGCTATAAAGTTGAGTACTACTGTATGGGGGCAGTGCGTAAACTAATAAATAGAATGTGAAGGAGAAGATATCTGGAGTACTGTGTCTAGCGCTGCGCTGCTCAGTACCAGAAAGATAGAGACTTGCTGGAGCAAGTCCAGCAGAAGATTGTGAAAGTGATTTAGGGACTGGAGCATTTTCCATACGAGGAGAGGCTGAAAGCTGAGACTGTTAGCCTGGAAAAGAGAAGGCTCAGTTCAGCCTGGCTTTGTGCAGTTACACATCTTCACAATTCTCCTCAGCTTGTAGTCTGCTGCCTAGGTTTTTCATTGTAGTTTTTCTCAGCACCTCATTACTCTGGTTAATAAGGAGTTGATTGAAATTAATTGTAATTCTATATATATATATATTTTTTTTTTGATTTGGCATTGTAAAATGCTTTTAATTAGAAGTATAATATGTGTGCTCACTAGATGGCAGCAGATTCTTTAACTGTAAGAATGAAACATTCTGGAGAAACAATAGGTGTTTTGGTACTTTAAAGTGCAAATAAACTTTAATACGATATTTATGTTAAGATTAAAATATTAGTTGTTAATATGTAGAACTTGATGCAATGTATAGCTAACATAGGCGCTCCTCTGGAAAAGACTTAAGAACATACCTTCTCAGAACTGTTTCGGGACTGAATATGGAAGATAACATTACTAGAGGCTTGAATTTCATCCTATTTCTTGTTTTGATTAAACATGTTCAATTTCCAGCTATATTGTCTTCATATAACAGATAATACAAAATGCAAGAAGAGAGTCAAATACATGTGTATTATGAATTATTGCAAGTGGAGTGCAACATTAAAATAGCTAGTATTATTTCTCTATAAATATGTAATTGCAAATCCAGGGCTTGTTGAGTGAAAATATTTTCCTTTAAGAAATCAGTTTCTATTTTTAGGGGAGGAGTAAACATACATAATTTGTGATGTGTGGCTGTTTTAAGCTAACTTAAAAAAACCTGTTCAAAATGATATTTTAATTTTTGATACTGACCTGAGTTTACTCTTACATTTCTGTAGCGCATGCTCTTTGCATTTGGCAGTTGTGAAGAAAAGTAACCTTGGTCTGAGGTTTTCCGTTCTGAATAACAGTTCTGCATTTTACTAAATGAGCTTTTCAGATGGTGGGTAACCTGAGTCAGTGAAGTTTGCAGTGTGTATTTCCACTAGAGCCTGTGTGTTTGTCTATTAGACTGTATTTTAAAGAGTAACTGAATACTGGAAGAATGGTTTACAAAATTAAATGGGGCAATGGACGAAAAATTCCTGTGTTCAGAAAGATGCTTCAAGGTATCAGCCTAGAGATGGGTTCCACAAAGGTTTGGTCATGTAAACTGCATTTTTTGTGTGTACTTCAGAGGAGGAAGCTGAGGAGGTGAACTCATCTGTCTGATGAAAATTAAATAAAGGAGTGTCTAATGTAACTGTATCTAGTGAAGCTTATTTTTGTTCAAAAGGACTGCATCAAAAGGAAGTAGTGAAGGCAATATGCAGTCACTCCCATACTTATCGCAACTCACCTCTGCCAAAACCAATATGATAATGATGTGAGAAAGCAGAGACTATCTTACAAGGTACTTATTGGGAGCTTTTTTTTTTTACTCTGATGTTTGACTGTCAGACCTGTTTTCCAGGTGCTTCAGGAAAGCCCATCAGTAGTGTATGACCCAGCAAATTCAGTTTAGCACTTGAAATGTTAACTTGGGACCAGTCTTCAAGGCTGATTACTTACACTGCTTTTTGTAAGACTGACTTTAGTATTTTACGGTTCTGTTTTGATCACTTAGGGTGGGGCTTAACTGCATCTGTACTAACATCACAATTCCGAAGTGTTTTTTATGTTTTGAAGAGTTCAAAATAATAAATGCCACTTTTTTTTTTTAATTGAATGGGATAATTAGCTGCTTGTAGCTGAGTATATTTTCCATCTATGGAAACCTTTTGGCCTATTTGTTCCATTTTTGTTATTATTTCTAGCTTGTGTCATGCTTTTATAGAAGCATTTTGAAAGGTGGAATGCACTTCCTAGGACCTCTGTATATTTTAAGTAAGATGCTGAGAGTATACAGAAAAACTTCTTTTCTGCAATAGCAGATTTCTTGGCAAAATAAAGATATGTGCATACTGCATCTTAAGTACACAAATGCTTTATATTCAGTGATTTGTTCTACTTAATCTTTTCTCACTCTGAAATAGTAGGCTCAGTCCTCTGTTTGTAATACGTTTGCCAAAGCAGGCAGTGATATAACACTTTTTTGTTAGAGCAGGAATGGTTCATAACTCACAAGAGGCAGATCCCTGAGTGAGTCATTTAGGTCATTCCTACTTGTGTGGAAAAAATATTACATCATTGCTCTGTACTCGGTGTTCTATTTATACCATGCCAGAATTTTAAGTACATTTTGCTTTTTTTAGATGCTGTAAACAGTATTGGGGGGTTGTCTTAAAGTAAAGTTACTGCTAGGCCATAGAAGGAGCATTACTGAATCAAGTATTTACAGAGAGACCAGGAGCTAGAGGAGCATGCTGTCTGCTAATTTAAGCTTGCAAGTAGGGGGGAAGACCTTTGTAGCAGCACGAAGGGATCTATGCGTTCTTTTACTCTGCTATAGTCTTAACCTTCTAGTTCCTGATGATTTTTTTTTTTCCTCCCCTTCTTGGTTTTCATTAGAGCAGTAAATAAAGGTGGAGCATAGCTATGAGCATATCTGGCAAATATTGATGAGAACACCTCTAACCTAAACTTATTCTTTTGGGTTGTGGTGACTTCTTATGGTTCATTCACAGCTTTAATTTTCAAGCATATTCCTTGTATAATTTTATGTTGAGAATAAAGTTCCTCATTCAGAATAAATTCCGCCCACCAAGTAACTGTGCAGCTGCACCCCTTTGTCCATTGCTCTTGTATTTTCACCAGCTTCATATCTTGTATTACTGTTGTTTGCAGAGTGCTTTTACCTGTCTGCTTATGTTTTCACTAGGTTAAATCAGCTTCTGTGGTTTCATGCTAAGACTTCCATACCGGAAATTTTTCTTGCAGTCAATGCTACTTATTTTTTGCAGACATTTCTTTCACATCACACTTAAACACTGATAAAGGTAGTGAATTTTTCCTCAGGTTTAGCAGAGCAAGGTGACAACTATATTGAAGTTTGTTCTGATATCCTACACAGAGCTGTAATCTGCTTTACTGCAAAACACTAAGAAAAGTATTCTTTTTGTGCTTTATGGTACGTGTATTCTTAAAAATTCTATAATATTGCCTTGGAGGCAACACCCTTGAGATGCAGCTTTTACCAGACCTGTGAATAGAATGAACTGCACTGCCAACAGTGGGGGGTGTGGGTGGGTTTTTTTGTGTGGTAGTCTGGGTTTTTTTGTTTTTTTTGTTTGTTTGTTTGTTTTTAAGATTGTATTGTGATTACTCTGGGGTTTTTGCTTGCATCAAAATGTTGGTTACAGTTATTTCTCAATCTGAAAAGTTTCAGTAGGAAAGGTTTAGGGAATATATATATACATATATATGGTGTGTTGATACTGTCAAGCATAAATGGAGTTGGGCAGGGTCAGACCTCCCTTCAAGAACAAGAATTGAGCTGTAAAATGTTGTTATGGTGGGTTAGAAGGTGGCATATTTCAGAGTGCCGAGGACCTAGAGCTCATGCACAGAAGTGATTTACTACAGCTTAATGAGAGTACGCATGACAGATAATTCACATGTGCACTTTGAACACATGGCAAATGTGAGAGAACTTAAGTTACAATAACTTATTTGTCTAAGCACTGAGAACCATAGGTCCATAGGCAACCATGACCTCCAGCTTGTAATCAAGGTCTTGATTCCTCTTGTATAGTGAAGATCCCATGATATTCTTTAAGGTTAACTGTAACTCTTTGTGTTTGGGATGCATTTCTCTAGTTACTTATGTCTTGTGTGCAGCTCTTGTTGCATAACACCACGCCCCCCCCCCGGCTTTCAACTTAACTTGTAAATCCCAGACATTTTGGTACATTGTCCTGCAGGTTACTGTTCTGTTTGGGAATGCTAAGAGACTGCCTTCTTATAATGGAGAACTCTGATGTGTAACTTAGTGTTTAATTAAATATTTCAAAATGTTACATTAATGCAGACTGTTGCTTTCTGTGAACTCAGGTGACCGGGTCATAGACGTAGGGTCAGAGTGGAGAACTTTCAGCAATGACAAAGCAACAAAAGATCCATCTCGAGTCGGGGATACCCAGAATCCTTTGTTGAGTGATGGCGACTTGAGTACAATGATTGGCAAGGTAACACTTAAAATGCTAAATTTTACTAAGTTTGAGTGTTTTTGTCAACTACATGTTTGTATGTCTATAGGGAAGTTATTCAGAGAATGTATTTACAAAGAGATTTTGTCTAAACTGAACTCTTACATTGCAATGGTGTGTAAAATGTGGCTCTTCCCTGGTGGTAGCAGGAAAGGGCTGACCTCTTCAACAAAAGAGAAGTTTGCAGTGCTGTGGGGTTACTTGCCACTCTTTGGTATGCTGCTATAAATAGAAAAGCTGATGTTGCAGTCTTTTAAGAAACACTTCGACTTAGCCGTGTATATTTGAGATGATTCTGAAATAACAGATGCTTAGTTTTGAGGCTTCAATAGCTAGTATTGCCCAACTTGAACTATCATTTTATGTAATAAAATCTGTATCAGATTCATATTGGAGACCCGGAGATCTACGTGGATGTTGTACATGTTCCTCCAGTTAATGTTAAAGCACTAAATGTAGAATTCTTTCATGGTGTGAGTGCTCCAGAAGAAAGTATTAAATGTATATTTGAGTTGAAATTTAGTGGTACAGCCACTGTTTCTGTGCTGTTTCCCATGAGAGAGCAAGCAAGATTAATCACGCGAGTGTCCTCCCTTTAATGAAGTAGTGACCCAGGTAAGGTTTCATTGTGGTACTTTTGTGTTATATTTTTTTACTGCAAAATCCAAATTGATTTTTGTGGATTTCTTGAATGTTTCCTGAAGGGTGGTCCAGTTGCTGATAAATAACTGTTAAAAAAGTATTGCAGCTTTGTGTGTTGTGGTACATTCACACCAGGATTTCTCAGAAGTTTTTGTTCCAGTGATGTTGCTAGATGAAGAAGCAGACATACCTAAATATACACTGATATGTAAAGGGGAGTGTGCACCATACTTCTCAACCAAGAATTCTTCAAAGAGATGAAGTTGACTTGTGAATACTGGTATGGACAGCTAATCTTTCACCTTTGGTGAAAAAGAAACCTTCTGTTCAAAGGATTGTCCCAAGTAGATGCTTCTGTTTTGGACAACTCCAAGCATTGCTGCCCACCAGATTTTAGGATGCCTTATGGTGGCTTTTGGAATCTGTTCAGGCAAACTAATTTCTACACTGCTCCATTAAAAAAGTTGGCGTTGCTAAGTAGCTTGGTGAAGTAGTCCTGTAGAAGTCACTGGAGTTTTAATGTCACCTGTAAAGGTCCAGAAAACTTGTAGTTCTTGGGGCCTGGATTTCTGTTGCTGATTTGGTCAGTTGTGATAAAGATCAGATATATGCCCTTGTAGACAGATGGAGAAATGGACTGTTTGCTCCAGGTTCACACTGTTGTCTCTTTTTGGAACTGTGTAAATACAGGGTTTGTTTCTGGGAGCTCAGTTTAATTCAGTAGGTAGGACGACCTTCTGAGCTCTTTTAGAACCTGTGTGTTGGAAAAGACAAAAGATACTTCAGCTAAAGGTAGAATTTGTATCCAGGTGAACAGTGACTTGTGCTGTTAACCCTTTTCTCTCTGGAGGTTCAGATCTTCTTTTAGAATAAGAGGGATAGCAGCCTCAGTGAGAGAATTAAAGACATAACGAAATGTCTGTGAAAGTTTTTCAGTGAAAACTAAGAATTTTCGGAGATGGACACTGATCTAATGAAACAGTTTTGCTGTTAACCAGAACAGCCCAGAATAGGCATGAGCAAACTTGCTGTAGCAAAGAGTGCCATTAGTGAAGACAAGATGTGGGAATGTCAGTGTGGCATGATTAACCTATGAGAATTGTGAATAAAAATGTCCAAGTACTGGAACTACAGGATCATGTTGGAGAATGTAAAAGGGACAGTCTGTCCTACTGTGGATATTTTATTTGCACAGGGAGGAATTGCAGAAGGGACACATAATTTTCTACAGGAAATTGGGAATCTCTTTGACAAATCAGGATGTGTTCTGTACAAGAGTTCCTGTGTTTGTCTTGCCAGTGAGCAGGGGCTCTGGGATGTCAGCTCATTGATGAGAACTCTGTATCAGGAGCTGCTTTTTTTTCTGTCATTTGGAAGGATGAGAATGGCTTGTATCAGAAGATGCTGAAGAAATTTCCTATCGGTGCAGAAAGGGCATGAATTTTACAGAAAAAATAGCTAAACCAAGGAAGCAGTACATTTCTCAAGCAGTCTTCTGAAGTCCTTGCCAGCAGTAGGCTGGGATTGACCTAGATATGCACAGTGGTTGAACAAGGGTGAAATTGGTGTAGTCATGAGGAAGATAAGTAGTATCCGACAGAGTACAGAACAGCCTTCATGAATTCCAGAGGATGAAGCAGGGTAAGATTGTATTTCCTCAGTTAACAACAAGTCTGAGAATGGCCTGGAGTGGACCCCAGATTTGTGTGCTAGAGATTGCTTTAGCCTTTTGCATGGGACAGGGAACAGATGTATTCCCTTCTGCCTGAGGTAGTGCTACAGATAATAGAATCTTTAAAACAACACCACCCCTGCCCAAAACAAAAACAAACCAACAAAAAAAAAACCCCAAAAACACCACCACCACCAAAACCCCACCAACTCCAAAACATAACCTGTGTTGTGGAAAATCCAAAAGAGAAGGACATTTATAATTCTCATGGCACATCGTGTCAGAGTTTTATTGTAGACTCCTGGGAATGTAGGTGGAATTGGAGTCTGAACCGCTTGCCAGTTACAACAGTAAAGTTCTGGTGACTGGCTGTTGCCTTGAAATAGTAGAGGAAGGGGTCAGTTCTGCTTCACAGAATGGTTTGTCACTCTTTCCTCTTTGAAACCAGGAGGTGCTGCTTTGGGACTCCTTTCTACTGGAGGTATGTGGTCCGTATCTGCTAGCAGCAAGAGAGGCTGCTTTGCCCATGCAAAGGGTTTAGTTCCTAATTGGTTTTAGTACTTAAGGGACCCATCTGTCTCAGGCAGCAACAGCCTGTGTTGGAAGAAGGATTAATTTGTCTGTGGAGAGGAGGATGAATAGCATAGTTGGCTGTGGTGGAAGTGGTTTGCGTTCTTCAGGCAGATCTTCAGGATAATGGCACAGAACTGTATCTCTGAAAGTAGATACCGTGTGCTGCAGTTGATCTGATGGCAGTGCAGATCAATTGGAGATGTAGTGACCTCTGGCATTAGTTGTGACTTGATTGCCAGAATATTATAGTTATTTCTAAAATCCTCATGTAAAATTAAAAAAAATAAAATTAACTGAACAAGCAGGTCCTAGATTTGCCTTGATATAAAGAAAACGTTAAATTTTGCTACTTATCTTGTGGAAAAAGTTGTCTTTTGTTACCCTTTGTAGTTAATCTATTCCTTTTTGTAGTGGGCGCAACTACAAAAGAATTTAGGCTGGTTGAACAAGAAACTAATGCAATCTCCTGGTATAGAATTCCTATCCTTTGATCAGATGCCTCTGGAACAGCCAGCTGGCTGTTGTCAGACTGCATGGCCTGGATCTAGAAACGCTATATTGATAAGCAGTGGCAAGATATCAAGGGCTGATGATTGAAAAAAGAAGAAAAGATCCATCAGACTCTATAATGAGGTAGTTGTACTGTGCAAGAAGACTGCTGGATCTGGGGGCACTTCTTGGTACTGTGGATAACCTCAAGTCAATTATGTGGATGATGGTGATTTTTCTACTTTCTGCTATTAAAGAGGATATACTGGGGTACAAAGCTGTTGGCTGCCAGCATTGTGAGCCTAACCTCCGTTGAGCCCCTTCAGAGATTACCACTGTTTACTGGACTGTGTTTTCTCACTCTAGCTATCTTTGAGGCTGTTTCCAGGATCGTATTCATGAGGTTTCTGCTCTGTTTGAAAGCCAAACAGGTGGAATTCCTGACTTTTGACAGGTACCTTTTTTGCTGAGATGGGAAAGATACAAGTAGATGTCTCATAAAGGCCACAACAGTAAAACACACAATCCTTAAAAATCCTTAAAGTCTGTTTAATTTCATTTAAAACTGTATGGCTTCTGTCTTTTCCACAAAGGGAAATAGACTCCTGACATGGTTGTCAAGGGCTGAAGCCAGTGAAGCATTGTCTCTCTACTGAAAGCTCCAGAAAGAAAGTAGATGGTGCATTTAAATAGCAAATGCAGGAAGAATTGCTGTGGTTTATTTAAGTGGTTGAGATGGAAGAGTATTTTCCAACCCTTTTATAGTTGTGAGCTGTATATTGGGTATGACTCTTGGAGAGTGCTTATACTGACAGGGTAAACCCCTTTGGCTAACAGTACTTGCCTATAGCTGTATTGGTAGTTTCAATATACATAAGCAAATGTTCAAAGGAAAAGGTAACCATAAGTACCAGCAAGAAAGTAAAAAATGAGAGATTAAGGAAAACCATTTAAAAACAAAACAAAAACCTTTTAGGTGCTGTATAGTGGACCAGGGAAAATCCCTGTGGTGAAGGGGAATACTTGATGGCCCCAGGACAGAGCAGTGCTTCTTGGTAAAGGACTATCTGGTATGAAGCCTGAATGAACAAGGACTGGGGACTTGCTATCAGGGTTGTTAGGCCTTTGTCTGTGGTCGCTCTTCTGGCATCTATAAGATTTTGAGCACATGCAGTTCCTGTAAGCATTTGTGCATGGCGCTCACCTAGGAGTCTGTGATGCACATGAATGTTGTAATGCATTGCAGGGAACAGGGATATGAATGATGGCCAGGGAGGAGCCTTTTGACCCAAGATGTGTATGTTTTGGGCCAAGGGAAGTTGTTTTGGCATAATTTCTGAAAAGAAGGTCTAGTGTTGCAGATAGGTTTGTAATGCTCTTTGTGGCCTGAAGTTTGTGCTTGATTCTTGCTCTTTGTTTACCTTTGAACCTTACTGGCAATCTTTGGATAGTTGGAGGTATTCATCCAGTAAAGGAAGTGGGATTGCCTTTGGAGCAGCCCTCTGCTGTGTTGGTGCCAGGGTCATTTCTGGGCGGTTCTTTCATCTGAAAGGATGTTTGAAGGAGTAGAAAAAAAAACCCAAGAACAATCTTGGAATTGGCATCTGTCATAGAGGGCCTATCGAAGGGGCTAAGGAAACTTGTGAGGGAGGGTGTTTTGTGCCGGAGTCCTTGGTTTCCACAGCAGTATCAAAGTGTGCGTGCACCACAGATATGGGTCTCAGCAATAGAGGTATCCACCGAAGTCATCAGAAATGGATGTAACTGGAGTCCTTGGGTGTGGGGAATTGGAACAGTGTAAGTGAATGGTCGAGAGTGAGTGTTATTAGTGTCAGCCAAAGAACATGTATTAAATGCAGATGTGCACCAGGGAGAGATTATAGAATTGGAGGCTGTCTTAAAATAGAAGGACAATTCCCAAGAACATGGATCAGGAAAGAATAAATGAGCTCTGACTCCATCTGGGCAGCTCAGAGGAATACAGTGGTGCCAGGGTGTGGTCTGCCCTTTGTTCACTGTGTTCTGGCCCCACCTTGTACCACCCAGGCATCCTGATACATTGCTGAGTCTTCAACCTGAGAACTTTTGTGTGCAAGTGCTGGATGTGAATAGCCAGGTTAGCAGTCAGTTGTAGATCAAGATCTGCTTTATGCTTACTGGTTTTGGCAAAACAGAACAGTGTAGTGGTCTGTGTCTGCAGTGGCCATCGTATCAGCTTGTTTAAATGACCAAATCTGTCTGCAATGAAAGTTGGATGCCGTTGCCCAGCTAAATTGTTTGAAGGTCCCAGCAAGAAATAAATGCTTGCCGATTCAGGGAATCCAAGTTTCTACTCATGACGTGGAATTGTCATGAAGAAGTGTTTTGCACTTGAGAGAACTCATGGGCCCACACACTGTGACAGCAAACGCATAAGTAGACAGTATAAATTATGGACATTGCTCTTCTGATCTTACAGGCTATGTTGTCGTCATCAGCTAGTACTAATCTGGCACGGCATTATTTGTTAAAAGACGTGTTTCAGACTGATGGCTAAGTGAAGACCTTAAACATTTTTAGACCCTCTTAGTTGGGCAGAATTGATTGTATATCTAACAGAAGTATGCAATCTGCACTATCAGTTGTAAGGTCCAAAAAAAAAAAAAAAAGCATGTTGGAAGTTTGTTTTGAAGTTGTAAGGTTGAGTTGGTGACTCTTACTTCTAAGACCTCAAGCTTTTCTTTAAAGAGGTCTGTTGTTTTCCTGTAAAGGCAGAATATATGGATATTTACATTTTGCCACAATTAAGGCTTGCAACTGCTAGCAGGCACAGCATCAAATTAGTTTTGAATAGGTCATTGGTTTGGATGTTCTCTTTGCCCATGCCTTCATTTTCATATTTGAGTTATCATTGTAACAACTGGTCTCCAGTTGGCCATAACATTTTGTTTTTCTGACTCGCCAGTCTGCCACAGTGCAGATGCAGCCCAGTTGACATATGGGTTGCATGAAATCTAGTCTTGGACCTCAGCATTGGTGACAGGAGTAATGAGTCACACATTGGCTACATATTATTCATTTTATTCTTTAAAATACTGTTACATTAGGAAAGAAAAATCCCTGCATAATCCGTGGAAATCAATTCACTATTTGAGACTTGTGTAAAGTATAGAACCTGATGCTTGAAACAGTGCTCGATTGTATGATTTACTCAGTGATGTTTATTTACACAACTGTTCGAACTGAATGCCTTGTATTAAGGTGTATAAAGCTGGAAGGTGTTTGCTCTTGAAATGAGGAGGAAGTTGCTTGTGTTTCATTGACAATAAAAATTTTTCTTTTCAGGGCACAGGTGCAGCAAGTTTTGATGAATTTGGGAATTCAAAGTACCAAAATCGCAGAACTATGAGCAGCTCTGATCGTGCAATGATGAATGCTTTTAAAGAAATTACGAACATGGCAGACAGAATCAACCTCCCTAGAAATATAGTTGTAAGTTCATGTCTCCCTCCCTTAAATTGTTCTGGCATTGACTTAGTTAGCATAATATAATGAGCACATGAATTTTTGATATTGCTGCTAATTAAATGGCCTAGAGTTAATTAAATTTAGTCTTCTTACTTTGAAGGATCGAACAAATAATTTATTCAAGCAAGTGTATGAGCAAAAGAGCCTGAAGGGAAGGAGTAATGATGCTATTGCTTCTGCTTGTCTCTACATAGCCTGTAGGCAAGAGGGTGTTCCAAGAACGTTTAAAGGTAAGTTCTCAGTGATACAGATTCAATTTTGCTATGAAGTAAAGGTCTAGTTACTGTCACTGTAGGAGGTTGGTTTTCTCATTCCTGGACTTTGCTGAATTGGTTGGTCTCAGCTACAGCTCACCTTTGGGGGGGATGATAGGAGGGGGTCTGGAAATTTGTTACATTTGTGAAGTGAGTAGGCTCTCAGGCATGGGATTTTTGGTCATAATGCATTAAAAAAAATTAGCATTTGAAAGTCATTTTGAGTGTTGGTGAAACTTAAAAGGTATTGCTTTGACTGGAGGGTGATGGGGACTGTTGTAACTGAATTTGAACCGACAGTTCTGCAGTAAATATGTGCAACTCTTCCCTGACAGGGATGTGGCTTTTTTTGGCGTTGAGTACTAAATTTCCCTTACTAAGCAAGCTGTATTAGTTAGCTCCTTAAGAAAAATGTGCCCTGACTGAAGTGATTTGGAAGTTTCACAGATGTGCAAAGCTTATTTAGTGATGGTGGCCTTCATGACATTGGCCTTCTTTGTGGGTCTTAATATAATGAGAATCAAATTTGATTGTTTTGGGGGAGCAAATGCTGTCAAGCCTAAAGTTTAATTTTTACTCTTTGTTTAGAAATATGTGCAGTGTCCAGGATTTCAAAGAAGGAAATAGGCCGGTGTTTTAAACTTATTTTGAAAGCTCTCGAAACAAGTGTTGATCTGATTACAACTGGAGACTTCATGTCAAGATTCTGTTCCAATCTGGGTCTTCCCAAACAAGTACAAATGGCAGCAACACATATTGCCCGTAAGGCTGTGGAATTAGATTTGGTTCCTGGGAGAAGCCCTATCTCTGTAGCAGCTGCAGCTATTTACATGGCATCACAAGCTTCTGCAGAAAAGAGGACACAAAAAGGTAAAACTTCTTTTTTTTTTTTTTTTTTTTTAAATCATTTTTTGTTTTTCTCCTTCCCCGTGTCTTGCTGGTTGAGAGAATTCAGTGTTGTTGTAGAATTTGCGTGAGGTCTGTGCAAGTAATGATAAGCTGCTGTTCTAACTGCACGCAGCAAGGACCAAACCAGGATCTCCCACTCCCCAAAATGAAAATTGAGTAATTGGCTGTGCTCAACATAAACTTGAGTTCACTTTCTTCCAGCACTATGAGTTGGATTCTTGAATGCAATAGACCAGTGCGTTCAAATGAGCATAGTTTTAACCTTATCCATGCTAATAGTTGCATGTGTTACATTCTGCTGCTCTACAATACTCCAAATGCAAACTGGGGGACAGTTGCAGGCAGCATTATGGCTTTAGATTACATTGAGTCTTTAATTATTCTAGCAGCCAGGGAATCTCGTAAATTAGTACATGTTCCTTGACTTCTTGTGAGCCTGTGATAAAGACTGGAAGTGGTGGGATAGCAGGCTTGGTTGTAGCTCACCTTTGGCATTACTCTCTTCTGGCAGGGTAGCGTTTAGGAAGCCGGTTCAGAGCTGTTCTTGAGTTTCAGAGCAGCACGGATCAGCCTCCAGGGCTCAAGAGAATGAGGCCTGTGTGTGGGTGGTGCATGGGGAAGGAAGGGAGCTAAGGCTGCGGTGGTTAGAACTTGGTGTGACAAGTGGATCCAAGTGCTGGTAGCTGGCTGTGAAAGCTCTGTTGATGTGTCTAGTCCAGTTCAGGTCAGAAATGTTAAAAATCTAGCAATTTCTTAGTGGAAAGATGCTTTTAGGTAAAGAATAGCCTTTATCTGTCAGGTTGTGGTGCTTTGTTCTGCACTAATCACTACTTATTCTGTCCCTGGAGCTTTCATCATGTTGGCAGTTTCCTGGGCATGTGAGTGATCTAGAGCCCAAGCAGTACGCAGCCTTCATCCTTGCTCACCTTGAGCTATTGGATTATGGCTCTTAAGAGTGATTGTTAAAATAAACCTGCCTGCCATGGATACAGACATGACTCCATACTGACTTCAGTGTCCTCAGACCATGCTGAAGGCTTTCATGCAGTTCAAGGTTTAAATTTCAAACTTGGTTAAATCTGGAATAAATTCAAGTTTCTGTGCATCTCAAGTGTTTCTTCAGCTCATTAAACAGTGCTCTGTGCCTCTGACTTACTTCTCTGTGCATTTTAAAGTAAATGTCTTTCATGTTTAGCTGAAGGTATCGCTTTTTGTCTATGCCTAATTTTTTTGCTGGTTTTGCTTATATTTAATTAAAGCACAAAAATGATCCTGATGTTGATGACGATTTATTAGAATGTTGCTACGCACATGTAGAGTTTGCAGTAGATGTTTCTAATGACTTTTGCACTCTTAGCCCTCTGCCAATTTGAAACTGATACTATTCCAAGATGGATAGCTTTAAGTTGAATTATGGCACGTGAGAAGACTTATGTATGCAAAGTATTAGTCACCATGGTTAAAACCCTTTTTACCAGGCTTTTGGGAGAGTTAGGAATGAAGCTAAGTGTATAGCACTTCTTGATAAATTATGCTTGCTGGTTTCTTCAGTACAAATGGCAAAAGTAAGAACTAATCACTTATCTGCTTTTTGTCTTAGAAATTGGTGATATTGCTGGTGTGGCTGATGTTACGATTAGACAATCGTACAGGCTGATCTATCCTCGAGCTCCAGATCTCTTCCCAGCAGACTTCAAGTTTGATACCCCAGTAGACAAACTACCACAGCTGTGAAATTGCAGAGGGTTACTTTTAATTTCTATTAAAAAACAAACAAACAAAAACCAAAACCCAACCCAACAACAACAAACTTTCGGTTTTTGCCTATAATAAAGGATGTACAAAGTGTTAATATTGAGTCTTCATGTTGTGGAACTGGAGGATATGGAGATGGAGCGTAACTGCTGGAACGCAGCACACATTCCAAGGGTAAACAAACTCATTGTGTGGCATTTCGTTATGTATATATTAGTGGAAGTAAATATTTAATGATTGTTGCAACAACCTTAATTTCATATTGTTGAACTTATTTAGATTTCTTTTGTAGGGATCTAGTAAGATGTATTTTGGAAAATCTAAAATATTATGTAATTCCCAAATAAACTCTTTTCCAAAAACACTTACCATCTTGTTGATATGACTGCAACTTCACATGCACATACTGTTCCACATGCTGAGAACTGGAATGCAGTCCAAAAGAATGGTAGAGTTAGCTTCATACTTATAGACTTGGTCACAAGGCTGCTTAAATGCTCACTTTCTTGACAATTTTTAATCTCTAGTGTGACTTTAGTATTTGTAGTTAGCTGTACAGTAGCATGTGGATGACTTAACCCAGAATGCAAGCAGTTGTTGAAAAGCAGTTTGAATATTAGCACAACTGCTGCTGAAGATACCCAAATTCGTTGTGAAAGGGTTAGTCACATCCTTGGCACAGTCTCCCTCATTTTCACTGATGTGTCTCTGCTTCGCTTCTGTGAATTCGACATAATGACAAAGCAGCTAAAGAGAAACATAAGGATTCTTAACTTTAGTTGAATTCCTGACATCTTTGTGATGCTTGGTACTGTACAAAGGCAGGTAAAAAATATTTCTGGTAAAAGTTTCTGTTAAATGTTCTGGCCTGTCAGTCCACCCTGCAGTCTGGCTGGCCAGTGGTTAAGCTTTTGGCACTGTTATGTTTGAAGTGAGCACTTGCTTGTTTGAAATGATGTACCAGGTGCTGAGGAGTGAAGGCCAGAAAATATTCAGCCCTCCCCCACCTAACAGCTTTGAAAACTAGTTGCCTCCTGACAGTGTCCCTTTGTGTGCAAAGCAACAAATGTACTTAACTGGGAGTCTTTGGGTTCCTGAGTTAATTTTGTATCACAGGTGCAAATTCATTTTAATTACCAAAATGAACAGCTGAGGGGTCAGCTTGCTACACATCTGGCCCTAAGCCATCCAGGGGGAAGGCTGTGTGTCCAATGCTAATAGCACTAATTGTCAATAGCCCTCACTCTTTTCTTGCTGGTTTAGTTTTAATCCTCTTCTATTGAAATGTGGCAGCTCAGCATTTTTTTCTGTAAACAAATAACAAAGGCTGTACAGTTCTATTACACCACTGAAGCTGTTGGTTGCAGTCATGATAAAATCTGGTGCAGATGTTAAAGGTGGTGTTCTTAGTGGTCTGGAGGGATTGTATTCTCATGTATTTCCTTAAACTTTGTTGCAACATTTTCTGTTACTTGGGCTTTCCCTGTCTTGCTCTGAGCCACTCTGTCTACCTCTGTGCAAGAAGGTGTGATGCTTTGACTAGGCAGGGCCTGACCTTTAATGTACTGTTACAGGTTGGAATCGCAAAGGTGAAAGTTCTTTTACTGTGAGTGTACTTTCTGGCACAGATTAGTATGTTAAATCTATGGCATGCAATGCAGGTTAAAAATGGCTGAAACTTAGATTTACAATAATGCTCTTATTTTAAATGCTTTCAGGCATTATGCAGGAGCACTTGACATGTGAGTGGTGAGCATTTGCAGTTGAAATTGTCACATACAGCAAAAGCTGTCTGGACTGAAATTTAAATAAGTCTCTGCAAAGCTCTGGAGTGCAGCAGATGGAGGCAGGGATGTACTATCCTGGCTTGACCCTGCCTCTTCCTGCAATCCTGCAACCAGTTCCTGTGCCTCCCTTGGTGTGGAGATGGTAGTAACTGTGCAGCCCAAAGAGGTAGAACTCAGAGTATGCTTGAAGGGGCTGTACACTGTGAAAACCAGTTACCCCTGGTCCCAGTAGACTATGGTTAATATCCAGAAAAAAAAAAAAGGAGTGTAACTCTCATTTTTTAGGCAGTTATGACCCCTTTACTAAGCTGCTTTGATGAAGCCAAGGAATTGGCTTTCCTTAGAAGCTTCTCATGCAGAAATGAGCTCTCCTTGTTCCTGACTGGAGCACTTCTTGGCAGTGTGGGGGATGTCTGTGTGCAGCTGTGTGTACAGTACACCAGCAGTTCTTGGGCTTGCAGGGATAGGTGTGGGGGAGCTGGAGAGGAGGTTGTTGCAGCTCTGTAGCCTGTTTTTAGCTAATTGCTACCTTCTTGTGTTACCAAAGCTAAGTGGTAGCAAAGGCTGTGTGACAACTAGACCCTATAGTGAAAGCAAGGAGACTAGCTACAGTTCAGGTGTTAATAGGTTTTGGGTTCTCTGCAAATGCGTGTGTGTTGTTGCTGGGAGGTGGTTCAGCAGTGAGCCTGGGAGAAGACAGGAGTGCTGAAGGATTGCATTCCCCACACACAACAAAGGCAAGGGCATAGCATCTTCAGGTACCTCCTATGTTAATTCAGCAGCAGTTTAGACTAGGTATTTGAAACTGTATCTTCATTTGGAGCCAGCCCTTTCTGGCAGGATTGCTTAGTTAGGTATTGAACTGAAGCAGCTCTAGGCTATGGTCTCATGAAATTTTAGTTTGTTCTTAAGAGTAAAGATTTATTTGCTAAATGCATCAGAAAAGAAAGCTTTGTTCTCTGCTTAAAGAACAAGCTCATTGAGGGTTGGGTATAGGTTTTTGTTCGTTTACAGAGCTTTCCTGTATAATGGGGGGAAGAAAGAGACTTATAATGGAAGAAACACCCAGGAGGGGAGTAAGTGTTGTCTCCCCATGTGCTCAAAGGAAGCCTATGACGGGAGAATGCTGATTGAAGCTGGCCAGACTTCAACAGACATGGTCTTCTGCTCCCTTCAGAAGGGCTGATCACCCAATCAAGGGGAGGCTACCTTCCTCCAGCCTCAGAAAGAAGGTATGCTCAGAGATAATTATTTATTTTGTTATTTTAAAAAATGAATGGAAGTACACTAAGCTACCACTAAGAGACTGGGTTTCTATAAGTCCCTTCCTGAGTCCAAGTTCTTTTCTGAAGTTACCTGTGGAGAAAACATGACAAATCACTTCCAAGAAACAGCAAAATCATGTTTAGGACACAATTTACAAATTACTCTATTTAGAACTTTAATTTGTGATATTAATGACTGCAAAACACTTAGAATGACATTTGTTAAAGGCACATTTCATTTTAATGCATAGTGTACCATTCTAAAATATCCTAATTTCCTTACAAAGTGCTTGAGCAGCCACATACAGATAAAGTATAGCAAAATATATTTACAATCTAGGGTTTAAAATCTTAATCTGCCTAAAAATATTTAAAAAACTACAGAGATAAAATTAGTGCTTTCTTTCAGCTTAACTGGGTGAAATTCCCCTGCCCTCTAATTTTTATTTTTTTTTTTTAGTGATTTACTTAGATTAAAAAAAAGATTTCTGTACAAGACATAGTTACAAAAAGATATTTTTGAGGATACTTTCATAAGTGTTAAGCACCCTGTTAGATGCTCATATATATATTTGGGAACCAAAAAGGGTGAGCTCACTGTACCTCAAAAGTATTGGTTTCAGCTAGATACAGGAACATAATTTGCTTATTAATTAGAATCTGGAAATAAGTAATGCTGAAAAGTTGACTCACTCTGCCCAACATGATTTGTAGCACTGGTAAAGATGCCTGTCTTGTTCCTGGGGGGGGGGGAGGGGAAATGCTTGATTTAGACCTATTAACTTTTTTTTTCCTTGCCTAAGCCTCTCCCCTGCCTGACCCTGCAGGTCTGTCCAGCATCAAGATTTTAAACAACCACCTTAGCACTGCATATTCAAATGGTTTGCATTTCTTCTTTTAATGAATAAAATTACAAATATTGAATTCATTTGAGTGCTGATTTTCACTGTCTTAGCCCATGAACAGCAAACTCCTGGCTAGGATGAACCTCCTGTGAGATTACATATGCAATCAGCTCTGAATGGTACTAGAGCTAAGAACCATGTGGGAAATTGGTTTTCTAAGAATTAATGTTTGCCCACAGAACACCAGATGCCAAAAATAGGTCTTGGTTTACAAACATGCACAGTGTCTGGTCTAAATTATTTTTCAACTTTTGAGGTACAGCTTTTTAGTGTTAAGGGGTTTATAAAATATACACTGTTTTTATCAAAAATATTTATACATTCTGTTACAATATATTGCTTTTACCCTCAGTAACTGCCAATCTAAGTTCTGGAGTTCTGTGGCCTGTATGTATACAAATATTTTTTCCACTCAGAGTTGTGTGTTGTTCACTTGGCCACTGTGCAAAATTAATGAAGTGGTATAATTAAATTACTTGCCTGGACATAAGAATACATTACAACTTCCAAATATACATGTTCACAGCATGTATACATTGAAAATCCTTATGTTTTGTAAAAGTGATATGATATTGTACAGCAGATACAGGATGATCTAGGTGGTTAGATACAGACTGGTTAACTTAACTGTCCACTTGGCGAGTGGGGAAGGCATGAGGTTGAGTACAGGAGTGCATGGGCCTGGAAAATGCATATGCCTTACTCTTTGTGGTTAGACTGAGCAACATCCTTGTTACATTCTTCATATCAACCAGGGTTTTAAGCCATGCTTAAAAAGCTTGAAGGCAAAACTGTTTGGCAAGTGGCTTTGGTAAACTTTCCGGATTTTTCTTGGTAATGGAAGCACTTACACTGTTGTTATCTCAAAGGCAAGGTGTTTAACATTTTTCCTAATAAATACCATAGAAAATTTACAAAACAAGGCATATCTGTTCTCCATACCATTATTTTAAGAACACAAGATGAAGGTGTACATAGAAACGTGTAGTTTTACAGACTGCACAAGATTAATATTAAACTGAAAGCATTTGCCTTCTCCAGCTAGAACCATGTTCTGTGTGAGTGTCATCAGTATCCCAAACTTGTATTTCAATGTGACTGACTGGAGATAAGCGATTACCTAGCTCAAAGTCTGCTTTTCCCACTTAAGGCAGATACTTTAAAAAGCGATGTTATCTGCTGTGGAAGAGTGAGAGAAACAGTACAGATCCACGTGTGCCCATGTGTGAGAAGCTTAATACAGCCTAGGTTCACCAACTCAGCTTAAGAACTCCATAGACCTGCTTTCCAGTGCTCAGATAAAAAACAATGTACAGAGGCCACTCTTCACAAGAGTGTTAAAACAGTACTTAAAAGGATCTTCATGTGATTTAAAAAAACCCAGAAGCTACAGGTGGCACAGAGAGCAATTGAAGGGTCGGTATTCTTCTGAGACAGGCATTCTTGTGAGCCAGTCAGCTGGGGTTTCACAGTGTCTAGAAGTTAACACCAATCAGCAATGTAATCAAAATCTCTGAACATTTCCTGCTCTTCTTCTGAAAGTATCCTTGGTTCCCGAGGTGGAGTGAGGATAGGTGCTTCAGAGGTAAATTCGTCATCGAAATTACTAACATCTTCTCGTCCTCTAATGGTGGGTACAAAAGGAGGCTTCACTTTCTTGGCCAGCAAAGCATTCCAATCTATTAGCTGTAAAATAAACCAATTGATGTTTAGTTTCCTGTCTCTACTCCATAGTGGCCTTAGAAATAATACTAGTTTGTACTTACCCTGAAGAAGTGATGCTTTTTCACATCCTCAGCATCCTTCTCTCCTGCTCCAAGACGCCGCTCTGGATTTCTTCGTAGCAGCTGACAAAACATGCAAGAGATTTCAGTGCAAAAATTTAGAGGCAGGGGGAAGAACTAGGGAGGACGACTGCTACTGTGTAAGAGCCAACACCAAGATTAGATGAACAGTGACATTCATACTGCCTGACCTACAGAAAATTCTTGGTTCTCAAAGAAAGGGGAAGTCAAAACTTCGTGTGTACAGAGCTAGAGATAGCAGTGCTCTTGTAGAGATGCCTGAACGTGTTAGCACAGTTCCACCAGCAGCCTAGCTGTGAACACAGACAGCAGACTCATCTGTCCCACTGCAGATCTTGCTACCTGAGGTCATTTGTGGGGCTAGTGTTCACCACAGATTGAAAAGCATGCTTTTTGCTGGAGAGGATACAGAATTTACATAAGCTAGTATTTCTGGCTTGGCTCAGAAGAGAGATGACTTTGCTCTCTCCTGTGCCCGGCTATTTCACAGCAGTTGGTTACCATGAGACGGTGAATGCTGCTTTACACACCCAGCAAAATAAAAGGGTTTTCTAGTTAACAACAGAAGTTAGATGCTCCTGCTTGTGAATCATGCTGCTGTGAGCAGACCCCTGTTCCGCGCAGAGTGCCGAGCATCAGGGGGGGTTGATACATTCATGATGCAGCCATCAAAAAATAATGTCTACTATATTATGCAAGACTTTCTCAGACAGGAGCAGTGCACGCACAGCTACAACTAGTGAATTGTGAGCACAGAGTTCATGGTACACATATTTTGGGTGCAGTGCAGCAGTCCCCTGTGGATATCAGCATGCTAATTTTCACAGTAAAAATACGCTCCCCAGGTACTGCCTTAAAACTGCATTCTTCCTTCTTTCTGTAGAAAACCACTCTCTCCCTAGGAGTAAGCAATCATTTTAAGCTACAGAATATTTATGCTATTACTTGAATACTTATGTCACAGTAACTACTGTGACATGCTTTAACTTACATGCTGCTGCACATTGCTGAATTGGGTGCTAGACTGATACTCAGTGTCAGACATTTAAGTCAAGAGGCTTCTTCCAAAGGCTTTGAATCACCTCCAGTAGATGCCTTTTATCAACTGTGATAAGCTTCTAACTTAGACAGCTTGTAGCATCTTCTTTAGATAAGTAGAGGCATTACACTAAGGAATAGGACTAATAACAATCATAAACAAAATCAGCTGTTCTTTGCCAAGAATGGGACTACAGATGCCATGTGTACGGTGTTCCCTGCCCCAGTTGGAAAGAAACCAAAATGATTTAAAAGTCTTTGAATTAAAATACGCATGTGACTGTTAATCTACCAAATAGGTCAATGCAGCAGTGTTCTGCTAGGAAAAAAGAGCGCTGAACTTCTCCAGTTTGATACAACTAGGAAACTTAGTTCAGGAAGAAAGCAGAACCTCTAGTGTTGTATATTTTAAATAGAAAACTTGCTCCCAAATAAAGTGGAACGGCCCTGACAATCTTCCTTTAAGGTGACAGGCAGCATGGCACAGCATAAATGAAGCAAGTCTGAAATTTAATTGTAGAAAAAAATACCAAGTATACGTTCTTAAAGTATTTTGTTCCTCACAAAAGCAATTAATTTCCTTAATGTTGGAGAGGAAACAGGATAAGAGGGGAATGCTGTAATATTATTATTATGTTCTTACCCGTCTCATTATAGAGATGGCTTCTGTAGACAGAAAGCGTGGATATCTTACTTCATCATTTACAATACTGTCAAACACCTCCTCTTCATCATCTCCAGGGAAGGGAGACTATAATGAAAGTAATAAAAAAATAATATTAAACAGGCTTAAAAATCACTTACGATTGGAAACAATGTATATTCAGCAGACAGTTTGGAATTAGACACCCTGAAATGAAGACTTCCTTTTCCTGGAGACAGATACGGTAGTTTCCATAAGGAAGACAGAAAAATAAGGCAAGTTGGTATTATCCCTTAATTCTTACTGAAGGACTAGGCTTTAAAAAATGTGCTTTTAGAATTAGGAACACCTAAAACTGGGATCTTCTTTGAACTCTGACACAAGATATACAGGGAAGGTGGA
Source organism: Haliaeetus leucocephalus (assembly GCF_000737465.1). Classification (NCBI taxonomy): domain Eukaryota; kingdom Metazoa; phylum Chordata; class Aves; order Accipitriformes; family Accipitridae; genus Haliaeetus; species Haliaeetus leucocephalus. The sequence continues at coordinate 15,398,001 of NW_010973284.1, read as the reverse complement.
AAGTACGTATCCGTTCTTCTTTGGGACAGCTGCCATTCACAAGTAATGTGGTCAAGACTAATTTGTTTTTGTAGTATCTTTAGCATGTTACAGCTCAAGGGTTTTCAAACTTTTTTGAAGTGGCCTGACCGATGTAGGCAACACCCTACAAGCTTTTTGTCCTTTTTTTTACCTGAAAGGAAGTGAAAGTTGAATGATCATCTTTTTTCAAAAAAGAATAAAAACGATGAGCAAATCTATAGTTTTTCTCCAGTTTTTAGCACGTCAGCCACCACTGTGCTACCCGGGAGATACTATAACAAAATGGACCAGAAGGTAAAGCAATACACACAATGGTTAATAACTAGTAAATAATAATTTATTTATACCAGCTCATTTACATGGAACTGGGGCATTCTGGTTTAGTGCATGTGTGATTCAAATGGTAAACAGCATTACGTTTGGCATAATCTTTCACTACTATCCAGTTTTATGCATTGAAGTTCACTTCCATTCAAGCTACAGGAGTTAAGGAGTTCATTTTCCCTCCAAAAGCATTTGAAAGCAGAAGACTGCTATAGCTGTACGCATCCAAATTTGATGACAACAGATGTGTGCTGGAAACTGAGCTCCCCAAAACCAGATGTGCTATGTTCTTGCTTAGAGACACTGATATTAATGTGCCATTACTGTAATTTGATTTAAGGCATAATGATGTAATTAAAAACAAACAAAAATCTAGAGTTTAAATCTTGGACCAGCTACAACTCATTCACTTCCACAACTGCTGATAATTCAAGCTCATGACACAACTCATCAACTTCTGTGGCATTACAGCAGCTAGTAGCAGGTAAGTAGCTGCTCAGTGTTTAATACTACTTCTTCTTGATGAAACACATTAAGATGCTTATGGTAAAACTAGGTATGCCTATACATACTGTATATACAAGTATTGATACAACTGTGACAGGTAGGGCATATTACATGTTGACAGGCTAGTACCTTGAGTTTTGTAACCTTTTCAACATACATTAGTTTTATGACTCCATTGTATCTTCTAGAACTTACCTCACCCACTAGCATCTCATAGATAAGTACACCAAGACCCCACCAGTCTACAGCTCTTGTGTAGGAAGTTTCTGTCAGCACCTCTGGAGCAAGAAATTCCGGTGTGCCACAGAACGTGCTTGTTCTGTCTCCAAATCCCATTCCTGAAAAGTTACAGATAATGAAAAGCAAGCAGTATTTTCTGCCACTCTACAACCTATTCCTCCAGCAAGTAAAACCTCTCTCTAGAGCAACTTCAGCTGATACTGTAGTTCCAGGGCCTGCCCTGGAGGCTCAGGCCAATGAGGTAAAACATTCCCCCATTCTTCCCTCCCATACATGCTTTAGTGTAAGTTTTTCTATCCCTAACTATATGCAGTGAGCCAAATTAAGCTTCCAGTTACACCTTGTCACCCAGTTGTCTTTGCTCGGAAAGATACAAACAATCTTATGCTCTATTTCTACTAGCTAGTAGAAGAAAGTGTGGTACGCTAGTTTAGTCAAACCTGCCTACGATGGATGCTTCTGTAGTGGCAAAACTACGTATAGTAAAGTAAAACATGGAGCACAGTGAAACAACTTCAAGCAAAATAAGCCCTGTATATTTGCAAGAGGGGCACAGTTTGGGACATCAGCACCACAAGGACTGATGTGACACTGCAAGTGGAGGTGCTGCAGAAAGCTTAAGAAAAACATTTATTGCAGTAGTCAGCAAACCAAAGAGCTTTCCTTGTCCTTGTTTCCTTTTGTCATTTATGGAACTTGTTTGTAGCTAAAGTCACAGGACTTGCCCTAGGATATTGAAGACAACAGTAATGTTTGAACGCTTACTGAATTTACTAAATTCCCTCTTAGGCTATCTCAAAGGGAAAGATACAGAGGACAGGCTATACAAATTGGAGAAGGAAATGGACCTTTCTGGATCTTCCCCCTACAAAGGGGTTTGAGAAAGACACTGCACTTTCAGTTGCTACCTCTATTTTATGTCTTCTTTGAAAGGTAGTTTCCAGTAGTGGGACCCCTGAAAGTAACTTCCTAGCATCTAGGCTTCCCTTTGGGGATAAATTTCTCTATTTTAGCTATAGTATACTTTGCATGTAATTACCACATACTTAGAGTTGCAACTATTTCAGATTTAAAAAAAATAGATAATGAATTTGCAAAAAGAGTGAGGTATGGATTATAATGGTACTTGATTTCACTGTACAGTGTCAACGTGCTTAGAATGAGGACAAACACCTAATGCTTTTTCTGCTAACTTATAAAATGTAGCAGTATGCCTTATTCATAAGCAGAGAGATGATGAAGTAAGAATCAGAATAGGTGCTGCTCACAACTGAAAAAAATAAATTAAAAAAATAGGGCTATGCTCAGATGCTCCTGATATTTCCCTACTAAGGAACTTCCTCCTAGCTCCATGTTTGTAGTCAGAAATGTATTTTTTCCTTCAAATGATATAGGGTAAGTATACACTATATGCATTTGGCAGTCTAAAAGTCTCAAGGAACAGTCAAGAGTAAGACAGACTATAGAATTCCCCTAGAAAGAAAATTGAAGGGCCATTACCTTCTTTGCAAAGACCAAAGTCAGCAATTTTCACAAAGCCTTCTGTGTCCAGCAATAAGTTATCCAACTTCAAATCTCTAAATGAACAAAATTGCATCACTGATGTTTCTTCAGTGCTATTCAGAACAGCTGAAATTCATCTGTTGGAAATGGTCAATGACTACTTACCTATATACTATTTTGTGTTCATGTAAATACTGAAGTCCAAGAACCACACATGCAGCATAGAATCTGTTGAAAAAGTTAAAATTTCAATGGATTTTAGTCTTGCTTTCAGAATGTGAAGTCCATTATTTTTGATCTTTTTGTATTAACCATCCTCTGAAGATTACCAATTGCTTTTTCAGGTACAGATTAGTTTTATACAAGGTCAGAGTTTTAAAGCCAGATGGCAAAAATGCTTAAACTTGCAGCTTTTGAGCTGTAGTATGGTCACTCAGCCTGCAGGATAAATTTTCTGTAGTGTCCACTGCTATGGCATTGAAGGATTTCCAATTTGGCTTATCCTTTCCTTTTTTTAGCCTTATCTGCTATTTTAACTTTTCATTTAGCTTTTTAATGTAACCTTAAAAAAGTATTATAAGCATTAAATACTTGCATATAATTTTTGAATTCAGTGTAGATTCAGGCACATTAAACCTGCATATGTCTTTTTCTGACAAAAAGAGTTAGAATCTCTGACCCTTTTACAAACTTGAACAGTATTTACTGAAATGACATAATGTAGAGGCATGTGGTGATAAAGATCTTGGTTCTTATCCACTGAACAAAATGCCCTTCACTTAATGCCACAAAAAGGAATGGATACTCACACTGCTCTTGGTTCAGAGAAGACATCAGTATGAATGTGCATCATCAGATCCCCCCCAGCAGCATATTCCATTACAAAGCAAACATGATCTTTGGTTTGGAAACAAGCAAAAAGGTTCACCAAGAAGGGATGTCTTACACTATTCACAGTTTCAAATATTCGCTTTTCACACATCAAGCTGCAAACAGAAAAATCAGTAGAAATTTAAGGCTGAATCCTGAACCACAATTTTTCAACTCCCAGAAACTATTGGTGATTTATACCTTATATTTTTTCCTCTGTCCTTCAGGATAAGAACAGAACTTTTTTTGTTTCAAGACAGAGGTTTTAATACTTGCACACACATTAAGCTGATGCCAGCATTTCCACAAAGTTACATTTAGCTTTCACAAACAAAAAAGTAAACCTAGCAGTCCATGAAAATTGTACCCTGCCAATTTTCCTTCCAAATACTCAGACTTGCATCAAGTATTCATTGATACCATGTGACATTAGCTTCAATCCATTTTCATTTTAATTGTATAAAACACATAAAGTGGAAAAACAGTAACAATATTATAGACATTATCTATAGTAATTCCAGATTATTTCTCCTTAAGACAAATGGTTAATTTGTAGCTTATTCTTAATACAGTTATCTTTCTTCCTGCAAGTCAAATGAATGTTCTTGTGCTAAAACTATACAGTTTTGTAACTGCCACTTCACTTCCAAGCAAAGAAAAATCTGAGTTTTGGGGCAAAAAGATTAAAAAAAACCCCAACAGTGCAGCATACACAGGACTTAAGGGAAAATACGATGGACAAAGTATGACAGTATGTTACAGGTTGAGAAATATTATCATAGGTGTTTCTGCCAGTAAAGAAAACATAGTCACTGTCCTCCTGAAATCTGATGGAAGTCCATACAACAAGTAATTAGAATAAAAAATTGCAAGAGAACCAAAATGAAAAACAGGATCAGCTTTAAGTCAGAGCTATAGTACAGGCATGGTAAGAGAGGCACTAGAACAAATCAGCATTCCTGGGCTACACTGCTCCCTCCTTGCCCCAGAAGAAAGACTACACATCTCCAGCAGCCAACTAAGCAGGGAGATGACAACTTGTTTTGCTCTTTCACTGAATTTAACTACTGTTTGTAGAGCTTACAGTTGTGTTGCATGCAGAAAGAAAACACAATTTATGGAATCCATGTATTATATTTTACAAACTGACCTGTCTACTTCATCACGAGCAACAATATCTCCTTTCTTTAAGGCTTTAATAGCAAACATCTCATTTGTGTTTTTGTACTCTGCCAACAGCACCTAAAACAGAAGATACGCAATTCATTTAAGAGCTGTTCTAGTTTTTGATACAGCCTTGACATTTGATACAGCCTTTTGACCTTTACCTTTCCAAAATGTCCTCTGCCCAGTACAGCACAACATCTGAAATCCTTCAGGCTGAATTGAAATCTCTGTTGTGATCTATGTAAATAAAAAAACAGTCAAAAAATCTTCTAGTTTGTTAACTTTAAGAAATATTATTCAGATCAACAGCAAACCACTGCATTTTTACCTTCTATCTTCAGGCTCTCGGGTGTTGGTATATTTTTTGTCTGAATGGGGAGCATCAGGCTCACAGATTATTTCAGGCTGGAGTTTTGGGACAATACTATTTCTGCCATTTTCAAAATCAAAAGTTGTTACTTCATCCTGTGAAGAAAAAAAAGTCTGAGAATTTAAAACTTATTGTGAAAGCAAATGAATGCAGAAATTTTACTATAAGCATGTGAATTTCTTAACACAAGAATTATCTAAGCTAAAATGTTATACTTAAAGATGATACAGATAAGCAAGCTTCTAACAGACTGATGAAACCTATTGCTCCAGTCATTCTGCTCTTTGTTCATAAAATCATTTTCTCCTGAATACTCTAATGATTTCTGGCTTTTGTTTTTTCTGTGGTGGAACCAATGACACGGAGAATTAAACATACCAACCATGGAAACAGTTTGCCACTAAGAGTAATTGGAACATTCTGTTGAGATAATTCTGTAAGTTAAGGGATCATATGCTAAAATATAAGGGAAGAAATCCATCATAAAGATGCCAATATCACAACCTTGTTAAATGGCATAGCCCAAAATTCTTAGTTACTTGCCTGAGATGGCACATCAGGAGCCTTTAATTCAGAGGAAGATTCACATATTTCCCCAAGGGAAGATGCACGGGGTGGAGCAGGTGGAGGTTCAGGCTCAAGTTCGAAGTCCAATTTGGCTACAGGAGAGTCACTGGCAAGAGAATAAGTAACTCCTCAGTGTATAGCAGAGACTGTTTTAATAGTATGAAAACGAACTTAAAACTGCATGTTATGTAGATTTCTCGTAAAACAAGTCTTGCGTGTGTAGATCTGACTATGAAATGGATGTCCAAAATTAAAACATTGAAAAGTCTGCGGTCTTGCAGAATAAATAGATTTGACATATATTACGTACATTAGGGCATGAGCATCTCACCATTACTCTTGCTCTTAAACATACTTAAAAATTGTAAGTATCACCTACCTGGCTGGCAGTGTTAGTTCAGGAATGTGTGCATCAACCACTGGCCCAGTAGCAGGCACCGGTGCTTGAGGGCTGAAGGTGCCAGAGTGATTTACTGTAGGAATAGCTCTTCTTACCAGCCTTCCCCAAGTGGCAATATTAATATTCATCTGAGGAGCTCTGAGAAATGTTTTGCCTGTGGATATTGTGAAAAAAAGAAAACAGAGTGCATGTAATTTCCTTACTTATTACCAAAAGCTATAATTAAAAAAATTTCATATTAATCAGTTTATAGTTTATGAAGAACAAACTGAATTTGTCATATTCCTTCGCAATTCCTAATTACTCACTATTAAATGCTAATGCATAATGAGAAATTCTGAAACAAAACATTTCTAAATGCAATGCCAAATCATTATCAACAGCTTTATTCACAGGCAAATATTAGGTCTCTGTATAAAAAATATCACAGGTCTGTACAATTTTTTAAGCTTTACATATTTATATTAAACAATCACCTTGCTGTTTTGAAAAAATTTTCTTCTGCCTCTGGAGTTTTGGTCTTCTTTCAATAACTGGATTAAAAAACGTAACCTGCAGTTTAAATAACGTGTGTTATAATTCAAGTTTCAGAACAAAATGCATTTTTAAAAGTTTAAGAAAAACTTCTTAGACTATTCTGCAATATAATACTTGGAACTATGCTCAAGTGCTTTGAAGAAACATTCTTACCTCTGCAAACAGAGTGCCCTGCGGTTCAAGATAGAGACACATGCCATGCCGTTGGTTATCCAGGAAATCTTCCAACCTCAGAAACTTTACTGCACACAAAGATCTCCAGTCACGCCAATAAACTGAGATTTCTAATTCACGTGACTGCAACAGGCAACATGTATACAGTAAATTACTTATTAGTAATTGTTCTGGAAGAGTCACCTCTGTACAATCATAAGGTCTAGCAACTCAAGGATCAAGATGCAGAGCTGTTACTTTAAAAGAGTGCCAGGGCTAGCTAGCCATACTGAGCAAGCTCTTGCTAGGATAAGCATAGCATTTCACTTCTGTTCAGATGTGATAGCCAGTGTCCAAATAAAAGTATAAGTGTAAAATTCCCCCAAGAGTAGGAGAGAGTCACAAACAGTCACCAGACTTTCTAAGTCAGCCTAACAAAAGTGATAGTTCAAGTTCTTTTAGCTCAAGCTCTGACAACAAATTTTTACCTGTGTTTAGAAACCTCAGCTTTACTAGTTTTCCATGTTATTTACAAGTATCAATTGCATTTCACGGCTGCATAGTGACATTTTAGTACCTGCATACATATCATGATGCAAGACTTTATACAGTATCTCTAGAAATACATACAGTTTTTGTAACATGGTCGTGAAGAGGGCCAAAAACTTTAAACTAAAAAGAACTACTGCTACATCTTGCTGCTGGGACTTATATATTCTTAAGATGTCTTATATGCTTGTTACAAAAGCTTGTTAAAAAATGTGAAGAATCCTGCAATACAGTACAGCAGCAGCATTGTATGTTACTAAGTTGTTAGAATAGTTTAATTCCATCATGATGCATCAATTTACTGTCTTTAAATGATAGCTGTAGGTTTTAAAAGAAACAAAAGTTAAGGAGGACAGATTAAAAAAATGATGGGATTTGGAATGTGCATTTCAAATACAGAAGGATGCGTGGTCACACCCAGCAGCAGCAAGGTCCTTTTCTGGCATCAAAAGGCATCTAATATTGAGTTCTTAAATAGCAAACATGACACATACTAGGCTTGTAGGAGCAGGTACTAAACTTTGACTAGTTCTAGTCTTAATCCGAGAATAATCAAGGCTTCAGGACTGCACAGCTGCTAATTTTGTTGTGCACTACTTCTAACCGGAACCTGAATTTCTCTGCCTGCAGGTCTAAAACTGCTTCCTTCCTAGATAGAAAGAATCTGGTTTGGGGCTCGGAGGGGTGGGGTGAGGTGGAGAGAGAGCAAAACCAGGAAGGTGGCTTTTTTTTTTTTTTCTTCTCTCATTTGTTTTGAATATGTACTGGAGATGACATTTAGGCTCCTAAAATATACTCTAGTTTTCAGGCTATTTTAAACACTGACGAAAAAAAAAAAATCCTTGTACCTTAAAATACTATGACTATCAGGTATCTAAAAAACAAATGCTTGATTAAACCTATATAACAAATTCTCTTCAAAAGGTGTGAGGAAAGAAACATCAAGTATCATTTTGATACTCGAGTCCTCCAAGAAACATTTAAAGTTCTAGGAAAGAGCTATTAGTGAATTTATTTATTATTCCTGAAGAATTGATCAGCCTGACATGAGAAAACTTTTACAGAAGCACTGTAAAAATTCTGACATAGCTTTACCAAAATATCCAAACTGTATCTGATATTAGAATTTACTGATAAATAATGAGAAGTTGATGATCCTAATAAAAATTTAAACACTATCTGTCACAGGCCAAGAAGATGCTAAGTGTTAGCTCTTGGATAAACACAGTATGTCAGTTTGTAGGCCAGAAAAGGTAAAATTTCTAGAACGCCAGCCCAGCATAACAGGTTAATCCCAGGGAGCTCATTCTGTTAAGGATGGGAATACTTGCACATATGAAATTTGAACATAATCACAGCAGGGGGGGAAAAGACCCAAACCGAACATGTAACTAATCTAAAGAATTGACTATAGCTGTCAATGAAGTAAAACCACATTTTTACCCTGTCTAGTTCCAGTGTAAATTTCTGATCCCATGACTGATTGGAAATAGGTTTCCAGCTAGTTTGACCAACCACAGTGTTATCCAGCTTCAGTACAGCACAGACTTCATCTGTAAGTAAAGTACACAAACTCAGCTTAAATCTTTAAGAGGATTTTCCACAAACAAAAAAGTCTTCAGTAAGTTTCCCTTAAAAATGTAATCTCACATTTAATTGGTTCTTATGGGCATAGTAGTGTTGTGGTTTTGGTGGTTTTTTTTGTTTTTTTTTTTTGTTTGGTTTTTTTTTACAATAAATGAAGGAACAAATAAGTTTAAAGCTTCAAATCAATTTGGTATTTTAAATTACAGAACACAGCATGCACATTAAAATGTAAGTAAAAGATATGCATAAAAATAAGAGAAGTAAGAATATACTGAACTGGACAAGTCATCAGTTTTCAGAAGGTTTCTACTACTCCCACTTTTACTTTTACTGGTTCTGCTCATGAAAGATGATCTGGCTTCATTTGGGCTCCAACCAGGTAGCGTAATCGATGTGGCTTTTGATCGACCAGGGACGTTTTCCAAAATATCTTGGCAGCCCATTAGCCTAACTTCCAGAGTACCTGGAACAAGATAGACAATGATTTATCAAAGATTTCTGTTCTTAAGTAAACAAAGTGAATGACAAATGATTGATTTATGACAACAGCTCACATTCTGACCCCTGCAGGGTATAACAGAAATACCAGATGAAATCAAAAGACAGATCCAAGACAGACAAGTACACTGAAAATAAGCATTAGAAGTCAAATATGTGGGACTCAACCTTCTAGAAGGAGCAGCAGTTCACCAAAATAATACAAATTAAGTTTTTGTTCCATGTCTCTGTCTTCTTCACTTGAGAACCTAACTGACTTGCGTTCAAGCTGTAAGCAATGTCACTTTTTACGATGACAAATCTTAAGTTTCTTATTAAAACAATAGATATTGCAGATGGGACAATAAGAATTTTTCATGAGTTTTATAAAGCCAATTAATATTGGATACATTGTTTCAGTAATTAAAATGAACACATTGACTATTGAGACTACGAATTTGTTTAAGGTACATTCAGAAATCACATTTGCCTGCTGCATGCTAAAGTCAAATCTGAGTTAATACATAATTTAGAATAATCAAATTGTTCCAACTTGACTGAATTTGGATTTATAAAAGCTGAGACAAGAGGCTACTCTTCAAAATCTTCTACATCTTTAACCAAATGAGGTACAGAGGCTGCTGTTCTAATTTAAGAGTTTCCTCCAGCAGCCCAGAAACATCTGAATACCACAGATGGTTACTAGAACGGTAGGCTTACCTCATCCTGTATAAGATCACATCTGTAAAACCGTGACACCACTGACACTAACAAAATTAACTATTAGAAGTGATGAAATTAGCTAGTTCATAATCATACTGTCAGCTAGAAATGCAGCTCCTAAATGCAGCGTTCTTTTGACAACAAATGTACTTTACTGTGAAACTTCAAAGTACTCTTTTGTAACAGAAACTTAAGTCAGACTTGATCTAAAAATGGTCTGGCAACATTACAGCCCACAGAACAGACACCAAGAAACCAGTCTGAGAAGAAATCCCATCCTGTAGGGAACTAACAGCTGTAAGTGACAGCTAAGCATTAGGCTATGAAGACAAAGAGATGCTATTGGATCCCAAAAGAGGTTAAAAGGTAAAAGAATACTTAGTTCCCAAATTCTGTTTAGAAAAAAAAAAAAAAAAAAAAAAAAAAAAAAAAGAAATTAATAAGCAGAAAGGCTATAATCTTGTGTAAGGACTGGATGCATTTTAGAAAAGTTCCATTGATGCACTTTAAAAAGTATGACAGTAGCACTGATCTGTTTTTCACAGTGTTAGAGGCAAAACACAAAGACACTGTTCATTTAAAGCCAGTTCAATACAAAAGCTCTTTGTGTAGCCAATATGAAAATGAAACTATTAAGAACTTCGCAAGCATGTAGCTCTGTTTTGATAAGTCCTATTAGAAACTGTTCATATGTATTAATAAATCACGTTTAAAGAAGAAGTATTTGTCACTATAATGTATCTGACCCATGATTATGTATTACAGGAAAAGAATAAAAAAAAAACAAAACCAAAACCAGCTGTTTTAAAACCAAGACACGATACTTCCTGCCCATGGTCCCTGATCATTTGAGATTCCATATGATGAACAAGTTCCCCTCACCACTCTGCAACTTTACAGGGCTCTCAGCTGAGGTCCTGATGCTTTTTACCCTTTGCTACATGTCTTACCAAACCAAAATGGAAGACAAGTAGACTAGCTCCATTTTATTATTATTGCAGCTCAGCAGGAAAGTTCCTCTTTTTGTTTTAAAATATAACCCTGCAGTACTTCAAAACTAAATTCTGGTTTCAGTTATACATGTATAACCAGAGTAACATTGAATTACAGGTTGTTAATAGTTGGTTTAATAGTTACATGTAAAATGTTTTAGGAAACAAAACAAAAACCCAAACCTATCTGTATTAGTAATGCTTATATGACCACTTACTAAGTAAATTTAGTAAAGCAACATACCCCCAAGCAGTCAAAAGTATTTGCTTTTCTTTAAGAATGCTGGAAGGCAAATGTTTTAAGAGTTTTGTTAAAGCATAGCTCAGCTCTTGAAACAGTTTACTTCCAATGAAGACAACAATTCCAGGTGAACCCAAGCTATGAGAAGTTCCTAAGTCTTATATTTATATATAAATGTACTGTTCCCTCACAGTAGGCTCAGTCTCTTAAAAAAAAAAAAGTCTCCATGTTTAATTGCAAGGAAAACAATTCAAACCAATAAACAGAGGCTTCAATAGTTCCATGCACGTTTGTTAGGACCTCCCTCTTTGGTTTAGAAATATAACGCATGTTTTGGTAGCATAAATCTCACCACCTAGGAAGGCAGTGTGGTCCAATGGGTAAAACAGGGACTGGGAGAAAAGCTGGGTGCCTATCTCCAGCTCTGCCACTGACTACTTGTATGAGCAGGGCAAGCCACTTAACCCTTCTGCACCTCAGTTTCCCTATCTGTAAAATGGGGATAATGATACTTACCCACCTTTTAAAGTGCTTGATAATCTAAAGATGAAAGGCGTTAGGTAAACGCCAGTAATAGTGTTCCATAGTTCACCTAACTTAAAGCCAGAACTTCACTTTTTCAATAGGATTATAGAAAGGTCAACAAATAAATCAAAGAAACTTATCTGTATTTTTTTGGCGCATAGACACTTGGAAATTCTAAATGCCTTTATCTAGGAAAAGAACAACAATGAAATATGTCCAGAAAGAAATAAAGTTGGCATTAAAAACTTGTTTTAAACAATTTAATAAAATAAAATAAAATAAGCTCCATAAATCATACCTGTTAAAGCTGCTGGTTTGGACAGTGTACTATACTGGTTTTGAGTAGATATTACACTTTGACGAGGACTTAATGTGGGTGAAGAGACCAATGAAAGCTCCTCTATAATAATACTGCTTTTGGGATGGTTTTTAGGAAGTTCATTCAATCTCTGTTCCAGTGAATACTTCAAAAGGTCCAACTTCTGGCTTGATTCATTAAATCTTGCTTGCGCCTTTTTAAAATAAAAAAAAAATTTGAAAATTGAAATACTTCAATTTTTTTTTGGAGAAAAAAAACATTTAAAATAAAAGTATAAAAAATTGTAACAATGTAAATTACTTCTGAAAGTGCCTTTCTGTCGGTAACTTTCCCAGATCCAAGTAATTTCATTACATTTTTTGCACCTTCTGCTACAGCATACTCTATCCTAAAATGATGCCGTAATTCTTCCATTCGGAGTTCAAGAGGGCTTATCACAGGTTTTGCTGCAAAGAGATATAAACAAAAAATCTTCATTGAGGACCATGCCCATGTTTAATTTCTTTAATATTAACCCCTCCCCCACACAAACAGAGGGGAAGGGAGGAAAAAAAGAAAAAAAGAAGAAAAAAAAAAAATAAGTGAGAGATGCATATTTGGTAGTCCAAAGAAAAGCTTGAGGTATGTCAAAAGCAACAGTGAAATTTTAAGCATCTGCATTTGAAGGAAGAAATAATTGATCAGGGCTTCTAGCCAATATAATTCAATCTAATTGCTAGAGGATGTGAGAAAAAGAACGTGTACTCAGGGGAGTTAAGCGACAAAAGCCAAATCTCCCCAACATCATTCAGCTGACAAGAGGAGGTTTTGAGACTTCCACATTTCTGAACCACGCTCTGAGGATTTATCTTTCAAGCTACTCTGTAGCTAAGTAGATCCCTGATCAGTTTCTGGTAATTCTCCTGCTTCACACGAAATCCCAGGGAATCTGGCTCCTGCCAGCACAGAGAATGTAAGAGGTCCCATACACTGCCTTCCCCAAATGATTTGGGTTAACCATTCTAATGTCCATTTCTTACAGTGTTCAGATTTCCTAAACAGAATTAGAAAGTTTCCTGGACATATTCCTTTCTGTTTAAAGCTCTAAGTGTAGTAGGAACACAAAAAGGCATTTGAAGGCGTTTGAAAGCCCTTTCTAGCTTGAATGCCTTTCTTTTTCTTTTGAACAAATGATACACATAATCCATGTGCTAAGATGAGGTGTTAAAAAAAAAAAAGCCAGAAGTGTCCTAATTGTAAAAACAAACAAAGAAAACCACCCCCATCCCCCCAAACAAAACACACACACACACACAGGTTTTTCATTATCTAGGATATATCGAGGCCCTGATTACGAGCATCGTCATACAACTCCAATACTCAGAAACGCATACGAGTAAAGTTCAAAACTTAGAGATGTACCAATATGCCCACAATTTTATAGTACACTCATGCTATTACAGCTCAAGGGTAATTTTCTTTTTTATTTATTTAAAGATTTCAAAATAAACGCAAGTTTAAAACTACTTCTGAAATGCAGCATGAGTATTTCAAGTCAGGTTGTTTTAAAACCACTGGTTTTTTAATTGTTTTTAAAATAGTTGTTTACTACAAAATAGTTGTTTACAACTCAGTCTAGCCTAAATACCCATAAAGAGAGCAAAAATTCACCTCCATCTGTGCTCCCATTACTAATAATAAGGTCAATCTATTTAAGTATCACAAGCAGGCTTTGAATCTGCATCAGATTTTTTTTTTTTTTTTAGGATAGCAAAAAGATTATATGCTTTAAAGAAAATTACTTGTTATTGTTAAGACAAAAGAAAGCATGCATGAAGGGAGAATGAAGACCACAAAGTAAAAATGCACTGCATAAGGCATAAAAAGGATGATGAAGAGAGATTGTATTTCTCTTCATTAAGCTTAAGGTATTTTGCTTCAAGTCACATGTATTTGGCATCCTAACACACACAGTGGTATGCCTAGTCTCCGATTATTTTTGGTTCATGCAAGCTTTGTCTAACATTCCTACTAGAAATTTATGATAACTCAGTGTGCATATGGGTACATATCTACATGGCATTCTGACATTAATGATTCTTATTTCCTTTCTACTCCATCACCATTATCAAAAGCCAATTCATTGGTCTGGACTGCCTGAAGAATCTGCATCCGTATAACTTCTATTTTTGTCTTGCTGTCCTGGAGCATCTGCTGAGCTGTGGCAAGAAGTTTTCGATCCTATTAAAACAAAACCAAACAAAATTGTAAACTCTTCATGGAACAAAACACATTGAAAAGCTTCAAAACCCACATGCTTTAGGAACAAGAACTAAATCTATGTAGTTCATTCAGTATAGCAGACCAATTCATCTAACTACATTAGGATATTACTGGAAATTAAGTTAGGACAGTGGCATATTCTGGCTGATTATAAGCCACTGCAATGGAAACTGTATCTGTTTAAAGCTGAATAAAGGAGGAATGATCTAGCAATGTTACATGTGTAGATTAATGTTTTGTAAGCTGATACTAAAGAAAGGGCAAGATATTAAGTGCGAAAATACCTCCCACCCTATGTAGAATGACTCAAATTTGAATGACTGTATGATGAGAACTCTTCTAACAGACAAATTTTTGCTAGACTAAATCCATATAAAAATTTTTGTACTAATTCACTTGAGCTTGAAATTGGAAACATCAAGTTAGCTTACACAGCACATTATAAATAAGTCTTCAATGTGTTTTTCTGAACAAATCAAAGCTGAGGATTTTTTTGCATTAATAAATACGTAATATACTACGGTTACTTCATTAGCTATTTCATCAGCAGCTTAAAGTACAGTACTTTTCATCTAATAAACTAAGCTAACCAATTTTTGTTTTTCAAAAGCAGTAACACAAGAAGCAGTTTAGAAGAGAACGTTTCTGAAGATGAACTTTCAACTAACTGATAACACCATTTCATTGTCAGGAGCACAGCCAGCCATCCACACGTTTCTTCGGTATACCATTTTTTGTCCTCCAGCTACTGGGAGATCTGACTTAAAATGCATTATCAAATGGTTCTTGTATGTGGAACTGTGCATGTGCTTCTATGGCTGCTGCATGGTGCTCTCTGTATATTCTGGGAATTACCAGATAACTTAAGGGTGATCTGACTTGCAGTAAGAACAAAAAAAAGGGGTATAAGAAAATTTAAGGCAGTCTATTTGTCCTGTCTGTGCAGTACCAAATCAATCACAGTAATTAATAGTAGTCAGTGTAGGTGAGTATCACGCTTGTTATAGCCCAAAGGGTATTTTGGTTAGCTCATTTTGTAGCCACTCTATAACCTCATTAATAAGTTACTTTCCCATGGACATGGTTTGTACTTATATTTTTAATTTTATAATGAAGTTATCAATTATTTAAGAAGTTAAAGAAATTAAATTTTTCCCCTTACCACAACCAAGACACAGAATGCAGTGTAGCATGGGTACCCAGAGCCAGAAATACTGGCACCATCAAGTATACTGTGACAAAAATCAGTATGCCAAGAAGAGAGAAATTTACCTTCATAGAGCTCCTCTATGACCTTGGGCCTAATGCATTACCCACTCAGATATTTTAATGCTGCCCTATGTTCTGCAGGGTAGATACACCAAAACATACACATAAAAAGGCTTTGGCTCCATGGGGAAAAATTGCATCCCCTCTGCACACCATAGTCTCAGAACTCTTGGTTTTAAGTTTTAGTATTAATCTACATTTCAGAGAGAAAGCACTAGTTTTCATATTTTAAGATTCCGTGTTAGCTATCCAATTATTTAATGAGTACACTGAATTTCCTAAATGCCTTCTCAAATTCAGATGTCAACTTTTGAAATAACCACTGCCTACAGTAGAGTATAGGATCTAAGTAACAGATTACAAGCAACTCTAGAATCCTGTATGAAAACTTATCCATGCATCATTCTGATGTATAAATATGCTGTAAGTGTTTCTTTGTCTGTATCTGCACCTCTATTTTTCATCTTGCTGCTCTTGATTGTCCTTCGTATCCTCTAACTGCAATGGATTTGCTTGCTCAGGGGCAGCATCAGCCCTTCAATGTGTACAATGGAGGTAATTCAGGATTATAGAGATATCCTTATGTTTTCAAGAGACAGAAATCCCATCTTCAGAATCAAAATGGATGTGTTATACTCAGCAGCTCTTTTAGTATTGGAGGCTGAATACAAAGTATTTCAAGGCACCTGCTGAGTATAGAAGAACTGACAGTGCCTGTAAAACTGGTATGCAAAGTTGTCGCAGGATCTCAGAGAATCCACACAAGTCCAAGGAAAGATGATCAATATCGCAGAAACACTTAAGTCCGAATAGGTTGAGCTAAATCTTACTGAAGCAAGTAGAGTAAGTACAAAGGGAAAACCTTCCCATAAGATGATGCATTTATTACTACTAACAGACTGCTTTTTCATTTTTGAGAAACAAATGATGACTCCCCCTTCATTAAATTTAGGTCTGAAAATAATACAAATTTGAAATTAGATCATATAGTACACTTGAATGAAGGTCACAAAAGAGTTTAAGACATTTTAAAGAGGGATCTGCGACTACTTTTTAAAGAACTACTGGATTACTGGGGTTGAATCAAGCTGGGAATTTTCTGCCCCTCTCCCCCACCTCATCCAGACACTTGAGCTGTGTTAAGTTCTGCTTTTTAAAACATAGTCACCATGCTCAAGCATACAGTTTAAACATGCCAAATTAACTCACTACTGAGTATTAAGAACATGAGAGAATGAATACGCACCATTTTCATCCCGTTTGTTGAAGCAGCTGGCAATGCTTTTGTGTTTTCCAGCTTGCTCTCCCCAGCCCAGTTACTATATACACCCAATCTGGTAGGCTGATTTAAGCATTTACCAATTGCAAAGAGAAGATTCAATCATCAATTTTAATTACATACCTCAATCATAAAGCAAGCCAGAATTTATCCTTTCTACCTAGTCTGATCAAAGCCTACTAGCAAAGTCTAACATTATAGCTTCACTGTTTAGTTAAGTTTTCTCAGGCTGTTATAAGGTTACTTACTGAGGGTTTATTAGGAACATAATTCATGTATGTCTTTTGATCCATTTGGGTCAGCTGATTATTATTTTTAAGTGTACCTGATGTTAAGTACATGGCCCCAGAGGATGTAGACTCCAGGGTTTCCAGGAGCTGAGGGACTGCGGTGCATGGACAGCATTCCCAGGCCCTTAGTCATAAGGTGCACTCCAGATATTTCTTCCATCTGCCCCAGGCTAGTAGGTTACAGGTCACTTTGAGATAAGGTTACCAAAGTACCAGCTGGTTCAACAGAAGTACTGCTGGGATAGAACGAGCTTGATGGCACCTACGGTCCATCTACTCTAAACTCATTTTTCCGGGAGTGAGCAGCATTGACTGTAATTTTTTTTTGAGGTATAACAAAGTTATACAGTAGGATGATACAAAGTAATCTGCCTCTTCACCAGTCTCTAGCAGAAATTCACTCAAAAACATGAAGTTCCTTTCCAACACTTTCTGGAAGTATCAATTACAAGGGGTAGCAACACAATTCACAGATGTCTACTTTTCAAGTCAAACACTTTGTTTTAATCAGTTCACTGACCTAGCTAGGTGTTGGCTCAGTCAGTTAAGAACTTAAAACATTTCAATTTTGTTTACTATTGTCTGGACACAGAAACATTTAACTAAGCTACTACATACTATTTGTTGGAACTGTGCTTGTGTTTCCCCTTAGTTTGGAAATTCATCTCCTTAATGATTTAGTAAAAGTAAATGGAAAGAACAGGTAATGAGTAACTAGTGAAGGGGCAGGTAAGTAGAGGATTCTCCCTCCTCCCTCTGTTTTTTCTCATTTGAGAACTATGACTCCCTTACAAAATGTGGGGTTTGGGGTTTTTTTTTTTGATTCGTTTTTAGGTTTGGGGTTTGGTTTGTTTTTACTTCATTTAAAAGGTTTGCCTTGTCCTTCTTTGGAGGGATTCTTAAGAGTATGCTGAATTTTATTACATAGTTAGGACTATGTAGTAAGTCAAACCTATTTAGGGGTTAGCAAACACTTCCCCTCCACCTCCTTGGAGAACTTCTGGTGCTATCAAGAGAGAGTGAGTGCAAGTGAGCATGTGTTTAAAATTCAGATCTAGAAATAAGTGTGGCTTTATTTTTAATTTCAGTTTGGTGCTATCAGATGCTTCCTCTAGAATACCACACTTCTGTAAAAAAGACAAAGTATTTTTATGTGTATTTTATGTGCACGTGTACTAATGCAGATTATAACAACTCTATCAGAATACTACACACCTCTTATTAAAACAAATATTTGGTACAAATATTTTTCCTGCCAACTACAACTAGATGACCATTGGCAATGCTGCCTTTTATGTAATTATCATGCACATTACAACTTTAAACTAGTGGGTTTTTGTTTTTTTTTTTTTTTTTTTTTTTTTTTTTTTTTTTTTTAGTGGAGCTAGGAAAAGCATCAGATACCAGTCAGTGTCATACCAAGCTTTGCTGCTAAGTGAATCACACATGATCAAAGATTACTAGATGTACTAAATTTAGTAAGCTGGATTTGCTATTTAGGTTGAACTGCATGCAGACAAACGATAATACAATCACTTGAGTGGGTATCAAACCACAACAACAAATGCTACAGTAATTTGTAGCAGATTTGACATAACTATTTAAAAAAAAAAAAAACAAACCCCAAACTATAAATACTGAAATTGCATACTGTTTATACATTATACATTCGCACCACAGCAACGTGAAAATCCACAGTCATTTCATGTTCTTTAAGCATTCCAAAGCCTTACCTTTGAAGAGCCATTTGAGTACATCTGTATCATATTTTCTGCTCCCTGTTTTACCTTCAGTTCTATATCCAATTGCTTCTTTAAGGCCATCAATCTGTTGTTAGTAGAAAAACGAGGATCGCTATTTGGAGTATCAGGAGTCCTAGGACAATCTGTGAATTAAAGGTAAGATGTAGTGTGTGCGGGGGGGGGGAAACACCAAAACCCAAACTCCTCCCCCGCAAACCACCCTAAACTCTATTCTATTACGTTATAGATTAAACAAAGCTAGAACATCATATCTAAGTATTAAGACTGACCCTCCCGTCCAGAGCTACTTTGCAACAGCGCTGCAAATGCGCCTTAACATGAAAAGCCTCACGAAAGCCTAGTGACTCCTACACATGTCCTAATTCACATGAATCACTTCCGGGAGTGGTAAAATAGGCAGGTTTGCAGCTAGGTCTATTTTCGTTTCAAAGGAGATTTATTTCTTTTGGAATGTCTCGAGTCAATTAAAAATGCAGTTTTCCATTAAGCTTTCTTACACTCCTGATTTTAAATCAAAGTGTTTTAAAAACAAACTTGGACAATAATATTCAATACTAATGAGCATGGTCTAAATACAGATATTATGTAGATCCTCATCGATTCTAGTGTGAACACTGCAGACACAGTTTATGTCAAAATTAAGAATAGATAAAACGAGACTTTTCCTTAGTCGTAAAACTGAACAATTTTTGCCCTGGAATCATAACAGAATCCTGAGGTAACTGAATATATAGGCAGACAGGTTACTGAACAATCGCGATCTGCGGGAAGGATAAAGCTTTTTCGTTTGACAATACTACTGTGTTTAGATCTCCATCTTGCTGGATTAATTTAATGGAATGCAAGTTAGTTTTATCCATCAAATTATATAGTCAAACTCCTAAACTTTTCTATCCTCCTCCAGAAAAGTCTCCTAATCACTGGTTCATATTTCCGCTTCTGCAACATGAACTGCTAGTGAACTGAAAATAAGTGGCCACTGGATTATTTCCTAGTACTTAACTATTTCCAACACGACTGTCCTTTTAGCTAACTATCTTCCCTAACAGTCGCAATGGAGTCTATTTCAACCTTTTTGTAAAAGAGGATAAATCATGCCCACTGTAATAATGTTTTCTTTGCTGTTGATTTCTTCTACCCTAACAAATGAGAGAGTACCTTCTCTATGGGCAAATGACAGTTGGTGTCCTGGAAAATAATATTCACTCCATACCAACAGTACAGCCTTTTTTCCCAATTTTAATTAATTTTCCTTGAATTAAAACTAGGATGATGAGTGAAGTTCCTGAAATCCTCAATTACTAGAAAACACAGTTATTGCACTAGTAGCTTACAAATTATTAATTATGAGGTGTCATGGGGAGGAGATGTCTTATCTGCCATTTCATACTTCTTCCGTAGAAGCTTCTGATAACTACTTTTGGAGATCTGATACACTTTACTTTCAAGTTTGCTGTGTAATTTCCTCCTAAATTGCAATCTTTGCTGAGGCTACATACAGATTTCATGTAAGGAGAAGTTTTAAGCTCCTCTGCTGCTAATTCACTCTTCAGTTCAAGCCACTTCAAGACTCTTGATGCATCCTCACTACTTAAATACCAGAAAATACTAGATGTTAAAAAAAAAAAAAAAAAAAAAAATCCGCGTTATTCCTCATCTGCTTTGTTGTTCACCCTCTCCTCAATGTTTTGGCTTTGTTTCTCTGTGAAACTGCACTTGAACAGCTTTACCTTAAATCTGTTTTTAATAAAACAAAGATTAATAACATGCTTTCCTCTCACTTATGTCTTCACATTCAACTAATCCTCACCTAATAATCTGTTCAAAATTAGAACAAATGTGAGACTTGAAAGTCACAGTGTCAAGTCTCCTTGTAAAGTAGATTAATCGTATAAATGAATGTTTACCAACTTTAGATTTATGATGCAAGCATCTACCACTTAAAGATCCCAGTCCTCTGATGATCGCTGGGAAGACTGTGGGGCTCCTGAAGTCTGTTTTCACAGCTGTTAAGGACGCACAGGCAGTCTTCTTTTGCATTAAAACAACACTCAAGTTGCAAGTCAAGGACTAATTAGAGATACCAGGTTCAGGTTGCCCAGGCAGCTGTTATTATCTCTCTTTGCGTGTCTGCACTGTAAAGGTGTAACCACATCACTTACCTGGGTCATCTCAAGAGTTGGTCTGCACTTGTGGACATAAACTACCCTCTACCATTTAGTTTAAATGGTTCTACCATATGCTTTGTTAGTAACCAGCAGCAAAGGAAACTTTTCTGCAGGACGGACTAATTGCTAGGAAGAAATTATGTTTTGCCTTCAGGTATAATAGCTGCTCACTAAACTCCCAAACATGGAACAATATGGTTTCTTAACAAAAATATTTTATTTTTTTTTAAAGAAAAAAAAAGTTTACCAACAGCTTTTCAGAAATGGCTTCCAAGTGCCTCCTTCTGCTGCCCGGCCCCATTACAATTCAGTAAGCAGCCCGAGACAGCTTCTTACACAAGAATTCAGATTTAAGTTTTAAATCAGCCAGACAAACTGGTCCTGTTATGGAAAGCATTGACAATCTTAGCAGCAGCACTACAAGCTACATCTGTATTAGCTGTTTCCCTCTCTCTTTGTAATGTCTACTGAGGTTGTAATCACTTTGGTATGGCTAGTTATCTCTGATCTATTTGTGTAAAGCACTATACAGAGGGGCTCAAATCTCATCTGGAGACATTTAGTCATCTTCATAATACAAATAAGTAATAAATTCATCCAGATAATTGCAATTAATGGGATTTATGTATATGCTTAAAGTTAAACAAGAGTTAAGTACTCATACCAAATTGATATTTCACTCAAGTAGGTAAGTGGGGACAATAAGAGATTCTCCAGTTTGCCACGTTTGTTGGTCAATAAGGACAGTACAAGACTTGCCATTTTGGATGCATTCAAGTCCAACTTTGCATAGGACAGCAAGAGCTTTGCTGGGGTATGGATTAGTGCTCCTAGGCATTTTCTTCTTGACAGTGAATATCAAGTGAAGTAACAGAAGTATTTCAGCCGAACTTGACTTCATTTCAAGTAACTAGCACATTGTTTTTGCTGAACAACTATGAATGTTGTTGCCTGACACGAATGAGTTTTGTGCAGCTTGTTAGCACACATCCAGGCTGCTGGAACAGCTGCAGTACTGCTTCCCCAGCACCTGCAATATCCTGTTTTCATGAAAATATACTCGTAAGATTTAAAATAAGTTAATAGAGATGGTTTAACTGATTTTTTTTTTTTTTTTATAATGTCTGGATTGCATGAGGACAATGGCAGTTTTCAGTCTGAAATGTTTATCTTAACTATGATCTTTGCTCTTCTGAAAACCTTTTCAGGTTGAGTCTTTGCATAGCGCTCACCAGCAAAAACTTCTTGCTTCTAAATTGCCTTTTACCAGCACTCCCATCTAAATTAAATTTATCAGAGTAGTGACACAACTCTACTCTTCTGAGACTGCTGCTCATTTCTTTGGGGACTCTTCCCCAGATGCTAGGTATGCTATTTCTTCAATAAGCTCAGTGTGAAATCTAGAATCCCATATAACTTGCTGGATTTGGGTTCCTGGATGGTACTGCAGCATTATCCTAAGCTACTCAATTAGCAGCAAGTGCCCTTTGGTAAACAGTTAATTTTAAACTTATTTGAGGATATTTAATTGCAGTTAGCCTCATCAGTGTCATACCAAACAGAAATACCTGTGATGCATGTTTAGGCATTGCTGGAGAGGGGAAGAAAGAGGCATCGTTAGGCTTTTTTCAGGAAGTCAGATGGTTGCATCAGCACTTGAACTAAGCCATCAGTAAGTCCAAGGCAGCAGTGGACATTCTGCACTCAGCATCCAGCATTGACCTCCTGGCAATTTTTGAAGTTCAACTGAATTTCAATTCAGTAATGGCTAATTTTAACTACTAAACAAGTGTCAGGAGATTGTTTCAAATTGCTTCAATAATGTTATTCTATATTAAGGTTCCCCAAAGTTACCATGAAATTCCCATGGATATGAGCCTTGTAGGTGGAGTCTGCTGTCTAAAAAGTCACTATCTACACCAATTTGGTTGCTACCTCTACCAGCTTCCAGTAATTGGTCTTTGGTGTCTGACAGATTAAGCTAGTCATTTGTAGGGACAAAGGAATCTCCAAAACAGTCTCTCTCACTACCCTGTCAGCTAGTCATGTTCTTAAACAAAATAATTTATTTTCCTTATGACTCCTATAGCCAAATTTGATGTAAAGTGGATAGCTTAGAAGTTAGTTAGGAGAATGGAAGAAGCATGAACTTGTCTTTTTGATTTCATGTTCTCCACATTTTAACCAGTGTCCTCAATTCCCTCAAAGGTTTTTCTATCATCTCATCTTCCTATCCACCTTTACTTCTGCTCAGTAGGACAGATTAATTTCCCAATTCATATATAGCCTGCATATCAACTGTAGGCCTAATTAAATCAATGACTTGCTGTAGGTAAGCTATTTCAATCTCACACCTCACTGAGTCACACTAAACCCCACAATCTCTACTGCTACTTTTTAGACACATGAAAAGAATATCAACTTAATCTGTTCTACTGTGTAGAAGTATGTTTTCAAGATACAAAATTTCTTAATCTCTAAGACTGAAGTAATCATCCCCATGTTACACATTAAAATAAATCTCTCATTTTCAGCAGTAATGGTCACTAGGCTTGTCCTACTCATTTTGTATTGCTGCATTCTGCTTCACTTTTAAGTGCTGACCTAAAAATTTTAAAACTCTGCATCCTAGTATGACTAACACACTGCATGATAAGGGCAGACCTGGGTACAACGTCCCACTTCTAAAACAAATCTAGATTCACCAGCAGCCCCATAATGTAAAGTAAACCTATGTTATGCTAAAAGTAATTTCTGAATTATACATCTGCTGCCGAATCTACCCTCACATTCAGTAATATAGCTTTTTAGCAAACTGTACTTTTTGGTTAAGGTTTAATACCAAATCTTCAAATAGTTGTGAAAATAGTTTCCTATGGCATTAGGAAATGGAATATTAAAACACGTTTTTCTATAGTAGATTAACACTACATTTAATGGGTTTAACATGTATCAATTACCCTGTGCTGATTACAAAGGAGTTAGACTACAAATTAGCAGTTTGTTAAAAAAGTAATGTAAGTTACTACTTGATACCATAAGCAATAGTAAGAGCACAACAGCTTGCATGGCACTTTTCAGCTCTGAGTCTGGAGCTCTTTAGAAATATATGTTCACATCCGCTTTTCAGATACAGGAACAAGAAAAGATTAAATGACTTCTCCAAGTTACCACAATGACCTTTCAAACAGTCAACAGAAACAGTCCAAAAATCTTCAGAGTTCAGGCCTGACAGGTCAAAGGGACCATCATCTTGTAGGCAATGATTCTCTCAGTGTTACTTCTCAATAGATCTCAGTCCTGACTTTGCTACTTAGAATCTGCAAAAACCTACACAGTGTACTCTAGAAGACAGGGAAAAACATAGAGCCACCCCCAAAAAATATTAAAGTACATAAAGACAACACAGATCTTGACTCCCACAGTTCTTGAACCCTCTTTACCTTATTTTCAGCATTCATGCTCTGCACAGTATAAAATTTTCCCACATATTTCCTTCTCTCTTTAAATCATAACTGACCAGAAAAAGGTCAAACACAAGTTAAAGTGAAAATCTGTAACTCAGAATAAAGCTAACCTTGGGAAACAATGTACTTATTCAGGGAGCTCCCATATTCATGAGCAAATGGTTATTAAATTCACTGTTGATCTCGAGCAAAAGCAAGAATTCCCAAACTGAGATACCTGTGACCTCTCCACAGAAGTATCTTCTGACAGATGGCAGTGATATTTAGAGCTATGTGTGTACCTATTTGCTGAATATTATGTTTGTGTGTGTATATATAAATATATACACACTCACACAAGCACCCACACAGTTGGCATGTTTTTTATTTACAGTTTTATATTACCAACCTTATCTTGCAAAGGCCAAGCTCACTAATACCTTGTCAAACTTAAGACTTCAGTATTAAAAATCAGAGTACCACCTAGATGACTTGCACCCATTAGTCTCAAGACAGACAGAATGTTTACTGATAGTGCTCCCCCTCCATGAATTAGTGACCATGAACAAGGAAGGAGACAGGCAATTAAATTACAAGGCAAACAGTGTAAAAAAACCTCAAGCATTTCAATTTTGGAGGGTGGGTGCTTGTAGATCTTTGATCTAGAAAGAGATATTAAAAAAATTAAAGACCACTTCTTTTTTTCATTTTTTTGGCAATATATTCTATTAAAATGGGTCTTACATAGCAATACCTGATGTGATACTATACAAAGAATATAAAGATCTCAACAGAATTCCTAAGTTTTTTCTTGCATATTTCAATAATTAAGTAAGACTGTAAAAGCTATCTACCAAAACCACTTTGAACGGAACAAAGGTTAAAAACATAGTACTAAGAAGTTTAGCATGCATCAAAAACAGATAGAAGCATGTAAGTTTATCAACCTTGACCTTTTACCCCTTGAGCCTTTCATGAAGCCTCTGGTATTTGAACACAAGGCATGAAGAGTCTGTCTGCTAACAGTTATTCACAAAATAGGCACTGTTGGCCTCTTCAGAAGTGTACTAAGGATTTGAACAACATTATTTAGATCTTTGTACCCAAACCTTCTCTCTAGAACTAGTAAATGCTTTCTTAGCGTCTACTGCATTTCCCAAGTCACGCACAAGGACAATATTGCTCATTAACTCGTTGTGATAAAGAGTTCTAAAACACTACACTGGAAGGGGGCATTCTGACAACAGCATTCTGTGCTAATCCACTTTTCAAGTTCTACTATTAGATGAACTTTACAAATTTATGTTCACACAGATTTTTATATTCGGTCTATATACAGTTTATACACAGTTTTCTTGCTGTTTCACTCTTCCCGTTCCTTTAAAAGCCATGCTACTGTCCATACTGAAAAGGATTTTCATAAAGTTTAGCTGATATGGAACAGAATGCTTCATGCCTACTAAAACCCCAATGGCTATCTATGAGGCATACATTATTGTATTCATTTTCATTTCATGCTGCAGCAACTACTTTGCCTCACTAGCTCCAGCTGCCCCCCCACAACCCCGCCCCTTGTATGTTGTGAAGATCAAAAGTGAAAAATGCAGACAATACTGTGCAGGCCACCATGGACACTTCAACACTTTTGCAGCATGTCACAGAGCCAGACAGTATGAACTGCTGACATCACCTGCCAGTGTTTTCCTAAATTCTCACTGTAACCAACCTTTCTTCACAAGGATGATGCAGTCTTTTATTCTACTGCCCAAGCTTCTTAGAGCTTGGCATTCACTTTGCAAACACCTTTGACGGCTTGTGCACGTTTATTAACCTTTTGCCAAGAAGAGTCTGTGCAATGTGAAATCACCAGCTTGGCAATATCTCCCAAGTCATTCCACAAAGCTGAAAAAGGACTGTTTACTTTCACAACATCCATCTTAAGGTACCAAGCCTGGTATTTTTAAAAAATACATTCAAAATTAGTACTGACTCACTGCCACAGAAAATACTAATTAAAGCCATTAATTACAACCATTCTGTGATTCTGTGAAAACTATTTCAAATTGTCTTTAAAATGGTAACTTCATTGTGGAAAAGCCTGAAGACTTAACAAATCATTGCAATAGTAAGAAATGTTTGATAAGTTAGTCAGATAAATGGTGTAACAGAAAAACAGTTTTTAAAAGTTAGATTACACTGATTGAGAAAATATTTTAATATAGTAATAGCTGAAAGTGAAGAACTGGTACAAGTTAAGTTAGTCTTTAGAGCATCATCAAATAGTCTGTGAAATACAGTGCTCCCCAGAAAAAAATTTTAAACTCAAAGGGACGGGACACTTATTTGTGAGTCAAAACAAATAGGCATACATAAGTAATAAACTCGCCAGCTAAGGATTTGCTCATTCCCAGAACAATTTTTTCAAGTGAAATGGGATACAGCTTATCTAAACTAAGAGAAAAAATTGATTTCACAGTAACATATGGTACCTGCAACATCTTCTGGATCTGTTACAACAATGTGTGCATTTAGCTCCTGTAACTTATGATGCAAGTCTTCTAACTTCTTATTTGATTTTTTCAAAATGTTGTCCACATATGCCAAGTTCTTTTTATCCGTTGTGACCTTCCTGAGGTTCTCTGCTCCCTCCTTGATTTTAAGTTCCTTCCTTATTTCCCGCTTGATTTGGTCCTTTATTTCATCCAGCTTCTGCTGTACCATTGTATCTGAAAAGTCCAACTTTTGGCCAGTGCTCACATTCTCAGAGGCTAGAAGACTTTTGGCATCCCCCTAGAAAAAAAAAACAAAACCAACAGTAATATAACTACCAGGAAACACTGTTTCTTGACAATGCATGCTGCACACTTAAAATGACTAGCCTTTAGGCCTCTGTATATTAAACACTCACTTTTTAAGACCATTCACTAACCATGGGTCTACACTCATGTTGCCCTAAAGCAACAATCTCGCAAGACATTACATGTTAACTGGAATTACATTTTACAACAGATTTATTTTAAATTTAGTGACATCTTTACTATGCCTATTTTTAACACCAAGAGATTTAAATACTTCTGGATTCGTCATGGCTGCTTGCCTGGCAGTTATATGCCTCAGAGCTAATGACTCACATTTGTAATTTTCTAGATTTAATTGTGTGTTTTAACAGACCAAATGGATATAGAAAATAAGACTAACTTCGAACAACTATTATCTATGATGAATTTTTATACATTCATTAGAACAGATTCCTTTTAAAGATTGTAAAGAAAAAAAAATTAAACTTAGTGGTGTTTGCAAATGTTTAAAGAAATACTGGCATCTTTATAAAGATTTATCAAGATGTTACTGGAAAATAAATTTGCTAGATTTTTTTTTTTTTTAAATCCCTCAAGTAAAGCCTTTCACTTTAAAAAATAATAATGATTAAAAAAAATAATCTTACTTTCTTGTGCAGGCAAGCTAGGCTGAAATGGAAAAAAAAAGTTGCAGCAATGAATAGGAGTTGGTGTAGTAAGGGAGAAGGGGAGGAAAGGTCTTCAGATTACCAATATATATGAGGTCATGCTTGTGCTTAGTATATGTTTACATATCATTGAGAAGTAAGAGTACAAAGGGCATGGTATAGAACCTACATTAATAAAGTACAAATACAATTAATTACATACGTAATAACACTTGCTGTGTGTCTTATACGTGGGCCCCGTACAATGAGTAGATGCTAGGTCCTACCCAAGAAGGCTTAGCAAGAGCTGAGGGAAGGTCAAAGGGCTCTCCTGAACTTAGAATCTGATCCAGTCGTAATTCAGTATGTATTTAGTAAATGTGTGGCCTGATCCGTACATAACTACCCAAAAGACCAAAATTACAGTAAATTTTCTTAGACACAATGAAGAAATTGCCTAGACTTCTGAAATATTTGGGTGGACAGTAAGGTATTTGAAGGGATGATTAAAAATTCAAAAGTTTTGGGTGTAAAATTAGTTGTCATCACTATTTGCTCTTGGAAACACCGACAATACAGCAGAGGAAACAGTAGGAAAAAACATTCAGGAAGGAGTTCAAGAAGCACAGCATGGGCCTAATAAACTGTAAGAATGTCCCAGAACACATGATCTCTAGATATAGCCCACAGTGACTTGTTTGTTTTCAGAAGATTTTGGGGAAATGAGGATCATGAAGGTTGTGCCTGGGCCATACACATCAATAGATAACGCTGGTCAAACTATTTCAGTCTGTGCACTTTCCAGTGATACTGCCTTCTATAAGCAAGATCCAATCTACTAGTCCTCAACTATAATTTTACAAGTTTACTAAATCACCTCTAAACCCCTCTTATTAAAACATTTCTACCCATAGCTGCTACTTTTACTACAAACAGTCAGCAACTTGAAGATTCTTAAATATTAAAAGTAGTCGGAATCACCATCTTGCCACGGAATTTGTCTATCAGTGAAAAAGACAAGCAAGCAACTGCGTAAGAAACAAAAGGAGAAAAAAAAAATCATGCAAATTTATACTTAAAGTGCACTTGTGATTCCTGTAAGTGCATTTCTGTTAGTGCAGATTAAAATAAATAATTTATTATGCATATGGAGAGAGGCTATTAATAGTTGTACTGGGAAATACATGACATTGTTTCCATATATAGGCATATAAAAAGAATCAACTTTTTTTTTTAAAGAATAATCAATAGTGATGAGCAACTAGTACAAAGGTTCATATCCATAATGAAGGAAACTGACTAGCACATGTTGAGTGTTTTGTTTTGAGAAACAACTGAAACTGAAAATAAATTCATATAGTAACCGTATAGCAACTAAAGTAATAAGTATATCCAAATTAGATTCAGATCTTTTATTTCCCTGTTTGTCTAACACATAAAAATTTAGGATGTAAAAAGAGAGCTTCAAGATTAGTATACTACTATATAGCCTTTAAAAACAGAGATCAAAATGGTGTTTGTAAATAAAAAAAGTGGGTATTTTTAAACCATAATCCTTTGCACTTGTTCTGCAAGCTTCTTGGAAAATAACTCATCATCTACCTCTTCAAAGCATGGTATTATACTTCTCAAAGTTCACAGGAGAAAGACAAGTGGTAAATGTACACCCCCC
>NW_010973284.1:15346672-15368325 GCF_000737465.1 Haliaeetus leucocephalus | reverse complement strand
GTGGAAAATGCCCCCCCCCCCCCCCCCAAAAACCAAACCACAAACACCAACCAAACCAAAACCCAACCCCCACAAACAACCCCCAAACCAAAAGAAAACCTTTATTCCATATTCCAATAGCACCTGAAGTATGCTACAATTATGCCAAGAATGTACACTTCTCAAACAGAACAATGTAATTAAAATATAAATAATTCAGAAATATTCTTGACTAGGGTTTCCTAAAGAGACTTCAGTTGTTTATCTATTGAACGATAATGTATTTTGTTACAAGGGAGGTTTTTAAACCTCTAAAAGCCCTACATCCCACCTGTTAAAGGGATGTTATGTCCTTCCATAAACAGGTTTTGGAGCCCTTGTTCCAGATACAGAGCCTGTAACAAGTCTTCAATTAAATTAAGTCTTCATGATCATTAGTAATTTGCATTCCAAATTTCCAGTAATTAAGGTAAAGTTCTCCTCAGCTTGAGAAGTCTCAGCAGCACCTTTGTCCCTGGACTTAAGGGTTTCAGGATCCAGAGTCCTCTCCAATCTGCTTCTGAGACAGCTAAGAGCTCAATAGCGTGGATGCTAACACTGGAAGCTGGTCACATTGCCTATGCATTTAAGCATTCATCTTTAAATCCCACCCCCCAAAGCCACAGATGATACTCCTTCTGTCTCTCTTGTCATCCAGAGTTAATTATACTTTTGAACTAAAAGTATCCTGTCACCTAGCTACCTAGATGTGTCACCTGGCACAAAGGTCACTGTGAAATAAAGTCTTCCAAGGAGGCAACCATGCACTCAGTGACCCTGAAGGTCGCTGTGAATGCAGAGCAAGAGCATGTTCTGCAAGCAAAGTTGCTCCTCCTGCTCCAGCAGCAGCACGTTTTGCTGCTGGGATGCAACGAAGGTTTGAGGCAGATCCTCATGCCGGAGAGATGAGCAGCCCCAGCAACGTTCCATTTTAAAATGGTGATAATGCCAAGATGGACACAACTGGGCAGAACGTCTAATAGTTGAGTAAGAGAAGCGAGATAGGATTTTTTTCTTTAAGAAAAGCACCTCCCAAAATGCTAAACTCAAACTCTACTTTTAAACTGGAAAGTGACTTAAAACACAGCATATTCCAGCTTTTGATGACAACCTATTACAAGTCTCTGGTTAGAGCTGAATATTGTTTCAAAAAATTGTTTTCCCCATTTGGATAAACTCCTTCCCAGGTTGAGCCTCACATCCATTAGGATATAGGTGTTCTGTCCCCTCAACCTGAAAACTAAGTATGTCAAAAGAAACAATGGTTGGAGGCAGGGGCCAGGTCCTTTTCCTCTGCACTGCTCAAGCAGGCAGGGTGCAAAGACAGAAGAAATCATTCACATTCTCTATACCAAGAAACCATCAATGGATTTTGCACAGTCACTTCCTTTACTCTGCCTCCCAGAATCATTTAACATAAAATATCATAAGAGTAGAAATGCTCTGAAGCAGATAATGACTAAACCACTCCTGCTGGCAAAAGAGAGAACAGGCCTCACTGCTTTAAAATGTAAGACAAAAGAATGGGCAGCCAGTTACCAATCCTGAGTTTCTTTTTTAATTCTGGTAGTTTTTTGACTGCTGGTTGAAAGAGAGGAGCCAAGCTTTGTTGGGTGGTCCCAGGACTGGGCCACTCAGCATAGCATCCTTCCCTTGTGCCACAGCAGACTGCTGGTGACCTAGTTCTTTGCCCCAGCAGCAGCAAAGGGCAGCGGGCACCCAGTGCTGCTCATAACAACCTGCTTCTGGGCTGTAGCTGTACAGAAAGCAATTAGAGGCAGTGGTGTATACTTCTTTGCAATGGGAAAATACATGTTCACGAGTCAGACTGGAGATTTCTGAAACATTTCAGCATGTACTGGAACTGAAACTACGTTTACTACAATAAACTATTAAGGACCACAAATTAGATACTACTGCTTTAAAAAAAAAAACAAACCAAACGCCACAAAACCCCATATATATAGCTTTCCTACTGCAATGGCCTAATGACTCAACCTCACTTTGATTGCTGGCTCAAAGACTATCTATTTACACAGGTGAATTCAAGATGCCAGCCTTCAATTTCTGTACTCCTGGGAAATGTTTTAAGTATAGCTGCTGAAAATAATGGGTAGTGGTCTGAGCACATCTTTTAATACACAGAGTCTATTCTGGCTGATGTGGTGAAAGAGAGTAGTAATGTTGTTTATGAAAACCCATGGGGGCCCCCACACTTTTTCCTCAGGTCAGTTCTGAGCCAAATAATTGGTAAAGCACGTGCCTTGCCAAACTGCATTTACCAGCCAAACTCCCATTTAAGAATAAAACATCTCAGTTGCTGAAGGATGGAAATGATACTGCTGAATAGAAGAGAGTACCATGAAGCTGAACATATCAGAGAATGCTGCTTAGCTGCTTAAGTTGTGTAAACTGAATGACTTCCAACTCAAAATGAGATTCTCAAATTGTCACTTCTTAGAAGAAAAAGATAACGCTAAAATCCTGGGTGTTAATACCTCCCCAAAGAGTTGCTCCTAAGAGCACAGTACAGCTGCACTGTGTTATACCATGTATTTACCACAGAGAATACTGAATAGGGCAAGAATTCAGATCACTTCTGGTAGGAATTGTTATAGAAATGTAAGTGGAGCCTTAAACTACAGCATGCTTAACAGCTGATGTGTACTCAGGCACAATATTATTTGCAGTTCACATTGAATTGCTACTAGCACACACTCAACTTGTCTTTAGGGAAAAAAAAAAAAGACTGTATCAAAACTCACAGAAAAACTGTGTATATTTTTCCTAAAACTATTAGCTTTCATTTTTATATGCTCTTGAATTTTAGTAACCGTTTCAATAGATGATAATAGACAACTAAACAATAAGAAAACCTGTTTAACAGGTATAGTAAAAAAAGCTTGGCTATTTAATATAAGCATATTCATTTCAAATATAAAAATAGGATTTTCATCTTATGTATAATTACCATAATCCAGAAAGACTGTTTATTAATTTTTCATTTCATTTTGAAGAGCTGCAAGTACAGATTTGGAACTATTAGGTCTCTTAGTACAATTTTCTGATTAATCTTGGCAGGGGTTAGGGGGGAGAAGTTTTTCTGAGCTAACTGCCAAGGTCCCTGAAGCTCTCTATAGTAATTCCTGAAACTACAGTAGTCTTTGATTTTAAGAACAATGTTAATCAATTGCAAACTTCCCTTCCCCCTGAAGTCATTCATAAAACCAGATGTGACTGCTTGTCTGGATTACTGGAACTACATGGACTATTTCCTCCTGCCCAGAAGCAAATGTGATTGTGGTCAAGATCTCAGCACTCACCCAACATCAAGAACAACAAAAAAACCCCCAAACCTTGGAGGCTTAATAGATTTTGGCATTAGTTTGCTGTGCTAACATGTTGCAAATCAGGATTTAAACTTAATCTAAGTCACAGGTCTCTGCTTTGTAACAACAGGCTGTTTAAGGCACAAAGATCCATAGTGCATTGCATTATACGTGGATGAATTCGAGTAGGACACTGATTAATCAGGGTTCAATTCCTATGCGCAAACAGTAAATGCCCGGCTACATGTATAAGAGATGAAATACATTTAAAAAAACCAAAACAAGTGTTCCTTAAAATAGAGATGTTCAACCTACAGTCCTCAATCAGCTGGTCCCCTCTGCCTGCCTCTCCCAGTTTCAGATGTCGTCCCAATGAACACTTCAGGAGTAATGTTTGCTTTTAATCACGCGATAGCTGCTGGGCTGCCTGCCGCAGCCAGAACGTCGCACCTAAACAGGTGATAAAATTCCCTGGCGATTCCTTGCTAACATGCAGGCTTCCAGCCACAAGCGATCCCTGATTAGGCCAAGGTTTACTAATGCAAAGAGCACGCTCCCCAAAAGCCTGTGAGCAGCACAGACTTGCTTACAGAACAGGAAGTTGTGTCCGTGAAGTGATGTGCCAACACTGATTATAGAAAGGGGCATAAGAAAGAGAGACTTCCTCACCATGGAAGGGAAGGAAAACATTTTAAGAAATGCTGCCTTCAGCTGCTGCTCATTGTAGCAGCTCCTGCTGGTTTTATGCTAGGAGAAGGACATGCAAGAAGGCTTGCAAAGAAATATGACATTAAAAGAAAACCCTCACCATCACCCTCCTGATGATTGCGAGGACTCGATGGAGCCTATGGCGCAACATAAGCGATGAGCGCTTGACTCTGAGATCAGTAGATGGCTACAGTATCCAAGAAGTGTGACTACCTATTCTGGCAACAGGCCTGGTACAGACACTTCAGCAGTTTCCAAACTTTTACCTATAACTTCAAGTTCCTACTCCCAGCCAAAAAAAATTCCAACAGAGCCCAGCACAGTGGAAGCAAACCTTACCCTCTCTAGTTTCAGATGTGCAAAAGAAACAGCACAAATCCCCATTACAATGAACGAGGCCTTCTGTCACAACTTTTATTTACATGTGTCTAGGAACAAGATCAGCATACGAAATTACACCTGTAACAATGCCACTCCTCCATTCTCTGTGAGACGCTGCTGTCTTAGTTTTAATTTAGCATCTCATTTTTAAGTGCATGTGAAGTACCAATGATTATCAGTGGTGCTACAGTAAATGAGTTAGTATAACAAGATAAAGCAGCAGAATACATACTCAGAAGAAAACTGCATTTTACATAATTAATATGGTTTCAAGCAGACCACACACAGTAGTAGAAGCTCTATTAAATGCCAAAATATAAATGAGCTCTTTCAAGTTACAGGGTAAAAGATTTTATGAACTGTTAATACCATACTACATGCAGGAAGTATCTCCAATAACGATGTATCATAGAACTGTGCTAAGAAGACTGAAGTAATTCCCCCTAAAATGCAACCTCGCCTAGATGCATACAGTAGAAGCACTGAAGTGATAATTTCTCGTCCAATTCCTGTAACATTATCATAGCATGTATTCATAATATGATAAATACACACACTCCTGTTTAAAAGATGAGGAAAACCAGGTGGATTAAATGACAGTTCAACAAATGAAAAAGCAGCAAGTTCAAAGCAGCACAATGTATTTTAAGAAGAGAACTCCCTTAGGCACAGATTCTGAAGTGGAGCTGTACATTTAACATACTCGGCAGCAAAAATGGACATGGATGTGTGTTGTATCTCCTACTGCCAACACTGGAATTCCATGCACAAACTTGTTTTGCATATTCCAAATTTGACCTGGAAAATTTAGTCTTCTTTCGAGACATACTTTGGGAAAAAATTCTTAAGATCCCATCACACAAACAAAAATATGAAGACTGGTAAATAGCAGAGAAATTGCTATTTTTATGTGTTTGACAGTTTGAGGCTGCTTTGAAGAAAAAAAAAAAACCTACTTAAATTTTAAAATTGATAGCATAAATAAGCATTAAAAGGGACTTAGGTTTTGGGGTTGTTTTGTCTGTTTGTAATTTTAAACAATATAAAATAAACATGGAGTTATTGTTTTCTTCATGGGAACATCTGTAATTTTCTGTACCATGTAAATATATAAACAAATTCATCCTAATGGCCTAGAATTATTTCTTGAATATATACAGTATGTACTTTTAAAATAAAGTGTATATTTTAATATTCTTGCCAAATATTACATATGGGTATGCACGGTATCCATTTCTTTTAGAAATTAATACAGTCATTTTGAATTACTGCTAGAGACTAAAACAAGGGGTTTTTTTGAGATAAATTCTTATCACTAGACTTGCCTCAGTTTGACTTGACTGATTTCTCTGTAGTTACATTAAGCTAAAGTTTGGAACAAGCAGTTGTTTTACTGCTCTGAAATGCTTGAAGTCCAACATAACTTACTGAAGAAATAGAACTATGTAAGATAAAGCTAAGGTCATGCAAATGTTGTGTGGAGAATTTGCTTCTAAGTACTAGTAATCTGTCCACAACAGAAAAACACTCTCCTCATTTCCCAAATAAAACATAACTAGTAAGGTATCCGCTGAAGTTTGTGTTAAAGCAAACACCTAAAAAAAAGCATCTCTGCTGCTACAGAAAGTTAGTATAGTTTTATGTCACCCCAATATAAATACTTTTGTTATTTTCATATAAAATATTTAACTAATTTTGTCTAACATTCCGATCAGAATAATATTATACATATAGCTCAAGATATTGGAAAAAATACTACTACTCTATTATCCAAGCTACAGGATATGATATCTAATTTGGTATAAGAGATTTTCAAAGGTAAAAAGGTCAGTCAACAGACATGAGTCACAATCATGCCTTATGACTTTGATAACTCCTCCTCAAACACAACGCACACTGTACGAAGGTGACAGTTGGGCATGCATCCAAAAAAATATACTTGCCTTAATATAAAGTTAACGTTACGACTATACATTTTCAATGGCTGTAATGTTAACGTTAAGATAAACATGTGTGGTTAAATTTCTCCTTGTGAAGAAGTTTTAACCACTACGCAGAAATATCACAATAAAACCCCAAGGAACACAAACCCCAGTTATTAATACTTAATGACAAACAGGCCCACTTCCATTTGTAAGGTGGTTTTCTTCTATTATGGAAAAAAATGAATTAGGCAATAGCTGCTATTACCTAACTAAAAGGTATTATTACCTATCTCAGATAATGCAACAGATTGACCATTCTGCTCATCCACAAATTACAGTATCAGCTATTGCCACATCTGTAAGTGGTGGTACTTAAGTGTTACACATTCGAACTAAACTACAGGAGAAGAATGCTAAAATGCCTTACTACAAAAACAAGCCAGTACAATTTGGGACTTCTCTGTTCTTTTGGTGCAAGTTAAAAATCTTAAATCATTGAAATGATGTAAAAGAAATCCTAGTTAAATGGGCATTTCTCAATAACACATACAAGTGTCAGAACACTGTTAAAGAACAATATGCTAATTTCTTTAATCTGAAAAGCACAAAAGTGATCCATGTATGAGAATCTCCATTTCTGGGATGGATAATTATAATTAAAAAAAAAAAGTCTCTTTGTTTCTGGCAATTCCAGCTTTCAGCACAGACAGCTGATATGTTAGTCCATTTAACTTTACTATATTTTACAGGAGCTATTTTTAGCCATTGCAAAACTAATGGAAGAGCTGAGAGTCTACATTCCACTCTAATTAAGCCATCATCTTTAGAAGCCAACTATTTTGTACATTATAAATGCAGCAATACATATCAGAGATAATACTAACATCTGTTTTATCAGGCAACAGGCCAAGTGGCTGAATACTAGATCATGGTAAAGGAACCAGATTTTTTTGCTTTCTAGGACTGTGCAACAGTGCCTTCACCACAGCTTACAGGTGCCCCAGCTTGGTAGCTGAACCTGTTATTACAGGAAAAGGTTTGTATTTATACCAAGGAACTATGTCTTTATACTCTAGGATTGAGAACTCTTTCACAGTAGTTTTGGCTGTTATATCTGAAATTACTTAAGTTCACACCCTACACTCCAACCAGCTGGAAATGTTGCTCCTGTTTTAATCTCCAGCAGTAAAAGGATGGAAAAGCCTCCTTAAATCCTTTCCTCATCTTTACACGTGGTGAGTAGAAAAGATCACTTTTCACTATTGGGGAAAAAGTATTGCCACACCCAAAGTTCTGCTTGTAGAGATGCATGCATCTCATTCCACACTTTTCCAGTAAAAGTTTATGGATGAACACAGAGTTATTTATAGAAGCATTACTTCATATCCCCATTTGTCTGAGACTTTTACAGAGCATCACTGATGTATGCTGTGATACATCTGAATAGTGTTTTTGCAACCTTTCTTTCTCTGACCCTTAAAATACAGTAGGAGATTTCTCACTGGCTCTTAATGTCCGTTTTCTATTTAAGAATTCCCTAGAAGTCATGAAGAAACAGAAGCCCATCTTAACCTACAACACAAGCAAAAAAAGTTTCGTGACTTAACTGCTTTATAGGCTATAGCAATGAAAAAGAGGCAGGTGATTTCACTTACTAATTACGTGGACTACAAAAAACTCTTAAAATTTACATTTCAAAATACAAGTCTGCATAAAGTTTTGGTTTTAAAAACTTTCTACATTTTTTTGGTTTTTAGGAGTCCTGATCCCCCACTGACCTCCCAGTAATTCAAATCTAGCTTCTTACAACCCAAAATGAACCTCTGACATTTATACGAAGTTGACAGTGAGAAGTGTTAAATAGAAGTCTAGGATTTTAGCTGAAGGATTTCTTAATGCTCATTTAACAGGTTTTACTCTTTACGTTCAGTCTCGTTACCATCTCCCAAGTAAGCTGTTTCCCATTTTGCATATATACTTGTGTAGGACTCTCTTCCATCTAAGTCTTGTTACCAGCACAGTTTCAATATCAGCTAAATTGAAAATGGGAAGCATCAGTTTCCAAATAGCCAATGCACCAATGAGACCCGTAACGTAACAGAAGTAAAGCAATGGAAAACAACAGCTTTTCAATGCGTCATGTATAGATGTGCCTATAAAAGTAAATCTTAAAGGATATGCTATAAACCCAAGTTTACATAATAATGGCAAAAAGTTCTCTCCTTGCAACAGCATTAAAATAGGCGAACAACAGGTTGCTTTTAATACTGCTAAGTATTCAGAAAATCCACAATGAGGCATACTTGTTAGTGATTTCAATGCCCTTCTCTTTTCAGTTGGTAAGATTACACATGCATTCTGTGTGTTTTCCAGCACCAATCATGTGAATGGAATCTTGAACTTGGTATTTAACCTGTTTATCCTAAATTAATCCATTTTTTAATATTAAAAGCCTCAACCTATTTTACAGGGCATATATACACAGCAGTTTTCACACACACTTACTATTTTAAAAAACATTCTAGGAATATTTGTTGCCAATATTCTAGTGTAACTAATTGCAATATGCTCATAACTTTCAAGACATTCTTCCTGAAGGCTAAAAGTTTTCCACTTCATTCCAGTTCAGAAGCATTTTAGTTAGCTGCCTGAGAAAAACTTTTAGTTAGTAATTGAAACTATAGCATGAAGAATATATTAAACACAAGTAGAATATTCTTCTTTATCAATAACCAAGAGCTATGAAAAATACTCTAGATATGACATTCAGCAGAACCTTCATGAAGTCCTTTGAGCTAAAGAAAGAAATTACTGCAGTCAGAAGCTATTTATGGTTGAAGTTTAACCTGCTGCATTCCCAAGAGTATCTACTATGTATTCCTCTATAATGAGCTATCTAATCTAAAGCATGTCATCTTTAGGAGATAAAAATACACAAACTAACTTTTGACTGAGAAATACCAGCAGGAAGACTTCTTTTACTTGATCAGAGTGACCAGCATATTCTGACAGAAACTTAAATTTTAGGTGGTCATGGCTATTTCCTAACTGTATTTGAAGGGGGGGAGGAGTTTGTGAGTGGGGTTGTGTGGGGGGTTTTTTTGAGGTTCTCTCAAGCATTCTATTAAAGAGGTCAAGAGTCAAAGGAGAAAAATAAAAAGCAGTCTCTATAATAAGAAAATAAATTAAACTACACAAAAATAAAGTACAGTCTTAATCTGTCTACACCATCTTCCAAAATAAGATACTATATTTAGCTCAGGCCTCTCAACTGTACACTTCTCTGACCTCTCTGAGCATTACTAGTTTCTTTTTCACACCCCGCCCCCCCCCACTATTTTACCTAGCCAGGATGCAATGAACTGGCATTATTATAAACATTCTGGGGTACAGCCAATGCTTCTGCCTAGACACAGGTTCTCCCCATTTTCTGAAGATGCCAGAACCACAGCCAGCCCTTCCCTTCTTCTTTTGCTAACCCTGAGGGAGAAAGCCGCATCTCTGATCATTCTCAGTATATGACACCAAAATGCTCATTGCTGCTTTAACTCAGATTTGCAGGAATTCCCAGTAGATATACTTGACTATGTACTAAGCTTCAAGTATATTCATTACGATAAAGAAACACTTAAATACTTCAGGACAGTAGACAGCTTATTTTATAACAGGGGAAAATTCATAAAAGTAATTAGAAACATCTGACATTTTCAACATACATGGTTAGCAAAGTGCAAGACAAAAATTAGTGAAGGAAATCTGCAGAAAACATTACATGCTAGATGGAAATCAAGAAGAAAATAATTCAACTGCATACTTCAGAAAATGTATGTGAATAAATTCAGAATATGGATGCCTGTAGTTAAGTTTTAAAAATCTGTTTACTTGAAGTACTGCATAAATCTTAAATTGACAGTAAATTAATTCAGTTAAATGCAACAGACAGGAAGGCAGACAAATGCTAAAGAAATGAAATGTTACTTTTGAGTCCATAAAACAGTATTGTCTTTTATAGAAAGGAAAGAGCTACAAAAATGGGAGATGACTTGCAGAACTTGCATCTCCCTTGCCTTTCTTTAATACCCAAGGTCATTTGGTTCAAGAATCAAATTGGAGTTAAAGAAATCAATTCCCACGTGCATGGCAGCTGCTGCCCTGACTGTGTCACTGAGTTACTCCCATCAAAAAGAAACACTTCAAAAAAGAACACTTTAATATTAGTGCTGACTGCTAACCTGAAAAATAGAAGATGATACTGAATACTACTCCACAGCAGACTAATGTTCTTTTTCCTCCTGCACTTAAGAAACTTCTAAGGATTTGTTTTTAAATCTGTTAGAATTAGTTTAATTAAAGCTTGAGAATACATTCACTCACTCTCTTGTACAGAATCCTAATACAGGTGAACACCAATTTTTAAAGCATTTAAATTAACAATCATAAATTGTTTCTGCATTTTGCAGTATGTTACAACAAAAGCCAGAATTCAAGAAAGGAGTTTGCCCCCCAAAACAAAAATTGGGTTTTCGTCATCATGGCTGATGAATGCCATGTACTTTGCCATAGATACTCATTTTATTTGAAAAGTGCACATACAAAATGAAACGGAAAAAAAGTCAGATTTAGATATTACTTTGTGAAGTGGCTTATGTGATGAGGAATCATATTTGAACAAACTTGATAACAATGACTAGTTAAAACTGATTACACTTTTCTCCCAACAGATGAATACTTAGTTTGACTCAGACTAATTGGTATGAATAAAGAAGTAGAGAACAACAATTAAAAAACCCTCTGAAATAAACTGTTTTCTAATGTTAAAGTACTACCTGTTTTAAATTTCAAAATGTCATGTTTCCATCTCTTCAGGAGAGGATAGACTGAAGACACATCCTAGCAACTTGAAGAAAAATCATTAAATAATGGGTTAAGTTTCAAGAACAAAATTTAAATAATCTTCCCGAGGATCTCTAATTATACAGATTATTATAATTTGCAAATCATAACTCTTAACATCCAGTCATTCTCAGCCTAAAACACCCGCTTCATATGAGCTTATAAATAAGCAACAAACAAACTCAAATATTGAGGAAAACACGCTTCCATTAAAGGAGATTGCCGAGTCCTAAATGGGCAGCAGTTCAAGAATGCTACACTAGTAGTCAGGCATGTACGATTTACAGTACTTTTACTTTTCTACTGCTGCCACTAAGTTTAGAACATGTTCTACAAAAAGGCCTTGCTGATTTTAA
The DNA here is from genome assembly GCF_000737465.1 of Haliaeetus leucocephalus. Lineage (NCBI taxonomy): Eukaryota > Metazoa > Chordata > Aves > Accipitriformes > Accipitridae > Haliaeetus > Haliaeetus leucocephalus. Next base: position 15,356,715 of record NW_010973284.1, on the reverse strand, counting down.
AATGTTCTGTAGATCTGTAGTATGCTTATTTTGGTACTTTCTAATACAAGTCTTTGAAACAGTGTCTTCAGTCTGACTGTCTTCTATAATCTTTTGCTAGAATCTAATTTACTGTATTCTGTCTCTCCACCCCATTATGCCCATGTAGCTCCCCATGTGCTCCGGACAGGTTGTCAGCAGCATACATCCTTACAGCTTCAGAGGTTAGTAATGTAATTTTGTCTTTTATTTTTAAGAAAAGCTGATGTTTCTTTGTCATCATTTGTCTTATCATTTTAGCCCACATGATTTCAGAATTAGGGAAGAAATAATCTTGTCATGTCATATGCAGATCTGTCTATAAAGGGAACATCCTCTTAAAACACATTCCACTTAGTTGTTTTGCAAAGTCTTCCTGTATAAATAAACACATGAAGTAGAAGAGCAGTGGATGGTTTTACATATTATGCTTGTAAAAAGCAACAGGCCACACAGTCCATTTGCATTCCTCCTAAATTCTCAACAACAGTTTTGGAGGCTTTCGGACTTAGCTTACTTAAAAATCCAAGTGATAAGATAATATGCATCACAATGATGAAAGAGCAATTTCAATCTCATACCTAATAACCTAAGTGATGTAAACAGTGCAAGTCCTAAAACCTATCATGGAAGGGGTTATGTTCCTCTTCCTGCAGAAGAGGAATAAGAAAGGTAGGCAGAAGAACAGAACTAAGCAAGTTTTTTCCATTTATCTAAGGACTGGCATAAAGTTTCTTGCCCACATTACACAAATAAGCCAGTTGTTAGTAGAGAGCTTTGGAACATCTGGAATCACTAAAAACACTCTCCTTGTTTATTCTAAAGATAATCCTTCACCCCAACAGCACAAATTAAAAAAAAAAAAAAAAAGTCACAGATTCTAATGGCATAGGTGAATTATGAAGATAACACACCCAGAGTTTGTCAATGTGTACAAGGAGAAAGAATTGACTAATTTTGAAAATTAATTCAACACCATGAGAACTTTGAAAACATTTAATCACTTTGTTACCTCAAATTTGTTACTTCTGCACCATATTTTCAGTCCTCCCTCCCCCAATTTGACTAGACCTCTGAAGCACAGCATCAATCTTGTACACAGTAGTTCAAAGTCCTTTAAGTGGTGCTTTAATTGATGCTTATCTGACCATTAAGAGGTATGGTGTTATTGCAAATATTCAACTTGTAATTGTTTGTTGCGTTTTTTTTCCTAGTAAATATTCAAATGGCTCATAGTTATTGAACTATTCAATAACTGCCAAATGTGTTCATACTAAACTGTAATACCTCACACTCTTCATTATCTTTATGCACAGTAATTTTATAGTATTACTTGCACATTAAGTTGTCTTCACTCCAAAATTCAATCCCATCTGTTTCAATTGTATACTTACTTTTTCTTTCACTTAAGTTAGAGAAATAACAAAAAGACTCAGGATTTTTCAAAACTACTCCTTGCCTTGAGCATGTAAAAGGTTTAACAGCAACTTCTGAAAGCTAGCAAATAAAGTTGTGGTCATATCCCCACACTCTCCTTAGCATACCACTACAAAACCTTAATGCTGTTCTCAACCTTCAACATCAAACTAAATGAAAATACATCTTCCATCCATGCATCATGTCCAAACCAATTCTATTTTCAAAGCTTTTTCAGACAAACAGGTTTTCACTGTCACATGCAGCATATTGTGAGACCTTCTGCTTGAAGAATACAAAGCTAGAAAAGAATTGCCATAGACAGTGCATAGACAGCTCGTTATCTGTATTTTCATCTGCAGCAGAATGGGACTCTTTTCATAGTCCCTAGCTCAAAGCCACATATGTGAGTGTAAATCTCAGCCTGTAATCTGATAAACATTTTACTGCATAAACCAGCACTGCAGACAAAAAAAAAAGCACCCTAAAGAACCAACAGTCCTATCCTCCCCTAACAGTTTGTTCCTGCCCCAGACCATTTGCTGATATATGCCAGTACAACTCTTTATATGGCCACACAGTGAACTGGGTTGTGAACCTGATCTGGCTGAAAATTAATTTAGGGGGAAAAAAACCCAAACACCAAAACAAAACTAACAACAAAATCTGTTCACCATATAGCTGTCTGTGCAAACGTAAAGCAACACAACATGGCACATACTCATTTTCAGCAGCAGTACCAGCTGACAAAGTCTGACACTTTCTTTCAACAACAGCCTCAAGTCTGTACGAGCAAAGCTTCCAGCTCCAGCACATGGCATGGTCAATGAACCAACAAGACCTTTTCCATTTTAAATTTACGTCACAGACCTGCCTTGCATCTTAGTAATTGGCAACAAAAAACCCAAACTGAATAAACCTTTTGACAGTTTTCAAAAATAGATGTGTTAAAAGTTCCTAAGTTCATAAGCAAACTATAGTGCCAGTGATATACTAAACCATATAATGAATACTATTTCCTGTTTAATTAGCCAGTTTGTGTTTGGGACTTTAAAAAAAAAAAAAAAAAGGACTTTTTCTGCTTCTTTTAATCATCAACTCTCAATTTCTCCTCGAAAGTTACATGAAGTTTATATATGAAAAAAACCCCAATTATACGCATACATACAGACAGATAGAAAAATAATTTCAGAACAGCTATGCACCACAATTATTTGCAAGTACTATGTCTAAATCAGGTAAATAACAATTACACTCGCTATTAGCTCTTATTCCTTTTAATAACCTATTTATTTCCATAGTCTAAGAAATGTGAGTACACAGAAGGATGCTACATATGTACTTATGAAGTTTATGTATATGTATTTGATTTTTAAATTTCATAAAGAAATTGTACATGATAGTGACCTTTAAGTGCTTTGAGTATTAACTTTTATGAGCTAACAAAAAAGGTGTATCAGCCCTTACATTCCAAGAGCTGAGCAATATTCTCTGGGTTTAAGGCCCAGCAGTAATTCAGAATACTACTGTTGTAGTAATCCACGTGAGAAGTTCTCCTTTCTGACCTGATCTGCTTGCAAGTGTGTCTATCACACTAACAGACAGAGCCTCACATTATTCCTGTGATTTACCCCAGAACTCTGATACAATCTATTAGCACCTCGGTATTGCAGACTTAATTATGCCTTCTCCTGGTTATAGATCTGGCACCTATTGTATTTTGTGACACTCTAATAACAATTGTGGGAAGTTAGTGGAAAGCTGTCCCCCTGGTTCTTCTCAATAGAAATAGCATTGGTTCTACTACTTTCATTTTCAGGTTAACATGTTCTTGTGTTTAATGGAAACTTAAAACCTATGAGTCCTCCTACCACGTTGCAGGATAGCAAATGTTTGAAAAACCTCAACAGAAAAACCAGTTTGCTTCAGCACCGGACTACTATACGTAACACTACAGACATGAAACAGATATTATAGGCTTTTGATTCAAGCTCTCTGATCTGTACTTATTTAGAGAACAAGTCAGAAATTCTCTGTCATTTAAAAAACAACACATCTCCAGTGAAGAAAACAAGGCTTAAAGAAATCCACAGGAATTGGAGGCAGAAAAAGCTAACTAATTTAGTCACGTCCACATTAAGGTTTTTACCAACATAGCCCAGTTCCCTGATTTGCATAATGGGCCAGAGCAAACCCTCCCTGGGTCCTGCCACATATCAACATTCCTCTATGGCACAAAAAACCCCCAGGAAAAATCTGCATATACTAACCTTTCATAGCCCAGCCCAACCCTTCCCAGTCAATCATTTCTTATTTGGTACCTGATAGCTATTGACATCTGTAATAAAATAGCAAAGGATGTTAGTATAGATGCAGTTGTCCTAGCAAGATACATTTATGCTAATATTCCTCTTTTTCCCCTGGTTGCCCAGCAGAAGCAACAAACTACACTGGTGAGAGCAGAGCTTTGCTATCATCGTGCATCCACTCCAGAAGTGCTCTGTACACCACTGTAGCAGCAAACAGGAACTACAGCCAAAGTGGGTGTAATGTTGATACACAGTATAGGAAACTGCATCTATACTCAATATCAAGAAAAATAGGTGTGGCCTACTCTTAAAAAAACAATCAGATCACCACTACCCACAGTTGGTGGTCCCACAACTGAGCCATAGTAACTGATCACATGAACTCTCTCAACTCACTCTATTTGTGAACTTAAATGCATCAGCCTGATTAGCTTGATTTCAGCCTCTTTATTACCCACAGTACAACAGCAGCAGAATTCCCAGCAGAGCTGGTCCATTTAGATGAACATAAACCTGTAACTGCACACTACTATCCTGTTCATATTAGTGTCTGCTCACCACAGAACTCAGCCGTATCATCCTCCTCACCAGCTGCTGGAAGTTGCACTGGCAAAGTTGATGGATGCCACAAAACTGTGTTAGTTTGACACACAGTCACAGAATTTCTGAAGGTTTGGGAAAGCACCCCACAAAGCACCACGAGAAAACCCACAGAGCAAAACTTTGGTCCAGAGGATGCATGCCCAGACTGCCATTCAAGTAGTTAACTCACTGATGAGCGGTCAAACAGTAAGTAATCAGTAACTGTAAAATGGCAGTAACAAAAATGGTGTGGACTTGTGTCAGTGTGACACAATTATATTGCTGCAGTTCAAATAAACAAACTAATCAGATATAATGTTACTGTAAGGACAGGTCCAAAGCAGTTTGTTAACTAATGATACTACTAGTTTCTGTTTCAATGTAGTACTTTGGAATGGTATCTCAAAGTAACAGAAGTCATGGATTGGATCCTACAACATAAATCTCATTTCTTTAAAAACAAAACACACACGCCCCCTCACAAACACTAGCAAAGAAGAAATTTTGCTTGTGCCAGGAATTGCAGACCAAGCATTAATAACTAAAGCTTCAAAGTACCATACAAATGCTTTGCCCATGTCACAGAGCACTATCTCACGAGAGATGCTTCAGTTCAGTCCATTCCTGAACCCATTCACTTACTGGATCCATGTAGAGAAAACAAACCAAACCAACCAATCAACCAACCAAACAGCCTCCCATCAATCAATTTGTACCAGTTGTACAAGTGATTTCTAGAAGAAGCAAAAAGAAAAAGCAGACCCTCAGGCTACATATAACACATCATAAGACTTTGTTACTCTGAATCTAAGTAGAGGCCATGTAATGTCTTAGTCTCTAATTCAGCAAAGCACTGAGACATTGACGAAGAGATTCTTAATCCCATCACTAAGCCCTCAAACCACCATTTCCCAATGTAAAGGACATGTTTATCTAGTTATTCTACTACAGATTTTAGGCTACACTGTAATGAATGACCATTCACAATGTATAAAACTGTTCCATGAGAGCTATTACAAATACTGTAACTAAATATACTTTTCTACTAGCCATCACTAATAATTTATCTTGAGTTAAAATAACAGATCCGCATCTTAGAAAGACATCTTCTCTGATAAAGAAAATGCATTCAAATGTATACAAGTCTACATCATATACAAGTCCCTATGTTAACAGGCAGACTGACAGAATTCAGAAGATGGAAAAAAAAAACCCAAACCAAAACAAGACCAAAACCCGCACCCATGCACCTACCCAAAGGTATTTTAAGGACTGTTTATGTTCCACTGAGAACAGGATGTATATTTTACTAATACAAGTTTTGAACAGAGTACTGTTTAAAGAGTAATATATATCCACAAATGGAAAAAAATTGAAGTGCTTCCCTAAATCCACCTAAATCTGGAAGCGTTTGTAGGGACCTGAGAAGTCCCAAGCAGCTGTACACACATTTTCATGTCTAAACTGCAGTAGACTAGTTCAGGATACTTTAATTTGAATGTGACATTTTCTTGTTCTGAAGAAACAAGAGTAATTCAAAATTATTTGAGGCTAATCTGTCCTAGCTGCACAGTATTTCAAGGCAGTTTTACTGCTGAGTGTTCAGCCTAATTACAATGTCTGTTCAAAACAGATTAATTAGGTTACTTGTACCTTTTTAAGGTGTCCTTAGGCACTTGACCACAGCTAATAATAAATACCCAGTACTTTTTATCTCTAAAAAAGCAAGCATCATTACCTCTATTCTAAAGATGAGGAAACTGAGACATGAGTAAGCAGACTCTTCAACCTAATGTCACCTGAGAGCAGAGCAGCCAGGAATGAAATACAGGTCTTCAGAGTCCCATCTAGTAGTTTAACCCAACACAGTGAGGTACAAGTGCTTAATTTTATATACCTTTATATATAAAACATAGTTGTGTAATCTAAGACTCAACTGTCCAATTTATATCATGCAGACTAACAAAATACTGAGCATTTTTCAGTCATACTCATTTTATGAATATTCTTGTCCCAGACATGAAATGGAAAAATAAAACAAACTAAAAAACTATACTGGATGTGCCATCGTGTAAGTGTAATTTACATGTATTTCAGTTGTGGTACTGTTCATCACTACTTTGAAAAAAAAAAAAGTTACCAATTGCCTTTGAACACGATTCTGTCATGAAATTTATGCTTCAACATCCCCAAGACCAGCATCTTAGGAAATTAGATGACTAGGGCTTCCATCAAAACAAAATATCCATTAAAAAAATCCCTTTATTCTGACCAACACAGAAATAAAGACATTTTTGCCAAGGTTTTGTAATTTTAGAAACATGATCATGGCCGAGCTTGAAAAACTCATTCCAGGTAGAGCCTTTAACACTTCCATTTGAAGCAAACGAGGGTCCATTACATGCCTATTTACTTTAGGGCATAGCCCAAGTTCTCTATCTTGACCAAACAATTTCATTTAAGCAAATAAAACCAAGTAATATACTGTTTTCTTCAGGCATTAAACAGGTACTGTTTTGGAAGCACAATTTTGAGTGAACCAAAAATTTTCTTAAAATAAATCCTGTAACATTAATGAGAAAAGTCTAAAGTTTAAAACAGTTACATTACTGTCTAGAAAAGAAGTAGTAGACAACACCTAGAAGTACAAAAGTGCAATCACTTTGCATACCCAATAGCTTCATTTAAATACTCTAAGTAATAATTTCTGTTACCCCAGCCATATCAACTTATTATGCTGTCACGTACCATCATGGCAAAGAAAGCACACATCTCTGGAAATACACACTACCTCACAAAAACTTCTTTTTTTTTTTTTAAATTATTATTACAAAAAAAAAGACCTTTTTCATATGAAACTTAAAAGATTTTATTTCATGGATGACTGACTTAACAACCTACAGCATCATAAGTTCATTTTATGAGGACACAGGTTTGCCACTTCCACCAGGAAGCAAAGAGTTAAAGGCTGTGCAACTAACCTGAAAGCTAGCACTGGAGAGGCTAGTTTACCTGCTGGACAAAGTTCTAAAAGGATGCAAGCCCAGCAAAGGACAGCAGAATTTTCGAAGGGAAGGCAACATCAGCAATACTGGTTCTTACCCAAGCTCCTTCCCTCTCCTACAAAAGAACCTGTACTGGAGATAAAAGGAGGTAAAAAGGTAAGCTGTCTTTATGTAATCTTTCAATCTTTGGTAATCAGGTAATTTTGCTGGTGAAGCTACTAAACAGAACAAACTAAAAAGAGGATTTGTTTACTGCCAAGTTTATTTCCTACTATGCATTTGCTAACTACTGAAGAATAAGTGTTATATTTTTCACCCTGAACAAATTTATGTGAAAACTTGTTTAGAAGCAAGATATACTTTCCACATCCTATTAACTGTCTGTGAAATGTTTAAAGGAAGATATAGAAGAATAGAGAAAATATTTTATAGACAAAGCAGGACAGAAATGTCTAATGGATATTTGCTAGCAGAAGTTTTAAAGAAACTGTTCTATCAGATACAGAGTCACTTTTTTAAAATATAAAATCATCACTATGAGAAGTGTGCTCTAAGGCCTATTTAAGGCCTGTTTAATTAAACTCCGTACACTTTGAAACAAGTACATATACCACGCCTATGTTTTACCACTTTCTTCTTAGCAGTTAGTTATTTTGCCCTTTTGTTTTTCATAGTTTCTCAGAATCCGCTTCACATCCTGTTAGTCAGTAGTTGAGAAAGTTTGCCAATCTTTATATCAGGAGAGTTCAATTGATTCATGACTACTGATCCACTTTTATTAACTTCATCCAAACCTAACAGTTAACTACTTACAGCACGATGGAGTACACAGGGCTATCATAACCAAGTGCATGCAGAACATACAATATCAATAAGCAACGTGTTATATTGATCACCCACTGATACTCTAGATTCCATGTCAGGATCAAGCTCGGGATTAATAATGGGTTTAGCTTGTTTCCAGTAGGTATTCATGAGTATTAGCAAAACATCTAAACCACACATCGTTTGTGATCTAGATCGATGCAATTACGTGACGCTTTCAACCTTTACTGTAGCCATGCATTCTACAACTTCCTCATCTTTCTGTGCACGATTGCAATATGCAAGTAAAAGCCCATCTTACATGTAAGCACTTTTTAAGTTAGAGTTCTTTAAATTGAGGAAGTTTCCTCCTGAAGAAACATGAGCAAAATGGCGCATCTCACACTTCACCGTAGTTCCCTTTACTTTGGGATCATGCCACTAAACGAGCTTTTACGCACAGGTATATGAAGAGTAATTTGTTTTGACGAATTCCCAAGAAAAATGATAGTTATGCCTTTGCGTTCCACTGCTAATATATGCCACTGCAAACAAAACGCTGCCTTTACAGTGGTTCTTCCTGATATGGAAGTTCCTCTTAAAAATACCTAAAAGTTAGCAGTTTACAAAGCTTAAACCCTGCTGGGATTTCCATGTTAACTTCGTAACCTGTCTTGCCCAAAGAACTGTATTTATTGGCACAGAAGTTACCACATATAATGGGAGAGACAGTACAACCAAAGGATCTAATCCATACTGTTTTGTTTTTGTTGTTTTTTTTTTTAATCAGTATCACTGTCAGTCTCATCTTCCAAGGAAAAAAAAATAATAAAACCAAGCCCTCCCCACCCCCAACAAAGTCCCCCCAAACAAAAAACCCCACTCACTGCTGTTTAAATTAATCTGAACCACACTCTCAGTACTTCTACAGAAATTCTGCTTCCATTTAGCTTACCTGTAACACTACCATAGTTACTTATTCACACAGCTCACCACTTCAAACAGGTCTACCAGCTTATATATCTTCGTATCAAGTTTGTATTAACATAGCGATTCTTCCTAGACACTTACAAGCCACTGATTAAAGTTCAGCATTTTAGATGGATTCTTAGCCTTCAGCCATCTCATGCGCTACAATATTAAGTAGACTGCTACATCTCAGTTGTGCCCTCTTTTCCTTTGTTACTCAAGTGAGCACACTGCTAACACTTAAAGTTACAGGAAAACGTAACAGCATTTAGGAAGTAAAATGTCTCCTTTTTAAAGCATGGCTTTCTAATTTCTATTCGAGCATTAAATTCAATGCTTTCCATTTATGGCCTTCTTTGGCTAATTGTCCAACTAATAAATTCAGAGACACATTCTTTGCCTGGTTAACCGTAACAACTTGCATAGATATAGTGGTGTATATTAAAAAAAAAAAAAAAAAAAGAAAAGAAAAAAGCAAGTAAGCTTTCTTCTGGACAAGGAAGCGGAAGAGCTAGCAGGTTGAGCTGACATGTAAAGATAAGAGCACAACAGCAAAGCTCCCGAATTGCATCTAACCCTGCAGCTGACAAGCAGAAAAGTAACAGTTGCAAAGGCAACCAAAACTGGCCAAACTGCAGGCATGGATGGGAACAACCAACCCTCGAGTTTTCAGGGCCTTTTACGGCGTTGCGGGGTGGTCTGGGTTTTTTTTTGTGGCGACGAGAACCCTTGCCGTGTGCCAAATAACGTTGCTCGGACCATTTTCTCCTCTTCACAGGCTCCGAGTTCAAGGCCTACATAAAGGAAGCTGCTCCCACTCCTGCGCGGTGCCGCGCAGAGGGGAAAAGCTCTTCGCTTGGCCCCGAGGCAGGCGGTGGGGCGGCTACCGGGAGCCCCTCCGGCCGGCGCCCCGGCGAGCGCCGTGCCCGGGGCGGGGGCG
>NW_010973284.1:15346112-15346315 GCF_000737465.1 Haliaeetus leucocephalus | reverse complement strand
GGCTCCGTCCTCCCCGCGAGGGAGGGGAGCGCGGCTGGGGCGGCGCCCGGAGGGCCGCCGCCGCTTACCTGGAGCTCGGTGAAGAGGATCTCCCTCTCGGCCGCGTTGGACGCCATTGCGCTGGGGTCTGAAGTCCGCACCTGGACGACGCTGCTGCTGCTGCCGCCGCCGCCGGCGGGGAGGGGAGCGAGGGAGGCGGGTCC
>NW_010973284.1:15345730-15345953 GCF_000737465.1 Haliaeetus leucocephalus | reverse complement strand
CCCGCCGGGCCGCGGTGCGCTCCCCCGCCGAGGCGCGGCGCTCGGCCCTGGCAGCGCTGGGCCGCCGCGGCTGCTGCTCCTGCGGCCGCCGCGGATGTCGCACCATTTGGCTGTCACCCTGTCGCAAAAGCGTCGCTGCTTTGCGGCTCCCGGAGCACGTGACGGCGGGGGGGCAGGAGGGAGGAAGAGCGGGCTCCCTGGCGGCGGCCGGCAGCCCGCCCCC
>NW_010973284.1:15337798-15345649 GCF_000737465.1 Haliaeetus leucocephalus | reverse complement strand
TCCGTCCCCTCGGCCCCCTCGGCGCCTTCCTCCCGCGTCGTCCCCCTTCTGTAAAGCTCCAGCGCTGGGAGTCCTGTCGTTTCCTCCTGTAGTTGGGGGGTGGGGGAGGGGGGCGGCGTGTGGCACATCCCTGGTGTTGGGGGTTGCTGGGGCTCGGCTCCGCCAGGCCTAGGAGACGGGTAAAACCTGGCCGGTTTTTAGCAAAAAGCAGCTAGCTCAGGAAGGAGAGGTCGTGCTTGTCTCAAGCGCCCGGAGAGAGGGCAGCCACCTGCCGCCCTGGGGACCTGGAGCAGTGGCCCAGGAGGTTGTGGTGAGTGGGTGCTGTTAATGCCGTTCTTACTAGTTTAAAGGGCTAAACGTGTGTACTTGGGGTGCTTGGTGACTTTCGGGGGGGTTGGCACTGCTCAGTTAGTCTGCAGAGTAATAAGCTTCTGAGAGCTTCAAAGTCAGTTGGAGTGTCTGGAAGGAAATGGTTTCTCTTCCCTCTTGGCGGCATGTGACACGAGCGTTTATTGTCAGTTTCTTGCCGGTGTCGGTTGTTTTGTTTTTTTGTGGTTTTTTGGGGTTTTTTTTCCACCTGTCCATAAACACGTACTTTCTGTTGGCTAGTCTATACGCACGTGCACTCTCATTCCAGCTTCATATCGGATGTTACATTGGGCTAATTGAACTCATGCAGAATGCTGTGTGGAAGCAATTAAAACTGCTTTTTTTACCTGTGCAGTTCATGTCAAACTCATGTAAACTGAGGCATTTTTGATAGATTCATCTTCATGTAAGCATCAATATTTGTTCTGTTTATGCTAGTGCATCTCTGTATGGCTACAGGCCAATAGTGGTACGTTTGCTCTAGAACTGCAAGATAAATTTTGGAGTGTTCTTTTCTGTTTTTTTTGTTGTTGTTTTTGTTTTTTTTTTTTTCTTTGAGAAAGAAGGGAGTGGGAGGAGTAAACATTAAATTGCCACTACTGTTCCTAGCAAATTTGAAACATTTTAAGTGTTTTTATTCTTCCACTGTTGAGCACCAAACAAACTAGACAATCTGAAGTACTGTCTGTCATGCAGTACAAAAGTTTATGAACATATGCACACAGTTAATTTCACATTAAAAAAATTAAGATAGTTCTACAGTAACAATGCACATCTTTACAGAAATTAGACTTTTTCACTGACTTATGCCTAAGTAACTGTATTGATATGGTTTGTAATCTTGCACATGCACAAATCTACATATAGACTTAGTCCACTCGAAGCTGATGGCTTAATTTCTGTTCTGTGTGGCCAGACGATTAGAGGCTGGGAGGAAAAGGAGATAGCAGAGAGGAGGAATAATTTACCTGCCAGTTGTCTAACAGTGACTATTTTACAAAAAATACGGAAAGTTCATAAATCTGGGGTTAACAGTTTTAATGCAAGATTTTAATTACTGTTCACTGCTCCATTGGTACATGACAGCAATCAGTGAGGAAAACATATCTTAGCTATCACAAAGGAATATACAACATCTGAGGCTAAATGGTAAATTGTGTTAAATTGTATCAGGAACTGGTTTAGCTCTTGGATAAAATTTTTGGAGCATACACCTGTGCTGAATGTAAATTCCTCAAATGCAGTTTGGATTCGAGTGATTTTTTTGCCTACTGTGCAGTTTTAAACTACCTGAAGAATGCTAAGGTGGGAGGTCGTGTAGATCACTTTTCTGAGTCTGGCCATCAGGTAAACATCTTTACGTGATCAAAAGCCACAAGGTACATAAGTCATACCTTGTGGTTATAAGGAAGGGGAATTTCAGAAATCATTCATATTACTTGATTGTGAAAAAGGCTGTGTGGGGGAATCCTAGTTATTCTTCACCAGACTTCCTGGCTCAGTTTTTTCCATAGCCAAAGTTTCACAATTATACAATAAAATTTGTGCTAGCACAGCTTTGCTGTCAGTTGTATGAAGTAGTCTTGGTTTAGCAGTCGCACGTCAAAAGGCATGAATTGGCTTTACTTGTGGAGCATGGTGCAGTTTTTGGCACACTGTGGAAGAAGGCGGACGGCAAAGACATTTATACAATAATTTCTCATTTTGAGCATGATACAATGATGCCAAACTGCACTTAAAATTCATTTGAACTGGTTTTGAGAACAGATGTTTAAGGATACGTAGAAGTAGTCAGAAATTACTAGATTACTGTGATTTAGTGACTTCATATACTTGTCAGTGTGTATGTGGTCCATTACTGCAGCTCATCTGCTAGCCTGCTCTAACTGCAAAGGAGGAGTCAGTGTGCTAGCATGTATATTTTACAAGATGTGGTCAGAGGAAAACACAGATTGTGCCCCAAAGAAAATTCGTAGATGAATGAGTGTTTGTCAACAAAGTCAGAGAAGCTTTGAGATTCTGTCTAAAGCAGGCAGCTGACTTTAGTTCATGCTTAACCTAGCCTGCCTGTTCAGCGTAGCCTAAAACATGTTATCCCTCTCAAGACAGGGCCTATAATCTTTTTCATATTCCCAATGTTATTTACACAACTTGGAAAGACAAAGTCCTGGATTCTTTTATAGAAGTGTAGTGGTACAGGAATCAAAGGAGGAACTGGTTTGAAAGAACAACATTTGCTTAGCTAAATCTCTGATACTTCCTCCAGAGTCTGGAAAACACAAGGCAGTGCTGGACAACTGTAGCTCTACGTTTAAGTACTGTGACAGTGAATTACTGAGCAAGAGAGAACATTCCAAGTGAGTCCCAAAATAGAAGGCAGTTAAGTATGTAAGTCTGAGAATTTAGCATTATATGGAATCCTGAGTTCAGCCTGTGCCTTAAAATATCTGAATGCTATTTCTTCAGCCATTATTCTGTTAGCTCATTCCCTACACTCAATTAACATGCTAGAAAAGCAAACTGAATGAAAGGGATGTCAGTACCATTGGCTAATGCCTTTAATTACTTCTTTTCTTCAGGTTGTGTTATTAAAGTCTTTGTCCCAAAGACCTGGAAAAGGAAATAGCTGAGGCTTCTGGTGTTCCAGGTGGTGCAAAGCACACCTTGTGAACCCTTGAGCATAGTACAGAACTCTTTAGAAAAATATCCAGGATACTGTAAGCAATATCTAGGGTATTTTTTAGAATAGGTCTAACTAGTCCTATATATCATCTAAGGAAGAGCTTGCCTTCACTTGGTGATGCATATAGAAATGAGGATTGAGGACATGTGAAGAACACCAGAAAGGTGTTAATTATTATAATTATTATACTTGCTGCCAGCAAGAGTCTACCAGGAAAAAGTTAAGTTTTTATTTAAGCTTCTCGTTAATCTTGCTTGTTCAAATTAGTGATGTACTCTAGAGGGACAACAGTGTAGAGACATGCTTGGGTACAGGCTAAATGAAACTCTTGGGGAGGAAGAAATTAGGTATCATTCTACATGCACTGTGTTAGTAGGTAAGTGGGGGCAGAGCAATGCTAGGCCATCCCACCACCTTTTTAGGCACAGAACAAACTCTAGGAATTGGTGACTTTTTTATGGGGTGGGGTAAAGATTATTTTATTTTGCAAGTAATATTGATACCTGTTAAAGGAAATTCTTCTCTCTCTCTCACAAAGTGGGAATGCTGAAATTCACAGTTCAAGTCTACTTCAGGATAGCATTTTCTTTAAGTTCTTTTGCTTAGGAATAAAGACACGTATGTAAAGGAAATGTAGTCCCAACGCTAGTTTAAAAAAAAAAAAAAAAAGCAGCAACACAACAGATTTTTAATAATGTAACCATTTGTTCTCCCTGACTTCTAGACATAGCAGTGTTACTCCTGAATTCCCATAGTTGTCCTTCTAGGCTGGATCCTCTGAAAACCTTATGAAATCCTGGAGCTATGAGGCACAGGAAAAGTGAGATGGGAGAATGTATACGTCTTTGTCTTCTTTGTTTGTTTACTTCAGCCTGGAGATGTTGAAAAAATATTAATGGAGAATAGTACTTTTCATCTTCCTGTTTTGCTTCTCAAATCATTGTGGGAATAGGAGAAAGCTTTGCTTTAAAGAGCTTCCAATAATAAGTCTTGCAGTAGGTTTAGAAAGAAACGTGTCTAGATCAGGTTAAACTTTGAGATAAAAAAAAGAAATTAATATAATAATCTTTCTTAGACCACCAACTTGCTGGTGTTCATTAAAGAAAATGCCCAACAGGAGGAGAAAAAAATCAAAGGTGTGGATAATTTTAATGGGTTTAGCTTGAGAATGTTGTTTCCTTTCTCGAAAACTCACTTCTTCCATAGTATTTCTTAGAAGTTACTTACTCGCCTTTCACTCAGATTTCTTAAAGGGAATTCTATGTAAGAAAAGGCTCCTGAGAGAGAGCATGAGAGCTCTCTGAGGCTCTTACTGATGTGCCACTGACAGTGAAGAGGACAAGATGATGACGTCGTAAACAGAAAACTAAAATGACTACGTAAGTTTATTTAGCTCTTGTGCGTGCAAATTTTGCATATTCTTAAACTATTCCTTTATTACTCTCTTAATTACACAGCTAATCTTGCAACTTCTGAGTGGATTGCTGTGATGTAATCATAACCCTGTTAGCAATTGCTGCACACTTTCTAGTTAAAATTTGTCTTCTGTGTTTACATACTATTACCCAGGGCTAGGCGTAGGCATGTTATCATCCAGCCAAGTAGGCAGATGCTCTGAGGAGTGGAGTGCAACAAACCTTATCTTACTATCTGTTTTATTAATTCTGGACCCTGGGAAGGCTTGCAGTCAGTGAGAAAAGAGTGCTCCAGGGGAAGGAGGTTCATTCCTGTTATTGCCTCCTGTTCTTCTTTTCCCTTCTTCTCTTACAAGGGAAAATCTACCTTATGCCAGTTAGTGGAAGCCTGTAGAGAGGAAGTGCCCTACGTGTGCAGAACCAGCTGTAAGATCAGACCTCATTTCTTTAAAGGAGATCAACTTGGATTATTTGAAGTAATAACAAAATGCTTTATGTCTTTACATTAAGGCTATGATCCTACAAGTGGATCAACATGATGGATCTTTACACCTATGCTAAGTCCCAGTGATTCTAATTAAACTTGATTATAGGATCAAGATTAACATACTTGATGTTGTTTCTGCAATGAGCTGTGCACAGATGGACTCTTGTGCTTTCATTGAATCCACTGAAGTGAATAGGGCCTGGTGCAGCATTGGTAACATCAAGGCCTTATTTTCAAAGAATGTAGATAAGAGATCAGTACAAGCAAGGTAACTGTATCTTTGGATAGTTCCTGGTTGTCCCAATGCTTTATTTCTGTCAATTGCAAGCACATTAATCCTAATGGTGGCTGATTTAAAGTACCTTAGTTCATTACAAAAACAAGGCAAGATGCATTCAAGAGTGATTCAAAATATGTTATCCTATGAAGAAGACTGACTTTCTGAAGAAATGTAGGTGGCTGTGACCTGAAGTTGCTATGAATAGACATTAGAAAATTGGGGCTCTGGAGATAATTGGAGGATTTTCACATGCAGCTTTAGGGTGTGCAACTTTCCATGATTCTAGGAAAATCAAATTCCTACAGAAGGCTTTACAAATATAAAACAAACAAAGAGTTTGAGAGTCACAACATAGCTGAAGTCCCAGTCTGCCTTTGGAGGAAAGGGAAATGTATTGCAAAGGATGAGTCAGATGTGGGCATCCCCAGAGAAATCTTTGCTAAGTAGGAGATCCATGCTTGAAAGGCTGCTTCAGAGATGTGTCTCTCTTGCATGCTTCTAAGGTGGGATTTGAGCTGCTTTTGGAAAGTCTGTTGCTGCCAACAATACTAGACTGCCGATCTGCTAGCAGCTCCCAGCATGGTGTGGAAAAGGCAGAAGGTTGTCCATTCTCCTCTGCATCGTGGTGCTGACAGACTGGTTTCACCTTGTGTTGTGGAAGTTGATGCATGTGACTCATGAACTTTTGGTTGTCCTCAACAAATTTTAATTTGCTGTTTTGAAATCTACAGCAAAGACTGACAGAAACAGGAACTATGTCCTTTGCCTGAAAACATGTACAGCTGCAGTGCCGTGTCTGGTGATAGAGTGTCCATACATCAAAGTTATCTTTAGCTCTAATATGTTTGTGGACATTATAAACAGCTATGCCAAATGATCCTGAAACAGACTTCATCAGACACTCAGTCTTAGATGGTAATGATTTTTGGTCGTGATTAACTTGATGGCTGTTTTTTCTCTCCATGTCTTTATCTCCTCTCAGAGACAGTAGCCTGCATGTGTAACTCTGTCAGGGATTCAAGTCCTAAGTAGTTATTAACTTGTACTTAGTATGCAATGTCTCTGAATTAAAAGGGCAGATCTATCTTCATCTAATGAACACTTAAAACAAGAGAGTTACCAGGCAGGTTTATAGCTGGCTCTAATTGCATTCTCCTTGCTCTGCTGGGACTGACATCCCGAGGAGAGAAGAGAGCTTAACAACTTTCAGAGAAAATGACAGTTGCATCAAACAGTATTAAGAGAAAGACACATTCAAAAAATGATAGTGCTGATACCAAATATGTTACTGCTTCCCCTTCTCTCTTCCTTCTTTTCACTCCCTGTCTTCCCTCACCCCCAATTCTTTTATTCTCATGCTATGGCAACCAAACTTGCTCTTGTGTAATTTAGTGCAGCTGTATGTTGCTTTGATTCATGTTCTCCTGCTTTTGAACGCTGTGGTTCTGAGATGGCTTGTTATAGTGTATTCCACTTATTAAACTGTTTAGACATAAGTAAGGAAGTAAGAGTAGTATCTCTCTTTTTTCCTTCTTTTTTCTTCTTTTTTTCCCTTCCTTTTTTCTTTCTATTCCTCCCTCCCTCTCCCTTTTTGGAATGGGATGGTCATGATAGGGGTGAGCAGGGAAGTTAATCACACACATTCCTTTTGGGATACCTTTTTAACTAGCTGTAACAAACTTCCATGCATTTTCAGGATGTTCAAAGGCATTTTCTCTTGTGTGAATGAATCTGCTGGCATTGTCATGTTGCCTGAAAATATACACAATGTAGAAAAGCTTAGATGAGATTTCTATACTGGAGACTAGTTGCAGAGTTAATTGTGGAATGGCTCTTCTGACTGAAAAGTGAAATGATCAGGTACCTTAAAGAGCAACAATTAAATTCTTCTACTACTTTTAATTTGCTTAGATATGTAGATGCCAGTGATTTTTTTTTTTAAAGTGTAATGCATTTTCTTGTAAACAGTTAATGTTATCGTTTAGCCTCTTTTTATGTTAAAGAGCAAACAGTCTAAGGACTAAGCTGAATCAATTCGGGTTAAGTAGCTTCGAAGTATCTTATTCACTGAAATCCTATACTGTCAGTATGGCCTTGGATTTGAACCATTTATTATATTCATGTAATGAAATGTTCTAGTAGAAATATAAACCACTTTCAAGTTGGTTTGCTGCCTAGCAAGTAGTTTGCAGTTAGTGAACTTGTTTCTTCTTTGTAAGAAAAATGAAGCTGGAAGCTACTGAAGAACGTGTGGGAAAATGTTTTGGAGCCTTGATCTGTTTCCTGTATCTACACTGTCAAGGAGCAGTCAGCTAGAGGCAAACACTGAGGTGGAGTTAATGGAGGAGAGGGTTGAAGTGTACTGGGCTAATATTTGAAACGTGATAACCTGGATTTTCTTTACATTCGTTTACCTCTTTGCTTGCTGCAATGTTGACATGTTAGCTTTAATGAAGGCAGCTTTTATGCAAGTGTTAGAAATGTCTGTTAACTAATGGAATGCTTATTCAGCATGCTCTCATTCGTTCCCTCTTAACTTGTTCTTTGCTTTCTTCTGTCTGTTCCCTACACACACCACACACTCCCCCCCCCCCCCCCCCCCCCGGACCCCACGAGG
>NW_010973284.1:15280398-15337788 GCF_000737465.1 Haliaeetus leucocephalus | reverse complement strand
TTTGTTCTCTCTCCCCCCCCCCACCCCCCCCCCCCCCCCCCCCCCCCCCCCCCCGGAAGTAGTGCTGTGATGGAACAAAGCATGAAAATGAAGTGTAATCATCTAAAAATAAAATAATATGGTTTACCCTCCTCCTGTCCTATATTCTTTCTCTCCATCCTGAGATCCATCTAACAGGCCAGTCTTGAACTGCAGTGTCCTTAAAGTCTATTTGATTGAGGTAGGATAGCTTAGCTTAATTGGACCTGAGCTGAATGTGGTCATAATATTGATGGAGATGATGGGGATGTATCAATGATATGTCCTCAGTATCTTTGGAACCGTGGCCAAATTCTGTAGGACAGAAGTGCATAATTACCTTAAAAGTTGCATGAGCAGCCTAATGTTTGGTTTTTATTAATCATGATAAATAATAGTAACAATTTTTAGAAGAAAGCACTGCATCTAGACATTAAAAGCATGTATTTTCACCATGGACCTAAATACAACAGTAAATCCAGTGTTATTTATACCTGCCATGCAGGTAGAAGTTGATTTAACATTAGAAAAGTGCAATAATAGGCAGGATAATAAAGTTATATACTGTATTATGAGGCATGCAGACTTTAGATACAGTAGACAGTATATTATAACTTATTTTCATAACATTCAGGTTTTCAAATCATACTTCAAATATTAATATTTCCTAAGTATAATACAACAGAAATTTAAAAGAAAAAGGTGAAGCTGAGGTCAGTTGGGGGTTGCCATTCACAGGCTGTCCTTAACTGTTTATTGCTTCCCCTTTTCCCAGCAAATCCAGTATTTAAGAAGGATTGTAAGATCCATGTAATCATTGAGGATTTACTTCCTTTGGTGCCTCAGAGCTGTGTTCAGCAACAACACTGTTGTTTTATTTGTTTTTTAAGCATACATGTCACTTTTACAAGTATAGATGGACGTTACTAGGAAGTATTTTGGATAGCAACAACTGTAAATTGTTGCTTGAAATTAACATTTGAAATTTAGATAGACATAGCTTCAACTTTTGGTCTTGCACTGACAGAAGGCACTGTAGTTCTACAGGGATCTTGGGTACACCTGATGTAAATTGGGACTCAGACTTGACCTCATTAGCCTTTCTCGTGTCAGTACAAAATCTTCATAATTCTCAGTTTTGATATTAAAATATAGAAGAATTCTAAATATAATAGGCTAGGTTCAGGGTAGGCTTAAGACTTCTAGTTTGGAATAATCTTTGCTGGCAAAACGTTCTGGTGTCTGTGGTAAATAGAGAGCATAATACTCTGATAAACTGCTTAATATTTCTTAATGCTTAATGTTTCTGAAGACTATGTGGTGTAGATTGGTGGATAAATTAAATTAATAGTTTAACTGAAGTGCTTTAGAATTGCAGTTTACTTCACACTGTTTCCAGTCGTTGCTGTAATACAGGTAAAATACAGAACCATTTGTGTTTATTCATATGCAACTTTCTTCTTATTTGCATAATCTGTAAGGACACAGTATTTCTAAGTGTCCTAAGTATAAAAAGGAAAAATAAATATTTGGTAATGGGAAAGGTATATTAGTGAAAGATCTGAAACTTCAAGAGGATTTTCTTTATAAATGGAAATTTTAATATTAAATTGCTCCATCTAGTGGCAAACTGCTAAAACTGATAATTTTTCTTTAGTGATTATTATCCTTTAGTAATGATTATTCCTTTTAAGAATTTAAGACTGAATTCTTTTCCATGGGAAGTCCTCTGCCAAGGGAACTCCATATATGACAAGGTACAAACCTTGATTTTCCTTCCTGTTAGTTCTGAGGATTTTTGCTGTTTACTTCAATGGAAGCAAGCCTTATGTGTCCAGGTGTCTGAACTGCTTTTGAGAACTTGATCTTAGTGCCTTAATACCTTTGGTTCGAGTTGTCCTTGGGGCTGTGAGGGAAAATGGAGAAGCTGGATTGCATAAATAATACAGTAAAGATGAAGTCTCTGATTCTTTGGCAAAGAGTTAATAGACACAGTGAATCATGTACAGAGTACAGCATACTGACGTGCATCTTGCGTGCTAACACAAGATAAATTTCTGTTGCAGATTGTTTTATTCAAATCTTAACTGGCATTAATATTGTACTTTTCATAATAATAATGAACTAATTGAATGATTTGTTAATGTCAATATACCTTGTAAGCAATTGGAATTCTTATGCCAATCAAGGTGAAAACCCCTGTGTTTCCCAGTAATATGAAAATAGAGAGAAAATTCAGAAGGAAAAAGTTCAAGGAAAGGTTTAATCCAGACATCTCTGATGCCTTCTTCCTTTGCACACCTTGAAGACACATTCTGACAAAAACGAAGGGAGCTTTTGAGGAGACTTGCATATTTTCCTCTGCCCAGTGCTGTGATCCCTTGTGCAGCTGGCTTTAAAGGGAACTCAGGCACTTAAGAATGCAAGATCATAGAACAATGAATCAGTTTCAGGGTGGTTG
Source organism: Haliaeetus leucocephalus (assembly GCF_000737465.1). Lineage (NCBI taxonomy): Eukaryota > Metazoa > Chordata > Aves > Accipitriformes > Accipitridae > Haliaeetus > Haliaeetus leucocephalus. The sequence goes on along the minus strand of NW_010973284.1, from coordinate 15,335,309 downwards.
CGTGCTATTGTTTTTCTCTTTCTGAATGGAGCCCAAAACTGTGCAGCCAGCAGCTGAAGAACTGCAGAAACCCAAGAATATTTAAAAATTAAAAGCAAGAAAAAACCAAAATTTTAGTTATTAGATTAAAAAAAAAAAGGATGGCTGTTCTTGAGAATGTAATAGATGCACTGGACTTGCTGGCTCCCTATCCTTTGCTTTTGTCATTCATTTTTCAGTTTTGGTTAATCTGCTACATAAATAATTTATACACCTTTAATTTCCTGGTAGATGAATTCTCACTTCTTCTTAGTCGATATCTGAATACTCCTTTTATATTAAGAAACTGCTCTGTAACACTAGAAGAGTTGCGTTTTATTCCAACACTGTTGTTGTTATTATTATTGTTCACTTGAATAATGGAACATAAACCTTGTAGTGCACTTTTGCAGACTTCCTCTCCCCAATTAGGTTGGTCACTTAAAACTGCAGATCACTGTTCCTATCTTCCTTTCCCAGGCAAATGAACCCATTAAGTATCACAATTGCATAATTTCTCTACATGCTAACTAAAGTTTCCTTGCAGCATGCATTTTAACCTCAGCTGTTACACTTTTTGCTGAGCTTGCAGTGTTTGAAATACAAGGTCTGATAATAGTGCATGAACAAATAATTAACAATGCTGTGAATTGGAATGGTGCTTTTAATCTTCTATGGTTCTTATAGCTGAGGCCTTCTGTTGTGGTTTAACCTCAGCCAGCAACTAAGCACCATGCAGCTGCTTGCTCACTCCCCCCACCCAGTGGGATGGGGGAGAGAATTGAAAAAAGAAGTAAAACTCATGGGTTGAGATAAAGATGGTTTAATAGGACAGAAAGGAAGAAAATAATAATAATAAAATGACAATAATAGAAGAATTGGAATATACAAAACAAGTCATGTACAGTGCAATTGTGCACCACTTGCTGACTGATGCTGTCGTGGTTTAACCCCAGCCAGCAACTAAGCACCACACAGCTGCTCTATCACTCCCCCCCCTCAGCTAGACATGGGAGAGAAAATATAACAAAAGGCTTGTGGGTCAAGATAAGAACAGAGAGAGATCACTCAGCCAATTACTGTCATGGGCAAAACAGACTCAATTTGGGTAAAATTAACTTAATTTATTGCTAATCAAACCAGAGTAGGGTAATGAGAAATAAAACCAAACCTTAAAACACCTTTCCCCCACCCCTCCCTTCTTCCCGGGCACAGCTTCACTCCCGAATTCTCTACCTACACCCTGAGTGGTGCAGGGGGACAGGGAATGGGGGCTATGGCCAGTTCATCACATGTTGTTTCTGCCGCTCTTTCCTCCTCAGGGACAGGACTCCTCACGCTCTTCCCCTGTTCCAGCGTGGGGTCTCTCCCATGGGAGATGGTTCTCTATGAACTTTTCCAATGTGGGTCCTTCCCATGGGCTACTCTTCCTCACGAACTGCTCCAGCGTGCGTCCCTTCGACACTGTGCAGTCCTTCAGGAGCACAGACTGTTCCCACGTGGGTCCTCTGCAGGGTCACAAGTCCTGCCACAAAACCTGCTCCAGCATGGGCTCCTCTCTCCATGGGTCCACAAGTCCTGCCAGGAGCCTGTTCCAGCATGGGCTTCCCATGGGGTCACAGCCTCCTTCGGGCATCTACCTGCTCCAGCGTGGGGTCCTCCACAGGCTGCAGGTGGATATCTGCTCCACCGTGGACCTCCCTGGGCTGCAGGGGGACAGCCTGCCTCGCCATGGTCTTCCCCACAGGCTGCAGGGGAATCTCTGCTCCAGTGCCTGGAGCACCTGCTCCCCCTCCTTCTTCACTGACCTTGGTATTTGCAGGGCTATTTCTCTTACATGTTCTCATTCCTCTCTCTGGCTGCAGTTTCTGTGCCACAGCAACTTATTTTTCCCTTCTTAAATCTGTTATCCTGGAGGTGCTACCACTGTCACTGATGGGCTTGGCCTTGGTCAGCAGTGAGTCCATCTTGGAGCCAGCTGGCTTTGGCCCTGTTGGATGTAGGGGAAGCTTCTAGCAGCTTTTCACAGAAGCTATGCCTGTAGCCCCCCTCCACTACCAAAACCTTGCCATGCAAACCCAACACAGATGCCCAGTTAGTTCCCAAGCAGCAATCCACCCCGCTGGCCAACTCCCCCCAGTTTATATACTGGGCATGATGTCATATGGTATGGAATATCCCTTTGGCCGGTTTGGGTCAGCTGTCCTGGCTGTGTCCCCTCCCATCTTGTACCCCTCCAGCCTTCTTGTTGGCTGGGCATGAGCAGCTGAAAAATCCTTGACTTAATATAAACACAACTTAGCAACAACTAAAAACATCAGTGTGTTATCAACATTCTTCTCATACTAAATCCAAACATAATACTGTACCAGCTACTAGAAAGAAAATTAACTCTATCCCAACTGAAACCAGGACACCTTCTCAGGCAATAAAGCTAGTTAGGTGTACCTCATCTCTGTTGTCTTCTAATCACTGATGGATTTTGGGTGGTTCTTTCTGAAGAGTGCAGTTCCTGCAGAAAATCTTTATCAGTGTTGCTATGGTTGAGTTCCTCCCCTGGTACTGGCATCTACAGGCATACTGACAGAAAACTGAACAAAAAGGCTTGGCCTTTGCACCTCCTTCTATTGGACTGGGGAAGCTGCGAGGTATCAGTGACTTTTTTAAACTGATGGCTTTCAAGCTTCAAGGCAGGGGGGTGGCTACTAAAGGATTTGCAAAAGTGAGAAAAGAAAGAGTGCTGTTTGAATAATTGCGTTGTTTGAAATACTTTGGAATATGCATCCCAAAGACAGTTTAGTCTGAAATAGTATCTTCCATCCAGTTTGTCACTTGAAATTATGTGATAACTTTACACTAACCTTACATGAATTTGGTAAGTATTGCTAATTCAGGTATGTATTCTCTCTATTGAAAAATCATTGGACATACATACACAATTGCATGTTTCTAGTATTTTTGAACAAAGTTTTCATTGGGAAGTGAGACTAGAAGGACTCATCTTCTCTTACAACTAGTTGGAAACAAATTAATGCCTATTGTAATTTTGAGAGAGGTTAGGTACTTGCCCTGGTTGCTCTGGCAATTGGTCTGTATTTATTTTGAAAGAAGGGTTTTTCATAATATTATCTAGCCATAGATTACTCCATTTCATTTACATCACATTTTAAAAAGTACCCATCTTTAATCTGTTACCAAGATTCAGTTAGCAAGTTTTTGTCTCTATATGCTACACACCTAGATCTATGTTCTCTGGAGGGAATTGCTAGGCAATGTTTGACAGTAGTAGTAAATGGCTTATAGTTCAGCTAACCCATGCCTGTTTTCTCAGTCTGGCACACGTTTCTTGCTAGGGAAAAATGGTGATTATCTGGTTTTGGTCATATTTGTTGCATGGTAAAGTATCTTCTTGGAGGTGGCCAAGGACAACTTGGCTTTTTCCTGTTGGTGAGGTCCTCAGCTGTGAGGGATGTTTTATAATTATTTAGATTTCCAACTTTTTAAGTGTATACCATGGTACTGAACACTCCAGGATTTTGAGATTGCTTTATCTTAAAACAGTAGAAACTTCCTTTGAATGAATTAAAGCTATGTATATGGAATCTTTGCACTCTTTCTTGTTTCCTGAGGCAGATACATTGTCAGAGTATGCCTTACAATGATTTGTACTGGTGCGATTTTGCTCTTCTCTAGAGTTGCTTTGTTGTGCTTTTCTACTGATTTTGATCTTGAACATCTAAACCATTGTATTCCTCCTCCCATTTAAAATGCCTTATTTTTCTGATGAAAGATATTTGTTTCAAGCCTGAGCTAAACAGCAGCAGTCTCAGGAAACAGTATCTCAAAGTGTGCATTGAGGGAGAGGATATTTAATGTATACTCTTCTATTTTTTTTCAAAATGTACTCAACAGAACCTTGCTGTTACCCACATGCAGTGTAAATAAATATTTGGTATTGACCACTTTTTCTTTATTCTTCATCGTCACTCTTCTAATGCTTCCTTGGTTTCTAGCAGAAAATGTCTTTTTAAAAATGTTATGGGTGTATACAGAAGTGGTGGGCTTTTTATCTTTTTGCAAGTTACTGAGAGTACCTGTCAGCTGCCATAGGACAGTTCATGACTTGCAGAGTGGTTGGGGTTTTCAGCTTTATTCTGGACTTGAAGAGCTTGCTTTTCTCCCAAATTTCTAAAGGTTTTGGTCTCTTGCACCTTCTTAATGGGACCAAGGCTGTGAAGTTTTGATGCTGTCAATCTGTCCTATGGCATTTTGGATTTTAAATTGTTTACCGTATCAGGTTGCTTATTTCATAAGCTTAATGCTGGATTGTGTAACTTAATTGGGCAAATAACTATGTTTCTAAGTGCTTCATCAGAAAGTGATTCTAGATCTCCCAGCATGGCTATCCTCTAAAGGGTTTCATTTTGGATTGTAATAAAATCTAATCTTACTGATCATTCAACCCTTTTTCATCACATAGATGCTATCTCCCCAAAATAAACAAATGCAAGCATTGTTGAGAATTTTTTTGTTTTCAGCGTATTGTTACCATAGATGCGTTTTTCTAGTTCAGTCAGGTTTAATGCCCTCCCAAACCTTCTTTTATATATTTCTTATTGAGTACGATATTCCAACTGCTGTGGTGTTTCCATAGCTGGCCTTCTCTAAGCTGACTGAAAATGATTGGTTTTTATATCCACCTCTAATCAGAAATAAACGATGTCCTTTTCACTGGTGTGTACTGTGAACAAAGAATACCAGTGTGTGACTTTTTGTCTTATACATATGTCTATACTGACAGATAAAAAGCGTTCTACTCAGTTGTTCTGCTTAGGTTTGTTTTGTTTTGTTTTTTAACCTCTGATACTCTGTGGTCTTCAGGAATAATTTCAATCCCAATATTGTAGTTAATCTAAAATGATTTCCACTACGTCCCTCCTGTGACTGCAGAACAGATCATACGCTAATTTGGTGCTCCTTTCCAGATTTACTACTACCAAAGCAGAAGTCCACATTGAAAGGCCCATTTCCAGTCCAGCAAGCTCTCCATGTCCACATTCATGTTTCCATGAAATTAGGAATCAAAGTTTCGAAAAGTATAACATCTGAATCAGAATAAAGCGTTCTTATTCTGGAACAGGTGGAATCACATGGTATTACACTAACATACCTATGAATCCACATGTAGAAGTCCTGAATTTCTCCACTCCATTGTAAAGATAACCAATAAAAAGGACTACTCAAGTACAGAGCAGAAAAGTGGCACTTCATTTGGCTTTTGCCAAGACTTCTCACACTTCTGTGTTTATTGCTAATGTGAGCTTCCCACTGTTTCATTAAACAGGCTGTTCGTGGCATCCTATTTTCTTTAGCAGATTTCTATCACAGCAGTTATTGTCAGACTTGACAGACTGGCAGCTGGAGATATGAACCAGGCATAGTTGGAAAAAATTTAGGTGTTTAAGGACTCTTATCTTTTTCAATTGCTTCTTTTTTTTTTTTCTTTTTTTTTCTCTAAACTGAATGTTGTCCTATTATTCTCTTAAAGTAGAAATGTGGGCTTTAATTTTCCCTCCTCTCCTGTGAATAGGAAGTGGGTTACAGCATGCAAGCTGATTTGGAATAGAAAAGAACACAGGATTGCAGCGGAGGCAAACATCCACTATAAGTAGCATATTTCATTCTACTTTCCAGGTTTAGCATTAAATTTGTGTGTTAGAGTCCACAGAGTGGAACTGGACAGGTGGATGGCTCCTTGTGGACTTTAGAGGTGTGTTTGAGTACTAGTGTGCATGGGGGAATTAAATTTCATAGGAAATGTAGCAATGTTTGGGGTTTTTAAAATTTTTTCCTTTGAAACTTCTGCTGCTTGTTAGCTGAAGTCTGAATTTACTTTTTTTCTGTGGAAGCTGTTTCAAAGAGGAAATTTGTGAGCTAAGCATGCACTAAGCATGAAGATCATGAGGTATGTCTGGTTTGGAGAAGTATTATCTGGAAGCATTAACATCTGAATTAAGTCAGTGAAGTGAATATGCTGTAGGAATTATCCAGATCTCTGGAATAAGGTACTGACCAACTTGCATGAAAATAATTTACTGTTTATGTTGTAACAAGTATGTGTGTGTGCTAGAGAGGGGGAGGAGATGATGCTTAAAAAAAAGAAAGGTTTGTCATCAACCTTGTCAGGTGAAGCTCCAACAGAAAGAAAGGATGTGCTTCTCAAGAACACAGGTCCTATTTAATAACACTTTTCTGGAAAAAGTCTATATATGGTGCCCACAACATGTAAGAGAGGGGATTTAACCTCTGATTAAAGGCCCCAAAAAGTCTTTGTGGGAACTGAGGCAGAGAAACAGATACAGATACAGCTGTATATGTAACAGTATGTCTTGTGCAAACCAAAGTTAAAAGTTGGGAATTACTGCATTTGAACAATTTAGGAGTCTGGAAGGCTGATGCATCTGGATCATATGATCTTGTATCTGTTAACAGGTAACAGACTTGTGATACATTACAAAAATGTACCAGGAGGCAGTATAGCAGTCCAACAACGCTAAAGGAAATGCACCTAACTTACTGAGAAATAGAAACAATGCCTGTGGCTTTCTAGCAATGAGATTGTTTCCTAAGGCTGATATGATGCTTTGCCATGAAGGATGGATAGATCATGTTGGAAATTTGTCTCCTTTAAAGATAATGTTATGTCATGTTTATTTGCCATAAGACAGTAATCACATACTTCTGCGCATATTCTCCTGCAAATAAGTCTGCATCATGAATTTCATGTGCACCATCACATTTATTCAGTCTGCTGGTTTTAAGTCTATTAGGAATGCTTTCCAGTTACAGACCTAATTCTACAGCTCACCCACATCATTGTCACCATGTAACTTCCTATCCTCAGAAGATTACATATCTGATCTTATGACTATTTTCTTCTCCATACAAGAGATGACTCTGAAATGTCCTCAAAACAATTGCTTTACTGTGTGCAGCAATTATGAAAGAACACTTGGGTCATGGTGCTCAGATAGTAGGCTCTACCACTCGTATGAGGATATTGAAAATTGTGGACTCTCAGGTGTCTGAAAACAGATATATTATGCTTTTCTAACTTTGTAAAAACTTGAAGGCTTGGCAAAAAATGGGAATTAGTTTGCTGAAAAGAAATTTGGGAAGGCCGAGAGGGGGAGCTAGGAAAATCACCAGCAGATCTGTTAAACTTTGATTCTAAGAAACTGAAGAATGGCTCTTTTCAATACTTTGTTAAGTCTCTGGTCACTTGGAGAAGAACAATGTGATAAATAACAATCCAAGTGGATCAGTTCAATCAGTCATATCATCTTGAGTGGTTTCACTCTTTGATTGGATAGCTAATTAAGTATTAAAGGGGATGTAGTAGAGATTGCATACTTCTGTAATTTCTGTTTCTTTTAATTTGGAAAGTGCAGTAGGGAATCTCTGCTTTTCAGAAGGCTGTCACAATAGCATGCAGGCAAAGGAGACTGAACTGCAGCACACAAATGGTGACTGTGGTCTTGCCAGTGCAGAATCCCCTGTATGAATTAAGTAAATCTTGTTTATTGGACTGAGTATACACAGATTATCTGAACAGCATATGTATAGTAATTCTAATGTTGGTTTTCGAGGCCTGTCCCTATGTACATATGCTTTAAAGGAGGTACTATCATATGGCATTCTTGTGTGATTGGCCAATTATTTGGTTATTTTATCCATTAAGTCTTCTTTTAAGGTAGGGTTGCAGATAACTTTTCTGTTTGTTTTGAGATTCCCAGATGTCTAAAGGCTGTAGAATATTGTAAGCCAAAGCATGGAATCCTATAAAAAAGAACTTCAATCACAATGCATCTTTTGATGCTTAGCATTAGTGAGTTGCTATCCCACAGAAAGTCAGTTTTGCCCTAGAAAATAGCCTGACTGCTTATCAACTTCAGAAAGTTCAGGAGCAGCTCATTAGCATCACATAAGTAAAAGTAGAATCAGGTTTGTATTTCTAGAAAGTTCATTTGTAGAAGAGAACTGAAATAACACGACTGGTGGTTTTCTCTTTCACCTTGGGGACAGAGATTAAGAAGATAAGACTTTTCTCCTTATAGTGAGTTTTCTGAAGGCAACTAATTTAAATTCAAGAATACCAAACTTTTGGGGGATCAGTTAGAAACTTTGTCCTGAGCACATTAATAACTCTCCAAATAAAGGAGCAGTCTTCCCATCTCTGCAGGGTAGTCCACCTCATCTAGGTTTTTTTAACCATTATTGTGAAGACACATGTGCCCAAAATACCATCTGCTGTGTATTTTTCATACCTTTCTGTTCTTAACAGGAGGTCTGAGCCCTCAATCCTTCCTCTTGTGTTGATTTGGTGCCATTTTTGTAAGTGGAACAAACTTCCTTAATCAACTTAGTAAAGCAGAAAGGTGGATGGAACCTGCTTTGCAAAACTATTTCCAGAGTTAGTGGAAAGCACTCAGTGGCGGCTTTTGTTAATTTAAACTATTGAGTTGGCAGTCTTGGCCACTCTCTTCCCCCATAGAATGGGGAATACAAGCTTTTTCACTCCTGCTTTAGCCACACATTGTGTCACTGGTGACTGAACACGTAGATGCAAGGATAAAGGAGGTAGCTGAATTACTATGTTCATTTCATCTTCTTTTTAACTATTGAGATTTCAGAAATGGTGCCAATTAGAATAACTTATAACTGCAGTTTTGGCATTCATATGAATTAAATTTCACAAGTGAATTGAATTCTTTATAATGACTTTCTTACAATGGTTCTAATTCTGCTGGTTTTACTTAGACAGAAGTCCTATTGAAGTCCCCATAAGAACTCTAGGATCAGCATTTAGTATTTGCCTCAGTTCAGTAATTGTTTTCTTTTATGCGACTTTTTAGAGCGCTCTGACAAGCAAGGAATGAACGGCTTATCTTATCAAGATTTATAGTCAATAGCTTCTGTAGTCTTGTGAAGAAGACATCTGCTGTGCAAATAGCAAGGTTAAAGTGATTGTGCATGAAGTAAATACAAACTTCAGCTAGTATTTCATCCTGAAAACCAGTCTGAACAATACTTAGATAACTTCACATAATGGAAGCCCTTTCATAATCTTGACCCGCATACAGTTTTGTCAAATCCAAGGTCAGATAGAATTTAAAAAATAAGCTTTATTTGAACTTCTCTAACCATGATTTTACATTTGTAAGCATGCTCTTTAATAAAAAAAATCCTACTATTGTTTGGTGGTTTTTTTTTAATTCTTATATAAGTCTCAGAGTTTGATCAGTTGTAATAGAAAATAAAATATTATCTAATTGTTTAGGAAGTGTCTTCTAAACCATTACAGCTGCAGACAAAAGGAGTTAATTTCAAATTGATTAATGTGCTGTAAGTATCTGGAATTGCTTGGTCCAGTCACTTTGTTGCTTTCTCATCTCTGAAAAATCAAATGAAGCATCTCTGAAGATTCCTGATTGATGCTGTCAGCTTTGTACTGTGCATTTCAGGAAATGTTCAAAGTGGGGCAATAATTTTCAATCTATTTTCAAGTATGCTGCAGTGAAGTTTTTCTATCAGATTATACAAAGTCCATTTTCCGAAGAACTATGCATTTTCGTATGTTGTGCGTTTGTGGGTGGGAGCTTTTACATATGGATCTTTATAAATATGCATGAGAGAATGATGTATGGGTGATATTGCCTACTTCTGTTGTACCATGCCAAAGTGCATTTTTTTTTCCTCTGTAACCCATACTGCCTATTTCTCTTATATACAAGCTCAGATTAATTTATTTTCTTGGAAGCCATGTGTAACTTGGTTTCATTTCATAATGTATGTACAAATTTTCCAAATCTTGCTACAGAATGCTTCAGGACCAAATCAGGTGATCCATTGGTAAGAATGTTAAAGTACAGGAAACTGTAACAAAGATTATTTTCCTCCTAAAAAGGGAACTTGGACAAGATAGTATCATTAATTCCTATATTTGTTTTTCTTGGCTTACAAGGAAAGCAGGAATTACTTTAAATTATCAATTCAGCAAAGTCAGGTATGAATATGATTTGGCCAAAGAAGTTCACGCACTTAAGCTGCATGAAACTGTATAAAAAACCTGCTGATTTGGTTACTTTATGAAATCATTCAGTGAACAAATAACCGTTAGTCAACAACATAAAAATACAGCAATAGGAGCATAGCCTTTTGTATCCATAGGCTGTACATGCAAACTCTGCAGGAGATCTTGGGCTGCAATAGAGGTGGAAATACGGAAGACCTCTAAAATTCTCTCAGGAACCCCCTCCAGTCCAGCAGAATGGCTGGCTGCTCACCATGCTGTCACTGGCTGCTGGCCAGCACCAGTACTCTGTGACCCCTTCTGATGCAGCTCATAGGGCGTGAAGGATGAGTTAACGATGCTTCAAGCAGCATTAATGAATCAAATTTTAAATGTGGATTCTCACCCACAGTGGTGTGGAAAGGTCCATGGCTCTGAGGAGAAGGAACCAGGGAAGACAAACCTTCTCTTAAATTTAGATTTCATGTAGGTGAATAGAAGGTACCTTTTTCCTCCTATCACCCCCATAAACAGCATTGTTAGTGTCTTTTCTTGCCACAGCAGGAAATAAGAAATAACTGAGTTTTTATTAGTATATTATATTGCCAAGTTTTGTATAGAATATCTTGTATGTGCACTCTGAAAGCTGCCTGAATATAATTATCAGCATTCTTCTGTCTTATTCTTAATCTAAAATATAACAGAATGTCCTGATTCAGGACACCCCCCCTCCCCATTTAAGCCTGTACTTAACTTCCATTGGCTCTAATGAGGTTAAAATATACTTGTAAATTCTAATATGCTTAAGTATTCTTGCTTAGACAGTACTTAGGAAAGATTATTCAAAATTATTAATTCTGAAAAATGGAATGCTGACCCCTTAAAAATTCATTGAACACATTTTGTAAAAAGTATTCTGCTGTCTTTTGAGAGCAAAACAATTCTGTCTTGAAAACCTGGAAGTGGAGCACAGACATGATGAAACTAGTCTCAGGATCATTGTGATGTAGCTTGTGAAAATTCATTAAATAAGGTCCCCTAATGATAATGATTTACCAAAATTATTTATTTTAAGTAGCTGAACCAGTAACACAAGTGAATATTATTTTGCAGTATAAGATTGCTAAATTGTGTTCCATTCAGTCTCTATTTGCTTGCTTATTGCTGCAGTGAAATAGGCAAAGCAGTTGCATAATCAAGTCTTTATTGTATTGGTGTAATTTGCATGTTTTCTTTATTGTTTCAGAACCATCACAAATTGTTATGAAATGAATAACACTTATTTTTATGCTGGATAGATGATTGAAACTGCTGAGTGAATTTTTCTGTGCTATTTTGGGATTTGTGTGATAAGGAAGTATCCAAAGACACTCTAGTTTTGTCTGTTACACAGCAAAGTATATTTTCCTCTTTTTTAAACTTCAGTATATGCAGCTTTATTCTTTTTTTGCCAAGGTGATTTTGTGCCACAAAAGGTATCAGTAGGGCAGTATCCTGAACATCTTCCTTCCTATGAGCATTACTTGCATAAAATTATCTTTACTTGTGCAAGCAGTGCCATTGTTTTCAACTTGACAACATTTACAGGGATGTACTCTCTGTAAGCTTGGCCCAGTGAGGCCTGCTATGGGTCCATTAGTGTAAAAGGAAAATCCTTTTGTTGAATTCACTGAAAGTGGAACTAGGCTTACAGTGAGCACTGATTAAGTGCCACCATGCTGTTTGAAAACTTATTCTTCAAAAATCCCAGGACAAAAGGCATAATGAATAAAAATAGATCTTTTTGTTTTAAATTATTATTTAGAAATGGGGGAATGGTGGTGCTTTGCCTAATAAGGTTGCTACTGGCAAGAAGAGCTCTGGTCTTTGACCCTATTCTGAGGCTTGATTATCAAGGGCTATTCCACTGCCTTGTGCTAATCACAGGTCAGTTTGTGGTTCTGTGTGTATTTTGTAGTACAGTGCCCCAGAACTCGCTCATCTCAAGTATTCCACTCCTGTTCTGCGTGCGTAGCTAGATGTTTTAAAACAAGTTAATAGTTCATAAGATGTTCCAAAAAAATTCTGCATCCAGTTTCAAGTGTTATTTTATTACGGATTGTAACAAAAGACAGTAATTTTCACTGTTCAGGTGCTTGCAATTCTTCATTCAATCTTCATTTACAGAATGCTGTGGAGTTTAGCTAAGGCATTTTTTCTCATGTAATACTGTGTGGCACAGGGTTTTTTTTCTTGTCCCTGGGTCTGAATCCATTCCTTTTTCTAGGATAAGGAGAATTCACTCAGTCTAAAATTGTCATCTTTTTTTCTTTTTAATTGGGCCTGGAAATGTTTTGCATGGCATTGTAGCACTTCTTCCCCATTCTGTTTTGTTGTGCAAAGTGACATGCTGGGTCTGTGCTTGTATTTTGTAATGTTTGCCTTTGGTCGGCACTGTGTCAACACAAAGCTTTAAAAACAATAAAATACTGACTTTGGGAGAGGGGAAAGGCTGAAAGATTGGCCATATATCTCTTAATTTTAAAATTATAACAGTAGTCTTATATACAGTTTGTATTAGCACCTCTGTCAGCACTGAACCACCTTCTCCCAGGAAGTATATCTTCCAGACTTCCTGAGTAGATGAAATACTTCTCTTAAGAAAGTATAACAGTTGCTCCCTGTAGAGTCAGTGAGCTTTGCCACGTCCTTGTCCTCTTGAAATGTCCTGTGCTTCTGGACCTTTAATATGATGTGAGGAGTTCCTGCACTCAGGCAGCAAGGAGACAGATTATGGCAGTGGCTAGTCGGTATTATGAGAAGCATGTAATGAGCCACACAGCCTGCAGAATTCTGGAAAGGATAAAGGGGAGACACTTAAAGACAGTTTTCTCAAAGTAGTCTCATTAGCCTGTGAACCCAGGTTAAGAGATAAGAGAATTCTTGATCATAGACTGGAACCTGCTTCTTGTGTTTATTGGAAGCTTGTTTTTCTAAAGGTTATAGAGTGTATTTTCAAGGAGTCTGATAGCTAAGCTGTAGTAACCTGCCCTGTCTTGATTTTCTATCATTACTGCCTGCAGACTCTCAACTAAATCCCAAGTGGTAGTTCCATAAGACAGTAACTGGGAATATCTGAAGGTAACCAGAATTTATGGTAAGTTTTGATTCCAGAATTCTTGCATCAGTAATCCTCTGAAATCAAATTGTGTTCACCCCAGGTAGCGCAACCAGAATGGGGTATGGGAGCCCGTCTTCCCCAAAAGCTTTTCTCTGATGAGTGTTTTAAGATTAAATACAAAGTTGGTAGGGACATAGCTCCTGGGTAACATTTATACTTTCCCTATTGAAAGTATGTTTTGGAACTAATTATTTCATAATTTTTATCACTATATAAAGATAGGGAATATAATTTTGTGAAATTCCTTAAATAATTGGAAAAGGCTTTTGTTCTGGAAAAGAGGAAGTGTGTGGGTATGCAGGGGTGGGAGCGAGAGGGAAGGGTGCACAGTAGTTCCTACCATAGTACAAACTATGCAGGAACAGAGCTATCAGCAAAGTGAAAAATAGGAATCAGCTTTGTTTTGAAGGAAAACAACTCCCAGGAGGAAGCAAAAGTCCATATGTAACACCATAACTGCTGATGTGCTGTTCAGCTCTGCTTCCCACAGCACAATGAAAGTTCAGCGTATTTTGTTTCTTAAAGCGGCACCAATGAAATTATGGAAATTCTCATTTATAAAATGTAATACAGGGCATCTACTAATATAATGAGTCACCTGCTGCAATGTGTATTTTCCTGTGTTCTTCATCTGTGGAGGGGGAGGTGGCAGCAAAAGAAATCGCTTACAATATGGACCGAAGGGGTATCATAGCATTCTCTTAACCACAACCCCTGCCCCAACACAGAGTCAGCTAAGCTTATAACATGCCAGAGAGAGAATTATCAGTATAGAAGAATTTACAGTTTCTGTAGGCAAATTTCAGTATTTAACTAGCCTTACTTCAGGCTAGTTACCTTATCTAACCCATGCTCATAGACCTGTGTTTGTCTTGTTTGTTGATTGTCCAGGTTATACATGCTTAGAAAGGGTCCAACACTTTGAACTCTGTGTCCCTTATTTCAGCCAGTTAAAAGGTGCTGATGCACTCATCTTGCCTACATTGAAGAGGCAGGAATAAATGTTCTGTTCTTGCAGAGCCTGGTGGGTGGATGTGTGATGAAACTGCCTTTGACTTCCTTCCACCAAGGAAAGTTGTAAAAAGCAAGCAAGGTGGAGGTGCTGGTGACCCGGAGCCACATGTGATATGTGGTCAGGGAAGCCAAGCTTTAACTGATATGAAGCTTTTCCCCCTGTAAATACCCCAAATGTAATATCTCAAATTAAAATAGTTGCACTGGTAAATATTTAAGGTTATAGTTATGCTGCTGCTGTCACTTCTAACAAGTAGGAAAGCTGGGGTAACATCTCTGTTTTATGCGAGTAGAAGTTTTGTGTACATGAAGTTATACTGGCAAAATTGTTGCTGCTGTCGTCTGTTCTGTGGATTATGGCTTTGTTGTATTGGTATAATGCACATCACTCACATTGACAATAAGAGAGCTTTGGGGGTATCCCTGTATTAGAGTGCTTATAGCATGGCTATAGCATGAACAAAGGGCACACACATTTCTGTATGAGATACTAATGCTTATTTACTTGTGTTGCTACAACTTCACCGTGAAGTTTGAGGCCCTTGAATACAAAGTAATGTAGGAATTTTAAATCAGCACAGACTATTAGGGTTTTTCTCTTACAGTTCTCAACAGGAGGCTTCTTTCCCGTCTGCTGTTACCAGGTTAATGTCAAAAGTGCAGCCATGTAAAAAATGTTAGTGGCACGCCCCCTAGCTGAAATAATGTTCAGAACATGACTAAGACAAAGGTTTCCAGGGGATTCCAACGTGCAGCTGGGGGGAATCCCACGTTCAGAGTTCCTTGTTTGTTGGTTTCAACTCAGCCAAGCAGTTACTCTAAAGATGGATACATTTGGATATCTGTATATCTATAGATACGTTTATGTTCATATACTGATCCTTTTAGAAAAGTATTTTGCATTAAGGAAGCAATCCTCATTGTCTGTTCCTTTTAATTAGGTTGGTACAATGTTTGGAAATACGAGGCTGTGTGTACAGTTAACTTGCAAAACTCATCTGAAAACTAGATTACAAAGCCATAAATGTGTTCATGTTTCAGAGCCAAATTAGGTGATCCTACAAGCACAAGTGTTATTGAGCTCTGTGCTTTCTCTGGTGTCATATATTGCACAGGCACTTCTCAAAGCATGAGAACTCTGCCTTTTCTGTTAGTACAACTGACTGGTCTTTGAATAAGCCAGTAGCATTGGTTTTATCTTCATCAAACTGGACATTTCAATATTAGGAAAGAAAAGAAGGAAACCCTCTTTCTGTGTAGTTAAGAGTTTGTTCTATTACATATGCACAATGGCATTGATTCTGCCACTTCCTTGATCAGATTGCTCAGAGTAGATCTGTCCACAGGAATTTCTCAGTCTGCAACCCTGTATACATTCAGCGGAAGTTTTATCGTATTCAACTTGTGAGTGGTTCCTACTGCCCATATTTTTTCTCTCTCCATAAGCCTCATTTAAATTTCATGTTAGAATGAAATACATAGTTTAAAAACCTGAAAGCTATACAAAGTTAAGCATATCAGGTGTTTACTATTGAGTTCTGGACAGGCTCTGCTGTAAGAGTTTCTACAACCAGTGAAAAAGTGACACTTAGCTAGGATCATTAAAACGGCCATACAGCCCTTCCTTTGCAATGCTGACATCACTGCTTACACGTTATAGAACAGGGTGTTTGAGGATGAAGTAGTATTATCACACTTAGATTAGCCTGGCAGTTGCAAAAATCAAGCTATTGAAGATTAGAGACTATCTTTCCTGACATTATTGAATGAGGTTTTGTTGTTTTAGTGCTTTCTGTGCAAGTGAGAGTGCATGAAAAGGTGGACCGCCACCACAAACTGTCTATATATTATATCCTTACATTTTTCGAGGCAGAATTCACAGAGCTGAGCAGGAATAATTGATAATACACTACATAAAATGCTGTCTTCGAGTTTATAACAAGCATAACAAAAGTATATTCAGTGTGCCTCAAATGCTAAGCAACAGCAGTTGTGAGAAAAAAATTGACAAAGGTTCAGCACTTCCATTCCATCTGATTAGCGCTGAGCAAAACCTGGTCTCCCTTGTATTTAAAAAAGCAATAAATAAGCTTTTAAGCATCTTGTAAAACAACATCATCTTGGCATTCTGTAAAATATATAAAAACAGCAAAGGAGCACAACCCTTATGTTTTCCTTTGTGGATCACTGTTATGTTCAGATAGCTCCTTGTAAAATGGAAGCAATGCAGAAAACTCTGCCTGAGATCTGTCTCTATTATAGCTACAGCTGCAGCCAGCAGGCTAGTCCAAAAGTTCATGGGCAATCTTTTAAGGCCCATGGCCTTTTTTGCACCTATAGAGGAACCAAGACTAGGAGACACACATTGTAGAGTACCTGAAGGCACAGGATAGCTCATTTTCAGCCCAGCTACCTAAAGTTTTAATGGTTTAAAGGTGTATTTGCAAGAAGTACAGGCCTTTTTTTACAAGTATCAATGAGACCAAAATGTCCTGTAAAATTTGAAACTTACTTTTGCACAGTTCTTCATGAAATGTGATCGGAATATGGTCTATTGATAAGACTACAATCATGAGGAATGGCAATCATCCTAAAAATTCCCTTTAATTTCTCACAGGAATTTTTTCTGTATTAATTATTCTTTATTCTAATTTGAAAAAGGAGAAAATTACATTTTTCTCTCCTCTGTCTCCATTTCGTTCACTGATTGGGAATCACACTGAAAATTAGACTGCTAAATAGTAAGTAGTTAATACATTTGTCAGGTCTTCCACTTTTTGCTTCGTACTTTAAAGCAGTCCTCTAAGGCATGCTGCATTTGAAAATCAACAACTACACTAGTATTTGTACTTTTTGCATAAATGAAGACGTGATGGCTGCAGATATACTACTTTCAGCTGAGAAACTTATTTGCTGCTAAAACACTTGAGAAGATAATTAGTCTTGAAAAGTCAAGAAAAAGATTTTATTTAGACATTAGCTTACCTCTGTTAGTCTTGCAAGTCTTGGATATGCCAAACTACAATGATTATTATCAGACCTTAAAGTATTACCTACTTACACTAAAATTAACAAAGATGACACAAACTGTGAATCGCTATTTTAATATTTCTGAACCATTATTAATTAATACCACTACCACCTACTCATTAGTTAGTAAGTACCAAATTTGATAAAATTGCTGGTTTGTGTCAAAGTAGCAATCCATAATAAAGAAACAGAGGAAATTAAAGTTTCAGCTATATTAGTTTAGCATGTGTTGCAATCTTTTTAAATCATTCTGCCATATTACTTCCATGTTTATCTAAATAGTTAACTATAATCATGAAAGGTCAGTGAAAGAAATGGATTCTATACTTAGATACTTGAAGTCATACCAGAGTTTGAGGAGTGCATAGCACTGAGTCAGGATTTTGGCTTATCTCTGCAATTGGCATTTTTACAACAAAGACCTGCATTTGGATCCCCATTCTTCAAAAAATCTAGTTCTAGACCCTTCTGTAACAAAATATCAATATAATGTCCTTCTATTACAGGCACTACAGAATGCTCCTATTACAAACAGATGGGTTATCTAATACTTATTAGTGCCTCAACCATGACATTTTGCTGCTGTTAGAGTATAATCTATCAGGAAGAAGAACTATTTGTTGCCCGTCCAGCGCTGCAGTAATTGATTCTCTACAGATCCTCATTAGAATGGAAAATTACAGCTGTGAAGTTTACAGGATCCTGTCAGGTTCCTCTCTTCTATCTGTAGGAATGTCTTAGTTTCAAGAAGTGGAAGCACCCTTTTCTCTCTTTTCAAAATAAATGTTGCATGGTTCTAGGTGAAGGACATGGGCATTGGAAGAAAAGCATGACATGGCTGGTAACTTAGTAATTTTTAACCATGGTGGAAGTTTTTTGCTCTATACAGCCATGCTTAATGCTGTGCTAGTAGCTAATTTTAAAAACTAAGTTCTCTAAGCTCTACACTTTACTATCTTGCTTTACTTTGCACTCATATTTATATAAATATAGCCAACCTCAGGATCTAAACAGGTTAATTAATATTCACTAACAACTCAGAGCCATATTGATAAAAGTACACTTTGTTCATTTATGCTTTTGGTTTTTCTGGATGGGGTTTATTCTTACATGGCTGATACAGCAGAAAGAACCAACGCCAAGAATCACTTACTGTTAGAAGTGTTGGCATGTGATTTTATGAAAGGCCACAGGAATTAGGGCATTTCTTTCCTTCTGCAGACTATTTTGTGAAAAGGGAGAGAAAAATAAGAAAAATTAGAAATTCTTGAAAAATTGAAAGTCAGAACTCACGGGGTTTCACATTATTTTCCTGCAGAGAGCAAGAAAATTGGCCCTGATTTTTTACCACTGACATATTATACCATGAATCCATAGCTGTTAAAATTTAGCACAAATCTAACTCAACTCTGCAAGTGTGAACAGTGGTTGCATGGTGGTAGAAGCAAGGTTAAATGTTAACTATAGTCCTCTGTGCTAGAGTATGTTTGTTCTCTAATGGAATCACTTGCTTAGTCTCAAGTGTGGCCTGAAGAAGAAAGGATGTGCGGGGAGAATAGGTGTCTCTCAGAACACACAAATAAATGAGAGTTTTGTGTGTATAAGGTGGCTGCTCTTTGGCTATTTTCCTGTAATCAAACTTTAAGACAGTGGTAACCACAGAATTGTATTTCTGTGGCATGTCTCTTGGCTCTCCCTCTCCCTGTAGTGGTCTGTATTTATAATGGAAAATACAGATCACACAAAGAAGTTTCCATAGATTTGAAGAAAGTTCCCTTGTATGACTAAGTAGTGTGAATGGCCAATAACATGCCAGTGTTAGGCCAGACCTATGCAGGCCAAATTCAATCTGTATGTGCAACATCACTAAAGCTGATGGAGGTGGTCCTATTTACATAGTGCATGCACAAGTTTGAGTCTTCACTGCTCCTGGCTGTTACTCTGCTCCTTGCACTGAAGTTGCCACCCCTGAGGCAAAGCTAGCAGAACAAGATGGGTGAATTTGTATCTCTGCTTATATACTTTCCAACCCGATGGGTTGCAATACAATGCAAACTCAGCTTCATTTTTCATGTAAATTAAGATGTCACGTTTGGAGTGACTAGAGAGAGGTGTGGATTTTTACCTTTCCGCTGTCCCTACTTAAGGGGATAACCTTTTGCAGAGACAGGTAACTGTTAAGGGCAGCGACACTGATTTGCACTAATAAACTTGCCAAGCCTTCTCTATCCAAGCTGTAAGTTTGAATTTTGCTTTTTCAATATTAATGGATCTTCTATACATCCTCTCAAAATTAACAAGAACAAATAATACTTTTGCAATTCTTAAGGAACAGTTTTTAGGAAACTCCTAGCTGTTGATGATTACTAGGATGCCTGACCTTGGATTTATATCTAAAACTATTAGAAATTTGACTGTGTCTAATTGCCACTTTAAGTGATAGTCAGATCATCATATCTTGTATATTTAGCAAGTCTAGGTTTTTGGAAGCTGCTTGAGATTTGACCTTGTGTAAATGCTTTTTAAATTACTCAGAATCATTTCACAAATCTAATTACCATGTGATAAAACCACTTCAACTCACTTCATTTGACACTAGTCCATTAAAGTAACCCATAAAGTTTTATTTGTCTATTGTTAGATGTTACTGACTGTCATTTCTATATGAAGAAAACTTCAAAAAGAGAATCACTCTAAACAGAAATTACAAACCAGTGTATCATACTCGGAGTATATAGCAGTATTTATCTTGGCCAGCAAATTGTCATGTGTCTCTTCTAAGTAAAAGTAAGCCATGCTCTGGAAGGAGAAAGAGAAAAAGAAAATCTGTGCTATGCTTTAGGAGATGCCATTTAATCAGCTAGACCAGTTAATAACATTTGCTGCCTTTTTTATTTGTCAAGGGCTCAATATTTTTTCAATATGAGGTCTGCTTCAGTGTGCTTTAAATGGCAGTTTATAATTAATGGTACTTGAGTGTGTCTCTTATTTCCAAAATTCATACAACATTCTTGGTTACAATTTATACATGATTTTAAAGTATAATTAACGTTCAGCTTTACAAGATATATGCAAACAGATATGCAAATTTGGAAATAAATATGCAAACATATAAAATGTTGTTGAATTAAGTAGTCCTTAACATTTTTAATGAAATCAATATTTTATTCATATTTTGCACACAATTTTGAGTACTTCGTGATTTGGTAGTTCTCAGACTTTCACGGACCATGTCTGCAGATTGATTCTCTTATGGCTCATGTTGTCTTCCAGTCTCCTGAACCTCATATTTTCATTATGGAAAACAGGAGCTAATCCAAACCCCTCTAAATTATTGGGATTCTTTTCAGTTATGCCGTGTGGATATTTGAGATAGTAAACTTAGCATGTTACTGAAACAGTTGAGAATAATCTTTATAAAAACTTTATATTGAATCACATTAAAGGTCTGTCTAGCCCAGTATCCTGCTTCTAACAGTAGCACCCCCCCCCAAACCCTACCTACAGAAAAATACGAAAATATACATAAAATATATCACCTATATGTTTTTCTAGCCTACAGCCACTTGTGAGTCAAGAAATGCTTATGGAGGTTTCTATGCAGTTGGTTACACTCCGTGGAATTCTTGTATATCTATCTATCTATATATATAAAAAAAAATAGAATACATATATATATATATATATTTATTTTTTCTGTCCCTGACCATGTTGGTGGCTCATCAGTTTACCAGTGTCTTTCTAGTGGTAGAGATCCCAAACCCAAATACAATATTATAGATGTGGTCTAACAAGTGATGAGTCTCTATTCCCTCCCTCAGTCTGCTGATTATGCTGTTAATACAGTCCAGGATGGTGTGGGCTGACTTCACTGCCAGATAACACTGCTAGCTCACTGCTGCAGGCAAGGACACTGCCTCCACCTGCCCCAGGGAGAGGACCCTGGCAATCCCTGCAGCCCCAGACCTGGAGAACTGCATCCTCCCTCAGGAGCTCATCTGAGTTAAGACCTCTGATGTGCTAGGGATGGTTGCTCCAGCTGGTGCTGTTGTCCGTATGGAAACCAGTCCATTCCTTCCTACCACGTGACAGTGATGGCTTTTTGAATATTCTGTCTTCCCCTATCCTTGCCACTACCCCCAAACATGTGACTCAGTGGCCTGGTATTTTCTTTCTCTGGATGCAGGAGGCTACTTTCACTGCTACACGGTGCTGGCAGCTCTCCCTTGTATAATCTTATCAGTAAATTTGCTATATGATTCCTGTCCCTGAATGCTTGGTTGGCCACAAACTTGATCCCTACCAAGGAAATGTTATCTCAAAGGACATGTAGTTAAGATACCCAGACAGTCAAGGTATAAAGATGTACGGAATTTTGTATTTAACTGATAAGAGAGAAAATCCTCAGGGATCCTGAGAGAAAAATCAGGGTTCTGGCTGTAGTTGCTAGTAAATAACTAGGTATTAGTACTGGGAGACAGATAGGTGCTTTGCTGTTACAACAGATATATATGTTGTGATAATGTAGCAATAGATTGAACTAGGAGGTCAAAAAATACTGGTACTTCAAGCTATACCCTTTATAGTGTAATTATGTAATGCACGCTGAGGAGAGGCACAGGGAACAGTTAAAGCATTTGATGTTATGAAGGCCAAAGGCTGAAGTAGCAGGCAGTGTGTAGAGGCAGGTTTCCATTCTGACTTCATTGCCATCCAAAGCATGCTTTAAGTTTTCACATTTTTGAACTCCTGAAAGAATGTTACAGAATTTCTGCCACTGCAGAAATTGCTGAAACTAGCAGTTTCTTCAGGCACTTAGCTAGCAAAGCCCTTTCCATCTTGATTTTGGTGTTAGACAGGATGGCTTGGACAAGCATTGACTTAAACTGAAGGAATTTGAATACCTGAGCATAGAAATGTAGGGTGGATAAGTGTGGCGAAGAAAATTGCATTCAAGTCACAATGTACTATAGAAGGCAGGAGGCGTACCGTATTCAACTTACAATCTCAGAACCTGAACCAACATTAAGCTTTACAACACATCAGGTACTATGGATCCCACAAGATGACTATCAGCCAAAGAGTAACTGTGGTTTCCTATCCTTGGTTTGCAAGATTACTAATCAAGATGGCATGTCTAGGCTTTAAGTCATTTAGGGTTACTATATAAACTTACATACATGAAGAGCCATACTGAAGTCTATGTTGTTGATTATTTAAGACTTGCTCATTTTAATAAAGTTTGTAGGATTGGTCCCTTACATTTTTTCAATAAAACCTAGAATATGTTTCATTTAGTTTACATCGGTGCACAAGTAATCAAAATCGTAATTATATCTCTAAAGAAACATCACTTAAAAATAGACATATGAATGCTGTTTTGATCATTGCAAACTGCTATTTGTGGTGCAGTGTTTTTGTTATGAGATGTGGGAAAATTTATCTGCCCTTGCAGGTGTGTACTTAAAATGCTATTTCAGGGCAAGTAGTGCTGTAGTATTTTTCTGAGAGATATTTATTTATTTATTACTACAGGTATAGTGAGTAAAAACCATACAGCTGCTTCCCTGTACATCTGTGGTAGTTTCAACATTTTTAGCGTATAATTGACTGAAACAAGTAAGACCTGATGTACTTAGCAAAACAGTGTTCAGAGCTATGCAACACCCTCTGCCTTCATACCAAATAACCTTGGTCTTTAAAAGACTATATGTGTGCAGTCACTCAGTTGCATATGCTTTTTATTCTCCCAGCATGTTTCAGGGCTGGTTTCTTGCAACATTTTGTTTCTGTGGGCTGGATTTCATTTCAGCTGATTGCCCGATCCCCTCTTCATTCTATTGTAATTGTTTTTTTGAATTATCGTAAATTCTCCAATGGATTTATGACAATCTGAAAATTAACAATGGGCCCTTAATTGCACAGGGCTATGTGATTCACAAAGTCCTTACTTGACTGGTATTTCTTTTCCCCTCGCTTCCAGCCAGGCAATCCTGTGTGCTTTTTAAACCAGTGTAGAGGCAGTAAAATGTGTATACATTGAAACTTTCCCTTCCTGGCACTCCATCACTTGGAAAGCAATCTGAGGCTTTTCCATAGGCTGATGTATTGGCAGTAACTTATAAAACCCCAAAAATATGGAAACATGATTTTTGATTATGCTATAAATTGGGATTTTTTCCTTCAGGCAGGCGGAAGGACATGCCAGCTGGACTTTATATTTTGGCTGTTAGAAAGCTTTAGGAGCCAAAATTATAATTAGCTCACTCATATTGAAATATGTTCTCCCTAGCTGTATTATTTTTTTGCCAGAGCCTGATACAATTCCTGAAAGATGCAGTTTCCCTCAGCACAGGAAATATGCATCATGTTGTTGGCATTAACCAACCACCTGTGCAGTGGCTGGTGCAGTGCTTGCACAAGGAGGCAATACATCTGCTACCTGGCATGTTACAGGTATGTGTCTGTGTTGCAGGGACTGGTGTAGAGGGCATGGACTGGCTCTTTGACTGCTCAGTACACTAACTGCAGGGATCTACATTCTAGGCAGATGGCGTATGAATTGCTCAGAATTGCAGGAAATGCTTCTGAACACCAAATTTGAAGAAAAGCAGGACTAGTTCATCAACAAACCATCAGTGCAAGAAAGTTGCTTATATTTCAGTAGCACCTAGTTTTATATGTTATAAAGTGGTACCTAAGAGATCCAGTTGAGATCCGGGTACTACCTGTACAAAGTGACTATTGCACACTTTAATTAAGTGGTGGGAGTGAAGGACGGGTAGGCACAGCTGAAAGAAACATTATCAAGGGGCTTTGACAGGAAACATGGACTACAGCACAGGATGCAAAAATCTGCCAGACATCCTGAGTGCTTATTGGGGCAACTAAAATCTCACTAGGATAGTTGAGCAGGCCAGTGAGAGTAAAGCTAGTCTGGGAATGTTTTCACTCACACCCCTCTGTCACTCTTCTAGTTTTGGCATAGATGTGCCCACTGTGAGAACTGGTCCATACCTTCTGTAGCTCACCAGAGTTGAGAATAGGAATGAAGGATACTGAGGCAGAGAGTCAAGTAGTGACCCTTTCTGATTTCATAACAAGTCAGACACAGCAGGGCAAACAGAATCCAGATTCTTCTGTTTCACAGTTCAGTGCCATCCAACAGTTCATTTCAACTTGAGCTGAAAATGTAGCTAACTTGTTTCCCCCCACTGTTCGGACTATGTATTTGCAAGCTGGATGCTTCACCATATTAGAGGTGGTAAAATGCTTTCACTGAATAGTTCTCAGATTCTGTGTTTGGATGATTCCTTTTACTTGTATTTTTTTCTATCTGTGTTCTGGCTGCTCACCAATTAATGGGGCAGTTTCTCATAATGAACCCATTTTTGAATTCCATTTTGGATATTCATTCGATTACTATGATGATTACATACTTGAATATTTTGAATCCTTTTTTTTTTCTTCTTTTGTTTTGTATAATAGACTCTTTTCTGACTCTCCATTTTACTACTTGCTTCCCAAAGGAATATAAAACTTTCTTTAGGAACATCATTTAGTTTGGGTGAGAGACTGAGATAAGGTTCTAGCATGGGGAAAGATGAAGAGGGAGTATTCAGACTACAAGATGTTATGTCCATCTGAGAGCTGTGCACCATTCGCAGCTGTGGATTTAATTAGCTAGCTCTTCCAGATGAAGGGGCCAGGCAAAGGCAGCCGCCCCTGTCGCCTTGAAATCGGCAAGGTATGTATTCACGTTACGGCAGGGGGCTCCAGAGCAGCAGAGAGATTTCACTGAACAGCAGCCAGTCACCCCGCAGAACTGAAAGGCATTTTAAAGAGTACTAAAAAGATTCATTTTATTTCTTATTTCAACATAAAACCCTATAATATGTCTGTGAATTGATTAACTCATTATATGGACAGCCTCTTTTCCATTTGAATGCCCTTACTGGTTTTGAAACTGATTCCTTGCAGACATAAGAAGCACACGGAAGATAACATTCTTGCAACTACAGATCAGTTTGGCTATTTTGGTAGACAAAAAGGAGAAATTCAAAGCTGGAGTAGAAGGAAGATCTAAAAATGAATGGACCACTTACCTTGAAGTTTTAAGGCAAGCTGTTAATGTTACTCTATGTGGCTGAGAGTAATCCACCAAGTTTTTTTTCTGGATATAAGACCTGATGCAAGTTTCTCTCCTTAAAATGCTCTTTGTTTTTCATCTGTTGAAAAATGAGAAAAAAAATTATAATGCTTGAGTTGAAAACTTTCTTACTAATATTAGTAATATTCAAAGGGGCAGTTTAATGCAGATTTGACTCCTTAAGTAACAGACATCTGTATCTTAGTTTTGCTTAGACCCTTGTATTCGTGCTAATCTTAGTTACCACCTCTAACTCTGCTTTCTTCACCTAAGAAGAATGAGTACTTTAGAGTATGCTACTACCAGATCATACTGAATCACTAAACAGAATAAAATGATTAGAACTAGAACTCCAGAAAGTAAGCATAAAGTTGTATTACTTGAAAATTACTGTAGTTTCCATGGTGAAAATTTAGAAGGATTCTAATACAGTTTGTAACATCTATAAAATGTATTATTTTGATGGACCATTTTCTGTGTTTTGAAATCAATTAAACATAAATGATGGAAAGGTGGTAACAAATATGAACAGGGTAAAAACTTGAAAACTTTACTGTTTGAAAAAAAGGGGAATATTCAGGCTTTCATGCTTCGTGTTCTGGAAAGTACTAGTAGCTGAACTGTAAAATCTTAATTTTCCTGTAAGTTATACAGTTATGTACTTGCAAAGGTAGTATTTTCTTTTCCTCTTTAAAGCTGGATGTGTATTATGAAAGCAGTTGGTTTCCTCACTTTTTATTGGCTTATGTCTTAACTTAGTTAAACTTTTTTTTGGAACTACCTTTTCATTCAAATGCATGATACCACAGTAATTATCTTCGTTGTTCAGATTTTGATAGGACTGCATGTTGCCAAAGTAATTCTGATTATGCTTTCAGAAATCTCCAGCAAGCAAAATTTGTTGGTAGCAAATATCTGGGGGTTTTTTTTTTGGATGGGTGGGGAAGAAGGAAATACATGTGTTTGAGGAAAGCAAGATGTGCTTCAGACCTGATTCTAGCACCTTTGTTTAGTATAATAGTACTGATAAGCACTGTTTTGTTATGTCCCTAGTGATTTGCTACAGAACAGCAAATGTAAATAAAGATCAGTAATCCTATCAATTTAAGTGCAATGCTAGGTATTTGTCTTGTTTGATTCTTACCTCTTGTTTTTATGTATGTAAGTCAAGGTGTACAAAGAAAGCAGAAGTTTTGCTAAGGCTATTTCATCTGAAGTGAGTCTGGCTTTGAGATTAGGTTTGCTTTTTGAAATTTGTCTGCTTTGCTGTCTTTGCCTAGAGAACCTATAGTCCCAAGGCTACTCTTCCAGCTAAGGATGACTCTACTGTAGCAGTTAACAAATGTTTTCGATGCATGGACTTATTTCTTTACAATAGACTTCTCTTAATTATCTGTTGTGGACCCAGGGGCTCCACGGGCCTCAAAGTAAAAAGCACTGTACTGCTCTAATATTTCAGCCAGATCATCTGCAAACCCTGGTTGATGATGACTATGTCATAGAAGCCAGCAGGAAGTCTGTTAGGCTTCCCTCAAATATAGGTAGTTAACCATTAGCAGTTACCTAATATAGCATTATATGTCTACGGTGAAAAAGAAGCTAGAACTTTGTTTGTGTGGGAGAAAGTAATGTAAGAGTGAATACTGTGACACAATAAGGGTACAACTTCATACCTGTACAGAAGTTCTCTGTATCATTTGATGGCTTTAATACAAGGAAGTGGCTATGTGGAATAACAAACTGTAATTCCTCTGAACTTACTGTTGAATAAAGAATCCTCAATACCAAAAAAATAAGACCCATGAATTAATGAATAAGCAATGAGCTGTCAGCTGAAAAGAAGCAATGAAAAACTAGAAAGAGAGAGAAAAATGAAGAGGATTAGGTGCCAAAAAACAAGGTGCCAAAAAAATCAGGGTCTGTCAGATTGGTACGAGCAATGATCCCTAGTTCCTCATTAGTTCCATATACAGTGCATGTTGCCAGAGTCCTTTGGTCCTACATTAATTTACAAAGTATTCTGATAAACAATTTATTCTTTCCACAAGAAGTGCCAGTGGAGACAGGTAAGGGAGGAAGCCATGTATAGGAGCAGTCATGTAATAAAGGCACAAAATGCAACCAGGGTTTCTAAAAGTTTACTGAAATACGGATCTCATCTAATGCAATGATCAGACCAACAGTCATTATTCTTCCTAGGTCTTCTATAGATCACCAAAGAACATAATTTTCTAAATTCAGCAGTTATTTATATGTGATACAATATTACAGAAACACTAAATGTACTTCCTTGTTTTTATACAGTACAAGTGATACTGAGAAGAAACCATGCAATTATCCAGCTGTACTTACACCATTAGGGAGTTCTTTCTGGATCACAGGTAAGTCAGATAAATATTTTGGCTTTGGGTCTATGGGTACAGAGCCTGTGGTCAGCAGTTGGTATTGGGCATGCAGCTGCCTACTTTATCCATTTTTATGCACTAACTCATTTCCTTGACGTAGAGATTTGGGGACGGGGCAATAATTTCATAAATTATAAGCAAAAAAAAATAATCTGTTTCATCTACTTCATTCTGGATAGCCATTGCATAAAAACTGTCAAAAACATATTGCTCTGGGTTCATCCCTGCTGCAGTTCCATTGATTACAGTGGAGTTAAATTGAAGATGAATCTGTCTGCTCAATTTAAATCTAATGATTGGTTAAAAAGTCAGGGGGAGCGCCCTGTCTAAATCCAGTGCTGTTTTATCCTTGTGTCAGCGTTTAATTCCATTTGCATATAAGCCTATTTCCCTTCTCTAAATTTAATTTGTTAGAGCTTGGCCCTCAGCAACAACAGCAACAACAAAGTAATTGCATGCAGTATTGGGCAATGGTGCCAATACAGCATGTGCTATAAAAATGTCTCACACAAATTTATAAAATGTAGTTATTAGTGACATTCTGCCTGGTAACAGCAGTATCTGGATATCTGGAAAAAAAAAAGCATTGAGCTACCTCATGGACATGTGACATCTAATAACACACATATGAAGAAGTTTTTTTTAATATCAGCTATTAACTGTGGCCATTTCACCAAAGGAAATGAGATATCCATGTCTTATATGACCAATAGGAATCGTCCTCGAGTTTCATTGAGAGGAGATGAAACTGGCTGAGGCTTAGTTCTTAAGCCGCCCTAGATATCATCGGTGACTTTGCACAAGGTACTTTTGCTGCGTGACTTAGCAGGCTTGTTTTAAACTGGGGAGGAGTGGTTGGCATTGTCACAATATACCTTGTTTGTTTAGTTGCTACACTCCACTACAGTACTATTTACTATGTTCTCATATCACCTAGCTTCAAAACGCTCAGCCCAGTCTTCATTTAGACCTTTCATGTGGCCATATTACAATGAAAAGATTTGTCTTGGTGAACTTGACCTAATCAACTGTCATTCCAATTCAGTTGTTCTTCCAAAGGTAGTGCTACCTGCCTAAAGTTTATAGGATCCTTTATTCTCATTTTCCCTATCCTGAATATTTGATCGCACCCAAAGGGAAAACCTCCAAATCAAAGCATTTCTTAGGATTAATTTGAGTTTCTCTTTCTGCTTCAAAAATTAGCTTTTTCATCATACATTCTGATGCATTAAAACTAATCATGGTAATAGATTCTTATGTCTTGTCACTTTTGCACAACTTCATGATCTATTGATAAGAGGTCATTTTAATTTCACCATTTGTGGAAAGCAGAAACTGATGCCAGGATGTAAAGATACTGGCCTGTGGCATTGTGCAATATTGTGCAAATAACAGAGCCTGGAAGAGAAGCCAGATTTTCTGAATTAGAGCTGCATGCTCTGTGCCTAAGGCCATGCTATACATACAATATAAGCTCATGGAGAGTGGAAAATAAACACTTATCTTCCCACTTTCTGATCTCTATGTTTAGATAAATCAGGTTATTTCATAACATATCAGGTCTTTTTGATACATATTGTTCCTCCTATGGACAGAAAAGCTTACTGTTACCCTTGTTACTTACTCCCATTACCTCTTAATGCACTTGCAGCCTATCCTCAGTAGGATTAGAAGATACTCAGGACCTTTCAGGAGGCACTTACCACTTTACAGGATTAGGATAAGCCTGCCTTTGATGTTTTTGTGATCACACCCATCTGTCATAACTGAACATGGAGAATTAGGCTTTATTTTTATTTAATGTTCTAGTTATGTTTAAAAGGTCAAATATAAAAATATATTAAATTATTTTTCCCAATTTGCCTGCTTTTCTTTAAAACATCACTGAGAATATGTTTCTTTTTAATCCATATGCTAGCATTTGAAAAGTCAAAAAAACCCACAGTTATTATCAGAATCAGCAAATAAAGATGTGGTTTCACCTGATTTTAAGTTTTAACAATTGTACTCCATTTCACACTCCTTCCTCTTCTGCCATCCATATATTCATTACAAATGTCAGATAAGGCTAATCCTTCA
This sequence comes from Haliaeetus leucocephalus, assembly GCF_000737465.1. Taxonomy (NCBI): domain Eukaryota; kingdom Metazoa; phylum Chordata; class Aves; order Accipitriformes; family Accipitridae; genus Haliaeetus; species Haliaeetus leucocephalus. Next base: position 15,305,382 of record NW_010973284.1, on the reverse strand, counting down.
TGTGACATTACTACAGATGGTTACATAGGGGACTTAAACCAGATGCTGATAGTCTGGATAATCTGGATAAAAGCTGGTAACCTAAGCTAAATCCATTTTGTGTATTACTCATGCTAACAGTTAAGATATGTATAAAATCTTTATTTCCCTTTAACACTTTACATAACTCTTGCTTTCCTCTTTCTATACTTTCAAGGTTTTTATTTTGGAGAGGGTTCTTCTACGTCTCCCACTGTCCTACCTCAGGTAAATCATGCATGCATGTATGTACATAAACAAGATATGGGGAGGGGAGAGACGCTTTCTAGATAAGAATGAGTACTTAAGTTTATCTTTTGTTTTAAAATTCCCATTGGGTTGAAAATTGGCACTCTTCAACAGGCACACCTGAAAAATAACTTTAATTTCTTTCATATGAATAGGTTTAATGGAAGTATTAGCAGGAAAAAAATAACTGCATTCTGTACTTTCGAAGAGTCTTTGAAGTTCAATGGTTAGTACAGGAGCTGATAGGAGTGCCTTCTGGCTGAGTGGTCTAGACCTCTGACTGGACTTGAGTGTTTGGAACCCATTTTTCTGTCTACTCAGGAATAGAAATATCCTATCTTAAATTGTATTTACTCTGAATATTATGTATACCTTTATTCAGAAGACTTTCTTTCATTTAGTAATGGTGTTTGTGTTCTGAATTGGGGGATTCACAAATTCTAGTCTAAGAAGAACTCTGTGTGTGTGTGTTAAGCAGCCAATTATTTACATGAGAAATTCTGTGATATAAACATGCTTAACTACAGAAATGTAGACAACACTCAGCGTATGTGCCATATTATGTCGTATTTATTCCACTGATACATACATATTCCCGTGAAACAGAAGGATTCCAAGATATAATAGATTTAACTGAAGAATGCACTGACTGTTTAAATCGGAGAATGGGAGACTGCAAGTTTAAACTAATCAAAGTAGTGAAGTGTGGTTCTGACAGGGGCAAAAATATGATGATGGTTAGAGGCTGGGATCTCAGCTCAAAATGCCTGTAGAAGGACTCCTTATACCATTCCCCTTCACTTCCTTCTTTACCCCCCAGGGCTTCGGTGCTTGTGTTTAAGATGAAGTAGGACTGTGAATTTTTGTTTTATTCCTGGGTGGAGGACTCCTCCAGAGGAAAAGGGAGAGAGGAAAGAAATGTGCAGTGTTGTATCTGCTATCTGGATCCTTCCTTGCCTACCTATTACTACCACTGAATGCTGCCTACGGCTAGAGGACTTGGAGAGGAAGATACTAGGTTATTGTTTGCCATTTAATATAATGCTATTTTGGGCTCTTTCAGCTCTATTATTCTCTTATTTTTATTAATAGGTTGTACGTCTAAGCTGGTCACTAGTGTTGAAGTATAGGAAAATAAGTTTACCAAGAACCCAAGCTATTCAACTATCGTGTAGATTTTCATCTACAGCCTATCACACTTGAGATTTAGATTAGGTTATGTAACTTGAGCAGGTTCCCGTACAATAAATGAGCTAGGGTCTAATCTGATCTCCCTCTAATACAATGAGCTATGAGGGCAGTGGTCTGGAGCATGGTACATGGCAGAAAGTTTCAGTGATTCTCTTCTTACTTGTTTTGCCCCTGCTGGGTACTAGAGCAGCAGGTAAAGAAGTCAATGTCCCTGGTCAGCCTAAGCATGTAGAGTACTGAGGTTTGAATACCAGGATTTAATACTGCCTTCTGTTGCTAGTCAAAGCTCTCAGGTGGAGAACCCTCATAGTCTGCAGCAGTATATCCAGTAGTTAGTAATGACTACCTCTCTCAGAATCCTTACTGTGTCACTAATTCTAAAAGTGTATAGATCGCACTGCTGGCTTAAATTAACATAGTTCTACTGAAATCAACAGACTCCAGATGACTTACACCAGTAGGAAACCTTGATCCTTCCCTTCATGTATAGAATGATACAGCAGTGAAGTATACTGCTCACTATGGGTCAAATAATTCTCTGCAAATTGCTGAAAATGTTTAGAAGAGTAGTCTGTCATTACATCTTAGAGCATACTGCAAAGATACCTGGTGCAAACCTTCTGCAAGGAGATGAGTAAAGACATATTGTCCAGATATTTTCTGTCCTTAATATACACAGTGATCAGATACCATCATAATTGTTGTTCATTATGGGATCATAAACCTTTGTAGTGGAAGAGAGGGTAAATAATTTGGTCTGAAAGGTTAGCCAAAGGAAGACAAATTATTGCAACAGATGTGTAAAGGTGAAAGAGGTGAGTAATTACATGAAATGTTGTGAGCAAGGAAACAAACTCTTACAATTATGTGTTTTGCAGCAAATGAGGTCTTGGTAGGATGATACATATTACACTAAATATTATGATTAATAGTGATAATGTTATTTTAATGTTTGCGGTTATCAAAGAGTGGAAGCAATAACTGGATCTAATTGATAGCAACATTTGACTAACCTTTGACAATTACTTTTTTTAAATGTAAATTTTTAGATTGTGACTTGAAACGGTAGCAGTTCTATTGATTTATTTTAGAGGCTTACAAAAAAATTGAAAATAGAGTAACATTCTATTATTGATCATATAGATGTGGCTGGAAGACCTATACATGGGGCAGATATTTTGCTACCATCTGTTCCATGTTAGAGGAAATGTCCAATTCAGTGGAGCTATTTCTTTGCTGTTGTAGGCTTGGAAATGCCATTTCATCACTAAAAAGTCTTGATTCATCAAGATTGAAACATCGTTTCCAGAAATGCTGTTTAGTGGAGTGTGTAGGTATGGAAATGATGTCCTAGTGTAGAGAGGGTCCTGGGTTATGGGTATTTTATGATCCACATATCTCTAATTCTTCTCTTGCTTTTGAAACATAACACATGTTCTAGCTGCACTGATATGGGTTCTTGCTTATTATAGTTAATGGATTATTCATCCTCTTTGTCCTTGACATAATCCTAAGTATGTGCATAAAACTCAGATCATGTTGCCCATAAAAACCAATCAGCCCAGAGTTCTTCTGCAAGGTGTTGAACATTCACCCAGAGCAGATGGTAAAGATAATGTTTAATAAAGAGTTAGAGGATTAGTTGGAACAGAAATAAGCTAAGAGAAAGGGATAATTTCATTTCATATGAAACTCCATGACATTTCATGCACCCAAGGACTGATTAAAATTATGCCAAAAGCTGCTCTTTTTGGCCAGTTTGTCCTAATACTGACCCTGCTTATGTTGTCAGCTGCTGTATCTGCATGTGTTATTTTACCACTTTGTGAATAACTCAAAAGAAAGCTCTTCTGATTCTCTTGTGGCTGGCAAAAGTAATTCTTGATTAAATAAGAACAGGAGAGGTGATAGGATTCTGTTAAATATGTTGAATATATTTAAGCAACTGATATCTCAACCAAGGTTTAGAAGAAAGGTTTTATAGGTCATTCTAAACATAAATTAATTTTAAATGGTAGTTTTCATAATGTGTGGAGTTAAGCTTTGGATTACCTTGAATATTTATATGCTGAATGAAAAACAGGGCAGGGGATAGTCCATAAATAATTTTTAGTCTTGTTTTAGGAAAATTTATTTTTGCCATCAAAAAGGCACTAGAATAACAAAACCTACAGGTTTTGCATATTGCGTAATATTTGTAATGAAGGCCTAACCATCCTTTAATAAGGCTTAATCAAAGAAATTGAATAAACCAAATCAGACAGAAGCAAGTATTTTACAGTTAGGGTATATCTGGGCCCATGGTTGTCCTCTGGTATAACTTTTATAAGTTGTATAAACCAGGAGGAACATAAGTGCAATCTACTGGTAAACACAGTGTCCTTTGTTCTGAACACAAAATTGAAACTCTTTGAAGCTGTTCTCATAAACAAACACATGTGCTTAGGAGAAGACATTTTAGAATGGTTGGTGGGAGACAGAAGACAAGGATTTCTTTTAACAGTTATGGCACAAGAGTAGAAAAAGATCAAAATCCAAACTATTACATTTTTACTGAGACTCGGTGGTCACATAAAAACAGATGTAAGCATCTCTGGACCTGTTCCAGCTGAAGCTCAAAGCTCTAATCAGTCTTTAATGGTAGAGCACTGTTAGCTGTTTCTGTAATGCAAGAAGTAAAAAGTATTCTAGAATCAACATAATTGCTTTTGCACTGAAGTAGTCCAAAGCTGAAACTTTTGAAACCCTCTTGAAGTTTGGTGGCTTGGATAATATCACTACCTATTAGTTCCAGAATTCAGCTGAAATCTTCTCAAAATCTGCTTGGCACTTTCTAGGCATCTCCTGCTCTTAAGACAGTGCTTGGCTGTCTTAAAGGCCTGAAAGCCTTTTCTGCTGCTGATTTTTCCTACCTTAAATTGTGTTCCTGTTGCTTCTCCAGTTGGTTACTTTTGAAAATGTTTCATAGGGCACTTCAAACAGCAGAGTCTATTTAAAATATGGATGAACATAAAAGTAGCAAGACACTGTTAAGAATGAACTAAAAATTAATAAACCCTTATTTTCACTGAGAATAATTGTACTTATTTTATTACAAAAAGCAGGGTTAGATGAGTTGTGTTTGAAAACTACTGATTGTTGTCCAATAGTTTACTATAAAACTATCTGGTAAAATTATTTTTAAATTTCCTTAGGTTTGCTAAATATTTGTCCATACTTCATTGCAGCCACCTTTTGAAACCACAGTGGCAAGAATAAAGCTCAACAAGAAGTCCTGTCAGCTGATACGCAGTATCAAAATCAGATAATGCAGCTCAGCAAGAAGAGAGGGTCATGTCACACAGCTGAGATGAGACATAGTTGAGATGAGACATAGATAAGCCTAAAGCAAGTTATGGCTTTATCTCAGCTTAACCTTGAACCAGATGCCCTTTCCAAACCCCTTCTCCACCCCCCACCCCACAATGTTTATAGTGCACTACAGCTATGCAGTAACAAACAGCTAGAATTAACAAAACTGGAGATGGGAGTAAAGAGGCCTTAGAAAGCATGGCATTAAACTTATATTTATGGATATTTTTCATTCAAAACATGTTTTTTAAAATGTACAGATGGAAATAAATAGATTGACTAGATGAATTTTGAAGTGGAACAAGAGATTCAGGTATAAAAGGACTTTTTCTAGTTAGGACTTCATATTAGTTGAATAATGATCGTACTGAAATGTATCGTGAAACAGAAAATCCATTTTTTAAACTTTTTTCATGTTTTTCCATTTAAATAATACTCCCATCACAATAAAACCCAGAAATGATGATCACTGAGGAGTTGCTAGGTGTTTTAATTCTTTCCCAGATTGTGAATGATTAACATACAAGTAACTTCTCCTGGCACTGAGAATGTTGTTCACCTTCTAAGTTCCTTCAGTTACTCACTCTCCAGCCTGCCAGTTAGTGTGTTCACATCATCCTCAGTTACTCCTTTTCTTTTTCCTATCTGCATCTTTCTGTCTTGGCAGGGGAATGTCAGAAAACAAGCTTTGTTTGATTTCTTCTCCTTTGTTTTTCTCAACTAGTGCTTTTTCAAAAGTTTTCAGAAATAAAATGTGCGCTCGTTCTTTTTTATTCCTATTTTATTTGTATTGGTTTCCTAACTCGCATCCTCCAGCTCTAATCTCTCCTTTAACGGGGTGTCTGTGCTGCTTTTCTCACAAGGTGAATGCTTTCTTCATTTTTGCATCTGAATTATACAGTTATATTTCATTAAGAGATTTCTGATTTTGGTAGCTTTGGAATAAGTGAGATGCTACCACTAAGCGTACCGCATTTTGGATGCATTTCTTGTGTGCATAGTTACTGCTCTTGATTTGGATTAATAGAAAATCTTTGTCTCTGTAAGGCCCTTATATTTGAATGCATCATTTCTTCTTTCATTTTTAGATGATTGTCCAAAGGAAGATTAAGGTTATGCTTGAATATCATGAGACACTGATTTTTTTAACAGAAAACCTACAAATTATTGATTGGCCCAATATAAGTCTCTTTGGAACATACCCTTGTGAAGACAATAACTGTGATGATGTGTGCTTTTCTGTAGCAATAGTTTGATTGGCAAATGTAATGTTTATGCTTCCTAGTTACATCAGTGGGTTCTAATAAACAGATATCATGCAGCTACAGCAACCTATCTAATAATATTTCACATACTGCTTTTCCCAACAGGAAAGACAAGCCAGTAGCAGGAATACTTGTCACCGCTTTACGTTACAAATACTCTTAATTTTTATTTCATTTTAGGCTAGGGGAACTCCAGAATAATACAGTATACCACAGATGTCCAAAATTCAGCGTGCAGCTAATTTTTTTCTCTCTCTCTAACTTCTGAGGTCCCTGCTGAAGATTTACTTTAACTATCTTCCAGGATCTGATGGAAGTTCATACCCAAGACAGATCTCAGCCTGTAGCTGCAGTTCTATATCCAAAAGAATATCCACAATGACTCAGTTCCTGCTGCGAGATTATTGCTGCACCTGTGACTTCTTAAATTAGCCACAGCTGGACTAGCTGGGACCTACTAGCTGCCAGTGGAGAGCGGCAGACTGCTTCAGGAACACTTACAGCTTCTCCATCACATGCTGTTGAACTGAAAAAGAGCACTCAGGCAAGAGAAGGGCAGTGGCAAATTCATGTTCTCTTTCCTCTCATAGGAAATAACCCTTATTCAGTTTTAGCTGAGTCAAAGCCATGTTGTAACACCTATTTTCCAGGTAACCGCCTAAGTTTTTGCATACTGCAGAAAAATAATAGACAAACTCCCTTCTTAATTTGAAAGAATACCTCACAGTCACCTGGAAATAAACTATCATTTTTCACTACTTGTGGCTTCTACTTTCTCCAGATATGCAAAAAAATCCTTGTGCGGAAGAGGAACTGGAAAAATCCCATTATAAAAAAAGATTTGGAAGGAATGCTGTTTTTTCCACCCAGTAAATCTTCCGGATTCTTTAAAAAAACCCCACAAACAAAACAGAAGGAAGGAGTCACCCTTCTGTTATGCCCTTCTTTAGTTTTCCTCCTCTGGAAAACCCTGTAAAAGAGGAATGAATTATATGCTTTAAGGATGCCCTTGATTAGCATAATTAGAGAAGCAATTCTGCCTTCCTACTTTCTTCTGAGCAGCACCTATCACCTGGCTTGGCTTGGCTTGCCTGTGCAAGTCACACTGTTTGAGCTGGCTGCCACTTCGGGCAGTAAGAATGTGGAGAAGCTACATACAGGAAGGATTGGATCCCCTCATTTTCTAGTAACAGGATCCTGTCTTTCAACCTCCTTTCTTAACAAAAATATACAGATTGCTCCAGGTTTCCAGTGAAGAGTGGTAAGATACAAAATATATTCCTATTCCCCAGAGGTTAAATTAGTGGGTAGGAAGTGTTGTCTGATGCCTTGTTTGTTTGTAATCGCCGATTAAGGAAAATGAAAGAAATCCTCCTGTTTTGTTTTGAACAACTCTGTCCCCTTATGAATGTGGGCAGATGTTTACATACGAAAATAAAACCTATAATATTTCCAATACAAATAAATGCAAGTATTACACTTTTAATCTTTAGCAGATAAGTATTTACTGGGGGCCCAGATTCATTCACTTTCCTCAGCTGTGCTCTTGTTGATATAATAGAGCTGTTTGTGACACTAAGTGTGCTGGATTTGATTTTGCTTCAGGTTGACATTTCATGGCACTAAGCATGAAAAATTACATCCTCAACAAAGCCTTTCTTGGTGGAGCTCTTGGAGACAACAGTAAGACCTTCTCATGCTAAACAGAGCCTCTGTGATGGCTGGGTGGTTGCTTCATGGTTCTCTTTGAGTATTTGTCACTTATCCCATTTCCATCAGATGCTAAAAATGTGATGGAAGAGTGAAAAATGCAAAGGAGAACCACAAAGGCTATATATTTGCTTCATGTACATTTAAGTGGCATTATTTAAGCAGGTCAGCCTACTTGGAAGTCAAATTAAAAAGTGATTTGAATGGATGATGGCAAGAATAGGTATATCTATCATTGCTAATCTGGACTAGGATTTTCTCTCTATTGAAGCTACAGGAAGTCATGTAAATATGGAATAGTTTTCAAAATGTATATATTTATATATATACATGTAAAAAAAAAGTCTAATTGTCAAGCATGGTGGAAGCAATAACAACGAAGCCTTGACTTCATGAAATTGAGAGCCTTGGATTACAAATCAAAGTCAGTGGGGGCAAACCAGGAGTTAATGTATGGCAGGGTTGCTTAAGATCAAGAGTGCAGTCTGCCTTTTAACGGAATACTGTTTTTGTTACTGAGGCAGAGTTTGGTGATACCCACACACTGCAATGTCATGCAGAGAGAAGATAAATTTAGATTGAATGATTTCTCAGTTAAACAGGGACCAACAGGGAGTTTATAATAAAACAATTTACACTCACTTTGGAATATGACAATGGCAATTTTTCTTGTGCTGAAAACAAACCATTACCATGTATGTTTGTGACCCAGCAGGAAGTTTTCTAATACAGACTCTTTCCACATCTATTCAGTAGCAGATGTAATTTGTCCAACTTGTCTAGCAGTATATAATATCATGTATTATTACTACTGTCACATTTTCCTATGATGCTAAAATTCTGGTGAAAAATTTAAATTCCTTTGGAATCCCCCAGAAGTGACATATGTCCTTTAGCCTTGCAGGTTTAGCTCTTAATGAATTAGAGGCTTAAATTCACTCATCCGGTTTTAGATTTCATTAAAAATATTTGTGGTTTAATCTCTGATTCTAAAAAATTTATCAGGTAACATTTCGACATATATGATACCAGTTTTTCATTCACATACTGTAATGTAAATCAGGAGGAGTTCCTTTGTCAGTGCAGTAAATCAGGGTGAAAGAACGGACTTCCTTTTTACAGGAAATTTTAGTTGCATTTAAAAATGCCTGATACTAGAAGTATTGATACTACTTCTGTTTTATTTTAGCTGTGTCAGCAGGAGGAAAGGATGTCAGTATTCCTAATCTAAGGTCTGAGGTCCCAAGTTTCTGTCTTCAGTATGGATCCAACAAAATCCCATATAAGACTGGTACAGTCAGTAGAGCATGGAGACAGAGAATTGCTTATAAGACCAACTGAACTCTCAGGTGATGTTCAGAACCACTTTTGGTCAGATGGAACTATCATTGCTCCCTAGCATCAGGCAGAGATATTTCTAAGACTTCCTTGCTGAATAAGATGATATTAACACAGGTGATTCTGTACCAGAGAAACAGCTGGTATCTATAAGCACAGGATCTTGAAGAATTACCCATATAAAGAAAGCTCTGGTTCTTCAGTATAGGTGTGCACCATTGCTTTTATGGGAGAAAGGATAGCAGAAATTAATTGGAAAGTATTGATAATTGCACTGAAATTTCTACGTAGGCCCAATGGGAACACATTCTTCTCATTTCTAGATTCCCTTAATGAAAGTTTTATACAGACTGTAAAAATATTTTCCCCTTTAGAAGAATAGAGCCCAATTTCTTCAGTTCTTTCCTTCTGATTTTGTTTTTACTCCTGAGGAAATATTCAAGGAAAAGGAAGTGCTGGTTCTACTTTTATAATGGCAGTAGTCTCCTACCGTTCATCATGGGAAATCATTTTGGTAGTGGTGGAGAAATATCTAGGACAAGATAAGTAATTCTGTGTTTCTTCATTTTATTTTGTGATTAACTTTCCACAGGTGTAGCTGAGGGAGGAAAAAGCCTAAAATAATAAAAGGCAAGGATCTGTAATTAGATGAGATTGTCCATGGGAGGAAGAACAGGACACAGCCAGAAAGCTTGGAATACCATCATTCAGCTGTGAAGCGGAATGGTTGCCAAACACATTAGTAAATGACAATTTTCTTTGTAATTTTGAAATCTTAAAATTTCTGTTTGATCATTAGATATTGCTAAATATATGATAGGTGAATTAAAACATAATTTGCAGATAAATAAAAATGTAAAACTTTAACTTGTCTAATTGAAATTTAAGTATATATAGAGAGGTATTTGCAGATGCAAGCCATGCAAATCATCAGGCTAAAATAAAGGTTGCTTAGATCAGTCCAATTATTGAAATTTGATACAATCTTTTTGGAGCCAGATGGCCCCTGGCTAGGCAGAAATTAAGAAGATTGTATTAGGGTCTCCAGGAAAGAAATTATTCACCTGTCTTTGGATCCAGTGTAACTGAAGTGCTTGTGCTGTTCTGGGCATAGGAAAATATGGTTACTCTGGAGTATGTATTAGGTTATTTTGTTGTGTAGGAGAAAGGGTGATGAGAAAATTACCAACTTTCACAGCTGCCCAAGTCAGTAGACTTGGCAAGAAGAGAACATGTTTCTTCCTTTCATAGTGATCTGTGAGGTCCCAGGGGTCACTCTGCAGCTCTGTGTCACTGTGTCTGTGGGAGATTAAAGGGCATTGAGGGGGCAGATGAAAACCCAGTTTTTAATGTCACAAATGAACTTGCAGTTCTATGAGTAAGACTTTAAAAGGAAGATACCTTCTGTCACATGGCACTGTCTTGGAATCTATTTACAAACACCTTCTAGCCATGCATAACTGAATAACTCCCATTACAGTAAGATAATTGACAAGAAATTTTCCAAATTTCTGTGTATTAGATACTTACACCTAGTGTGGGAGAGAATTTCATCAAATGTAGGAGACTTTGAACCCTTTGTGGCACTTCCGTTTGTCAGAGACAATTCTGTTGCATCTGAAGACTTGTTCATTAGGAGGGTACAATTTTTCATTAAACAAAGACTGGCTGAGCTGGCTAGCAGTAAAAGGAGTCCAAATGGGTATAGTGCCCTTTTCCACTATCAGAGTCATGCAAAATGGGCTAGTATAACTGATTCAGGCTTGCAGATTTCTATACATTTGTCAGATACTGGCTATCCCATAATAAGAATAAGATGCTGTAGACAGATCGCATTACTGGATAAGTCAGACACCTTTCCTTGCAGGCTCAGAAACTTTCAAAATATTCCACCCTTCAATTGTAAAATCACAGGCTTCTAGAAACAAATTACTAAATAAATCTCCTAGTAGGTTGTCATATGTGGTGGGTTGACCCTGGCTGGATGCCAGGTGCTCACCAAAGCTGCTCTATCACTCCCTCTCCTCAGCTGGACAGGGGAGAGAAATTATAATGAAAGGTTCATTGGTCAACATAAGGACAGGGAGATCACTCAGCAATTACCGTCACCAGCAAAACAGACTCGACTTGGGGAAAAAAATTAATTTATTACCAATCAAACCAGAGTACGATAATGAGAAATAAAACCAAATCTTAAAAACACCTTCCTCCCTACCCCTCCCTTCGTCACAGGCTTAACTTTTCTCCTGAGTTCTCCATGTCCTCCCCCACGGCAGGACAGGGAATGGGGGTTGTGGTCAGTTCATCACACACTGTTTCTGCCCCTCCTTCCTCCTCAGGGGCAGGACTTCTCACCCTCTTCCCCTGCTCCAGCGTGGGGTCCCTCCCACAGGAGACTGTCCTCCATGAACTTTTCCAATGTGGGTCCTGCCCACAGGCTGCAGTTCTTCATGAATTCCTCCAGTGTGGGACCCTTCCACGGTGTGCAGTCCTTCAGGAGCACACTGCTTTAGTGTGGGTCCCCCATGGGGTCACAAGTCCTGCCAGAAAACCTGCTCCAGTGTGGGTTTCTCTCTCCACGGGGCCACAGCCTCCTTCGGGCATCCACCTGCTCCAGCGTGGGGTCCTCCACAGGCTGCAGGTGGATATCTGCTCCACCGTGGACCCCCATGGGCTGCAGGGGGACAGCCTGCCTCACCATGGTCTTCCCCACAGGCTGCAGGGGAACCTCTGCTCCAGTGCCTGGAGCACCTGCTCCCCCTCCTTCTTCACTGACCTTGGTATCTGCAGCGTTATTTCTCTTACATGCTCTCATTCCTCTCTCTGGCTGCAGTTTCTGTGCCACAGCAACTTACTTTTCCCTTCTTAAATCTGTTATCCCGGAGGCACTACCACTGTCACTGATGAGCTCGGCCTTGGTCAGCAGTGGGTCCATCTTGGAGCCAGCTGGCTTTGGCTCTGTCGGACGTAGGGGAAGCTTCTAGCAGCTTCTCAGAGAAGCTACCCCTGTAGCCCCCCCCACTACCAAAACCTTCCCATGCAAACACAATACATCATAGTAGATACATTTTTTCCCTCTGTGCATGCGTCACTGTAGAGCAGTATCTTCTCTGTACTCTGGTAGGTGACAATGGGCTGATCTGGTGGTGAGCTCGTATCATATTCAAATATAGCAACATCTTGATGATATTATCATGATTACCACTTTGCAATTGGTATGTCTTAACTCAGCACAGGAACATAACACTCCTAATGAGATACAGCAATAATTTGCCTGTCACAAAATGATCTTTTCCCTCTTAAGTGACAGTGTGTTGCCATTACAAACATATGTCCCCATTGACTAAAGCACTAATGAATACAGGTCTAGCATTATCATATTAGATATTTAAGCCATTTGATAAAATGTAGAACTCAATCTGGATCAAAAATATTCATATAGTGCATGAATCCTGGAGTTAGTTAAGGCAGTGAGTATATCTATTCTCTTTTTTGTCTGGCCCACAGGAGCCTTGAACTATTCAGGAAATAGATGGGGCAAATGAAGAGATTTTCAAAGGAGACTAGAAAATTTAAGCATTGCAGTCTTAATGTAAGTTTTCATAAGCAATTCCTCTTGGAAACTCTGAGCCATTGTTCATGTAAGGCTCAGTTTTGTACTCCCTCTTTAGGCTCCGAGCCCACAAATTTATGTGGGATTAATTTTAAGCATGTGGTCCTGTGGACTTCAATAGGGCTACTTAAGCCTGAAGTTAGGCACATGTGTAAGTGTTTTCAGAATCAGAGCTCTACTAGAGATTCCCATTTATTTTGATGGGAGTTTTGCCTGAATGCAGATTGAGCCCATGTGTTACAAAAGCCATTCTTTGATGCTCTAGTTGGAGTGTCGTAACTAGGGAGAAGTTAATTCAGTGAGATAAACGTCTAGTGCAAGTTTTCTATACTCAACAGAGGAAAATTATTTTCTTACTGCTGAATTTCCTTAGTGTAGTAGGTTTAAGTTTACTTCATAATACATGTAGTAACTGATATATAGCTTTATGTCAGTATTATCTAAACTCTGTAGTGTTGCTTTTGTATTACTCCACTTACTGTGTGATTGAAGAGATGGTACAAATCTTCAAAATACACATTTTATGTGTAGTGATATGCATCACTGTGAATTGTTTTATAACCATTGTATCATTTTAAAAAGCACTGTATTTCTTTGCTGTGTTGTGAGTTTTGGTCTTTTTCTTACAAAATCCATGAGGATGACTTTGAATACTTGAATAGCATAAAGCTATTGACCATTCAGATGTTTAGAATTGTGTTTGAATCATGCATGTAACTACTGGTCAAAATCTAATGCCATTATGTAGCTCAACCCCCCAAAAATTTGGAGTCAGTTTTAATAAATATTTTAAGATTAAGATTACCATTTTAACATAATAACACACCTCCTCCATACTGGTTTGCAGGATCTAATTGGAGACCTGGGCTTCAGAAGGTTGTACTAGTTTGTAGTAATGCTGTGCTTATTGACAGGAATCTAGATATTGCAGTCTCTGTTTGAATAAAACTGTTTTTTGAAGTAAAAGAGAATCTTAAGGTGCAAAACTTGATATATTTTGTGAATGGTGCACAAGAGCCTGTGAACTACTCTTCAGCAGCGCAATGTCTGTAGACAGAGGGCAGGGATTGATAGATACAGGATGTTGTGACATACTGGAGCCAATGTACTGGAGTTCCAGTGTGGACTTTTAACTACAGGACTAGGTATGATTTAACTGGTAAGATCATCCCCACTTATTTCCTGTCTGAATGCAGAAACTGATCCGAGTCTGCTTTTGAGCATGTTCTAGTGTGGGGCACATGCTCACTCCATCTATAGCCTATCTCTAATTACAGGGAGTGGTATGTATTACATTGCTTTAAAAACCACTTTAACAAACTGGCTTTAGCTCCACCAGTACTACCCCAGTATGTTGCTTTTAAAAATTAGAAATATTTAAGAAATTCTGAAAATTCATGTAACTGGCACTAGACTGTCACATTGGGTCTGTTCTGTAGCAGCAGAATGCAAGGTCAAGCGTGCAAACAGGAGTCATGAGATAACTCCAAGTACTAATCCATATGAAGGACAAGGGAAAGAGCACAATGTGAAATACTTGTGGTGGTTGATAGGAAGCTGTCTTGAATAGCATTTATTTTTCCCCCAACATTTACATGCTAACATTAAATGTGTTTGGTGAGATAGAATGGAGTCTTGGATGGCTCATAAACAATCTTTTCAGTATATAATAAAATACTATAGTCTTGTATATCTCAGATTCTCTTCCATCTGTTTTAGTACTGGTTTCCTATTAGTAACTTCACACAGGCCAGCTTACAGCAGTAATAATTTTTGGACAGTGCTAAAGTAAAATAGGTTCAAACTGGTGACACGGAAGTGAAAAACTGTATTTATCTGTGTCTCGACCCTCCATCAGCAGAGTTTATCCAGGATTAAAATTTTTTTACCAAAGACATTAGAATCACTTGAATAATTCTGATGTAAACTAAGTTTGGGTCATTCTTATTCTAACACCTCATCAGCCAGAGTAATGTGATGAAAAATGTCACTAGTCACTTTGGCTGGGAATATTAAGACAGCACTTGTTAAAGTGATTGGAAAACCTCTGATGTGTGTGAGAAAAAGAAAACCCATTCAATTTTTTCTGAAATATGCAGAGAATCTTTAAACTGCTCAAGCAAGGCTATGTTCCAAAATGCCAAAATGGTACGTTATTAATTTTGAGCAAATATGTACAAAAACCACACAGAAGGTAAGTAATGTAGAGCAGATAAAAAATATTTCTTTAGTAATATTACTTATTTCCTGTTACATGACCATATTTGTATTTTCTTTGTAAGCAAACCATTTTCTTTTGAAATAAAATCATGTCTCATACTTGACAAAATTTCTGTTACAATAAGATGAAAATGCATTTAAAATGCTACATGGAAATAATTTCTTTACAGTACCCCAAAGGGTGGACTTAGCTGGAGAGACTGAGGAAGAAAAATTAAATGCAAAACTGCATCACTGAGCCTAAAGTTCTTTTTATTTGGGTACTTAGTCTTTTGCTTCTGATACTACAAGCGTTTTGACTCAACCCACAGACTAGTAACTAGCATGTAGAAATGAACCATCTCTGAAGTATGTAACATTTATGCCATAAGGATAAATGTCAGAGATAATTAGCAAAATTGGCACAGCAAAAATTTTACATCTGTGAAAGCTGGAAGAATTTAATATTTTAATGATGTAATGATGTATACTGAAGTTCCTGTGAGTTTGAAAGTCTCTATTGAAATAGCTATTGACAAGTTCTTTTATGTACTCAGTGCACTACCCGCTCAGCAGCACACTGTCATTTTAGAGCAATTGCCCAGCAAACTTTTAAAATGCTGTCACAAAAAATTGCTAAAACAGAGGTAGCTCTTTAATTTGTCTGCCACTTTTTCTGTCACTCCTACTGCACTTTATGTTGAGTGCAAGGTTTAGCTGTCACATCTGAAGTTCTTCCACATATTTCTAGAGGTTGGGTTGAGGCCATGTTGCCAATTTGTCCTACAATGTTAAGGGAAGTTTTAAATAAAAATATTTTATTCACACTTCTTTTACTTGTACACTTTAATACAGAGGATTGGAAATTATTCCTTCTATAGCTGGGGAAACTGAGTTTCACTAGAGAAGATGATTTGTCCAAATCCAGCTGTTTCATAGGAATATGTGTAGGTGTATATATATATATGTATATATATACACACACGTATGTATTTTCCCTACTTGTGTATATATATATAAAAATATATATAAAAAATACAGCTGCTTAAGACTGGCCAGTAGTTGATGTTCTGTCCAGGTACAGGTTCATCCTCTGAAAATGTTCTGTTTACACAAGATGAAAAGGCTTCAGTGGGAAGTTTAAGAACAACTTAGCTCAGACTTCCAAGTGGCCAGGATGCTCAGCTGGGATGTGAGAGAACGCTAAAGGAAGAACTAGAGTATGTTTGTGTGCACTGTATTTTTGTAGTGGTCACTCGTTTATCCAGATATGAAACAGTAAAGCGTTTGAAAGCTTTGAATTTTCATGAGATGGGAAAATGTTTCTTTACAGTTCTAGATCCAGGAAGTTTCTTGCACATTAGCTGATCTTGTGTGATGCTGGAGGCAGGAAGGCAAAAACGTAACTCAATTTTTTGTACTTCTCTTCTAAAAGGCTTTATTATCTGCTTGCCTTTTTTTATGGCCCCTTCCAAGCAGTAAAGTTCCTTGTTGTCTTTCTCTCAGGGCAGAGCAGAGGTATAAGGCAGCTATGTCAGACAGCAACTTCTGCGCCAAGAAATGGGGAAGAGTTGCTTTAAGGCCACAAGATAGTTATGCAGGCATCAGACTTCCATGTGGTTAGCATTGGTCTTCATTGGATATCCTGAGATCACTAACAAGGAGTAAGAGGAAATGTCTGGGTCTGTTATCCTTCGTAGAAAGGGAACTCAACTATGGCATGTATTGCTGACTCTACAATTGAAATTGAGTGTAAAATTCTGAATTACAGCAACTTGATCAGCTAAATGCTGTTCCTGCTAGAAGATGGTTTCTGCTGTCTGAATCACATCACAATTGGAAACTCCATTAGGAGGAGACAGCTGAAGTTCATTATCACATGGATCATTTTTTGTTTTCTCATTCCTTAAACATAATTTTCATATTTAGCTTTCAGACTTTTTGAGGGTAAAATGGGAAAGAAAAAATTACTGTTTATAGGATTACTTTTAGATTTCAATGAAAAAAAAATTGCATTTTGATTTTCACCATCATTTAATTCTCTCAGGTGAATAGTTACAAAAATAAAAATACGAAGAGCCAAGTATTATATATACATTTAAATGATGGAAGAAAAACTTCTTATATATACATTTAAATGATGGAAGAAAAACTTCTTTTAACGTACACAGTTACTAACAGTTTACACATTTGACTGTAGGGGGAGTGAATATTCATAATAGCAGAAATTTCACAATATGAAACCGCATTAGTAGTTACTGACAATCTGTAGATATCAAAGAATGAGCACTGGCACATTAATAAGGAACTTAAAAGCAGTTCCACAGTCTAACATCTCAGCAACTATAAAACTACAACTTCTACGAGTCATATTTTTGAACTCCAAACTATCTTATAAAATTAAGCTAGAACACATTTTTTCTGATACAAATGAGTATATTAATTTCCATAAGATATTATCTCTTACCATATATTTAATTCAGATTCTCCTTCTACTCCCACTAAAATAATTGCTTACAATATACTGACTTGATTTTATATGGCTAATTAGAGCAGTGCATGGAAAAAAACAGGTTTGGAGGTAATACCGAAATTAAATATGGTAATCTGTACCTCAGTGCACATGTTTTGTATGAGCTTTAATTTGCTACATGAATTCTAGTTCTGCGTTTATAAAATGCCCTTGAAAGAATGTCTTATTTTTTGAATAGTTACACCATAGGGAAACAAATATACAAAGCTTTTAGCTATAGGCTATATTTGCATAAATTTAGGCAAGTAGTCAGTCTGAATATCCAACTGAAGATATACTTTTAAAAGATATTCTACATATAGTTGATAGGACTTTATGTATTTAAGATTTATGTTTAGTTACAATATGGCAGCCTTTCATGATAGGCAAGTAAATTTTAAACACTGAGGCATAAATAGTATAATAAACAGGCTGTGGTTTATCAGCTAGAGCACTGAAAAAGTAATTCAAAAGGCTCTGAATTAATTTCTGTATGAACTAGTAGCAAGTATCTCTGGTACCGGTCTACTTTACAGGTTTATTCTAGAAAAAAGCTGGCATGGCGCTCTCAGTGTAGCTGCCCAGTGCTGTGTATGTATTTTGTGACATGACTGCAGTGATGTGCAATTCCCCACATAGATTCTGGTAACCTCAGCTAAAAGTCTGGTAACTTCAGCTTTTTCAAAAAATCCTCACTGTGTAGAAAACTCTCCTTCCATGTGAATTCAGTTAAGATTCACTAATGATGTGGAGGAGGCAATTAGAAAATCTGTGATGCAGAGTATGTCCCAAATTCTACTTATGGTTTGTTACTAAGAAGGGCAATGGGATATGCATGACCGATACCCTTTTATGCTTTTTTCATCGTCAGGGTGGTCAAAATCTTCTCTTCTGTTTAAGCAGTGGCAGTAAATCCAGTATTGGGATCAAATCTGTGTGTGCAAGATTTGTTTACACACAAGTGCGTGTGTACAAGAATGGGTACAAGAACCTAAATCCTTTCTGGCTCGGGAACAGTATCTCTACTGGAGGTACATAGCCACATATTGTGGAATGCATAGGAAACATTGCATGGCATTCAAAATGCATCACTGAAAAAATTTACTTTGAAAGAGCATCTTAATTAATTTTTATTTCCAGTAGCTCTCTCTCAGTAATCAAGATCTTGTATGCTTTTGACGGAACACAGTATCACTGGTCAGAAAGTTTTTGATGAGTCTATGACTTAGACATTTAATAGTGTTAGAGTATTAACATTTGGGCCATACGTTATAGCTTCCTTTACCATCTTAAGAGGCAGGAGTATGCTCTGAGTCTTCCCACTAGCTTCACAGTAGAAGAACAGAAAACTTAGAGTTAATTTAACCTTCAGACTGTCAAAGTAAAATAAACAGTTTTTTAAATGAAAATAGCTAGTCTGGAATAGTTCACAGTGAAGAACTTCATTTTTTATTCATTCTCTTCATACAAGGTGAAGATCATACAAGTGAATGTCTAATATTGTCCCTCTGAGGGAGTGTCATTGAAAGTACCACCTAGAATTAATGGTTTGATGATGCTGAACAAGCTAGAGAAAATTGTTCCAGAATCTGTTTGTAGTGACAGGCCTATTTTTGAGTAAAGATTTCCCCTCTGGATTTTCTTCGTTCTATATAATACTGTTAGTACAATTAAATAGTGAGTTTAACTTTTTGGCAAAATACCCCTTCAGCAACAGCTTTCCAATAAGATTATTTTAATTGCCCATTGCTACTTGCAGTTATATGGAAGTTGGTATAGTGTGACAATAAATCTCCTCCTTTACTAGAAGAAAAAGCATGTTGCATAACCAAATGTCACCAGCTATGACTAAATACATGACAGTATGAGCCAAAGCCCTAGTTACGAGAATTGGAAGAAGAAATACAATCTCTAGTGATAGTTTTATCAATCTTTAAGCCATGGTCAGAAGTTTATGTGACACCTTTTTACCTGTCTTCTGCATTACTAACCTAATAAAAGCTACAGAGTGGCCAAATAGCAAAGAAAAAGGAACATTTAAAATATGAAATGCCAACAAAACAGACAATGTAATGGTATAAGGTTTGAAGAGGAATCCCACAGGAAGAAATCCGACCCAAAAGTATGATAGAGGTCCTGTTGGCCAGTCAATTTTTAATTTTTCTTTTTTAGAAATATGGCAGAACTCTTAACTGAAATTTATGGTCTTCAGGGTCAGTTAACATGGAAGACCATCATATATAATTTCAAGATGCAATGAAAATAAACAATCGGAGTGCTCAAAGAAAGCCTGTTTCCTAGCAATTACATTGACAAGTTAACTATGACTATAGAGAGAAACATGGCAGCTGAATGATAGAGTACAAAAGGGTCTAATACAACTTCCCAGATTGACTTAGCCTATGCCATTGGCCAGATCTACTGAGTGGCTCTGCAGATAAAACCCACAAGCTCCACTTAGGGACTGTAGAAATCAGGGGAGAAGGAAGAATGACCCTTAGTCCTTTCCTCCTGTTGCAATGAGAGTTCATCCAGTCTGTGAGTTTATCCGTAGTAAGAGCAATGTAATTTGCTTCTGCCTGAAAACTGTCAGCCAAGATCACGTGAAACTTAAAATGGAACAATTTCCTGCAAGAGTTGCTAAATTCTGTCAGTCTTTCTTTGGAGCGCTGGGGGACAAAACAGGGATGTGTTGAAGATCTGTATTTCACGATGCTCTCTGGATAGATTGTATGTAGATGCAATACTAGAATGTTTGGTTGACCAGAACATGGAATGCATAGGCATCCTAAGGATCAGAAGGGGGAGGAGAGGGAGAGAGGAAAGAAAGAAAAAATAAGCATTAATAAAAGCTGTTCCTGTCTTTTTAGATCATAGATTTATCCAGATACCACATCAGTCTCAGCACCTCTGAATTCGTGTTTCATTGAGGCGAGAGCTTACCTAATTAATTTCTAAACAATATTTTGGATGGAAAGGCAAGTAATTAAAACCACAGTTGTTCATGTTTAAAGATAAAAAATACCTGTACAAAAACATGCTGAGAATAGCACACTAGAATCTTTTTTTTCTGACTAAGATTGCTGTAGGGCATTAAAAACAATCACAGGACTTGCATCTGATACAGGGTCCTTTTAATTAATTAGTCAACAAAGGTCAGGTCTTGAGTCAATGCACTGAGTCATTGGACTGGACTGGACTAAATCTAATTATTCCCAGTCCTGCTATCAGACAAAGATTTTCTGATAATGACTTCTAACAGGGTAACAATGGTAGAGTTCAAAAAGAGGAGGAAATAAAGGATGATTCTTCAAGATAAAATCAGTTTTATATCAACTTATATTATTATCTGAAAACTGCAAGTACCATTTCTTAAATCAATCAAACATTTGCTTTTTGATTTTTAAAATCTGTGACTACTATCCCACTGAACTCTTCCATTTGCTCTCTTTGTAAAGGGTATCATTGAAGCCCATTGACATAGTTTTCAAACTTTCCACTTTACAGGGAATGTCACTGCATTTAGCCTGTAATACACTCTTGTTTCATGCACATTGACACTCACTCACTTTTCCTGTTGAACATAATTTACACAAAATAATGAATCATGATACTGAGGCTACAGAACTAATTCTGAATCTGTAATACCTTGCATCCCACCTTTGGGCCTTGGCTGGAAGAGAGGTCTGTCTGGCAGTTAGGAAACACACAATGGAGAGAATCTTGCCTTTAATTCACTAATTCATATGACCTTTTCTTCATACAAATTGGCATGGCTATCTGCCTTTCCTTCAGAAGCTCACACTAGTGCTCTTCCAGCTTGAAGGTTCACATGGAATCAATTTTTTTTTTTTGTGTCACCTGTTTTTGAATAATATGCTAAAACCCTAAGTTTTAGGGTTTTAAAAAATTTGGGAAATGCATTAGTTAAAAAAATTGGAAATATTTCAAAAAAAACCCCAACAAAACAAACCTCAAACTAATTGTACTGAGTACTGTCAATATGATGAGGTATATGCAAATTCTTCAGCTGTAGCTGTGCTACAGAAATTCTGGAGTGGGTGATGTTTGAATCACCAATACGTAGTACTACAGTTTAACTTCTAGCAAACATGTATTTTTAATATCAAAGTTTTTCTATATAAGCATAAGAAAATTTTGCAAGCCATCAAACTTCATTTTTTATTATAATTGTTTAAGTTAAAAATGACTGAACTAAACTTTTCCCAAACTGATCTAAAAAAAATAATAATTACATTCCTGGTTGAGTCCTTACATGCCAAGTTATAGCCTGATATAAAGTGTAAATATTTAGCTATTAAGAATTCCAGTAAATCTTCCTTATGACTCCTGGATCAAACCACGAAACATTTAAAAACCTTTCCTTTTGATTTCAGTTCTCCCATCTTTCCATGATTGTGACAAGTGATATACCTCTATGTCTGGATTCTGTGCAAAGCAGAATTGTACTAGCTTTATTCAGTGGAATTACTGGTTTTGCCCAGATATTTTATTGTGAAACTACAGTTAATTCCCATTTAATTACACAATGCAACCTAACTGTACAGTAGAGCTATTTGAGAATATTTTTTATCAGAAAACATTGAGCATTCATGGGAAAGTACTGAATATGTCAGTTTTGAATATTTTTCTGTAGGAAAAGTAATTTCTAGGCTGGACTGTGGTGGAAAGGATGGAGACTTGTGCCAGCCACAGAGAAATGCAGGTTTCTGTCCTGGGAAATGCATGTTCAAGTACCAGCTCTGATGACTGTGCAAAAAATTCTCAACAAATTTCCCTTTCAGAATCACCACTGATCTTTGGAATGTGCTTTTGGCATAAGAATGACTGTTGATGTCAAGAGCTGAAACATTAGCTCTTAAATGGGTCTGACTGTAGGTTAGAACTGGGATGGAAATAGATTTTGCCTGGCTTCTAGGACACACATTTAAGTCTTCCTTTGTCATTATCCCATATCCTGTGTGAATGCTCTAAGCACTTGGTGTTGACTCTAGGTGCCTGCGGCCTCTTTCCTCCTTTTCATACATATCACTCAGGGCAATCATCTCATAATCAGTTCTACTACTAAACCTCAACTGTAACATCCTTCAGAGTGCAACTCTCATTCTGTTCTTTCCTTGATCTCCATTTTGAATTTAACAATGCATATTCTGCAAATGAGAAACCCCATCTTTGTATTCTCGTCATTGTGGCCCTTTTGTTATTTCACGTCTCACTCAGCAGTCGTCATGTCCTTTTGTTGACTCAGAATTCATCAACTTGAGAATAGAAATAAGCTCAGCTGGAACCCTTCCATCTGCCCCTTTGACTCAAGTCTGAATGTAATTCAAGTTGTGAGTGACCATAAGGTCTACTTTAAACTCACATACAACCCAACTCATTATAATAGCTACCTTTCACTCCAAATATCACTTCCATCAGAAATGGAATCCAAATTTCCATTCATATGTATTTTTTTTAAACGTAGTCTCCCTTATTAATGGCATCTTTGACTCCTAAGTTTACAAACCCATTGGACTGAGGATCCTTGGTCCTGTTCCATGGTCTTTGTACTGTTCAGTAGGAAGAATCTTGGTTGATATAAAAATGGTTTATGTTCCTCAGTACTCACTTTGGCTCTTGGCTGTTTTGTGCTTACGGCCAGAGGATGTTGTGCTTCAGCGATCCACAGCCAAAAGGAGGATCCTTAGGTTCAATGACAAAGTTGCTGAATTTGTAGCAGTTCAAAGGCTGCCCTGACTTATGCTGGAAACAGAATTATTCCTCAAGTATTGGGGGGGGAGGGGGAAAGATATGATTAAAAGCTATCCTCCTAGCTGCAGAGTATGGATTTGTATTCTATACAGTGAGATCTGTTCCTATTTCACTAATAAAACAATTCTCTACATGCCTAATAAAACAATCAAACCTTCTTCTTTCTTGCCATCCAGGTCTGCCGGTATCGTAAACTTGGTTATTGCCCTCCCTGTCAAGCTTGTGAAAAACCTGCTCATTCTAGGTTGAATGGCTTAACTGCTTTTGTATGTACTGAAGGCAATTTGCCCATGATGTATTTCTATGAATTATGATATATCAGACTGTATTGCATGTTTATATAGTGCAGTACATAGATTTAATAACTAGATTTTAACACTTGTTTCGTATCAGTGCAAAAGAAAAGATGAGGGGGATGTTATTTGCCACAAAGGGCAGACTAGTCTCCTCCTTCACGTTTAAAGGAATGAGACGGTGGTTTATGAGTTAAAGCCCACCAATTTAAATAGATGGAGCTACAGCTTGCAAATGACCGTAAACAGCAGAAAATAATGTTTTTTTGGTTTTCACTAGACTGATATAAAAGGCTTCTCCTTAGTGTGTCTAGTATTGAAGTTTCCATTCTGTAATGAAATACATGCCCTTTACTTCAAACAAATTGTAGTTGTTAAGGTGGATAAAGAATTTGAGCAAAACAAGACAATTAAAATAGAGGGTATCTTGTACTTCGGCTATAAAACGCTTAAATATTACATACAGTGAAAAGTTCTTGCTCACTGCAATTGTTCAATGGTCTGAGAGATCTCTTGTTCAAGGCAACAGAGTAAATATTAAATTATATCTGCAGATTAACAGTTTGGGGCTTGATCCTATAAATATTCCTATGAGTAATCCCAATGAAGTCATTTCTTCCTAAATGATTATTTCTAAATGCTTTAAAAAATTGTAGCGGCTGTATCATAAAAAGATACTACTTTTTGGAATCCTTGCGTATTTCCAATGCATAGTGTCCACTGCCAAGCCTACGCATAGGCTTCAGGAAGCAGCATAACTGGTTATCTCGTATCTTTTTTTGCAATCCGTGAAAAATCCCAGTCCTGTGAAAAGCACTCATTAGTGCCAGCAAAATCTGCAGAGGTGGACCCTTGTGGGAGTAGCTAAATGAGGGTAAACTGAGTATTAAGTTTGAAAGTAGTATTTGATGGCTACCAACATCTGAGCCAGATTACAACCTGGCCAGCCGTTCATACTTGCGGCACTTCATCTACGTAGAGCAGAGGCTGACTTGCGAAGCGTTGGGCCGTGCGTTCTGTCACGAGCCTGAGCAGAGCCGTGAGGGGCTCCATCAGTGCAAAGGTTAGACGGTTACACGTACGGCTAGCCACCGTCTTACGACTGACCCGCGATGGTACAACGGACGGGCTAAGGAGGAGCTCCAGGTGCACAACTGCCCCAGCCACACCTTCTCCAGCTTTGAAGGCCCTACCAGGTATGCAGTGATGACATACAGGGACCGTGTCCCCTTACCTGGGCAGTCAGGCAGAGCGTTTTCGAGGAGAGGGAAGGACACCGCGGTCAGCTCAGGACGGCCCGAGCGTCAGAGCTCTGTAGCGGCCCGCCAAGGAGGGGCAGAGTGCGCGACCCCCCGCACCGGCGGCGTCCGCGGACGGTGGGGCCCGGCGCGTTGCCTCGGGCCCAGCGTTCGCCTGGAGGCCCCCGGGTCTCGCCTGCTGCGCGGACGAGAGGCGCGCCGCAGCCCGCCT
>NW_010973284.1:14962311-15280388 GCF_000737465.1 Haliaeetus leucocephalus | reverse complement strand
GGGCAGGCTGCCGCCTGCTGCCGGCCGCCGCCTGCTGCCGGCCGCGGCCCGGGTAATCACGCGTCCCCCTCTCACTGCTGATTTGCAAGAGCAGATTAATCAGAGCGCGCGGCTTGATGAAATTTGCTGTTATTGTGCCCATTTTTAGCAACATCTTTTATTATCTTCATTATTCATTTACAGGGGACCGGCATCAATTATGCAAATGAGTTCACAGACTTTGCAGATTACTTCATTTGCCGCTATTGTTTGTGGAAATTTAATTATTAAATATTATTAAGCTTGCGTTTTCTTCAATTTTCCGAGGCTTAGTTTCATTTGATTTTTCCTCCAGCTGCTCTCGTTTCCTTTCAGTGCCAAAACAGCTCCTCATCAAAGCGGCTCTGGCATGTGAAGACCAAATAAAATCTCCTCAATTTAATAATTTTGATGTTAGTCCCTTGTTCTCAGCTGCTTGCTCAAAGCAATGCAGAGAGAAACGCAGAGCACATTCAATTTAATGAGCAGAAATTGAATTCAAGTTTGTTCGGAATTGACTTCAATTAAGCAGAGTCTTAATGATAAATTAATCTCTTTTCTTTATTCCCTAGAATTTGTTTTTCAAAGTAGGAAATTGGACTACATTGAAAGACCAAATAAAGAATACCAATTTTAACTAGATTATGGAACCGATAGCAAAATTTAATTCTTTATAGTAACGTACTTGGACAAATAGCATTCACTCTATGGCATGTATTATAATTTATATTCATTGTTACCACTCACACTTTCATGGCATGGATAAAATGGCAGTTGAATTAAATATGGGCTTATAATAGACTTCAGAGTTTTAATCTTTATTAAGAAACTCTAATTGAATGCATAATTAGCTTTTCAGGGTCTAGGAAACTAGGTTTAATATCTATGTGGGCTGAAAACATAGATCAGGCATTTTTTTAAGAGCATTTTTTATGAGTTTATTTTTTAGGAGAAATTATCTTGTAACATGGCTTATATAAAAAGCCACATTTTAACTTCACTGCAAGAGTCTGTGTATGGAGGAGCAGTAGCAAGCTTTTTTGTGCACCTTCGAATGCCCAAAGACAGCCCTTCTTACATTCTGGGTCAGTTGTGGGTAGCGCAACCCTCTCTCATTAGAACAACTCATGATTGTGCCTGTCCCCATTAAAATGCATAGGCAAAACAAGTCAATGCTTATGAATAGCGATGGGACTGTGCCCTTTTCATGCTGTGTTACAGTTCTATTGCACTTAGTCACCTTAATACCTTCATTATTTTCCTCTTTGTTATTCTTGTGGTATGACCACCAGGATCAAGCTCTTCATATTGCCGTTTCAGAGAGCAAGGTATTTTTTCAAGAGTGGAGAGTAATTTGGGTGCCTGCTCTAGGTTTTCAAAGGCAATCAAGCCTCTTTATGATGTCTTGAGCTGGTCCTCTCATGCCATTGATAATTTTTGAAATTTTGATCCTTTACTTCTCAATGGAAAAAAAATGCACATTACTGTTTATAGTTGAACCTATATGAATAGTGTTAGGTGAGGGATACTTCAAGCCAGTCTCTGTAGTCATATTTATGTTTAAAATTAATAGAAAATCCATCCATAGTACTAGCATTTTAGAACTATTATGCAAACATTCTACCCAGTGATGTCTCAGGTACTGAAGGAATTTATAGTAAGATTAATTACAAATTCAGGGGGGGTGTCAAATTCTGTGCTTTTGTATTTCAGTGAAGAGAGCGGGTAAGTTCTGCCAGCTGAGGAACATATTCAGTCTTCTGCCTTACCTACACATATGTTCTTTGATTCCCAGGCATTGAGCAAAGGTATACACTGCTTTTTAAATAAGAAGTAATAAACTGAACAATTTCCTTTAGACACCTTTTACAATCTGCACTGGACTTGTGAGCACCTCCCACTGTGTGTCCAGCACTGGTATGTTTCTGTTTCCCTAGAGTTTCCTGTTATGTTTTCTTGGTGTAAAGGATCCAGAGCCTGCCAACAGACTCTTTGCATGGCACACAATTGAAAATATTTATTAAGGCAATATGTTTGTTTTTACAGATCTGGGAGATTAAGTTTTACTGCTTTAAGGATACCCATGTTCTGAAGTGTATGGGGCTCCAAAGATTTGGTATGCATTTTCCGAATGCATTTTTCTGTAAATATTCTTCTGTATTTGGAAATGGGATTAGAGTTTTTCTAGAAGTGATAAAGAAAGGTTTGTTAATCTGAAGTGCCCATGTATTATACATTTCAGAACTGCAGTTATTTAGAAAGAGATGGAGTAAATGTTTTTTACAAGAAACTGCAGTTGTAGTTCATACATAGGTGTGTTGTTCATGTAGGAATCAGTCCATGTGTTCCAGTAGACATAGACCAGATTTATAAAAATATTGAGATGCTCATGGTCACAGAAAGGCTTGTAAAGTTGAGAGACGTCAAAGGTCCGTCAGTCTTTACAGCCTACATGTCTGATTAAACCTGTTTTTAGGGATGACACTGTAGGTTTCACACACACGCATGTTCCAACGATTGATTACATTATAAAACATCTACAAAGAAGTCATTAAGATAGTGTTCCTGTTAGAAATACCTATACTATAATAGCACTGTGGTATTCCATATTCCCTTGTATATCACTGATTCTTTTATCAACTTCTTCAGTGCAGAAGCATTAAAGGCTTTTTATTGCATATAGATCTTACAAGTTCACTTTAAGGTCTGACCATTAAACCAAGCTCTTTCCATCTATTTGTCATCATTTGTAGTAATGGTTTTGTAGTTAGGTGCCTACCTTCTGCAGTCCCAACGTTGTCTGATTAGACTCTTGTTGACACCTGTGCGGATCACACTACTATCTTTTCCTTTCATCTGAAAAAGCCCTACAGGGCCCTATATGTGGTACAGTGAAACAGTTTCTCAAAGTTACTTGTCTTATGTACAAAGATGACCATATGTCAAAACAGCTTTTTTTTTTTTTTTAATCTTAAACTGACTTTCCCCATTTTAGAACTGAATCTGATCTCAGTGAACATGTCCTTTCTTTTGCCTCTAAGTTAAGAGTACATTTTCCCAGGAGGTTTGGCTTTTTAAAAAATCTCTATCAGGCAGAAATGGGATGACTCCATAAGCAAAATTCAGCCAAAGCAGTAACTTTCCTAGAGAGGAAAGGAGCCATAAGAACACTTCAGCTAGTGAATATGGTCTGAGTCTGAGCCACAGGAATACTGTGCATATATTAATATGCCTTTTAAAACAGAAAATCGAATGTTTTTACAAGAGAAATTTGAGTCAATTTGGGCTATGCTAATGAGTATAGTAGCTAGTAAATTATCTAGCCTGGCTAGAAGCTCAAACTCCCTACTTCTCAAAGAAGGGTGAAGACAGGATACTGGAAAGGGAAGTCAGTTGTTTGTTCCTACAAGAAGGATGTAAGAGGGAGAAAAAGATCACCTTCCTTAAATTATCCTTTACCAATATGGAAGAGATCTGGTTTGTTAGTCTTTACCCACCTACACTATAAATAACGCTCCACTTATGAGAATATTGTAAGTATTATTGTTTATAATATAATACTCCAGAGTTTATTTTCTGGAGATTGCAAAATAATACATTTCTTGCAATCTGTATTGTACAGCTTTAATTAATTTCTTACTAGATGGTATTGTTTTCAGTGCTGCTCTTTTCTACTCCATTTTTCCCTGCACGCTTCTTCAATAGTCCTGATGGTAAAAGCATGTAGCAAGAGTAAGGTTAAGTATTCAAAAGGTAAGAAATGTCACACTTATAAAATCCCTTTAAGAGGCAGCTCTTGACTACATTGTCAGTTACTATTTCTGAAGTACAATTATCATATCACTTGAGATAATGTTGCATTCTGTGCTGTTGAACACTTTGTATATGCCAGAGAGTCTGGCAAATCAATTATCTGTCTCAGCTTTTCAAGGTGCATGAGACAAATCTGCAGTGACTACTGCAGTCTCTAACCACTGGTCTGTGTTCTGTTCCCGTGGTCAGAGGCAAAGCATGGATTTGCTGATCCACCAACATCTGAGTACTGTCTAGTGAATAATTCTGTAAGTCGCAGCTGGTTTACTTCACAGATTTATTCTACATTGCAGGTATGATCATCCATATTTCAAGCCTGGCTGATGATCTGAGTAGTTATATTTAGTTAACTTTCTAGGACAGAACAAAGCTCTATTCTTGATGTATTTTTTGTTTTCCAGGAATTAAGAAAACATTCTAGAATTTTTTTTATTTCAGCTAAAAAACACTGTTATTTTTTGATCATGGGTTGTTGCACTGTTGTTGCATAGTTTGGCTGCTTGTCAGATACGTTGACAAGCTTAAGAACATTGTGAGATGTGACTTGCATTTGTAGGATACCTGTGCATGTGGCTAAGTTAGCTTCAAAGTAAAATCTCATCTCAAAATTGAACTTAAGGCAACATTGCTGCTGGTTAAAAAAAAGTCTATAGTATATGACTGCTGACTAAAATAATAAAATATTTGCTGAAGAGAGATGAGAAT
Organism: Haliaeetus leucocephalus; assembly: GCF_000737465.1. Taxonomy (NCBI): domain Eukaryota; kingdom Metazoa; phylum Chordata; class Aves; order Accipitriformes; family Accipitridae; genus Haliaeetus; species Haliaeetus leucocephalus. Next base: position 15,275,852 of record NW_010973284.1, on the reverse strand, counting down.
TTAATCACATAAAAGTCTGTCAGTAAAGACATACTGGGCCATTATGGCAATGAAAAATACTGTATGATATTACATCTGTCTCTGAGTTTGTGGGAGAAAAACTGTGATATTGACAAATAAGTGATTATGTAATTAGACTGTACTGTAAAGTATACACAAAAGGTGTAGAGCTAAAAAGATTTTGAGTTTCTGGGCTGAGTCATGTGACATTCCTAACATAGTTTTCTGAAAAATCTCAAAGTTGAATTTCTTTCACTATATAAAGAAAAAATATTAAAAAGCAAAGTTCAATTAAGTGGAGTTACTGTCTTATCCCTGCTAGAAGACTTGGTTTCATGTGCTTCAAGAAGATCTTCCCATTTTCTGTAAAATTTGATGCAAGTTTTATTGCAAAAGATCTGTGCTTTTTGTGGAAACTCATTTCAAACCTTCTTCACTAAGTAGTTTCCTTTATGCAGCGCCTTCTCATGGAATATGTGGAAGAGGGCTATTATGAAAGTTTTTGGTAAAGGGGAACCAAGGTCTTTTTTCCCATTTTTTGTGTGGATTGAAATCTTGCCTAGAGAGGGGGAAAAAACCTCAGGCCTTTCAGCCCTAGTGGAATACTCTACTTAAGATAGGGTAAGAGAAGTGGGGCTTCTGCAGCTGTGATTTTGTCAGGGCTTTCTCTGTACACAGACCCTTGGATTTCTGTAATTCAGTTGTTGATAAAGATCATTAGCATCTGTATGGTTCACGTACTGCATAGGTATGTCCTCAGGTGCATAATGACTGAATTCTGCTTTCCATTATGCCCTTCTAAACCAAAGGCAGTACAATTAGATTTACTACTGATTTAAGCTAGCATAAACAAAAGCAGATATTTCCCCTGAATAAAAATTTGTGGGCCACTTGGAGAGCACTTTTTAAACAGCACTATGTAGAATAAATGCACGTTTTTCTCTCTTGCCCATAGCTGCGTCCTGAAAAGTAATTTTAGTTGTAGCCCATGCTGGAATATCAGAGGTATATCAAGAGTCACTGGAATGAAAACTTACATAAAAGAAACATCCTGGTGTTTTTTAAAAATGGTTACTTATTGTTGTTTTTTCATCTCTGTTCTTATGGCAGCTGTCCTTAAAATCACTGTTTTCATTGTTTGTGTCAAATGACTGCATTGCAAATCATATTTTGTTATTGCCTACTGCTGGGTTTCTTCCACCTTCCCCTGGAGCATCTTCCCTGCAGGAGATAGGATGTTAGACTAAATGGCCTGTGACTCTGATCATGTATGGCAATTCCTATGATCCTAAGTTTGTAAACTGTATTGGAGCTTTGAAACTCTTGCATTAGATGGGATACAGTTGTATTGCCCCAGGGATGCAGAGCTGAAGTACCAAAGGAACAAATTAACAGGATGTCACATTAAAATAATTTTTCAACTGTAATTTAGGTAACTAGATTAATGTGAATTAATTTAGGAATACTTAAATATAACATAATCACACCTAAATGATGTACAATATAAACAATAATTAAGGTAGAAAAATCAAATTTATGTAAAAAGGAGTCTAGACTTTCAGTGTTTGTACACCTCAAATACATCTGTTGAAAGAAAATAGACTTGGAAGGGAATGGTTTAAATTCCAAATCGTGTAGTAAATCTAGTGTGTCCTTTGACTCTTGGAGTCTTTCTGTAGGGAATTTTTTAAAACCTGACATTTTCTTCTGGCTTGTTTTCCATTACCAGGGCTGGCCAAGCCCTTCTGTCCAGTAGAGGAAACTGTTGAATTTCTGGTAAGAATTAAAGTGCTGTGACTGCAATCTATTATCATTCCTGAAAATATGTATATTGTCTGTTTTTTTTAATATATGTGCTGTGGTTCTATTTTATAAAATGCTTAGCAAATGGCACATAAAGTTGGTGACCATTTTGGCATGGATGTTTTAAATGCAAAGGAAGTTTTAAGGGTGAAATGCAGAGAAGTGCCAGAAGAAAAAGAACATTTGAAGCTTGTGGTGTAACTGAAATTGATTAAATATATGATTAATAATGTGGAAAAACTAATTTTCAAATGGTTTGTGAAAAGCAAGGAATTCCATTCCAATTCACAGGTCAGGTTACCCTGGGACTGTTAGCACTATTCATTCAGCCTGGAGAAACAGCAAAAATATCTTATTTTAATTTTTCCTGTGAACAGATTTCTTTTACTTGTTAATTTCCTTATAAAGAAAAAATTCTGTTTGTCCATCCAGGCACCAAAATTCCTTAGGAAAGTGTTTGTGTAATGGCCAATATTCTGTATAATTTCATTTTATTGCAACACAATTTTTAAAATGATTATTTGATTAATGATTTTGGTGACTATTAAATCACTTTGATCATGAAGAACTAAAGTGAAAGCTTGCAATCAAACTATGTAGTTTTTGATGCTACATGAAAAAGCAAGAATCATCCTGATGACAGCTTGTTGTCTGAACAAATGAACAATTTTGTTAAGTTTTAAGACTTAAGGCTACAGGTGGTGACTGCAGTGGATTCCATTGTACAGCTTCCAGGAAGTTTACCTAATTTCAGTAATTCTATTATATTTCACAGAATAGACTCAGCAGTTTCCTGTCTGCAAACTTTCTCCCTGTTACTGAGCAATCAGTTGCTTGAAATACAAGCTATTGACATGTAAAGGGAACAGACAGGTGTTTAATCAAGACTCTGCTTAGCTGATAAATGAACCACTGCAGAATATAGCTTACTACTCTGTGTAGTGCATCTTAATAGAGAATATTCAGCTCTGTGCCAAAATTTTCATCATGTGAACTTTTGGATCCAGAGCTTTTCCAAAACTCTGCTTAATTGGTGAGAGAGATTCAACACTATGTGTGAACATCAGATTGATTTATAGCCCATTCAACACTACTAGCGTGGTAGTTTTGCAAAGGATGAGATCATAAGCAAGCAGAGAATTTGTCCTAATTAAACTATATGTGTATACTGTGCCTAATATGAAAACAATCCAGAAGTAAAACAAGAGAAGTCATTATTAGGTTCTATTCCTCTGAAGCTCATTTTGTTTGCTGTTAATGCTCACCTTATAAATGCCGCTGAGAGATCTACCCTTAAAAAACCTGCTAAAGAAAAAGATGGAAGTAATTATTACTTGAACTTTCTTAGACCTCAGCCACAAGCTCTTTTAAAGGAAATGTAATGAAATGAGGAAAATGAAGATAACGGGTGAACAAAACATGAGTCAGAATAAACAGAATACAATAAGTTGCAGAATGCCAACAATGGAAACTTCTGCTGAAGCTGCAGTCCTGCTGACATTCATGGAAGAGTCAGTTTGCTGTAAGCATGGGATGATGTGGTGTACAGAAGGCAATAAGACTGTCCTGAAGTGCATTTCCCACATAACTGATAAAAAATAAGTCTTGCTAAAAAAAGGAAGTGACAATCCATGCACTTTTTTAGTGCTCACTGCAGATTTTTTTCCCATCAGACGTAGGAGTTACAAATGGAAGTGTATGCATGTCTAGGGACAGTAGTGTCACTGAGGTGAGTCACCTCAAAAGAGAACAGTTGGTGCAAGTGCTGCTTTCTTCTCGTAGGAGGAAGTGCCAATTGGTGGCTGAATATCTCTAGTTAGTTAATAGGAAGCTTGTTCGGAGAATATCTGCCTCAGCTATCCTTTAAGCCTGCTTCTTAAACAGATTGCCTGATGCCTATCCTAGAGAGAGGCTGTCCAGGGGAAGGTTTGTGTGTGATACCAGCTGCTTTTTCTGTGGATGAATTAACTTGGTTTTGTTCCATCAGCACAGCAACTTTCATCAACATTCACCTCTTAGGAAGTAAAACGTTTTGGACTGTGACTGAGGTGGTCCCTATTACCCACAACTTCTATAGCATTAGCCTTTGTTATTAACTCTGGCAAAATCTATTTTCCACTTTAACTTCTCAGTAGTAAGTATATTATTCAAGACCAAGACTTGAGGTACGTAAAATAACTGCCAGTATCATACCCATTAAGCTGTCAGTTTTCAGCAGGGCACTCGTGATATTACCTATGGCTTCCTGTCTTCCTGACTCCCTCCAACAATCTCCTCTCCATCAGCTGCCTCTCTTATGCCCCAGAAACTGCTGTCAGTGGCTGGGCGGATGGCTCATTTGACATGTCTGTCATGTTGTGAAGCATGTGTAAGAGCTAGATTAAATGAAGAGAAAGCTAGCTCATCTGACTGCCTACTGAGGAGCTTCAGGTCAGGGAAAGCTTTCTCTACATTAGGACTGCAGTAATTGGAGGAGGAGAAAAGTAGAAGGAAAGGACAGCTCTGCAGTAAGGTAGGGAGAGGGAGGCAACAGAGACTGGGTGGAGATGGCTGCAGTACATATGCTGTTGGAGTATAGGAATAATAGCTCTTTTCAGTGCCACACTGGAGTCTTTGAGAACTTTTAAGGAAATCATTTACTGTCAGTTTTTTCAGCCTTAGTCTTTTAGCACACAATCTTCTGATGCTTGCAGGCATTAACTCTTCCTGCTTCTGGGACGTTGGAGGGAACAAACAGAAGTAGAAGGGATGTATTCTGTCTGCCTGTAAGTAGAAAGAGTGAGGCAGCTTTCCCCTCTCCTCCCAAACTTGAGTCATTTGTGGAGCTTATGGTAGGTTATAGAAAACTCATCTGAATAATTCTGCACTCTCTGGATATTGGCTGCTGTTTTCAATAGGTTTGTAATGCTTCCAAATACAGTAGTGAGGTGAGCAGTGAAAATTTCTGGCACATTTTTAAGTTAAATGAGAGAGAGAGCAGCACTTAATATTGCATTAATGAAAAATCATCACTGGAAAATAGTGGAGAGAGTTATTTTTATGCAAGTGCAGATTTTTGATGCCAAGACAATAAAGAGAAACCACAATTTGTTCCATTAAGCTTGTATCATATTGTTAGCACTTGCCCATATGGAAAACATATAAATTGTCATGAAAACATGAAAATGGGACGGTTTGGTAATGTTTTGAGTAGGCTTTATAAATATCATATGTATTTTTAAATACATAAGTGATGCAGTTTTGAACACAAAAGAACCACAGTTGTGGCAGCCAGATTTTGCTGTGTTCCCAGAGCAGCAAAATTAGCAGAGCTGCAAATGTAGTTATTAAAAAGTTGAAAATTTGGAGTAAGTCAGAAAAAGTATTGAGATTTGGTGGGAAACCAGTAAAAGCTAAAAGGGGCACAAATATGCATTCTTTTTTCTCACTGGAGGTCAGAATTTGCTTGTGCACTTCTAGATTTAACTGGGCTTTTGCACAAAGACTCAGTCATTAAGCCTGACAACTAACCTGGTGACTGGAGCAAATCTTCAGCTTGTGGGTGGATGAAGTGGTGGTACGGTTGGGCAAAGGGTAGAAATGTGGGCAGCTCTATGACCTTTCACCACATCAGGTGCTTGTATGGGTCTGGAAGATGCTAAGGCTGGGTCTACAGGTTTATTCTTAGCCCTGCTGGTAAACACACCAGTTGTACAGAATAGCAGAGCTCAATAGGTATGAATGGAAAAATGAGGCTATGCATTGGCTGACAATCTGTCTCATTATGCAAAAAGAGGAGGAATCAAAGGCATCTTTGCATTTTTTTTTCTCTTACCTTTTCCCACTAACTGTCTTTCTCAAGTTATGTGTTGAATTCGTGATGGTCTCAGTTTCAGGAAAAATAACTTTGCTAACACCAGCACTGTTGAGTATTATGGTGTGTGTTCCAGTAATTGATGCAGGCTGGAGACTAGGAGGTGTTTGGCAAGGAGAAGTGTTATTTTGGGATCCAGTGGGCCTGGGATTCCTTCATACAGGGTAATCGACCAGTAGCTTTCTGCCAAAATTCTTTCTGACTTGATTCCCTGTTTGTAGAGTCAATAACATTTCTTTCTTTCCCACCTCATTTAAGCCCTTCTCTATGGAGTTTAAACTCTCCAGAGCACATCACACATACCTAGCTGAGGTCTTAATAGCACCACTCCAGTGCAGTTCCTAATGTATTAAATTGTAATTTGGTAGAGTGTGTTCTGGGCCTTGAAAACAATGTCACCTGATTGTACTAGGCTTACCCCATGTGTCTCCTAGGGTGCCATCTGAATGAGAACAGCCTACATCTCTTCTCCGTGAAGGCCTGCTGGGTGTGCAAAACCCAGCCTTCTGTCACTCCCTGTGGATTTGTGCCCTACTGAACAGGGGTACTTCTTCACTGGGAAAGTTGTGCTTCCTTCTGTGGATTTTTTACTGTTTTTCACGCTGGTGCTATGATAATTTGCTTCTGAAGCTAGAGAAACCTAACTCAAAATGCCAGTGCTTTTAAAATATATCGTAGAGGGATTCTGTGTTGGAGTCTCCTGAGAGGGAGGAAAGAGAACATGCAATTAAAAAGTAGTAATTATTCTTGTTAGTGTCAATGACAATAATAATAATAATGTCTGTCTTTTAAAAAATTCTGAGGAAAAGTCTTACTGATTCATATTTATACAGAAAACAATATTGAAACATTTACTTCATAGCTAGTGGCCAAGGGATGAGATAAAATTCTGGTGCTGTATTTATATTGTGTTTTGCAGACATGTCTAATCTTCAGTGGCATGAGAAATGTTGGAGAAAAGTATGTCATCAAAAATTGCTGCAGCATCATACGTAAAAAACTGTCCTTTAGAAACAGGTCAACTTTCACTGTAGCTTATGGTAATACATAGAGACACTACAGAGTTTTTTAGATCTTATAATGGAGATAGTGTAGATAATAATATACTTTCATCTATTACTTTTATCAGATTGTCTTATCTCCTTTGTGGCATCAAAAGCATGTATTCAGAAAAGATTGAGACAGAAGTGTCTGCTTTATTTAATATGCACATGAAGGGCCTGATTCTGTTTACATTGAAGTCAGTGCAGATTTCTGTCCCTGATGGGAGCAGAAGCAACTGTCTGAATTCTACTCACAACATTTCATTAGTGTTCTTTACAGCATGCACATGGGGAATGGAGACTGACCCCTCAAATCATGAAAATATTGTTATAACTGAAAAGATATTAGTGCTGTAACTTTGTCAGCAATTAACAAACCTGTCAGTTCTGTTCTGTCAAGTTGTCTGTGTGACCTCTCAGTGGTTATAATATCCGAGTTCTGGCAACAAAATGAACTCAAAATAACATGCATATACTTTCTCTTTGCCTTCCAAGTCATTAGGAAAAAAAAAAGCTTCATTATTTTTCAGGGTTTCAAAAAATGATTGTCCTGTTGGAAAAGAAGTGATAATGCGAGGCATTAGTGAATGGAACTTTTCTCCTATTTTTCTGTTGTCTTGAGTGTGGATTAGGAGGTTTTGCTTCACCCAGACACAGGTTTTGTAGAGTTATTTGGAAGAAGGTGCTGTTTATGTCTCCTGCAATTGTCCCAATTCACCATGTGATACTGATTTTTCAATTGATGTTATATTAACAATTTTTTAAAGGTCTTTTTGTATATATTGAAGAATTCCTCAGGAGGAGGATTAAAGTTTTAGAGGATCTATGAATAAAGTCTTTGGCAATGCAGTGGACAATAAGCTTCTGCATTTGGTTTGAGAGGAAAAATATGAGTAATTTCATAACATTTTCTTTCATTCAGTGGTTTCTTTTGACTCTATGGTAGAAGCAATTGGCTGAAATAACAACTGTCTTTTTGTGAGGTCTTTAATACAGAATAGTTTTTTCCCCACTCATCATATTATTGCATATTTTTAGTTTCCTCTAGGGAGGAATGTTCCTGAGAGACTTTGTTTGATTCATCCCAGTTGTTTGCCCTCCTTCATCTCCCAAGTAGGTTGAAGATCAGCTATAAGTGATGGTCTAAGATATTTTTTATGCTTCCAGGATAACTGCTTGTGTGCACAGTACTACTTAATTGTAAAAGAAAGGTAGTATAACTTTCAAGCCAGTCTTCTCAGGCACCTATGAGATCAGACCAGTTGTGAGTCACCTTCTCAGAAAGATTTTAGAAGCTCAGCTCATGTGAGCATCAAATTATCTAAGTATTTCTTCCCATTTCATTGATTTCTTGAAACTGTAAATGACCTTGGAAAACTCAGTCACACCAGTAGGCTTCTGAAGCCACCCTTCTTGTTGTATTTAGATTTTTTTTTTTTCAGCAGACCCAGGGAGAGTAAGAAACTGTAAAATGCTTCTATGAAATAGTTGAAATGTGAATTAAATGCATAAACATTCTATTGATCTCATTAAAGAAGTTTGTATTTCATTTTATCTGACTTCTGTTTATCTTTAATATTTTTTAATTTGGTATGTAGTTAGGGAGCGCAATGACAGGATTTTCCTCTTCTATTTGGAGACACTAATAAAGATTGTTAATTTTAAAATAACATCACTTTTGAGAATGCTTTTGAAATGCAAGATCCAGTACCTGGCCAATTCTTTAGATCTCTTTAAACCTTTGGTGAGATTTCTGTGCTTTCATCAATGGAGGTATAGAGAAAATATTTTCCTAGTTTTCTGTTGCTTTAAGAGGCAGAGGATATCTGTGGTGAGTCATGGAGGAGTTTAGCTGTGATACGTTACTAAAATGCATTTTGGCAGAGGATGGAGAAGTAACTACTCAATCTGTTGTGGAAGGAGAGAGTCTTTCAACCCATTTTTCAAAGTGCTCATAGTTCCCATTTCAAGGCAAGTCAAACAATAAAAGTAATGAGCAAAGAAAATGTGTATCTGGAATACTTTAATTAAAAATAATAAATATAATGGACCCATGGTGCTCATGATCTCCTATTTTCTTCTTATTGTTGATCGATTTTGCTAAATTCTACTCTCACAGCAAATTATGTTGCTGTTCTGTTACTTTCATATTTGATTACTGAGAGATAGTGAAGCAATTTAAATGGGACTTCTATGAAAAAAAGAACTCTGTTTTTGAATTGAAACACTATCCTTTATTTTAAAGATAGTTGTTTTAGTACAGGGATTTGATAATAAAAGATTTCACAATAAAGATCCCAAGCAAGAATTAAATACTTTAGATGATAGTTGGAGAGCTCTCTTTTGAAAGCATGGAGTAAATGGTGACATCCAGAAAATTAAAATGCAGCCTTGGTAGAGCCAGAGTTCAAGAAGAGTGATTATGGAACAATTTTTACATATGAAATTATTTCCCATACAGGCTTTGCTTCTAATCACAGGTTGCCATGCAAATAGCTGTTTTATTCTTTATCCTGGAATGCTGTGCTCCTTCTAAGCATGCTGTCAGCTCTACCCCAAGAACCCCCTTTCTGTTGGTAGGATAAGCTAGTTGTGTACAAGCAGTTTCAGTCTGGAAGCCTGCTCTTCATCTTCTGTCAATGAAGTTAAATTGCGCATGTTTTTGTTACTTGATGCACATCCTTTAAGACAGGACAGATCTCTTTTCTCTGAATCTGTAACTCTAGTACAAACTGTAATTTTACCTTAATTTGTAGTGATTCATGTATTTCACACTACAGTCCAGAATGATATAGGGATTCTGGCAAGAAGAGAAGAATGACTGTCAAACTGTCTTTACTGAGAAACCTTAAAAGTAAAGTATGACACTGCAGATATTAAGGTTTATGAGAGTGACAGAGGTTGCTATCAGAGCAGCAGTCTTTAGAAGAGGATTGTGGTTCAGTTGTCACAGCTTACTGAAAACAATGATAAAGCAATGGTTGATTTAAGAAGACTGTCTTTTTGTTATGTGTTCAGTAAGACAGGGAAAGTGGCTCAGAGCAAATCTGATCTGATTCTGAATCTTTTCCTCCAAAACTTGAAGAAAATCCAAACAAAGTGATGGGCTTCATGTAATATGACCACATTTCCCTTTTTGGGTGTTTTCTAACTTTGTGCAAGAAAAGGTTGTGCAAGAGAGTGAATATTGTCGAGAACTTTAAGTCCTTACTGAGTAAGTGCGTTGACATTTCTGAACTTTGAACTTGAGTCTTGATATTGGACATCAATGGACTCAAGTCTTTGACTAAATTTATGCATGTTTTTCAATTTATTGCTTGGAATGGCATATGTGAAAAGATGTTTAGAATTTGAGCCTCATTTTCTTCATTCAGAGGAGAGGTGGCAGCAATATGCAGGGCTGCTCAGATCTTCAGATGGTTCATTTGTGGGTAGAGCTAGTGGAAGATGAGCCAGTTTTGCATACTTGAGCAAGGAGGAGAGGAGAAATCACAGGCTTCTGAGGGGAAAAGGGATAGCTATGTCATTCCACTCATATACCTGTGAGCAAAACCTATCTATTTCATAGAGAGATTGGCAAAATGAGAAGAACAAAAGTAATGCCACTCTACATTAGAACATAAAGTGGCAATTGATTCAGCCTCTGAAGAAGAGAGAAACAGAAAACAAGTCTTAAACCACAGGGTGTATACAGAATGTGAAGTTTTCATCATCAAACATTGTTTGTCCAAAATATTCCTGTGTAGTTTTCAAATATTCCTATCTTATCTCATGAGAGAATCAATCTGTTCTCAGTGTATTTTCTGACCTTCTCATTTCCTGACCAAAATAATCAGACTTCATGGGGTCAAACTGTCATATTTTGAATATATCTACTTTTTGGTGGAAAAAAGGACATGTACTGAATAGTCACAGAATCAAACTTGCAAAGTTAAAGAAATAGCTGCATCTGTCTTGGCAGTTTCTCATTTTGGTTTGCCTGAAACAAAGTGAGTTTGCACATACCTAATTGTGTTCAAATATTGTAGTAATTCAGACCACATAAGAAAAACACTCCATCAGATATGGAGAAAGAACACAGGAAAAGTGTCATTCTCTGATTATGGTTTTTAAAATAACCTGTTAAAAGAACGAAGTTATTAAAAAACTTTCATAATTATTTAGAACTCCAAATAGATTTTAATTAATTTGATTTTTATAGACTAGTAGTCTTTAATCTCCATTGCAGAATCTGAAGTGTACCTGTTACATACTGGTAAATTAGTTGTCAATCCCTTGGGCAGTATATTTTAATATCAGTATTATATGGTAGATGATATAAATCTTGTGTACGGTATTATTAGCTTAGGCAGCTGCTGACTTAAAAAGGCCAGTTTAACAAGTCACCACTGTATTATGTTTAATTAGGTACAGTTTATATAATGAGGTGTTCAGTTCTAATGGAAAGACATGCTGTGAGCAGCACATCTGCAGGAATAACTATTACAATCAGCATTGCAGAGACCCATGGAACTGCAAATTAGACTTACTTATCTAGAAATAAATTACATCCCAATGCCTTCATAAAGCTCATTAATTAATTCCACTGGCATAAAGGTCTTTTTCTTAATTTCATGTTCCATTAGCATAATAAACACAATTTGAGTTACAACAGTATGATCAGTTTAATGGATGCTATTTATTTTAGTTTTTTATTTAAAGTCCTGGTAACATAGAATTAACATCAATATGCTGTTTGGTCCTTTATTAAAAATTCCCATAGGATAACTAGCACAGATGTTCAATACAGCATCATATATTTGCTGCATTTTATGACTTCACTAATTGGCCATATGGAAAGGTGTTGCTTGGATTTAATTTTTTTTTAAATCTGATAAATTATATGGATTGTAATAGTCACAATTAGTTACTATGTGAAGTTGGACAAGTTAACATACACTGCATGCTGGGAGCAAAACAAGAGTAAGCAAAGTTTTTATGTACGGTGATTCATAGTAAATAGTACCAATATACTTAATGGTATATTAAAATCAGTTTCATTAATATGTAGTTCCTGATGTAATTATAATTCTTTAATTTATGCAGACAGTGTCTAATCAGACGGAAATGTTACCAGCTATTTGTTTAGCCACAGTTAGGTTATAGACAACCTTATTGTTGTTCCATTCAGCTTTTCTTGAGCCCCACATTTCATGATAAACTACACTGTTAGGAACATTCATGGTAAGATATTGTACATTACTAGAACAAGAGGTTTCATTGCCCATCCAGCTAATACTGGTTACTTTGAATGGTATCCATATCTATGGTTTTGTTAGTTTTTAGTAGACTAGGAAAATGTCTTAACAAATTTTGGTTTTACCTTATATTGCCCAACATTTTATGGTAAAGCCTACCTGTTAATATAACCAAGCTAATTCTGTCATCAACTTGGCGTATATATTTTCTAAGGCTTGTCTCTTGCATTGTTTTTCCATTTCCTTGTCTTAGTTCTCCTCTCTGCATTTAGTTATCAATGACTATCACTGCAAATATCTTCTCCTTCAGCCTATAATGTAGCCACCTTCTAATGTTACAGAATGATTTTGGGTAATACTCGTGTCATGTAAATCCATCATCTGATTTTTCACATAAAAACTGATTTCTGTCATTACACTGTAATTCACCTTTCTATTTCTCCCTTACTTTCCAAAATCATCTGAACAAGAGTAATCTATCTCTGCTAGTGTGATTTCCTTCTAGTACGTGACCTCACTAGTGTGATTTCCTTCTATTGCATGACCTCAATTATGGTATCAGAAAGAGCTGTACCAGAGCAGATGAGGGCAAGTTGCCTTAATTTCAGTGTATATGTCTGTATGGGCATACACATACACAAGTATATAGTTCTCAAGGGTTATGTGAAAGCATTTTGCTTTAAAAAATGCTCTGTGGCTCATTGCGTTTTTAATACCCCCAACACGGCACATGCACATACCCTTGGGGTTTTTGGTTTGAGCTTGGAGTTTTTTAACAATTCCTTTTCATATATTTAATGGCTGGATTTTTTTTAAGGCATTTAAGCACGTAACTAATCTTAAGAATGAAATGCCTTTTACCTTGAAATTTAGGTTTATATCATAAATAGAAATTGTTTAGCAACATACAGAAAAAGAAGTAGCCTTTAGTTTAATCCCTTGTCAGTGACTCTGAGCTGTAGGAAACACAAAGCAGTGTAGGTTGCACAAAGCAGTGAAGTTGTATGATCAGACTAATGTATCATCCCTTGTAAATTCTGTTTAGTGCAGATGCTTGAAGGAAATTTTTAAAATGAATCAGTATTTTCAGATGTCTCAGTGTTATGGGTCCTAAGACACACATGTCAAAAAAAAAAGGATTTTGCACTGAAGGACAAAGCTAACATTATTACACAGCTACATTGTCTGTGAATATAATAAAGTATTTTCATGCACTACCTAGCCACACCATGTGAAGACGAAAGAGAGGTGATTAATAGGGGGTTGATTCTGTCCCACATTTAAGAAACAGTGACTTGAAAAGCTTGTGCATTTTCAAATTCTTACATAGATATTTGTTATGTGGTTCAGGCTGGAAATATATGTTACTGTTTTTTCAACAACAACAAAACCAAGCTGGACAACGAGTGCCCAGTCTTAGCCTTTTGCAGGTAGTTGGGCTAGTTGTGGTTAGGTAGACAATCACGTATAGTCTTCCTTTAGCGGTCTAAAATTAACCCTGTTCCAATTATGTGGGCATGTGAGCTTGACCTTGCTCAGGTGGCAGCGAGCTGCTCGAAGGGATGGGCCGAATGCATTTAGGACAGAGGGAGAGGCAGGCAATACCCTTGGAAAATAGGGTGTCAGAATGATTCAGATGATGATAGCTCTTACTGGATTGCTATAAAGTAGGAGTGAAAAAGCAAGTTGAGCAGTAAGAATCCATGAGGACTCTGCAGCCACCTATTGAGCTTCATGCTGATTCTTTTTTGCTTGCTATACCTTACTCTCAGAGCTTAAACTTACCTCCTGTTGTTAGCCTGGATGATTAGCTTATGTTACAAGTGCAGCATTGCCATGTGGTTTTGCAGGCGAACATACTCTGGGAAGTTTTATCCTCAGGAAGAGGATAAACCCACATTGCTTTATACCTGGTTGTACAGGCCTGTTTCTGTGTTTTATTTTGATATCTGAGCCTGTAATTCCAAATTCACCTACAAAATTATATTCAAAATGACAAGTAACTGGCATAGAAGATTTTGAAGAATCTTCTACCTGCCATTCCCCTGACTTCAGAGCACCTGACATACCAGCCTATATGAAGTTGAGCACTGTGAGTTGCCTCGCAGTGGATTGAGTATGTGACAGGTATGGGTTTTTTCCTTAGCTGTCTGTTGTCACAGACACCACTGTCCTATCCTCACTTCCACCACCAACTTTGCACTGTGCAGCTGAACAGACAGTAGTTGGCTTTGTAGGGTTGAGTGCTGGGCCTTGCCTGAAATGCACCCAGCATTTTCTTTGATCTGTTGGATTCAGATTAACAGAGAAGTTTTGGGATCAGAGAGAACAGGTTCTTCGTGTTGATACTTACTCACCTGACAGTTCCTTCTCTATTCCGATTATGACTGGGTTTTCTTAAAATCTGAGAGGATGGGGAAAGAAAGGACAGCATACAGGGAATAACTAGGCACTTTTTGTTGAATGTGTCCTAAGACACACACATCAGAAGGAGACGATCGTTCATTGAAGGGCAAAGCTAATGTTACACTGCTGCACTGCCTATCACCCTCTGCGGGGAGGTGTTCTAATGAAGGGCTAACAAGAAAGAGTAAGGAGAAAATATAGCACAACACAGAAGTTGCTACATATAGGCTTAGTCTTCTTCTGAAATAAGGCATCTTTTGAATGTTGCTTGTCATCTGACAGAGAGAGAGAAGTAGTGGAGAATCATTCTGTTTCAAGTGCAGCAGGTTTGTGGTTTGAGACTGATAGGTGTTTAAAAGCACACTATGTGAAATGTAGTTTTATTGCCCTAATGAAAGGTGCCTCTTCTGTTTGGGATACTGCAGTATGGCTGGATGGTTCAGATCAGTAAAATACCTTCTTGTTGTCAAGGTTTCATATTATTTATGAGCAAAGTTTGTTTTATTCATTGTCTTGGAAATTTTCTCAGCTGAAGTGAGGTCTTTGATGTTTTTAGGGTTTGGGGAATGGAAGAAAAGTTGTCATGGAGGCTAGAGCATAGCTGCCTCATTACTCCTCATCTGTCCCAAGGTGAGAAACCAAAGAAGGTGGCTCAGGTACATCTGGAAGTATCAGGTAGTACAAACCACTGTGTCCTAAAAACCCAATGCAAAATCCAGCTTCAGGGAGAAGATAAGCATGCCCCCTTTGTTTTTAGGCTCTGTGTGTGTGCCCACAGCTTAGGATAGAACAACCCATGATTGGGGAACACAGAAATGCATGGCTACAAGTATCATTTCACAGGCATGCCTGGTCCTGGGAAAATTTGGCTAGGGAAGAGGCAAATTGCTGTGAACTTCATCCAGAGCCCAATCACACGACAATACAATTGAGTCAGAATAAAACACCTTTGCCACATAGACCTAAATGTCACCTAAATTCATATGGAACCTTACTGTGTTGCCTGGCTAGAGAAGCTCCAACAAGAATAGTTGAGATTCTCAAACCTCTCAGCAATACTTAGAGACTTACTATCTCATTGGTGTCCTAATAATGAGAGATGGGAGATTTCTTGTTTCTTTAAAACAATATGAGGAAAAAAATAGAATTTACATGCTCTGAATGCAGCCTTAATACAGACATTGACCAGATGTCAGGTTGGTACAACTGAGTAAAAGTTAATACAGTCAAACATACTTCTGAATGCCATCCAATGTATGTTGTTTCCACATGATATTACAGGTGTTTTATGTGCAAGTCCGTGAAATATTTAAAGATCAGAAATATTATTTTAAAAGCTTGTAGGACTACAGGTGTCACTTTTCCTAATAGAATCTATTTCCCCTAGTAGTTTATACCAATGATCCTGTAAGTATCCATAGAAATGAATGTATTACTTTCTGCTTATGAGTGCTATCTATAGTCTATATTTCGCATGATCTCGAGGAAGAAATATCGAGTACCATGCTCAGGCCTTAGACTTCAGACCACCGACCGTAGCCTTCTAGTTGTTGATTTGTGTCCACAGTTCTTGCTTAAAAAGTAGATAAGTTGTAGAAAAAAAAAAATCATCAGACAGAAATGCATAGAGAAACTGAACAGTAACACTAATGTTGAATCCACAGGCCTTGAGACCTTTTATATTTGTTTAAGGAACCTCTTTTAATTAGGAATAGATACCGTTGCACTCAGATAAACATTAGTGACAGTTGAAAACCACCTTATAAGCAAAGGATTTGTAGAAATTTAATACATATAGCTGAACTCAACTTCTTTAAGAAGTTGCTTTGTTCATGTCATAATGCTTGAAGGTAATGGACAACTAAAATAGAATGGCTACATGTGTCATACATTGAGTGAAGAGGACCGACTAAAAGCCATTAGTGTCCAGAAAAGAAAGACAAAGGCAGAAATTATATCGCTTCCAGATGAATCCTAACTATTCCCCAAACTCTGTGTTAGTATGACAGGCAAGAGACAGGGCCATTAATCGGAAGGTCAGATAGTGCAATTTTAGCCAGATTTTTTTGATTGAAAAGGCACTGGAAAATTCTCTAGAATGCTAGTGTTACGGAATCTACAAAATACTTTTTAAAAACTGGTTTAATGGCTTGATGGTCTAAGTGACAATTCTACCTGTCATACTAAAAGGGAAAGTTAGCTTTCAACACTGCTTATGGTGGAAGTGCTGGAAGAGTTATGCTGCATTTTGAAAAAAACTTTTAATTGTTTTTTTGTTTCTTCAGAATTCTCTAATGCAGTTAAAGTGTAAACCTTAAAACTCTCTACCATTACTACTGTTCTCAAATTGATTTAAAGTCATCCCTCATAGCTTCTTTATTCCTGAAGAACTATTTTGCTAATAGAACTCTATCAGCATTTTATCCTTAACAGTTTAAAAAATAATGATTTAATAGTTAACGGCCCCACATCCTAATTATAGATTTTTGAATCATATTTACTATTCATATAATTAAGGCGCATTTCAAAACAGTTCACTATCAACATCAAATACTGAATACAAGGCAGGTGCTTGAATATATGCAACATGGAAAACTCCATTGTAGACCATTTTTATGTTCCTGAGAAAAACAGGTCTCAAATCCTTCTCTTCAATTAGCAGATACATTAGCTACAGGTTTTTGTACTGAAAACTGTATGTGGCCAGTTGTTTTTTGGCATTTGATTCCTCCGACTTCTCAGCCACTAAACAGTGTGGATGGATATTTGCTGGGCATCAGTATAAAGTCAGTTTGGTAGGAGGCATGCCTTTCTACTTAAGTTTACCAGTCTTGAAATTCTGAAGCTAGACTAGTGGTGAAAAATCTTAAAATCCTCTTTTTGCTAACCAATAAAAGTTGCTCCAGCCAAAAATACTCACATATATATGCCCTCATGATTAACATAAGGCAACATTTGCTCTCAGGCCTTTTGTCAGCTTTGTTCTCCTGTCACTACTTTTTGTTCTTTACTCTCCTCCTGTCAGAAAATCCACATGAACAATAACTGAAAGATCATTCTGTTAGTATAATAAATACTGCAATGGATCATTGGTTGGGCTGACTTATCTGCTGCTTGAAGCTTGAATGAATGTCCACAAGTTGCGGTAAATCTGTTTCTCTGTAATGGAGCAAACCCCAAATACTGCATATCAAGAATCATTGAGCTAGAGATACTACAGCTCTAATTCTTGTATCCTTGGGCTCTCAGTATATGTTGGATACCACTTGCAGTTTTGGATGAGAAATTGGACAGGCTACAATAATAAGTGGTCTAGTTAGTGCTGGCTGCAAAATAACTACTTGTACCAAACAAATGGTGTTTTGCTGTAAGAGGAGGAGATGCTACTGTTTTAGATTAAAACCTTTCATTTTCCCATTTTGGTCACACACATTTTTCTGTACATCTATGGAAGTACATTTCTGAGGAAGGTGGAGCAGATGTGCAGTCAGGCAGCGGTATTTTGTCATTTGACTTAGCACAAGGAACCAGGTGGCATTTTAAGGTTTGTGTTATGTAAGAGGTCAGATAAAATCATCTACTGATGCCTTTTAGCCTTGAAAATTAATTAACCTGTACTCTGTTTTTTTAATGGATGAGCTTTCTGAGACTTCTTTTCCATTTCATTGTATTAGAATGTAAACACTTTGTTAGTAATAGTTAATAATTCTGGTCCGTAGACATTCAGGACCAAAATAGGAGAAAAATGCTGGTGTCACGTTCACTGAAGTATGCTAGATTTTCTTACATGTAGTGATGTAATGTAGTTGGATGAATTGTGTTCATAGTTTCTGCAAACACCCTTTTCGAAGTAAGAGAACTACCCTTTCTGCCACTCCTAAATAACCTAGCTTTTTTTTTTTATTTTGCATTAGACATGTGACTTCTCCACTGTTCATACAGTTTGTCATGAAAAATATCAGTGTCCACTGTTCCCTTTATGCCTAGATATTATACAACTGTCAAAGAAAAAAATGACGTTCTTCCTTTCCCTTAATATTTACCAACTTAAGAGATTTTGTTGTCAGTCTAGCAATCTCAGAAGGAAATAAATGACTGCATAGTACAGAACTTTCAACTGAAAGACTCATATTGTCTTCCTTTTTATTTCTTAGGCCATTTTCCATCAGTGCAGTGAAATGAAAGAGAGTGCTAGTGCCCAATGTGTCGGAAGCTACACCAATTTTCAGTTCTATTTTGCTTTTTTCCTTTTGCTCTTATTTATCCTAAATAAATTTATGACTTGTCCTGAGGCATTTATCAGTCAAAGGTGACATTGTAATAATTTTTATGAGTTTTTAAGCCAAAGTGAATGTCAAATGGCAACTGAGGGCACTCAGCACCTTATAGGATTGGGCCAATAGTGAAAGTTGATGTTTGAAGAATAAACATTGTATAATAGTTTTAAAGAATTGCTAGATTTCATTATGAAATTTTGCTTAAACTGGTGGAAAAGGATGGCAACGTGACAGGATGTACATAAGGATGTATCCTAATTTCATAGGATAGGATGACTGCACTGGGCAAATAATATACTGTAAGATGTATTTCCTGATTTTAGATAACGCTTTAACAACAGTTTATAATTTGGAAAGCACTCCAAGCCCATATATATTGCATCCAGAAAACAAGCCTGCAGGTTTCAGTGTGTTTCTCATTTTTACCCTCACGTGACAGTTTAACTTGTTACTACTTGATTATAATTAGGTACTTGATTTTCATCAACAATAATTTCTAAGTAAGTGAAGTACTTCATGTTTTTTAAAGTAGGCTTTGCTTAATACTGTGTGATTTCAGCCAAGAACATGAACCTCTGTGCCTCAGTTTACTTATCCATAGTGTGATGAGTAGTTTACCTACCTCAGATATGATATCCAGCATCAAAAAATGTCTATGTAGCATTTTAAGCTCCAATTGATCTTAGCAACAAATTGAACTTATCCCCTGTACTATGATATATTGACCTCTGAAATCCTAAATGAAACATGTTTTAGACCTTAAAAAAACCTACTGTATCTTTTCTAACATCTTCGCTTTTCTCTTATTAGCATAGCATGCCTCTTTTTTAATCTTGTTGTACAATTCTAATTTCAAAGTCACATGTTTGGCTGAGTTTCTAACCTCTGAAGAACTACCCAGGATTAATCAAAGCTTAGTCTGTGTAGAGAGGGTCTTTTGATTCTCTTTCTTTTGCTGGCTTTAACAGGATATTGCCTGTGTAAGCAAAATCAATGTTAAATGCTTGCTAGAAGTGTCTGGGAGTTAACATAAAAGGTTCTGTCACACAAATGATGGTCCTGGAGAAACTTGAAAACTGCTTACATTTACTTCGGGTTTTGCTTAGAATGCTGCAGTCTGATGGGGGAGTCTGGCAGTGCCCAGGCATGCACACATAGTCACAGGGATGAATTTCATTGAACCATTTTCTGTGCACAGTAAAGGTAACCGAAAGAAACTGTGAACAGTAAAGTATTACTGGAAAATTATTACTGAAAGATTACTTGCATAATCTGTGTATATGAAGTATATTAATCCTGATAGGTTTTCCATTTATGTGCTGGAGACTGTTTGAGGCCCTTATAAGGACACCTGCGGAAAGATGGCTGGGGCTTATAAAGAAAAAAATTATAGAAACCATTTTAAAGGATGCTTTAGTGAGGGAATTAATGAGTTTAACTGGAAAGGTATGAGGAAGGAAATTAATTGTGCAGCCTGCCATGGGCAAGCAAGTGATTTGGAGGGGAAAGGGGAAAAACACATTTCAAAAAATGAGTGTGAAACTGTTAGGGAAAAATTGTTGGCTGCTCAAAAGTACGTATCTGAGAGAGAACTGACACATGAGACCTGATCCCAGAAAGAAGTTCAGGAAAGGGAGATGGATGTGGATTTTTAATGTCTTTGTGTGTGTGCATATGTGTGTGTGCACGCACACGCGTGCATATACATGAATGGATGTGCATATATATATATGTATATTTATATGTGAGGTTCTTCTGCTCTCCCAGAAAGAACTGTATGTGGAAATCTTGTCAAAACCTCTGTGTTTGCTGGCTTTGCTATCACGTGTGAATGAGTAACCTCAAAACTGGGGAAGACGTGGATGTATGGAAAATCATTGCGTGTGCTGTAAGGGAGTCTTGTGGTCTAGCATGGGTCTTGATGACGAGAGCAGCAATTCTGAGTGGTGCTGTTCTCGGGGGGTAATAGGGAAAGGTACAGAGAGACGAAGACTGCCCAGGAAGTGTGACGCTACAGAAAAGGGACAGAGGGGGGCCCTATTCTCAGAAACTTGTATTCTGAGATGTGGACCCCAGCAAAACAGTCTAGGGAGTGTTCAGCAAGCAGAGCTCTACATATCTCTAAGTATTACAAGTTTCGAAAGAGTTGAGAGGTTGAAAGATTTGCCTTGAGTGGTCAGTAGAAGCTGATTGCCTGAGATGTATGATGTTTTCCAAGCCACTTTTTCTGTGAGGAATTGTAATAGCGCAATGGCTTCATTCTCTAGCAATAACATCCTGTGAAGATGGCTATTTTGTTTTTTTCACAGAAGTGCCTGCTTGTTACACACATCATTTTCCTTTTCCCAGAAACCCTTATGATACACTTAAGTAGAATTTTATTTATGTCTTTTCAAATTCAGAGAGCTGAGCATGGATCCCAGCACAGAGGAGAATAGTTCTTTTTATTCCATAAGACAAGTCAGTGGGCAGTCATGATAGGGACTTAATTCTTAACGTTCTGTCTTACCCCAGCAGCAGTGCTGGAATCCATAAATGTAACTGTTTACCTTTCCTGGCAGCTTAATCGGCACTGTACCTGTTTTAAAAACACTCATATTCTTTTGGGTTATTGAAAGGCTACGTTCCAAGTTGTGGAACAATGAACAATGTGGAACTATGAACAATGTTACGGGACAGATACATATGTAGAGCTTAAAAGATGTGCTTTCTGAAATCCATAATTATAAAGTTTGCTGGACTACCCACAAAGGGGTTGAAATACATTGGTGTACTGTTCTTCATGTTATTTTTTCTTTTTGTTTTGGTTTTGTTTTTCCTGAATGGGAGAAATTCATACAGATAGAAATTGCATGAGTACTTCAAATTTTCATTTCAGTTGTTGTGTTTGTGAGTGCATTCATATGTGTGTTTTGGGAGATGGGAAGAGAAGGCAAGAAACACCGTGTACATGTGTACTTGAATATAATGTATATTGAGCAATGACCAAGGTGGCAGAGTTTGAAGATCAGATTTCTAAAATTGCTTGAGGCTTGTCTGACTCTCACGCTGAAACCTGTTAGCAGTTCCCACTGACTTCAGTGAGAGCAGAGTTAAATTAATACTGAAGGCTTTTGAAAATTAAGCAATTTATTTTCTGAACTGTGATTGAATAGCCTGACCTGGTTCTCATCTGCTGCTATTGAAAATTTAAAATAAGTGCAATTTTCTTAATCTCCCAAATTTGTTGAACGCTTGCCTATTCTTTTGTCTCCCTGTGCAAATTCTGCTGCCTGCCTGTGGGAAGCTGTGCATGCTTGTGCTGTTTAGAATGAGATGATTCCAGTAGTGTGCTTTTCTTATTGGAATGACTATTGAAAAGAGCCTAACTGCTATTGAAGATGGTCAACTGCCATGCTACTGAATTGCTTTCTTATATTTCTTAAAAACCTCTGCCAACATCTCAGAAATGAAGAATTTTAAGAAAGTATGGATTACTATGTAATAAATTATTCTTTTACAGCAGAAACTTCCTATTCAAAGTGAGCTACTTTTGGGGAGTAAATTAGAGTAGTGATTTGCTGAAGCTGTGTATTTAAAGGAGAATTATGCATAGTGCCCTTGTTTTGCCAGATCCAAATAGCTACTCAACAATCATAAATGTTTCAACAGCCTGAAGCATTTTTTTGCAAAAATACACAATAACATTTGTCCTTTTCCTCTGCAGCTTTCTTAGGACTGTTCCTATTTAGGATATCATGTTCAGAAATATTATAATTATGCTTCTAATATAAGCATTTAGATACTTTATTAGCTTGGCTATAAAGCAGAGAAGGGTGACTAGCTAACAAATACAGCTGCTTCTTGGGTTGACTGGTTGATTTCAGCAGTGCTGGTTTTGGTAGTTGTCAGTAAATTCTGCCAGATTTAAAGTGCTGTGTTTTGTTCAGCTAAGACATGTCTCTGGTGAATTGCTGAGATTGAGGTTTCAGGGCCTTTTATGCTATACTTACGGTTCATCTAGTCTGGCTGTTTTCGGAACAGGCTAAAGGTATTGTAATCAAAGTGAAAAGCGTGAACTCATAGAACTTGGTTTAGGAAACAGCTCTCCCTTAATCCAGAAAAATACCTGAGAATTGATAGCATTGGTACATCTTGTCTTATCTGAGACCTGAATCTTGCAGACACTTATGTACCCTCATAAAATGTGCATATTCGTATTGACATGGCAAAGTAGGTGTCTTTTTGCAGGATCCAGACCTTATCGTAGTTGTGGAAGTTATCCTTCTCTGCATAAATATTCTGTTTGGTTTTTTAGGCTTGCCAAACTCTCAACCTAGCTGATCACAAGTAGCAGTAAGTTCCATGAAGTGTTTATTTATTTACCTTTAAAATATTGTTTTGTGGTTTTAAAACTGCCTTTTAAATTTTTCCCTGGTATAGTTCAGGATGTGTATTATGTGAAAGGGTACCTCGGAGTACTTAGCTTAAAAAAGTGGATGTAGTGTAGAGGACGTGTCATCCCCTCTTATTTATTGCAGCTTTAATTTGGAAAGACCTAATATTTACAGATATATTTGTTTGAAATTGCTTCACAAATATATGGTTTTCCTCTGCTGTGCTAGAGTTCTGTCGTGGTTTAACCCCAGCCAGCAACTAAGCACCACGCAGCCGCTCACTCACTTCCCCCCCCGCCCAGTGGGATGGGGGAGAAAATCAGGAGAAGAAGTAAAACTCGTGGGTTGAGATAAGAATGGTTTAATAGAACAGAAAAGAAGAAACTAATAATGATAATGATAACACTAATAAAATGACAACAGCAATAATAAAAGGATTGGAATGTACAAATGATGCGCAGGGCAATTGCTCACCACCTGCCAACTGACACCCAGCCAGTCCCTGAGCGGCGATCCCCCGCCCCCACTGCCCAGTTCCTACACTAGATGGGACGTCCCATGGTATGGAATACACCGTTGGCCACTTTGGGTCAGGTACCCTGGCTGTGTCCTGTGCCAACTTCTTGTGCCCCTCCAGCTTTCTTGCTGGCTGGGCATGAGAAGCTGAAAAATACTTGACTTTAGACTAAACACTACAGCAACAACTGAAAACATCAGTGTTATCAACATTCTTCTCATACTGAACTGAAAACATAGCACCTACCAGCTACTAGGAAGTCAGTTAACTCTATCCCAGCTGAAACCAGGACAAGTTCTCTTTTCTTTTTTCTGTAAATGAAATGGGATTTAAAAAGTTGCACTCGCTATTAAAGATTCAAATTTGTGATCAGTGTTACATTCTACAGTTAAGTTCTCCAGTTGTATTATTGAAGTTCACGTTAACCATGCATGCTCTGCCTGAACTGATTTGAGCCTGGATACACTAGAGCTGAGTTTACACAGTTCTGTGTTGTGTGGTTTTGCTTGGTTTGATTGGGCTTGATTTGGGATCTCTGTACTTCAATGTTGCTAGCTTTTCTCCTCCCCATTAAAACTTTGTTTTCTATTTCATAATGTCTGTGATTTTGCTTTATCTAGGCTGTCTCACCTCACTGTTTCCTTGGATAATAAAGGGATAATGTGGATAATGAGCTAGTTTTTTCAGTATTGTTCCCTCTTCCTGTCTCAGCATAGCAGAACATCTTACATGCTTTTGTGGTCACTGACAAACATTTTTGCTGAGCAGCCCACAATGCTGCTAGCTGTATTCCGTCTCTACTCCTGTGCCATTTAAAGCCCCTCTGTGCAGGCTGAATTGTTTCTTCCGGTTCATGATACTTCACTCATTCCTGTAGTATCTCAAGTGATTAAGCATTGCATTGTAGATTCAATAACTGTACTTAGATCCTTCCATCAGTTCCTCCGAAGTGTCTTGTAATGTGGCAGCTACAGGTGCAAATATGTTTAATCATATATACTTTCATTTACTGATCAATAACTATCTTAAACATCTGAGCTGTGATAGATTTCCTTGGAAAACTGCATTCACCAGTGCAGTGCAGTGAGGACTATAGAAGGATATGAAGTAAATATAGCTTTTAATACAGAATTTTCTTTTAATACAGAAATGATCTGTTATTTAATTCTGTAATGAGACAGGTGGGCAAACAAATAACTGTGCCCATAAAGCAAAAACATGAACTGGCAGCACCGCAGTAGAAACTGCAGGCTTGATTTCTCTTGACTCATGGTAAATATAAGATAACGTACTTCTTAGAAATGTGGCAACAGTGGGGGAATTAGCACAGAGAAGCTGTAGTGCTGCAATATCCCACTCTAGCTTACTGCATCCATTAGTTTACTTGTCCATATTGTAATTGCTGTCGATACCTAAAACTTTTTCCCTCAGTTTGTGGTTAGGTAATTTCTCTAACAGCTCATTGTTACTGTGGAAGAGTTGCACAGGAGGCAAGCCCAACAGCCGGTGTATTTCACTCAGCTTCTGAAGCATTTGTTTGCATCACGTTCTTTTTCTAAGAAAATAAATAATGTGTGTTAACAGCAGAGTAAAACTGACTTTGTTGTGGTGGGCTTATGTGGACATGGTTTTAGGAAGAGGGTTAAGGGGACCATCCTGCTCTCCACATGTGGGATCTCACCCGGCATGACACATGGGACAGACACCCTCTTTTACTTCCCCCATCCAGATCATATCTGTGTTGATCTGGGCTTCTGCTCTGACTTCTGCCATGGAGTATGTGTATTCCTAGTCACAGTTAGTGCCTTTATGCCTTTTATATAGCACAGATAGTTCTCCCTTGGGTTTTGAACAGGCTATAAATTTGGGATAGAAGCGTGAGAAAGCATGGATGCTCTGTTTGTCAATTCTCACACATTGACCACTAGTCTAGTGTGGGGGCTTGTCCTGTAATCCTGAGGTATGCATTGGTGTAGAGACTTTCATTTGTTTTTGTGTGGGCTTTCTATGTCTGCCCTTTAAAACTATACAGGCTTCCTCATTTTGGATCCTAGCCCCAAATTATTCTGGGCATTCTTCAGGTGCAGAGTTATGGGCATACAGATTACACACTTTATGTGTGGGATTTTGTGAATCGGGTTCATAAAACTTATGCAATATTGCATGTCTGTGTGTAAATTGTATAAATTTTGAATCCAAGGGATACACAAATCTTCAGTGAATAGGTTGCAGAACTCCCTGTCATTTATTTTTATGGCTAATGGCTTTTTTTATATTCCATTTTCTACAAGTTTTCATTAAGTAGTACATGTGAAGTGCTTCAACTTGACTTTGATGCGCATTCAGTATCAGAAGGAAAGATCAGGCCTTTTATCTCTAAACTACAGATCAATTACCTTTCTAAACACTTACTTCATAATTTTCCTTTAAATAAAAAAGGAAAAAAAAAGGTACCACAATCAACTGTATTAAGACAAGAAAAATGAAAGTAGTTAGAAAAAATGGAGACATCACCTGAGATAAGGTACAAGGGAGCATGGACCTGCCATTGTAGGATTAGATACAGGTGCACAATAATCATATAGAGTGTAAAAGAGGAAATGGTACCTCACATTTAGAAGTAAAAAAGTCCTTAATTTCTTGAAACAAGAAGATAGCTGGCTTGCTAATGAATTAAATATGTGACAACTTTTAAGTGTAGCACAGCTGCTGGGTTGTCAGAGCAGGTGTCTTTATCATCAGCAGAATTTGATGGTATTATGCTTAGGATGAAATAACCGCTTGTTTCAAAACCAGTCTCTAATATCCTATGTGAAGGTCGGTCTCATAGATTTCATTCCTTAATATTCTAGCTGACATTCCCATTTTCTGAAGTATGAGTCTTTAGATACATAAGTCTTAGATATTGTAGTATCAAGAAGGCTACTATGTGCAGCATTGCAATTAGGTAGAGAAAATCCTCTTACTATGGTACATTTGTGACCTGTAAACGAAAACTTCCAAATTGGTTTGGGTTTATTTTATTTTATTTTGTTTGTTTGTTTGTTTTTGGGTTTTTTTGTTTGTTTGTTTTGTTTATATGTTTTTATTAGGACTCTTGTAATAGCGCAGTCAGGTTCTAAATATGAGTGTTTTTTGATTCAGCACTGTAAAACTTAAAAAAAAAAATAGAAATAGCATTGGAGTTCAATGTAGATAATAAAATACTAACATGGTCTTACACAGCTTGTAGGTTCAACTTACGAGGTATTTTTCTTTTCTCTTGAAGTGACATGACATTGAGTTATTATTTCAGAAAGGAAGAAGTGAAACTGTTATTTTATTAATTTATATTCCAACAATATTAAACAAGCTAGTTTAAAAACACAAGAATCCCCTCTTTGAAACTAACAAAATAGTCAAATGCAGAAGAAGCTATTAAAAATTGTCTTTTAATAAAAGTTTAAAGTCTTCAAAATATATTTGCCCCTCGAGCAAACTTTTTTCATTTAATATTGTGTCTGTTAATTAGTGCTTCAAATTTGCAAATTCTTTATTGGTTTATATCAATGTAATACCCAAAGCTCATCTCATTGCCAGATTTGAATGAAATATGATCCTGTTTATTCTATTAAAATGAAGGCTTGAAATTGTTACCCAAATGCCACAGGAATTCTTGCCATTTTCTCATCAAATTCCTCATCAGATTTTTTGTTAAAGTCACATTGTTTTAGATTTTGAGCCTTGGCATTTAAATGAAATTCAATGTGCCCCACTGGAGAAAACATCTGCAGGGACATATTATGTACAATATCCATTCCAATCAAGCAGGAGTGTACTGTGTGACTGAATGAGAAGCTTATTCTTACTCCACTTAGATTTACCCTGATGTGGCTATTGAGTCAATCTGTGAGAAGAAACGTTTAGAAAATTAAATGAGCAGAACAGGAAAGATTTTTTTTAATACTCAGAGCAAATACTTCCAGTTGCACAATATTAATTTAAGAATGACATTTCTTAAAAGAACCTGAAGGAGTTTGGTGCCAAATTCCCTCAGAAATTCAATGGGACTTGGGAATCAGAGCCCCCAGGGTTCCTTAGCAAATCTCTCTGAGTGATTAGTATTAAGGGTTTTCTCTGAATATAAAATCATGATCTACAGAAACTGAAGGGAGCAGAGAGGTGTTGGGGAAGAAGGAAAAGAAAGAAATCAGTTCTGTAATCCTATAACATATATTAAAAAGTTGCCGAAATTCTATAAGCATGAGGTTAGCTATCAGTAAAGATGACCTGGAACAGGCCCTTTTCTTTTTGAAGCAGCTGCCTTACACGCTAAACTTGTCCCATGTTACCAGTTGGTGGGCAAAAAAAAAGCAGTATGGAGGAGCGAGCCCTTGTACAGCAGCAGTGGGTGTTTGTGGAACCAGCTTATTTTCCTAATGAGGAATTCAGACCAAAAAAAAAAGTCTCTTTAAAATGTATTTATGGTGAGAGAGCCCTCTGCATCCTTTGAAAGGCTTATTTTTACAGGCAGAGCACCTGCCTGTAACACCTCTTCTGCTGCAGAGCTGTGAATAAGAGCTGTTGTTATGAGCTCTTCAGCTACTTCAAATAAAGACTAGAAGAGATGTGGCAGTGGAGGTGAGGGGGTCACTCCAGAGAATCACTAGAATTGATCTGTATTTAGCACTACAGGCCATGAGGACCACATCAAGAATACCAGGTCCAGTTTTTGTGCCTCCTAATACAGGAAGGACATTGATAAACAGGGATAAGTTCAGCAGAGGGCTAACAAGATGGAGCCAGGCTGTTGACAGTGGTGCGTGGTGAGAGGAGGAGAGACAACAGACAGAAATTGGAAAAAAAAAAAAAAGAGAGGTTCTGACTGGATGTGGGGGAAAACAGTTTCCTTTTGAGGACAGTCAGGCATTGGAATGGAGTATGCAGTCTCCGTCCATGGAAGTTTTTAACACCAGGTTAGATGAAGCCTTGTTTAACCTGATCTGACTTCAGAGTCGGCCCTGCTTTGAGCAGGAGTTTGGGCTAGAGACCTCCTGAGGTCTCTTCCAACCTGAATTGTCCTATGATACAATTGGATTTGTAGAGGAGGTTTGGGGGTTCTATTTAAAATCTTCCCCACTCCCTTCTTGTCCTTACCCTACCCCCTTCTCTCAGATTATTATTTAGACTTATGTAAATGTGATCGTCCAGTAGTGTATAGTTCCTTTCAAGAGCACTTCTGGAAAAAGTGATTAGTAGTTAAAACCAAAACAAAACACAACAAGCCAGCAAATACAATCAGGAAAACTTGTCCAATACGGTTACCAGATAGACATCATTCAATTTGTAGGGTACAGAGAAGAAAGAATAATGATAAGGAAACAGTAAATTTACAGTGGAGTTGAATTCCGTGTGTAGCTTTGTTTATATAATATGCCTGTCTGACAAAAGCAGGCACATTAAAACTTATAAACATATGATTAACCCAGGCAGTGTAGTTCTAAACTTCTCAGGTTCACGTCTGCTTCCTTCAAGTTTGACGAAACAAGAGAGTTGCACACTGAATTTGGAATTCAGCAAACTTGTACACCAAAGAGAAGAGGTGTTACTGAAAATATTCTGGTTGAAATCTCTTGCATTTGACACCCAGAAAGTATTTATGTATAACTGTCAAAGTAGCCCTGCAGTAAACAGGCAGTTTCTTAGAAATTAGGTAGATCAGATAGGAATTGAGTAGATCAAAGGCCACTACAGTTAGTGCTCTCTGCTAACGGAAAGTAAGTCTGGTACACCCTATAGCTGACTTCATGAAAAAGGTAATTTTAAACACAAATTGTAACATATGGTCTTAAGAAATATCCTTCGAATCGTTTTGTTTCTGATCTGAAAGGATTCAGAAACTCTTAACTGCTTTCACCCTATTGTGCGAGTGAAGGTAATATTTTTTTAAAAAAAGGATAGCTCCCTACCTCACCATAAAATGTGAAATTTGTTTTCTTTTGTATTTTAAATATAGCAGTAATGAGGAAAAATGGATGATGAACAGAAAGCGTGGGTTATTCTGTCACCTGACAAGTTAGACAAGTTGGGGCTTTTCAGTGGCCATGAAAGGATAGAAAAAGCTAATCAGTAATGATTTTCCATTCTTGTCCTGCATGACCTTTAAGGACAAGTCATGCTCTGTGGAGGCTGCAGTGCTAGTAGGTTTTAAGGAGAAATGTGAAGCATGGTAAAATAGGTCTATGAATATTTTGGTCATAGTGGGACAAACAGGAGGGGAAGCATGAACTAAAACATCACCGTGCTTGTTCAACAATTCAGGTCACTTCTGCTTGCAGGAAGGAAGTTGGCTGATGACATGATAAGTGAATAAATATGTACATCAAGACTGGATTGTTTCTTTTTTCATAATGTTTCAGCCTTTGCTGTATACTTCAATAGCAGTGTGAAAAATATAGTGCTAAAATAGGAACAGATACTTTGTATATTTCTCTTGGTGATTCCCTATTACATTTGCAGACATGACATGTCAAAGATGAATTTCTGAACTGCTTCTTCAGCAAACTCAGCTGGTCTCTGAATTTCAGAGTCAGATTCTTTCTAGCTCAAACATAATTATCACTAATAAAAGTTTCAGTAGGTCTAACTCTGCTTTCAGTTATAGCCAGGTAATCTCCTTATCTTTTGTAAGTAGAAATACAGGAAATTATTTTCCTCTTGCAATGGTATGATTTTGGGTTTGCATTTACATTATAAAAGTAATTCTTCACAATGCATGTGTTGAATCTGTCTTGCTTTCCTCTTGCTACTGTCTCTGCAATGCTAACATGAGTAAAAATAGTACTTTAATGGTTATTTATTTATTTTGGTCACTGAAGTTAATAATTATGATTCTGAAGATAGGGATTTTTATGTGAAGGAGCAAGCAGACTTATTGAATAAGCAGTCACTATTTTTACAAGCAGAGTACATGTTCAAAACAGAAAGCTGCTAATACCACAGAGATAAAAGGATAATTTACACTAATTTATGAAGCTAATTAATCAAATGAACTGAGTATATTAACCAGTTGGTGATATTCTGCTGAGCAGGAACTGAAACAGTTAGAAACTTCTTCAGACTTTTTTTTATTACCGTGACATACTGTAACTTATATTGCAAGTCTCCTACAGTGATGACCCTTTCATAAACACTGACAGCTTAAGCAGTTTTAATAAACAAGAAATGTGAAAGCTCATGCTTACAATGTCCAGGCAGATTCCTCTTTGTATCATAACATTTCCTTAATGAATTACTGAGAATGAAAGATACAGTATGTGAAGACCCCTCTGGGTGTAAATATTATGGGTATGAAAGTATTTTAAATATTTAGTACATGATTATTAATAAGAACAGTAGGGATTTATCTGAATTTGTAGCACATGTAAAAAAAATATCGTAGTTGCCATTCTATGCAGTTTCAGAAGACTCTGCAGTGGGAAAAATGTGTTTCTACTAAAATTGTGGTAAATAAAAAAACCAAAGAGATGTTGGTTTATATTGCCTAGAGTCTGTATGAGATGCAAAGGCAATGTATTTCAATGTTAGATTTCTTGGTAAAACCATCAGCAAAGATGGAGCAAAATTTTTCAAGATAGGTGCAAGTTTTGCAGAGGCAGGCCAGATAAGGCCACCTAAATCCTTTAAAGCAGAATTAAGGCTTGCTTTCTGATGTGACAGAAATGCTGTGTAATGAATCCAATTTGTCTCTAGAAGCCAGTGGGAATGAGACATGGAAAATAAATGAGAATTTTTCTCAGAGCGTCCAAGGCAAATCTGTAGAAATACTTTCCCACATTGTAGAGTGCATAGTACAGGTGACGTGGGAGCTGCTTCCCAGTCGTACAGCTGTACAACACTTTGTTGACATAAGAGCTGGGCTACAGGCTTCTATCTGCTATGCATGTTCTGGTACATTGACAACACCTGCAGTAACCTGGCAAGAAATGAGACCTATATATCTGGAATGAAGTTGTATGGCCGAGACTGGTATGGAAAGCTTAGGTAGGGGTAGGACCTGAGACCTGAATCTGTGCAGTTAGCTAATGGCGTGTGTTGGCATCCTATGTTGGAGGGAGTGAGGTTATGCAGCAGAAAGTTTTGAGGTAAGATGAGAGAGGAAGTGATAGCAGTTTATCTGCCCCTTATTTAGTGCTGCTCATGACAGTAGCTGACTGAAGTAAATTTAGGGATCCCTGCTATCAAACATAAAATTCAATGAGATGAAATCCTGTTTGTCTGGATTCAGTAGTATCTTCAATAACCTTTGGAGATTTGTTTTCCATTCACTTTTCATTCCTTCTTTTCTTGAACTTTAATTTCCCGCACCTTCATGCTAAAAACTGCCTACTCTGTCAGTGATATGTCATGCTGGTAAAGAGAAAGCACAAGAGCAGAATCTAAATAGAAAGGTCAGTTCTTCTTCCTGCCCAGTCCTTTTCCCACATTGGAAGAGTTGAAAGCAATAGCCTCTCTGATATCCTTTGAACCTCTTGTCAGCTGACATGAATTGAAGCAACCCTTAAACTACTCAACTTTGTTTTGTGGTCAAAACTGAATGGAGTCAAGAAAGAATAATGTTCCAAAGTGGACTTCTGGGTCTTAAGCCACCATACAACTCAGTGCATAATGAATACAACATGCCAAACCAGTATTTCCAGGACTATCATTACAAGAAATTGGAAAGAGGATCTTTTCAGATGTAGGAAAAAAAAAATTTTGGAGGCAATTTCCCAGTGGCTTTCAGAAAGAGAGGTATCCTTAAGTTTTCATTATGTCTTTGAAGGTCTCTCCTTAACATATTTAATGCCGACTAGTACAGCAGTCTCTGCCTTTCTATGTTAAATCATTAACTGATGATATCCAGTTTGTAGTTTCAAGGACACTTCATATTTTTTGCCTCTTTTCAATTTGTAGAATAGTTCCTCCCCCTGGTAATTCCCACACATTTTTATTGCATACTGAGTGGCTTCAATTCAAATGTCTTATGTGAACTTGAGCATCTTTCAGGATCAAACCATAAACTATGAGTTTCAGAAATAGTTATAATTTTAGGGATTAGTGCTTTTCAGTGCATGGAATACATTTTGTAAATTATGTATTGTGGGAGAGTTGCTGGTATCTTCTTAGAAACAGTTGCTGCAGATCAAAACCATTTTCCACTCTATTGTCCTTTACCATATCAAATAACAATTGAAACAGCAGCAGCAGCCAATGAACATGGATCAATGATATCTTCAGCCACTGCATTTGTGTAGGTTTAATCCATTTACGTGAAAATCAAGTTACTGCTGGCCTGTTTTTTCTTTACTGGAAACAATTGATAACATTACTTCAGAAGAAATTAATCCAGAGAATTAATTAGCAGAATCTAATATCCAATAAATGTAGTCTTGAGAAAGATTTCATGGGTGGTCAATTGTGACATTAAATGGAAGGTAAAAAAATAGATACCGTTAGTTGTTTTCCATAATCAAACAGAAGTGATGGAAAAGCAACAAATAGGATGACATTGACTTTGGAGAAAAATAAATAGGTCGGTTCTTGTACCTGTCACAGAAAAGCTTTGAGAACATTTTTTTCGTGTTTTTGGCTTAGGCCCATATTTAGGGGCTTAAATTTTTGGAAGAAATACTTTGAAAAAAAAAAAAATATCATTGTTTCCAGGCCAGTGAGTTTGATACTTTGATACTGCAGAAGCTGCACTGGTGTTTTAGGATCAAATTCAGCCCTGGTCAGTAGGAGCAAAAACAGTTAACGCTTACTACCTTCATCGTGGTTCCTGTGGCTTTTAGTAGTTTAAGTTTTTGCTGTTGAAGAAATTGGACTTTGCATGTGATCAGTTAATGAAATTTGGTTGATGAGTGGTAACCTCCTTAGCTGTAGTAGTTGAATTTTTTGAGTCCAACCCCTTTTTTATTTTATCATTATTAAAGTATTTCACTTAGAAATACAAATGGAGGTCAGTGTGCTATTTCATGAGGGCTGTGTGTATGTACAGCCAAGGACTTTGAGCCAGATTTTCAAAGGTATTTAAGAGCCTGAACTTTCAGAGAGATGCCTAAGAGGATCTTTGAGAGACTGTCTGCATGTTTAAGCAGCTAAATGACTTTTAATATCTCGGATTATTTTTGAAAGATTTAAGCAAGTGTTTAAGCACCTTCTTGAAACAGCGTTTTAGTAAGAGTGAAGGTTTCTTAAAATCCTGAGTAGGTCATATTTTTCTGGGGATGGGAGTTGTTCATGCACCTACCCAATGCAGAAGATATTTCTAAAAATTGGTCATATTTCATTTGAGAACTCTTTCTTTTTAAAAACTGGCTGTTGCTGCTGACTACAGTAGATGTAACTTTAAGGAAAAAGAAACCACTTTCCAGATAGAAATTCTATTTTAAGCCATTTCTTTCTTGACCCATAGGCCTACATATCCCTGACTTAACTCTGTAGGCTGTAGCTTGTCACAGAGAATGATTCTGCTTTTGGCAGCTGTGCTCATTCAGCGTGTTTGCTAACTTAGCAGCAAAGTGCTTCTCTATTTGCTTTGTCTTGGTGTCTGAGCAATGACTTATTTACCGAAACATTTCTTTCTCTCTCTTTTTTTTTTAACTTATTGGAATTGATTGTGTGAGTGAAATTCAGGATGTTGTGACTGCAGGATTGCATGCTGTCAGTTTTTCTAGGAGGTATTATATACTTGTAGGACCTTGTGTTTCACTCATTACTCTGACTAAAATAAAGAATAAGTGACATAGGAAAACATGCTGTGTTCATATTCATATTAGAAATCTTTCTGGTGCTGTCTTACTTGTAAAATTAGGGATTTTTTCAAGATGTAAGGTTTTTGGATGTATTTAAATTAGTAGTTGATTTTTTTCAGAAAAAAAGCCCTGAGGCATGTGTAAAACTAGTGGCTACATAAAGCTGAAGAATCAGATGTCTGCTGGGCAAATTGACAGAACTCATTAATCTTAGATGCAGTGTACTATAGAGTCTGTCCTTTCATGCACCTGCCCATGCCTAAAGTAATTACATGATGGCACTATTAATACTGAAGAGCTTGAGTGGGGATAGGGTTATCTTCTCTTCTTAGTAATTGATTGCTAGCTGATTAGTGGACAACATTTTTCCTACACTGTAATTGCCTTTCTGCTATTGTAGCCTCTCTAACCTGGGGGTTAGGCCATCTTACTGGTTTTGAGGCCTCGACAATAGTACCATAGCCCTCAAAGTAATGAACTGGAACTCAGTCACTGTGAATTCCCCAAACAGAAGATGACTAGTTAAATGTATTTCTATGATAGCATATTTTACAATAATCAGACAACAGAAGATTTGTTGCCTTCCCTCCCACCTCCTCTTTCTATGAAGATATTTTCAAACCCTCTGATTCCTGTGTGGAGAAGCAAGCAGTTGACTTCTATTAAATCACATCTGTTGCTTGTATAAAGTTATTATCTAAAATGTATCAGAACCGTGTAATAAGCTTGTATGGTTTTTTGTGACCCTATAGAAATAGCAAATGTATAGATTTGCTTCTTTAGGAGCAAACTAGTAATAAAGGAGTGTATGAATTCTGCAGTGGGGTGTCAAAGATCTGCTGGTCTCTAAAAATCATTATGTTCTCAAATTCTGAAGGTTGACTCTGTGATGCTTTTGTTGAAACCTGGTAGATATTAGGCTGCTGCTTGGGTAAGTCTGGAAAACG
Organism: Haliaeetus leucocephalus; assembly: GCF_000737465.1. Lineage (NCBI taxonomy): Eukaryota > Metazoa > Chordata > Aves > Accipitriformes > Accipitridae > Haliaeetus > Haliaeetus leucocephalus. The sequence continues at coordinate 15,240,618 of NW_010973284.1, read as the reverse complement.
AGGCATCTTTTACCATGAAGTTGTCTGTAGAGGGCAGATGATTTCCAGGGCTACATAGTCCTTCAGCATTTCTCCTACCCTGTGACCCTAGATGCCAGATGTACTGGCATGGGGACTCAGATCTGCTGACCATCTGTACTTGGCATGCAGGTTCATGAAGCTGGAGACGAAAGATTATACTGTAGGACACTTGACAGATCTGAATCTTAGGAGTAAGTTAGACATGAAATAAATGCTAATTTCCATTCCTCAGCTTTCTATGTACCTGAAAAATAAAACCTACCTTACATCAGCCTTCAAGTTATCTTGCTTTCTCTCTCTTCTGGTATAAGTGGTTATTTTGTATAACTCTGCACTAAACCAGAGTCATACTAATTTTTGAGTTTTCTTACACTGGTCCTGGACTCAAATGGGGTAGAACAACATTGGTACAGCAAAGAAATCTCTAAACTCTGCCTGAATGCTGAACCATATACTTCCTTGCTTGATTATCAGTTTATTCTATGGTATACTCAAAAGACTGATTTTATTAACATTTTCTAAAGACTTCTGATTGGCCCTGTTCAGGACAATTGCTTAGCTTAATCACCAAAGTGGACATCTAGGTTTAAATTATGGAACCAGTTCCCTAGACTGCTATTTCCAAAGGTATTTAGGGGCAGTTAGAAATATTACCCAGTATGATTTCCAGTATTTTGTTTATGAATCCAGCCAGAGGCATATTCCTAAGCAGAAAGTGCAAGAACACACAGTTGTCCACTGTCTGACATAACCTGCCTGGAAGGACATTTCATTTTTTAACGTCTGTAAATTACCAGGTACCCTAAAGAATGATGATTTGCCTTAGGAATCATACTAAACTAGTCAGAAATCTAAATGACTTCTGGCTTTCTGCTTGATGCAGCCCTGCAAAATAACACAAACATAGATGAGATGATCGAGTATTTTGATTGATGGATTTGTGGTAGCCTGTGGGCTATGGGAAGGTTCATATGGAAATCAAATCCCATGACAACTGACTTTCATGAGTGCTAGTTGAGGTTTCAGACATGCTTTCCCTCAGCTAATGGAGATTTGCACCTGACTGGTGATTCTCAAAATAAACTGCTGACAGATATGTGGCAGATATAGAGAAACTATAGAGTTTCTCTGTGAACAGGCTGAGAAGGGGAAAAGTGTTAGAGGCCTCCACATCTCAGAAGACATGGAAAGGTTCAGAGGGCTTGGTGGCTGAAGAAAATGAGGAGGGGCAAACTGAGTTCTGCGTAGGCTTAACTTGTGACATGACTGCCATTACAAATGCACCTTTTAGACCTAGAAAATGAGCCTCATGAATTTGAGTTGAGAGAAAACAAGCTTTCCTGTGCAGGGTATATCTGTGCTTCATGGCATGGCCAGCCTTCGAGAAACTGAAGTCTGTGCATCTGTGTAGATTCACCACACAGGCCCACTTATGCTGGGTATTTTAACAACTGCATATACTAGTTACAAGGAGACACCCTAGTTTATGCTCCATGCCCTTATACAGTATTCAGTTGAGTTGTCCTTTACACATTTGCCTGGGATTACAAACTGAGCCTCTACCATTCTTAGTGAGTTAGCATTCATATAAAAATGTCTAGCACACAAGCTGATGCAAATTGCAGCACTTTTTAGCATTTACAGGAGGATGACAGGGGATTAGGGATGGATATTAGAGAGTCTTCGGGTCATAATAGAAGTGTGTTGTCAGGAAAGGGGAAAATCCTTCTCATTTTTTCTCCTGATTTCCTTTGTTTTCTGCAGACATAAAACAGGCAGTTCTTTGCCCCATAAAATTTAAACCAAGCAGCTTGAACTGCATAAGTCCTTAAAGCAGTCCTTATAGCTGTATAATTGTTAAAACCTTATTTGTTGGATGGAAGGAGAAAGAGCAGTCTTTCCCAGTAAATGCTAAAGAATTTTTAGAAAATATTAAATGTAATATATGCATGCACTTATTCTAAGTGGGCCTATATTATGTGTCGTAAAAAAAACTTGAAAATGTTAAGGTTGCAAAATGTAACTTTCAAGTCAGGAAATGCCAGCATTAAGGTTGCTCCTTTAAAAGCATTTGGCTGCTTTGTGGCTATGTTTCATGAACAGTCTTTAATTACTGGATCACATGCTGGTTTTTTTCCTACAGGACCACTGCCTCATTCACTGCACAGATGGGTTATGTTCTCTCGGTTCAAAATTTTAGCTTCGTTGTTTCATGTGTGGCCCTAACTCACATTATCTGGGAAATACTCATATCCTGCTCTAATTAGAGAAATTTTCACTTCCACACAGGCTTATCTGGTTTGCTCACCATTATAATTGCAAAATGCTTCTCAAGTATTTATACATTAATTTTCGTGATACCTTTGGAAGGGGGGAAGTTGTATGTCCATTTTACAAAGGGAAGACTGAGCCACGGAATGATTGTTATGGACTTACCCAGGTATTTTGTCTAAGATAGTCAGGACCTGATTTTTCAGGATGCTTAGTGGAGTATGTGATAATTTGTATATTTTCTGGTAGAGTTCCTCTTGATTTCTGTCAGGTGTTGACGTTTTTAGCACTTCCAGAAATTACAAATTGGACATCTAGAACACAAAGGGCACACTCTTTTTAGCCACTTGGGCTGTTAGTGCAGTCACAGATTGTTATAGCTAAGAAATCCAGAACAAGTTAAGAGGACATTCTTATGGTATCCAGGACTATTTACAGCAAGTCGCAAAAGCTCCCCATCACGTTCTATTGAACTTAGGACCTTTTAAACAAAAACTAATTCCCAAGAAAAAAGCAGAAGAGATGAAAGGCATTTTCTCTACCCTTAGTGACTCAAATGAGTTAAAATGGCCAAATTATTAAAAAAATGGACTGTGCCTCATGAGAAGCACTCATTCTTAACCAGTTTTTTTACCAAGATGACTTGAGGAAAAATGTATTTCTGAACCTCTGATCTGATTAATTTAACATTATGATGTGAGCAAGACCCAGCTCCTGAAAATCCCAGACTTCTTCTAATTTCCAGTTTAACTGTGTGTTTGATGTCTTATCAATGCTACTCTTTACATTAAATAATCTGTCTCCTTTTTTAATATTTGCTTCCCAAATTCATGTATTTACTCATTGAATCTACATCTAAGCTCCACAAAGGAACTTCTGAGGTCCTTTGGTAAAGCAGGAGTCACAATGAAGTCCTCAGTCCTTCATCTGTCTTGAGTATGAGGGCATCTTTCTTTTTTTGCTATGGATCATAGGAATTACATTTTGCTGAATGAAAATGAACCGGAAGATGTACACCAGGAGCATACTTAATACTCTCCAGTGCTACTGGGCATTCAGTTTAGAACCTGAAGCAGATGTGGACAATAGAATGTTAACACCAAGGGGTTTTGTGTATGGATCCCATCCTGTTGATCTCAGTAGATGTTAATTTTGCCATACTAATTGATACTCTCAGATTTTAGCACCAGGAACATTTCTTTAAATCAACTGCATAAACTCTTTTGCAGTCAGGGATGGTAACTGTTAAGAGTAGTAGGCTGCCAACACACGACTAGGCATATGCTTTGTTATTTTTTTGTAGATAGCAGACAAATGTGGAGATTTGTGAATGATGGGGAAGAACAGGTTGGCATAGAATCATAGAATCATTTAGGCTGGAAAAGACCTTCAAGACAATCAAGTCCAACCATCATCCATGCCCACTAGACCATGTTCTGGAGTACCTCGTCTACGCACTTTCTGAATACCTCCAGGGATGGTGATTCAACCACTTCCCTGGGCAGCCTATTCCAATGTCTGACAATCCTCTCAGTAAAGAAATTTTCCCTAATATCCAACCTAAATCTCCCTTGCAAATACATGTGACATGGAAGGGACAGGGGCTGACTCATTGTACATCTACAACTGAATTGTGTGTGCATGTATGGGCTCTTGGGCACAGGACTGAATGGGCCAGGTTTATTGCCTATCTGGGTCCAGAAGCAGAGCAGACATGGTGATTCTATACTGAGAGGAGGAGCAGACCTATTGCCAAGAAAGTGACCAGTCACCTCTAGGGTACAAATTGTCTTCTCTACCTGCTGTGATGTTATGATGAAACCACATTTCCCTTTATTTTCCTTCTTTCCTTAATGTCATTCATTCTCCTGTGATGATAAAATAATGACAAAAATCATCAAGGTAATGAAAGAAAAAGTAAAAATATTAGTCAGAGGAACACACTTTGTATATTCAGCCCAAGCAGTTGAAGCTGGACATAGTGACAAGGGAAGTGTCATGGGAATTGCTGGGCAACCTTAACTACAGGTGATGTTACTGGCTCCACCTGTAATATATATTATCTAAAACTATTTAAGCAATGTTGTCCTTCACTGTCATGTTTCGTATGTTGAACTTTTTGAACAGCGAGCCTGAAAATAACAAGCTGAGCTCATTAGTAGATTAGGTGCTGCAGTGAATCCATGTGTTCACTGTTAGTTCTTGTTCTTCAGTTTGATAGGGTTTCTTTTAGAGAGCAATTACATCTGATTGACATGTTTTCATGTGCCTCTAGCCCTGACTCCTTCTTACTAAACAATTCTAGATCAAGGACAGTGACTTTTCTACTGCCATTAACTAAAATCAGGATCCAGGAGAAAAAGTTAAATACCTTTTAAGATGCGACTTGAAACAAATTATAAAATATGTATAAAGAGGAATATATTTTGGTTTCGTATACTGTAGTTGTTGAAAGTCAAGTAAAAAACATAGTGTAAGGCATGGACATGCATTAAAATTAAGAAACAAATTCTGTTTTTTCTACTTCAGATAAGAAAAACAAAGTAGAGGGCCAAATCCTATCACTAAATGTGCATATAGCTTTTCCATGTAATTTGCACTTCATCATTCAGATTAAATGATGTAATTTAGTGAAGTTTTATACTAATAATGCTATTATACATCCTGAAATCCTAGTAAATAGGAGTGACTTTTTTTTTAATGAAATGTTTCCCTGGAAAAAAATGCATACTTGAGGATACCAAGTATTCTTGCCCACTGAATTTTGCTGTTTATGGAAAAAGCCTTAATTTGAGAAGGATTAAAGGCTTAAAAAGTAAACAAACAAAAATCATTCCTCCCTTACTAAACCCACTATAACTGAATGTTTGCTTTAGTTTTAATTCAATTTGTTATCTTGTACTTTGTGGGTTTATTTTTTTGAATTTAAAATTTATTTATGGGTTAAAATGAAACAGAAGTCTATTCCCCTCGCCCTTTACACCCCAGGCTAAAGGGATGTATTTTTATATCCCTTGCATTCACCTATTATGATCTGTTAGCAAAAATTATTTCGTTGAATTTGTGTTTTGATGAAGTTGAAAGATTCTATCAGGATTGTCCAATGAAGAGGTTTTGCCTGAACATAGTAAGTATATAAGCAAAAACTACATTTGCTCTCCTTTTATAAAACAATGGGTCTTTTTTTTCCCCCTGATGCCTGTCTTGGGAAGCTGCATAACAATTTGTGTTGCTTAAATGAGCTATCTTAAGTAAGTTGTCACGCTGTAGCTTTTAAAGATACTCTGACTGGCCAGGGAGTTGATATTTTTCATTTGAGGGCATATTTGTGAAGCAAAGAACATTTCACTCTGTTTTGGATCCCATTTTCACCTATCTGTTATAAATTTGCAGAACTCCCTCTAAATTTCATGTATCTGTTTCACAGGCTAGCATATCTAGGACTTTCCTGTTCTCAGACCTTTTTGACCACTGGGTTATTCTGTTTGAATGTAATAGCTAGTCAGAACTGGCTTACAAATTTTATAGTGATTGGTGTGCAGAGTTTTACTTGCATTTTCTTTCCAATTTTGTTTCCCATCTTGCACAAATTCACTGCTGAATACCAATTCTCAGCATTGGTATCATGGTAGGAGGTTTGGAATTATGATCAGCTTCTTTTTCAAGGGAAATGCAGCTCCACAAGGAAAGTGCAGATGAAAAATAGGGTGATAAATAGCATGGAAAAATAACCAGAAACACTCCTGCTTCTTGCTGTTGGCCCATATTCTATCACAAGCAAAAGCTCTGGTCTGTAGCTATATCTGGATAGTGTGAATACAGATCTTCACATTATGTTTCATGCCCGTGTCTAATGAAGTGTCTTAGAGTTGGCTTCAGAACTGGAGGCATGTAAGGCTCTTAAACTGGGAATCTTACAGATAGTCCAGGTCATGTGGCTGGAGCAGATGTTGCTAAATTATTGTACCTGATGTCTTTCTTGCCCTGAGGATTTCTGCCCTTAATAAGGATTATTTATCCCTTTGATTCTGTATATATATATATATATATATATGAATATATAAGAATGCAATGTAAAAATAACTTATTGGGTTTGCCAAAACCAGAAATGCCAGGTCATATCATGCAAAGCAGTAAGGGCCCTGTTAGTCATTTGATGTTTTGAATTGAATTATCCTACATTATGATTTGTAGTTGTATTAAATTAGCCAAATGTGGTCACATATGTAGTTGCCTTGCATTTTTCCTTAAACTAGTTGCTTTCCGACTGATTTCAGAAGCCCCTTACTTTCCTCTCCCAGCTATTACTCACACTCTGCCACTCAGTTATGTGCTGTGCTATAATGATGTTGGTAACTACAGATGCCAGGTGTACTTTGCTTTCTGACAACAAAAGGCCAGATGACAAAACTGTTTTGTTTCTATGCATTTTTCCCTGAAAACTTACCGTAAGAAAAATAGTTCTCTCTTGCCAAATTAACAGTTTAATATAGTAATTAGCAAGTTCTGCCAAAATATCTGTTCCAGCAAGGAATTGCATTTGGGACCTCTTCTATTTTTTCCCTTAAGCACTGACCACAGAACTTAATTAACTTTCTTTTCCTTCATAAATTCCAGTGCAGGCAATGACCACTGTGTCCTCCCCAACTCCTACATGTTCAGTTATGATAAATTGTCCCTTACGCAGCCAATCTGGAGGCAGGTGCCTGTATGAATCTCAGGGGTTATACATACTGTACTGTCCATAGGGCTGATTAATAATGATCTTTTCACTGACCCTCCCCCCCCCTTTTTTTATTCTGTGTTTACGCTTCAGTGAAATAGGGAGATGTTTATGGTAGAATGAGAGGGTTCCTCCCCTCCCGATTATACTTCTCATTTAAACTAATCTCTTTTGGAGTTGATTTGCATGTGCATGCTGCAAGGTACCTGCATTTAACCCCTTGACCCACATGACCATTTCTGGGGTTCTGTTGTAAAGACAACCTTTGCCCCCTTCCTTTTTCTCAGTAACTCCTGTATTTGTACACATTTGGATCAGTGTTTACTCTCCCTGCATTTCCCCTTTCCTTATTGTCAATACTGCATTTCTAGTCAGCTCTAGCTGAACTGATATTGCCCAACAGTTTGTGTAAAGGGTCTTGTATTTTGTTTGAATCTTTGCCTGTAAGGTTTTTATCCATAGGAATCACTAAAAGTTGTAACCATTATTTGAACATTTCAGGAGACTCCTTCTAGGAGTCTGTCTATATCTCAACGCACACATTTGTAAACATTGTCATTAGACACATCGGAGCCGAAATTTAATCACAGAGCAATGGAACATAAGCTATTATGTGTCTGTGGGGACATCTAGATGCTGTGGTGGACATTATGCTGAATTTCCTGGGCTGCAATGTTCTCGCAAAGGACTGTGGTGGTGTGCAGGTGCACTAGCCTGGGTTGAAACAGTAAAGTAGAAGGACACAGTAACTCAGAGCCAGTGCTGCCATGCAGTATTTGCTTCTGGGTCTGGGTCTAGCTCACTTAAAAGTCTCCACACCACACTCCTTTGAGGTGAGAGTCTATCCATCGGATCAGATGTCTTTGCATCTGAAGTGTGGACAAGGCCCAAGTTACTTTGGAAATGAAAAGTTGCTTTCTCCCCAGATCTGGTCATTAGGCATTTCTAAAACTTCAGTTCTTCTTTATATGGAAGTCTTTCTAGGTCTCTGATAACCTCCCCCCCCCCGCCTTTAGCTTTTGCTCCACTGTTTTTGAGCTCTGATTACTAAACTAGAACTAGGAATTAAGGATGGAAAGGGTGCCCTCTAATTTTTTATATATATATATATATATATATATGAAATATATATATAAAAAATTATTTTCCCTGCCTTAATAGAGCATTGTATTTTTGTTTGCTTTTGTTTCATTTAGAAATTTTGCCTATTCTGAGCAGACAATTTCATTGCACTGTTTGCAAAAATGCTTTTGTGTTTCCTTTGTGGTGGCAACCTTTTGGTCACCAAATTGTGTGTGAATACAGCAAACACACAATTTTCATTTGATGGAATTCCCCAGTGCCTTGTTGAATTTATTGTAGCTGATCACTGGGGAAAAGATTTTGGCTGTGATTGACTCCTTGCTTTGGTTTTTTCCAGCACTAGAGAATTCGGTCTGTTCATTCAGTGTCAAGCATGCTGCAGACCTGACTGATTTTGATATACTGCTCCATCACCCTTTATTTTAATCTTTTTCCTTAATGTTTGATCTCCAGGACCTTTGCATATTTTAGTTCTGACCATGAAATTATTAATTTTTAAGTAATTTTCTTATCTTCATTTTTTTCAGACATTGCAAAATACTTATTTCCTGTTCAAGGCAGTTCTTTTTCTGTCAGCTTTGTTTTTTCTTTCTGTTCCCACCACTCACATGCATGAGAAAATACTCAGGAAGCATAACAGAAAAGACAATGTGAACCTCCATGTAGTCTCATTGTTGTTCTTGGTTCAAAATCAGAGCAATCCATAATTAAATCAAGCTCAAGTGTCTTGTCACCAGATTGCTGATGAATGTTTTAATTACTATCAGCTTCCAAAAGGGGAGGGGAAAAAAGCCTACCTGAAAGAATAAACTTTGTTATCTCCTACTGCTGTATGTGTCTTCATCAGATAAAGTTGTCAATTTGACTTCCCTCTTGAAAATATCCTCATGAAATTGATAACTAGTGGAGGGTTAAACTGAAGTAATATTTAACTACAGCTTGTGATTCCTTTTGTTTCGCTAGGCAGAATGTCACTAATGAGAAGTAAGATGTTTAAACTCGATGCATTTTTCACTTATTACCTAGGTCTAACTACAGTTTGGTTATTACCTTGCATTCAAAATAAAAGCAGGACATAGAAAAAAGTAGACGTCATGCTGAGCCCAAACATCATCAAACAAAAGGCTTCTTCATACTTAAAGGCTTCTCTCTGATGTTCAGATCAGCCCTTAAAAAAGCATAACAACAATAATGCCAGGGGGGTTTCTGAGTTACTTCTGATAAGGACACTCTAAAGCGGGAAGAGTTACAGTAGGTGGTGTTGGTGTTGTTTCCGTGTTTAAAACAGTCATATTCACATGCCTTGGAAATGAAAGTTAATCTTTTTCATAAGCTTAGCTTGTTAAAAAAGATGCTGGATATTTTTAAGGTGCTTCATGACATCATATAGTGGCATAACAAGTGCTGTCTCTACTTAGGAAAAGTGCTTTCCGCCTGTTGAGGTTCTTTCTAAGGATGAAGGAATCTTATGATCTTTTCTGACATTATTTATACTATATTAAAATGCAGCAGTAATCACCAATATTTTGTTAGGAACTTGTGCTTACAGCCTGAAAATCCTAACAACTATCAGTAGCAATGAATTCACTATGTGGTATAGTTTTAATTGCACATAGAAGAACCTATTTGCTTTTACCACTTGAAAAGCCAAGGACTAATTATTTCCATTTGGGTATTATAGTAGCAAGCTTTGGCTTTTGCCTCAGGTAAAAAAGAGAGTTTTATTTATTTTTTAGTGCCTGATGCTTTTACTGATTGCAGTATTTGAAATGCAAGAAGGAGGTTCCAGTGATTTCTACTGTGGCAGTCTGTGATTGGACTAGCTGTGAACCCACTTCTAAGAGAAATTACTATGGTCTGTATTACTAGCTACATTACATGTACTATTGGCAGCACTAATACAAACTCGGCTTTGCCTCTATATGTATTATTAATGTTTAGATAGATCAAAATACATTCCAAGCTGGGTTTGTGCTTTTCATTTACATACTCCTTCTGCTTATAGGGAGAGCTGGGCAACGAGCTGCACCTTCCCACCACGCTCTCACTTGAGTCTCCTTGTTCACATACTTTTTTTCTTAGCAATTTCTTTTCCTGCTGCAGAATATCTTTAGATGAGGATACAAAGTCATTGTTAGGAACTAAAATAGCAAGGGACTTGGTTGTTGCAATTCAGAGTAAAATTTGTTCCAGCAAGTGCTGAATTGTCTAAAATGCTAATGCATGAGTTTTTAATGAGATACTTTTTGTTAAAACATGTCTTGAAAAGTGGATCCAATAGTGAAATCTTTAGTGTGTTGGGTTCTAAGCAATTAGATGATGATGGGACATTAAAAAGTAGCACAACCTATAGCTTTATGTGAAGTCTAGGTTACCTGTTGTTCAGTATATTACGTGGGGAGTTGATGAAAGCTGCTACATGTAAGAGCTGCCATTCATTTAGGATAAACATAAGAAGCCATTAAAGTGCTATGTAGCAAGATAGCTGAGACACCCTTGAAAGTCTAAGCTAAGGGTAGACCAGACAGGAGCTGAGCTACATGGAGGAAGGAGTTTCACTGTGGACCAGATGCAAAGCCAGAAATTGGGAAATTCGTTCTTGTGGGGGAAGAGGACATCTGAGTGCTATGGATGAAGGAAAGAGCAGACAGAACCAGTATAGCAGAGGTAGAGGGAGGATGGGCAGGAAAATGAAGGTACTTGTAACATGACCCTGAAAGAAAGCTAGAAGGGAGCCAGCCCTTCAACATAGGCTAGAAAAAAGCAGCATACTACACTGAGCAAGTGCTGTTTTCCCGCTGTGTGCAGGGGAACAGGACATATGTATTTTTGAAAATAAACAGCCTTGCATCAAAGAAGCACCTGACCCTGTCATCAACTGCTCCATGTAAAAGGGAAAAGAATACATAAGATGCTGAATGTTTGCTACTGCTCTGATCAAAACATAGCATTATTTTTCTCTCTCTCTGCCTCCTCCAAAGAACATATGAGGCTGCTAAAGCTACCTGCTGAGGGCCTTATGGCAAATTTTTAAAGGTATTTAAGCTCCTGAAGAAGTAGAGGCACCTAGTGGAGTTTTTAAAAACACCCAGGATCCTAACTCTCTTTGTAGACAATGGCTATAGATTCCCAGATGTTTTAGAGAGATCCTATTAAAGGCCCTGTAGGGCTTTTGGTGCTTTGGAAAGGGTGCACCCTCGTCCTTTAATCTGAACTGCTTTTGACTGTGGACATCCTATGGCTGGTCTCTAGTACTGACAAATACATTGGTCTGTTCTCTCTAACACTTATTCATTCTGGGTGACAATAGGAACAGACCATATACTTTTGAAAAAACCCAAACATGGCTTTAAGTGGAAGCTCAACTCTTGAATGGCTTTTTAGTTTTCACAGTTCTCAGGGGCCTTGGTAGTAAAAACAAATAAAAACATCCACTCAGCTTCACGAGTGTTGTGATGCAGGCTGCTTGGGAACGACTTACACTAGTCAGGAGTCAAATATGGGAAGTGAGATCTTTAGCAAGGAACATCAATAATGTGAGTGTAAACTGTTTCTCAATGTACTGAAACCCTGCCATTATTAATACAATCAACATGTCTGTGTTCTGTTTGAAATGTTTATTAGACTCCGTTCTTCTTACTTTCCAAAACTCTCAGTTTTGTGCAGAAACCACTTTAGGTTATAAGAGTTGGGTTTGGCTTTTTTATTTTCTGTATGCAGCCACATCTGGGCTATGTATTAAGACAACTTAAAAATGGCAAATATTTATTCTTAGGATAAGTGCACAGTATTGTTCCCAGGTAGAATCTATGGAATGCACTAATTAAAATGATTCGCATGTTTTACCCCAGACATCCTGTAAAAGTAAGTAATACTCAGTATTCAAACCAGACAAAAATAGTACAATCTGGCCATGGGTGAATGAAAGCTGATCATATTTTTAGGAATTCTTGAGTGTTGGCTTGCTCATTGAAAGAGATAAATCTCATCATTGTTACTTTTAACTGGAAGAATGCAGAATATTCTGTTTTTTCCTAAAATCCTTCCGTAAGCCCTGCTTTCTGCGTATCTGTGGCATCTCAGTAATTCTGAACATTAAAGTATCCTGAAGTTATTTTCTGTGTTAATTTCAGTGGCTGCTGTTTGGCATTTTGATTATATTGCCAAATTTTGAAGGTCACCCTGTTCTTAGCAGTCCCATCAGAACAAAGTGCTAATGCTGACTTTTTTCCCGACAATGTAGAGCTTTAACTAGCACACAAGAGGAGTCCATCAAAACTTTATCCTCCACTGAGTATTATTGCATTTGTAAAGATAATATTAATACACAGTTCTAATGCTCTATGGATCATTATCTGGCAGTGGACCAATAATTGGGTATAAAACATTAACAACTAAAAAGGAATACTGATTCCTTTGGGCTTATAATTGTTGTTCATTACAAATTGCTACCAAAATAGGCCTGAGCTGATTCATAGAGAATTAAGTAGATTTGGTTTAGTAATGTTTTCAGGTTTCTGAATAAATTATGAATGCATCTTGACTGTTAGAAGGAGCCACTGACATTATGAAATGGTAATGAACAGATCCGCAAGAGAAAAACAGCCTCAGCTGATCATCCTGTTCAAAACCTATTAAGGTCTGATGAAATGAGAAGATTTTTTCCTTCCATGTGTAGATGTTCAACAAGTCATAAGTTGTGGACTTTAATAATATATTTTCTTCACAAGCAATAACACAGCAATTAGGAAGTGCTCACTGAGGTAGAAATAATGGTAACTGCTGCGCAGATTAGCTTTGCTAAAGGGAGCTCTCAGACATACAGTAAAACAACATATTCCATGTTCCTGTTGGTGTGTAATTTCTACTTTATTTACTTATCATCTCAGTTAAAGAGGACTCCTGGCAGTAATGAGGCTACATAAATGCACATATACTACTATAAGATGTTACAAATTATATAAAAGATAAATCTAATGATTACCTATTATAATGACAGTGCAATCACTGGGGAAATTGTACAGTTCTGGGAAGCCCATGGCTGGCAAGAATGCCACTGCACAGTGTATTCATTATTTCTGAGCTTTTACTTCTGCATGGCTGTTGGTAAGAGGTGTAATTCACTTGGAAGGGAGCTGCTAAACACAATGGCTTACAAATCTTTATCTAGTACAGCAATACTTAGAAGTAATGTGTTAAGTATGAAAATAACAATCCTGAAAACTTGGAGCGGTTTTCTTCCTGGAAATTCAGAGTATTTGTTACCACTGTGGTAAAAATGAAGATAACATGACTGCCAAAATGAATCTCTTATACCATAACTGTCTTAAAAATAAACATGCAAAAAATGTCACATACTGCAAGTTCCGTAGCAAGAAGGTATGTTCAAGTCCATCAGTGCTAACTCAGGGAAATGGATATCAGTATCTCTAAGCTGCAGCAGAGTTTTAATCTTTAAAATCTGCAAGGACTCTGACTCTGATGCCTCTGATGTAGAACATTAAAAAAAAAGTCAAACAGAATTTAGTCATAGATTAAGCATAGAACATTTAGAATATGTGCTTACAGTAAAACATCTGTAAAATAGCAAATGTTAATTAAAATAAATTATAATTAAAAAGCACTTCAGGAGTGTCAAGTTTTGTTTTTTTTTTTTCTTTTTATGCTGGATGATAGTGCCTGAATCCTACCCCCTCCTCCTGTGAAGACATTTACAGGTTTATATATGTAATGTTGGACGCGAAGGCAATATAGGCGCTCTGTTACACAGAGTGATATGAAGATATTAGAGGCTTTCTGTGCTGAGTAAGTTATGATATTTGTGTAAGTTAAATATGTGAAAGAGAGCCAAACCTAAGATTTTAATAAGTGACTAAAGTTAAGCTGTTAAATGTTCTCTCTAACAGCTGAGCACTTAGTATTTAAAATCTAAGTGCTTACTAATTTAGGAAACTAAATACGAATTTACTAACTGTAGCCATGTTGTGTTGTGATATATTGGCCTTGAAGAAGGCAGTGATTTGTGTTTTGTTTTTTTTTTTTTTTAAAGAGGGAACAAAGAGGATATCAGCTCTTTCAGTGTTGGTAGATTGTAGTAAGGTGTAGACTAGAAGTGAGTGTAGACTCCATGGACATTTTTGAGTAAGCCGTGAAAACGAATGGCAGAGAGGATGGAGATGGTGCGTTCATACTCTCTGCTTTATGCGGTAATGCTGCAGTGGTTGAAACTGGAGCTGGAATGGAAGGGTGCCAGCAGGATAGCAGTCTTGTAGTCTGTGAGAGGATATGAATGGGCAATATTAAACATTTGATTTTTATGGTTGGTATGTTACAGACTTGCAGAAACACTTGATGGAAGAGGAAGGGAATGAAAGTCAATGATGACACAAACATTATGAGGAATGATGGAAACTAGCCTCTTGGAGCTGAAGAGGGAGATGAATAAGACACATTTGTACGTGAGAATACTCTTTTTATCCAGAGAAAGTACTTACATCTCCAAGATATTTGTCTGACAATGAGTTCTTTTCTACCATCCTTGTCCACCTCTGGAAGGTCTAGATTGGGACTAGTTTTTTTCCTTCTCTTTTTTTCCCCCTCCATGAATACTTTCACAGTGAAGAGCACAAAAATAGCATCCTTTATGGAGATATCTAAGAACAACTGCAGTCTCTCAAAAGAGAAATTTCTGGAGAGGAAAATGAAGGCACTAGTTAACAGGCAGCAAGGCTCATAAGAGAGGCATTGATAAGATGATAAGCAATTGAGTAGAACTGCCCAAACAGACACCTGATAAAGGTGTCTATATTCAGTTACTTCAAAGAAGTTTATGTATTGTTAAAGGGTATGACCTGAAGTCAGTGAACTTCAGAGGCTGTGTAAGGTCTTGCACTGTGTTTGTGTGTTTGACTCTGAGACAAGACAGAAATGGCATACTCCTGCTCTCATTTAGCAATCCCAGTACCTTGAGATTTGCTTCAAACTGGTCAAAAGTCATCAAGGGAAAGATGGACAGCTGATATGGCTGTGTCAACCTGTTCTCCTCAGGAGCCTCCATTGCTGTTTGCATGATGCGGGCATACATTTATTACTGAAAAGCCCATTTCAAAAGTTCTTTCCTTGGGCCAGCATTTTATTACTGCTTTAAAAAATGCAGAAACCCCATCTTCCTTAACCCGTCACTCTTGTAGTATCTTTAGTGTCTCTACAAGATTATATCAGTGTCAAGAACAGTGAGCCAATTTTTATATGACAGCCAGAAACTCTTCCAGCAGCTCTTCGAAAGTGATAATGTCTTAAACTAAAAGGCGCAGAAGACTCCCTGGTTGCTTCCCTGCAGTGACAGTCATGTGATTGCCAGCTCCTGGCTGAAGCGAAGAAGATGCTGTCCTCACTTCCACACCAAGTTTTGCCTGGTTTGTGAGTTATAAACTAATTCCCCTTCATGTGTATATATCTGGTGGTGTGGAACTATACTATCAAGAAATGTATGTCTTCAATAAGGCATGACAACTTATCAGTACTGTGCCTGACTCAATCTCCCTGTGCTAAATCATGTCAGGATCTGAAATTCACTGTTCCATAAAAAAGAATACAGGGAGCCAAAATATCTGTGCACACAGGTATCTGCGTGTATGTAGCAAAAAATTATAAGTCATTTGGAGACTCTAACAATCCCTGCCAAATCCCCTGGGAATCAGTTTTTGCCTGGTTAGTATTCCAGGGGAAATGACAGAAGCCCACTCGCCTGGGACATTTACAGCTAGACCAGACAAAGCACCTCAGCATTTTAGAGTGGGAGGCAGTCCTGCCCTGGCAGAGGAATGTTATTAATGACCATTAAGTCTGTGCATTTATAAGATAAATTCTCTGAGTTCCTGCTCAATACAGATATGCCTCGGTTTGTAAAATCACTATTCACATTTTAGAGTGTCCGTTCTTATTATTTTTCAAGATCAAAGGCATAATATGGAAAAGACAATAAATACATTAGTATAAGTAGTCCTTTTTTAAAAGTTTAGGAATCAGAAATAACTCATATTGTATAAATCATATGGCACAATTATTGCATTTAAATGTTACATTACACTTATGTTTACATTAATTCTTAATAGGTCTGATTTTTTTCCTTCTGAAAACGTAATTGGAAACAATATTTTCCCTCTTATTCTAATTAAAATATTTTAATAAATGTTTATTTAGATACTGTGTCATGGAAGGTTGCAGCCTTGGCTGCCTAATGTAATGTAAAAATCAATTAGATACAGAAAAATATCTGGTTTTAATTTATGAAGACTAGATATCTGCCTGATCGCTGCTGGGTAGCAGTATCCATAACATTTTATATATTAAAATAGTAATGATTAGTATTAATCTTGGACATGCTGTAGTATTTACCTATTCATATATTCAAAGGTAATCTGTTTCCTTGAATGCAGCTTTTGAGTTGCCATATTGTATCATTTCTTTACCACAGTGTCTTCTACAGTGGTTTGGAAGCAATTTCTAACATGCATCATATACTCAAGGTTTATTTGTCTCATGCAGAGATCAGCGTGCAAACATTGCTGCATATGCAAGCCTTGTAACTAATTGCATGCAAAACAATGCAAAGATTTGAACATTGTACAGCAATTAATAATATCTCTGCTAGTGTAAGTATGTTTCCTTCTCCCCATACTCTCTTCCTCCATACCCCCTCAACCATAAATCATTTCCAACCTGTCAGAATGGATCCGTGCTGGCAAAGAAACAAGGGTAATGTTTCAGTTTTCTCCATCTGGTAAGATATTTTCTGTTAGTTTTTCTCCCTCTCTGTAGTTATTGAATTTACATGAAGAACTATGTATTGTAGACTAATAAGATTCCCTGAAATAGAGTGGAGGAAGCATGACCTGTCTCCCACTAAATCAGAGGTTGTGTGAGATAGGGTAAATTCTGTCACGTTAATATTATCGAGAAGTGTAGCTGAGGACCAGGCTGCCTTCTTGCACCTCCAGGGCAAAGGGAAGGATGCTGGTATACTGGCAGAGGCTAGGATTGTGGCTGTAGGCCTGTGAGTCACTGTACTCTAAGCACATCGTTCCATTCTTCTCAGTGTAGAAAATCAATTAAAAATTAATTATAAGAAAATGCTTCTTTCTTTTCCTAAATATCAGTCATTCCAGCATCTGGGCTTTTGCATCTATGTCCTCTTTGTGGCTTAAACTGCAAGCTTGGTGGGTTACTGTTTTCTTTACTTCATTTATGTAAAGTATATTATTAATTACTTTTAAAAATAATTCCACATGGGAAAAAGCAATATCCGCTCCGAGTACCAGATCCTGTGTTCATGACAGCCCTTGTGAACACTTCGCTGTGTTGCTGTGGGAGTCTTCATTACAAACTGGCTCACAAATGATGTATGGTTTTGTTATAGCCATTAAAAATAAAACCCAACTTCGCTTACTTGCACAGAGAGAAATTTTTGGTCCTTCTGAAGTAACCATATCCTGTACTTGTAGGATCCATAGACAAAAAGAAAGAGGTGTACAAAATAGTAAATGCCTTTTGAATAGTTCAAAGCTCCAGACCTTGAAGCATAGCACCCCTTGGGGGAGAAGTACAGCAAGGCATGGGTAGCTAAAATGGATTTGGCAATGAAGCTCTTGTTCAGTGGTACTACTCCAACTCTGTGCCACAAACGCTCTCCTGGGGAGCTGATTCATGTCCTAAGTGGGAGAATTCCTCCCTCTTCTTGCTCTTGTTCCTTACTTCGTAGTGCCCAG
Organism: Haliaeetus leucocephalus; assembly: GCF_000737465.1. Classification (NCBI taxonomy): domain Eukaryota; kingdom Metazoa; phylum Chordata; class Aves; order Accipitriformes; family Accipitridae; genus Haliaeetus; species Haliaeetus leucocephalus. Next base: position 15,222,753 of record NW_010973284.1, on the reverse strand, counting down.
CATTTATCTGAGGATTTTAGCCAATTTGCACTACTTGCCAAATCCAAGTGTTCAGGATTGAGTTGAAATTAAGAAATGATATTGAAATTATGATGTATTTTAACACCACTCCTTTTCTTTTTTTTAATTTACCTTTGGTTGTTTTAGACCTTTTTGGTACATTTGGTTCATATTTTAAGGTTTCACTTCATGTTTGAGAAATCAAGACACTTTTTTAATGGAAGCTTAGATTCACATTTATTCATATGATTTCACCAGTCAGGGCTTTAAGAAAAATAGCAAATATCACCAGATTCATAGGAAAATAATGAGAGTTGGCAACACTATCAATTTCCTCTGAGCATACTTCTATTACAGTTAGGTTATTGGACATAGTTATTTGTTGTTGCAAGACTTCCTCTGTATGGAAAGAGCAGAGAGCCTTGGTCTGCAAGAGAACAAAACCTGAGAAGAAGCAGACGTAAATTCTCTGTGAAAGACCAGAGAGACAGTGTGCATGTGCATACATGCCTCTGTCTCCATGGATAGCCAGCACTGAACAGTGAAAACAAAATGCTGTTTGACTTAACAAGTAGGGAGAGTACTTAGAAATGTAGAGGCAAAGAAATGTCCATGCAATTTCACAGCTAAATACACTACAATTATAATCTAATGCAATAACAATTTTAAGGGTCATTTCATAGTAAGAGGTGAGATATCTTCTGAGTGGTAAAAAGCTCCCACCCAGCCGTCACCTGAACAATAGTTACAGTTCCCTGGGAAGGGAAACATTTGGACCAAATTGCTGATACAGGGACAAAATACTTTTTCAAGTGTTTCCTTGGTGTAGCTGAAGTTCTTAGAAGATAAGGGAGACTTTAAAATCACACATCCCCATCCACACCGGGAGTCTCAAACTCAATATCCCTGTCAAAAGGAAGTTAACCTTTCCTTATTTGTGGGTTTGATGTCTAAATCTTTTCTTATTTAATGGTTAGTTATTGCTGTTGTTTTTTTGTTTAGACTTTAGCAACTTCACAATGCACCGTGCACAATGTTCCCTGTGTCTGGAAGAAAACTATGCATGTCCCAGGACATGGAGTTGTAGAACTATTGATAAATAAAGGGTAACGCTACTTTTTAATGAGGTCTAGGCCTATGGCAAATAGTGCACTATACTTAAAACACAAGGACTCTGGGTAAGATCCTAAGTAAAGACAAAAGTAATGGGAACAGTCCTTTTATCCTGTAACTTCAGTCTCAGCTTTTCCCATTTTATGTGTTTGCAAAGTCTGTGTAAGTCTTATTTGTGATGATGTTCATTTCAGCCCCTTGTGTTGCTCTGTGGTCCAGCAGCGACTGGGAGCACTTGAGAGACAGCACACTTTCAAGTGTCACATTACAGCATCTCCTCTGGCTGATAGAAGTATTAATAAGCTCAAAACCCCCTCATATCCAGTACTTTCACCACTGCAATGCTGTTCATTAACATGTTAGTATGCATCAATAGATGCCTCCAAAAGAGACCAAAAGCAGCCAAAATAGAACTGCTTCTTCCAAACATAAGCAGTGGTATAGAAATGCTAGGTTTGAAAGGAGAGTTCCGTTCTGTTTCATGGGTCTTTCAAAACAACGATATAAGTCATCGTTACTAAATCAAAAAGGCACCCTTTGTGCTCGCCAGGCTTTATGTCTGCCAATCAGATTTCTGGAATGCTGTGTTTTCCCTTATAAAGCTAAAATGTGGTATGATGGGTTGAGAAAGGCAGAAAAGAGGAGAAAAAATTATTGAACTGATCAAAATATAAATCAGGAATTGTTAAAAAATGTTTGTGAAGTATTTCACCAAATTTTCAAAATTATGTCTTCCAATTTCTGCTGAGCTACAGCTCTCATTTTCCGTTTATCCAAAGTAAGTATTTGTTTTCATTCAATATTACATCTTCCTCAGAGAATGTTAACTGACTTTTCAAAAGGCAAAATAAAATAGAAAGGGGGCAGTTGTAAGAAATGTCATATAAAACGATGTGTGTGTATATGAGTAAAAAGAGAAAACCATCATGAAATTGATGTCAGTTTAAAACATTAAGGAATTATAAGTAAGTCATTGCATTAATTTAAAAAGATGTCTTCCAAGGCAATAAAAAGTGGGGATTCGCTTATCGGGATTGTAACTACTTGCCTTTGGAAATGCATGATCCCAGTGGAAGTAGCTGAGATTTACAAGGCAGCTGTATATGTGTAATGTGATATACATTGCTCCTTGCTCAAGAAAAGCATTGAAATAGCCAGTCATTTGACTTGTTGGTTCATCTGTGGTACTTGGGACATAAGTAGGTCCTAACACTGTTCATTTCAAATGGGCCTTTGTTAGATGTTTCATGCCATAGAAGCCAATGAGATTGAAACACATGTTAACTTGAGCATATATCTGGTTTTGGACTTAGTAGTCTTTGACTGGAGCATTTATGGAGGCAAGATCCCAAATTCTTGTTTTTTTTAGAAAGTTATTTGGATTGTAATATTGCAGTTGAAGTACTTACTAAATGTCATCACTCCTAGCCAGTTTTATTCTTCATCTACTGTGCAATGAGATGCTGCTAAATTCCCACGCAGATGTACAAAACCAAAAGCGAAACACTGGCATGCCTGTGAAGGAGCAACAACAGAGTGTTAGGGTCAGGGCACTATTCAAAATACATTGGTTTCTGAATGCTGCAGAAATGCAGAAGCACAGCTAAGAAGTTCAGGATCAAATTATAATCACAGCTGTGCTATCAGTGCCAAAAGGGGAACTTGCCTTTACCTCCCCAGGCTCCCTCCCAGTTATGAAGTCCTGCTCCCTCCTTGCACAGTCTCTGGCGCTTGTAAAACTCTTTGCTAGACTTGATTCTTTAGGCTGATCCTATTCTATCCACTTGCTGGGTGGGTCAGTTTTCCACTGTTTTGCCTAGCTGAAAGAGCTCAGCTCCAGGAAGAACCAGAGGCAGGAGACAGAACTTGATGATGAGGAGTGCACAGTTGTGAGCAGATGGCAGAGTTGAGCTTTTCCTTCTTCAACAGCAGTAACCAGTAGGCTCAGCTCATCATGTAACATGTAGCTTCACCCAAAGCAGCAGATTCACCTTTGACAATGTTCAGTTGCAGCAGCTTTGTTTCTAACATGCTCATAACTCACGCAGATATAATTACTTTTCCCGACATATATTACCGTGTTGGAGATTGATGTCTGATCTAATGAAGGAGGAAAGTAAAGTTACTCTGTGTTATCTGTGATCAAGAATGAGAATGCTCATATTTTTCCCAGGCACTTTTTGAACAAGCTGATTTCTGACAGCTTTTAATTGTTTTCCTCTTTTATGAGTGACAATGATCAACCAAATAACAACCTGCCTAAAAGGCACACTTTGTAAAAAAAACACCTGAATGCTAGTGCTTAAAGTAAATGGTAAATTTCATTTTGATGAAGTGCCATATCCTGGGCACTGGACCTTAGTCTTATGCTCTGTTGTTCTGAGGTGGGCAAGGTTATCTAGCTACTCCACTGGACAAATTCGTCATTTAACATATTTCAGCCTGAAGTATGTTTCAATAATCAGACTGCGGACATCTTTAAATAGGTTTATAATACAAAAGCTGATGGAAGGAACTCTACCAAAGATACAGTTATAAGAAAATGCCAGAAAACCACACTAGATCTAATTATGCTCTGAAGAAGTAGTTTTATTTATAGTTTTGTTTCATGCCTTGAACCTTGGTAGCACATCTTGGAACTATATTTAGACTACTTTGACTTTTACTTTATTCAGTTGAAAGCCAGGCCAGTGTTGTTTATTGTTTGGATTATATTCATGCTTACTGAAGAATTCACTAACACTGAGTTTCTAATTACTGTTTTTATCCATGCAGTGAGATGTTTTGCATGTTGCCTCCTGACCACTGCCCAGCTGGAAATCATTTCAAATTTCATAGGGTTTTGGTAGTGAAGACGAAGAATTTTGTAAGGTGCATACATGTCTAGTACATTTGCATAGCTCTTATCATTATGTTAGAATATTTACTGGAAATATATTATGCATTTCTTATTTCCTGAGAAAGTCAGTGATTCATGAGATTTTGTCCTATAGCACTGACTGTTTCACCCAGTGGTGACCTTCAGCATCACACAGGAAAATAAGATCTATGGCACGGAAACTCATTTAGGTAGGATAAGGCAGACTCCAGAATTCTCCACAGTAGAGTTACAATTCCGTGGTACAGGACAGATCGTATAAATAAACACGTAGCTTGCTTTGGCTGCAGTTCTGGCTAGTCCAGGAGAGAAGAACAGAAGCAAGTTTCTTTAGTGCTTTCTTCAGTGTTAATCAGAGGTTCATTTGCTATGCTGCTAGGCTTGGGGAGAGAGGCCAGGTGCATGCTTCGTCCAGGTATATCAGAATGAACCTCTTCTATGTTGTAGCCATATAAACAAAAATGTTTCAGTACTTCTAAAATGATATACTTTTTATTGCAGAATATAGTCGTATGAGATTATAAATTCAGCTGCCGGCTCTGTTGATACAATGTTTGAAATATTCTTGTCCATAATAAGGACATTTGTTTTGTCTTTATTAAGCTCCCTGCCATTTTTTGCCATAGGATAATGTAAAATCTGCTATGTATGGGATTTCTGTAAACAAAACAGTGCTTAGTTTTAAGAACTCTCAATAAACAACATTAGACTCTTTAACAAGATGTTTTAAACTTTAGAAAAGTTTGACTTTTACATTTCCCAGATGCCTGCTTTCATCGTTGCTCTAAAAGTTCTGCTTTAATGTCTCTGTTGTGGTTTTGGCCATTTTGATCTTTCATACTTTTAGCATTTTGGGTGAGATTTAAATAGTAATATTTTATTATTTTCTGTAACTGTTCACTGTATATGTGTAGTAGACGTAATTTTGTTTTGCTATATATAGGACTGGCTATATTCCCTTATTTTATTGCTGTGCAAATTCAGGTTCGTGCCTGAATTTCCTTCCTAGTCTCCCAGTTTTTTTCACAGACAAAGCTCTCATCATCGCTGGAAACTGATTGACCCAAGGGCCTAAAAACTTTTTTTTTACCTGTAGAAAAGATACCAGAAGAATGCAGCACAGTTAATGTGGTGATTTGTCTTTGCGGTTCATTTCAATACCTTTCTTATCTGTGGTAGCACTGTAGTGCGTGTGTTAATGTAGTACATTTAAACATCAGCAGATGGGGCCCTTGTTTCCTTTGAAGAATGGTTTGTCTTTGAATTTTATTTTTTTAATGTCTGTGGCGAGAATGAATTTTTCTTGTTATAACACATTAAATTAATGTAGTCTTTGTAGCAGATAGGGATCTAAACGCAGATCAGAACGCCTGAACTTTAGTGGGAAGCGAGTGTTTCCAAATCTAACTGGAGATCTAATTTTCATGGCTGGCCCTTATTTCTGTAACTGACTGAACAAAAACCTCTGCTTTGAACACCTCAGAAATTTTCTAGGGTTTGGAAACCAGCTATCTGCCTTGTGGTTGAATCTGTCTTTCTACTGTCTTTCATAAATCTTTCTATAGGTAAAAGAATAAAGCAAATTTCTATGTCTTCTCCAGAACAGGCAGCACTTTTCAGTTATTTACAAACTGCAGCTTCCCTTCTCCCAAGGTGAAATAACATAAAGGCTGTATGAAAGTGAAGAAAAAGGCATTGTAGAAGCAAAGCAGAAATCAGTGTAGAGACTAATGCTTTCTTTTAACTGTTGCATCTAGGGGAAAAGGATAGGAACATGCAGCAAAGGGTAGCATGTCTTAACTCAATTTCCTTGCTTTTGAAAGACTTGAGTTATAAGTGGAATGTGCTGAATATTTGAATAAGGTAGTTTTGTTTCTAAGCTTGGTTGTCCCCTTAACTGATTCTCTTAGACCTAAAATACATGCATTTTATTTTTAGGTAAAAAATTGTATGAAGGTAAAGCAATACACTCTGATGCCTTAACCAATCTTACGAATGTATTACAAATTTATATTTGTATTTTACAAATGGGTGTCTCATAGTTTGGAATGACTTTTTCAGAGTTGTTAATCTTTCTGATCTAAATAAGAACCTTACTTGAATGTGGCTATAAAGTGGGTTTTTAACATAATGTATCATAGAGGGCAAATTTTCCTATTATTAACTTGAAACACCAAAATTGCTCCTTCTGTGCCATTCTAATCTGTCATGTCAAAATGACTGCTGCTTGCTTATGCCAGCTTCTTCATGTGCTCATGTGTACTAACTTATAGACTGCAGGTTTGTTATTTGGGGGAAAAAAAGCAGTATAACTAATATGTTAAAAAATTCAGCTTGTCAAGAAAACAAGCTGTGTTTGAAAGAGGAGAGCACAGTTTGCATTTGTTGGATATTGTACCACTACCCAAGGGTTGATACTAAGGGTTAAAATCCTACTATTTTAAAATTGAAAATTACATAACATGGAGACAGTTATTAGGTAAAGCACATCAATTTTGTACATCATTTATTGTTGCTTATACATAAAAAATGACATTGGCGCAGCCATGATTTACACTTATTCTTTACTTTTACATATGAAACTTGTTATTAACATTAAGCACATATTCAGTGTCTAATGGTGCAGGTCATACAAGGCCTGTCAAAAATTATTAATATTTTAATTCTATTTTTTTAACTCCATTTTTTCTGGAGGTATGATTTGTTTTCCAGAATTCAATAGGGAGCAAGCTTCAGGAACATTTTACTGGTTGCTCATTTAGCTGATTTGGGCACATAGTTCATAAAGAGTATGTCCCACTGAAAGATGACCTAATGCTTGAATTAAAATTATTTTATCTGCATCGTATGGTATAATCTGAGCATCTCAATGTTTCCTGTATTTTATTACTGATTTCCCCCTATATTCCCCTAGATATTTGTCTGGATTGGACCAAATTGTTCTGTTCTTTACACAGATAAAATATAGGGGGAAATAATCTGATCAAATCATTAGAGTTCTACTGGATTTTTACCGGTGTATTTCCCATCAAAATTTTGTTCCATGCAGACATTGTACATGACAGTGCTTTAACTCAAGAGGGGAAAATTGAGTTGCACACCACATTGACTCTATTGGCATTTCCTTCCAAAATGGCAGTGGATTATTCTTCAAATAAGTAAGAAATGACAAATTTTTGGGGGCCACAAAACACTCAGGAAGATCTTTTTCTATACAGTACATTCTTTCTGTACACATGAAAAGGAGTTTTTTAAGGTGTGCGTACAGTATATAAAGAAAGATAAAATGTTCAGGTTAACTATGAACTATTTCTTATATAGTGCATTAAATAAGTAATGTAAGGTGAGTCTAAGATCCAAGGATACAGTACAGTTGTCTAATTTAAATGATTATTATGGTGGCTTACTAATCTATTTACTCAACATACTAATTTTTATATCTCTTTTTAGCTGTGTATTCATCATGAGAATGATCAAATGGAATTTCACTTCCTGTTGCTCAAGGGGGAAAGAAAAGAGGTTTAAACCTTTGAGTAGGAGGAAGGGAGGGAAAGAAATTTAACTAAAAGGGAGGTTACTTTCTTTAGAAGTAGGGAGCTCTGCTTCAGTTGGAAACTTGAGATAGTGCAGCTGTTTAGAGCAGCTTACATCTTTGGAAATGCTAATGGTCATGATTTGAGTGTCATTAGAAACTGTTTTGTACATTGTTAAATATAAAAAAGTGTGGAAGAATGGAAAGGGGCTTGAAGAACATGGCCCTTTTGGAGACAAATACCTTATTTACAGTAGCTTTAGGAATTTCTGCACATATAGGTAATAATCATTATGAAGCATCCATGAGTCTGTTTATCTAATTGTACCTAGTGGATCTTCTAAATCTGGAGATTATCCTGCAGTTTGGTGCACTGTCTTTTTTCTGTTAGAAATGTATTGAAATCAAGATATGAAATAAAACGTGAATTGTGTAGGTTAATCTTAAGGCTTTCTCTGTAGCTCTTTTCAAGAAAAGTTCTTAGGTGAATTTTTCTAATGGATGTTGATTTGGGGTTCTGTCTTCTTGTAAGGCCTGCACAGAACACATTGAATAAAAGCGATACATAGATGATTACTTTTTTTTCCTGGTTTGATGAGGAGGTCTGGGTGTGGTAGAGGTGTTCCTGTGTGCTGTTTTTCGTTCTAAAACATTGTAAAAACCCTTGCCACAAAGTACAACAGTGAATGGCTGTCTGACATAACTCAGTGTGGGGTAAATTTTGGAGCCAAATGGGGATGTTCCATTCTTTGCATTTCTGAGGCTGTAGCTCTATGAAAAGGGTGGAGGCTTTAGGTGAGAAGGGCTTTTGTGGGATTTCCTAAAGGAGAGCACTATACACGGGTGTTGTAAGAAGCTCCCAAACACAGTGGGTCAAGAAGGGAACCTCCTCCATATCAGAGTTCACACCTCTCTACATCTCTGCACCTTTAATGAGGGAAGGTTGGGTATATCTGGTGTATTCTTTTTATTCTCTGCAAATCCTGTTTACCTTAAAATTGTATAAAAGGGACTAATATAAGAAAATACATTTTTTTCTCTACCTTTTGAAGCATATCGACAGAGCTGGTTGCACTTAGAACTCTACCTTACTGAGCTTGGAAGTTTCCTCAGATCAGGAGCTCTAGCAAAGCCAGTGCCGGAGCTGACATTTTTGTTGTGTGTTGCTGGATCTAACAAAATGTGGCAAGCTTGAATTCCAGCATACCAGCACCATGCTCTTACAGCTGGACTTCAGGTAGCACTTAGCTGTGCTCCTGAGGAGCTCGGCTGATTCCCAGGGCAATCTGTTCAAGACTGCAGAAATTTTGACATTATTAATTGTAGCTTTGGATTTCTGACTTAAAACTTCATGTTTTAAAACTTAATTTACAGCATGGTTTCTTAGCTTGTTTTTCACCACAGTGTTCTAAATGAATAATGTTTGATGTTTCACAATGCTTTAAATTAATAGATAACCATTTACAATGTTAACACTATCTTAATGAAGATTTTTGCTTGGGATTACAAACAGCTGCTGGAAATACAGTTCATCTATCATTTATAATCTTTTATTAAATTTGCACCTGGCAATGGAGCTATAGTTAAAAGTCTGTTAATTATGAGACCTATGTTTGGGAGGCCTGTAAGTCTCATTTCCAATCTTATCAGGCTAGAACTTGTATGTAATCTTTTCACTAGGGTGGACTATTTTATCCTTGAGTGGGTCAACATTTAACTTCTTCCCTTCTCAATAAATAGGTATTACTCAAGAATTACCTGAAGATGCCAAGTAAAAAAAGGGTTGAGGTTGGGTTTTTTTTGCTTTCTTATCCCCCTTTTTCTGAAGCTGTCTTTGCCTGGAATGGAGAAACAAATAACAGAACAGAGATGAAAAGTAGTTTGTAATAAATGATTTAACATGTATAACTTTTTTCATTTGTGAATTGTCTGTGAGCTGCTTTTGATTCTCTCAAATGAATTTGCTATTCAAAATTATTCACCAAATACTTTATCTGAATAATTTTTGGTCTGGAGATTGTTGGCAAGCAGATTGTTGCATGTATTTGAATTTCTAATTTCAGATATCACTCTGTATATGTTGATTAGATGTAGTAATGTTTATGTTCCCTATTTGAAAGAGAAGGTACTAGAACTCTTAAAATGAGATTTCCAAGCTGAATCCTGGTGTCTTCAAGTTCAGAATTATCGGTGAGTACATAGTCTCCAAGTGGATGGGCTGGAGGCTGCATCTTGAGTGTAAACTCACTTGACAAAGTCTTAAGACTGTTACCTCTCTCAGAAACAGTCCTCGCAACAAATGACCACAAGTTCACAAAGAAAATTATATATGCAAAAATGTGCATATTTTTAAAAAAAGTATTAACTTAGCTTGACCTTATTTTATTAACATTTTTCATTTTTAAGGTCCAGTAGAGGGTACAGATTGCCGTTCTCAGGGTGCTGCCATTGTCAGGGAAGATCAGGCTGGAGGCTGGTAAGAGGATTGGAACAGCATACAGGAACTGGGGGAATAGGACTTGAAAGGGAAAGCAGAATATTTCATAGTAACAGAATAAATAAACCTGTCAATTTAAGGGCCACATTAAACTGCCCAGTATTGCATTATTTCAGGCTGACAAATCTAATGAGTATAGGAAGGATGGATGGGCAGAGAGAAAGATGATTCAATGTATTGTTTTTATGTAGCAGTTTCATACAAACTATCTCTAAGCAGTTTACCAATAATGAGATGTTGCTATATGGAACTCAATACAATAGCTTTTACATTTGTCACACAGGAAGACAAGACAATATCTTGAAGAAAGAGAGATGGAGAAAATGATGAGGAATATTAGAGAAACAGTACAAGTTCTCTTGTAGGGAGAGAAACAGAAAGCATAGAAAAATGGCTAAGAATGGGAGGGGTTAATGCGCACAGTGGAACTAGAGCTGACCTACTGGATCATCTAGTCTGACATCTGAAATATATCACAGGAGTGCTTGCTATCTTAAAGAAGATGTTGGCTGGCTTTCAATAGGAGTTAGTCACCCAGCTTTTGCTTAATTTTGCGACTTTGAAATTTCTTGTTATACTGGTTTTTGGTAACATTTCATTGTTTTTTTGCTACCACAAATGCTTTATCTGTCTTTGTCGGCAGTGTATTCCATACCCAATGACTGGATTAAATACAGGCGAATTCTAAAGAGAAAGCTCAGGTTTGGTTTAAAAATGAATAGCGATTTCTTAAGGAGGACCAGAGTTTTTAACTAGATGGGTTAATACATTCCTGTGAAAGAGTAATCACTAATTATTACATGTCATCCTGATCTGGTAGAAAAGAGGAGCAATGGCCGTAGGAAGCAGGTGTAGTGGCCAAGTGGATTTCCAAAGCAAGTTCAGGAGAAAAATTGTCACTGAAAGCGTGTTTTGTTTTGCTTTAATAAGTACCTTGACAATGATTGTACTTGTCACATTTCTGGATTGGAAAGAAACTGTAACGCTTTGGATATTGCTGATATTTAGAGCGACAGAGCAAAATTGTAGAAGATAGTGCTGTGTTAAGTAAACTGTTATTTTTGAAAACATGATTAACAAAGGGAGTAATTTTGGCAGTTTTTGCTGGGGAGTAAACAGGAGACCACAAAGAGAATTATAGAGAGGGAACTTTAAAGGGAATTTTGGAGAGGGAAGGAATGTTTAAGGCTCAGGGCTCATTTCAAGAATTTTAATCTCATCAGTAGGGTAAAGATTAACTGTGGCCTGGCTTTACATACCCATGCAACTCCACTGAAAATGAAAGGAATTGTGCTGACACAAGTAAGCAGAATTTAGATCCTTCTTACAGTAAGGTGGCCAGCATAGGAGATGATCCTGCTAAAATCCAGTGCCCTACTGAAGCTTGCACTTTTTCAGGCTTTTCCTAGCTGGACTCACTGTTCCACTAAAGATTTGGTTTCACAATTTTTACGCATTTTTTTAAAAGTGCACTTTCCTGATAAGCCTGTTTTCTTCAGTTCCATGTGTTCTTGAAGCTTTTGAGATCTTCCTAAGCACTTTCATGAGTCTTTTTATGTACCTCTAGTTACAGCCTGATTGCTGAACATTTGGGGTGAATATTTGCAGTTTGGATGAATAGCTGAAGGTGCACCAAATGGCACCATTCAGAGGTATTTGACCAAGAATGATTGACAGTGTCTGTAACTACTTATTATGTCAAGGCTTCAGCACACCGATTGATGGGAAATGATGTATAATAAATTAGAATGATCACACATCATTTCCCATCGATTGAAATGCCAAATCCTTTGATGGAGTAATGAGTTATAGCCAATACTACTCACTGTCTTAGTGGGAGATTGATTGCATATCCCTTCATCAATGTGATCAAACAACTAAGGAATCCAAAGTACACATGTAGCACACAAGTTCTACTGCGTTTTCAGTATAAAGTGAGAGTAATGCTACAAAGTCAGTGTTGCTTCTGTAGTATTATCAGTGCTACCTGGGTATATGCGAAACATGAGTAAGCATGAAAATGTGGCCAAATTCATTCAATACAGACACTTTAAAGAAACATAAGCTGATTCCCTCTCAGTTTCATGTACCAACAGAAGACTAGGGATGAGATCAAACTTAACAAAATCAGTTATGCAATAAATTCTAATTAAGAAAATCCTAACTAATGAAAACTCAGTTCTTGCTTTAGATTTTTCCTGAATTGCATGTCCTTACAAAATTAAACTTCATTTACTCTGACTCAGGAAAGAGTAGGTAGAGCTATATCTCCAAGAAAGTACATGGCCCCCAGATTAGTAAAAGGAAAGGAAAGTTTCTAGCAGACTTCTGAGAAAATCAATTGCTTTAGAATTTTGTACTTTTCTTCCTTTTGAGAAAGTTCTTCACCTCCATCTGTATATTATAAAATTAATGATTTGAACCAGCTAGTCCCTTTATCCTTCTTTCTCGGGAAAGATACTTCAGTGCAAAAGCATGTGTACACACACATATTGAACAGTATTTAAAAGGCTGCACTATAGTATCTTGTGCCTATTCTAGTGTGTTATTGCTTATGTACTCAGTGTTTCAGAAATTCAGTTTTACTTCATGTATAGCAGTACTCTCCATTAGCCAAAAACCCCGCCAGAAAATGTGGCTGAAGAAAATAAGATCTAGAACAAAAGAAGAAGAAGAAGAGCTTTTTCTTGGGCTCATGGATTGAACACAGAGGCCATTATTTTTCTTCACTGTTCTTTTCAGTTGTTGAGAAGTGAATGTAGTCTTTCTGTGATGAAGACTTCTGAAGTAGAAATTAGATAAATTCTGTCAGGTAAATTCCCTTAGAGGAGGAATTGCAATAATTTTCTGTATTTAAATGTTTTTTATAGGTGCATAAAAGCTGTTTTTTGATGCATAACTGTTCCGTGTTGTCTGTGAGACAATGTGATGAGGAGGAAGTGTGGACTTGTTATGTACTTAAGTGAGTTTAAAAAGTTTTGTAAATTAATTTTCATGAGAAAGAACTATATTAAAATGAGTATTTCTGGATTACAGTTGCACAATAAGGACTGGTCAACAAAGCAATGACAGCAGTATGAGATCAATAGATGGAAGCTAACTTTAAACCAGTTACTGTTGCTGTCTTGCTATAGCAGCATGAGGCTTAATGTGGGCCAATTAACCCTACCTGTCATGAAGATTTTGCAGCAGGCAGTCACTTTCAAAGTGCTAGAGCAAGACAGCTACCAAGATTGGAGCTAGCTAATTTAAGCTCTCATGAGCATCTACACAGCACTGCAATCACTACTTTTACGGACTGTGTAACCTCTGCAATGTGAAAGCAGTGTGGTCACGCTGCAGTACCGAGACTGCAGGCAAGTATTTGTGAATTAGGAGATGTCAGTACGTAGGTTGCTTGTGATACTTAAGTTTTGTCTCTGTATGCATATTCACTATGGCAGAGCCTTTAATTACATGGTCACCTGCTATGTTTTTCTACTGACTTCTATCTCATTCAATGCATTGCATAGGTAGCAATCATAGACAGCAGCAACTTTTTAATATCTTCTTAATGGAAAAAGAGAAGCACAGTTCTGCAGTTAAATGGACCTCAAACAATTATTCTGGGCCCTAGCAAGAATTTGAAACCTGAACTTTTGTTCTTGAAATGTGATGAACTTTAGGACTAAATGAGTACACAGTAGGAGAAGCCTGCTTTCCTGGCATGATTTGCTTAAACTGTGAGCTAGGTCAGATGGGTACTAAAGTGGTCCAAGGCATCTTTCTCTCTCTTCTCCAGCCATCCATCCATTCACCCACCCAGAAAGGCTGGCTGTCATTGGGGTTTCCAGTATGTTATGGGCAGTTGTTCAGTTTCTTTGGCTGGGCATAGACCCAGCCATAGATTACAAACAGTGTTGCTCTGCAGATAATGTTTTGACATTCTCTAATTGCTCACTGTTCAACAGAGACAGGAAAACCCTTTGTTTTTCCAGAAGTTTATAGCTATGCAAAACCTAGGCAGAGTATACAGTGACAAAGAAAGGATAGTTCTGTGGGTTATGAACTTCCTCTTTGTCCCACTTCTATAGCTTCCTATAGCAGTGACATTGTTAAAAGTTTATTATGGATGCCTCCAGAAAACCTTAATGTAAAGAATTCTGGTAGCTATTACTGGTGACAGCAGGACAAACTAAAAAAGTAGGAACTATATAATAGTTAAAGAATTAACTTTGAGAACTGATTTTATATTCACATAATATATGTACAGGCACATGAATAACGGAATTTTTAAAATTCAGCTCTGTATTAAGATTCAAACCCAGTATTTCCCTTATTGCCACTTGGCTTTCATCCATTTGCTCTGTTAGAAGCCATTCTCCTGCATTACTCATTAGCACAACAGCAGCACAATGTACACAGTGCATAGCCTGTTCTTGAAAAATATACGCCAACTTCCAAATTATTTTTTAATATTTCTATCTGTAAGGAAAGGCTAAATACACAGAAATTGGTAGAGTGACTATGCTTTGGTTTTTTATACCACTGTAAGTCACAGCAAATTTGACCTCAGATGTTTAACTTGCCTTCCATGAAAATCAATGTGGTTGGTGCATCCAAGTTCTCATTTAAATGTACATTGAGACACTGAAGTACATTTTATAAAAGTGAATTTTGACCAAGTACAGTAAATTGTAACAGCTTCTGACCCTGTTACAATAAATACATAATTTATCACAAGTACTCTACTAAACACAATTTTTCTGAAGTATCTTGGAGAGGTAGTTGATATGCATATGCAATTGCCACTTTTTAATATTTAAATATCCTGGAAGTTTTACTTTTTTGTTCAAAATGGGAAATGCACATCAGCTTTCATAGCTGAATCAAAATCAATGTTAAATAATTACAAATGAAAAAATCATCTGAAGCTATCCAACATGTATTTTTGTACATTATCTCAGAAGGTCAAAACTAAGATTGAAAAAACATCCATGAATACAAATTGCTTTGCCATATTCAGGTTCCTGTGGGTTCCTTTTGTTTTTATGGATGATTAAAAAAACTCTTCAAAATGATAGGGCTGCAGGAGGACAGCAAATTCCAGGGCACCACACAGTGATGTAGGATTCTGGAGAGTTATCCTATTACCAGGCTTCCCTTTGCGCAAATGCCATGGAATTCCTGCCAACTCACAGTATTATCAGGATTTAATTAGCACTGAGAAATACATTAGAAGGCTTTGAACTTTGGGATAGAGAAAAATGTATGAAAATCTCATAAGCAGGTGAACTTAAGGAAAAAGTTGGGATAAATTTAATTGCTATGCTATTATTTAGGTTACCAAAGAAGCCAAAGATCTGATGAGGAAAACACATTGTGATAAATTAGCCAGGGCAGACCACGATATTAGTGAGGCCACACTTCTTTGTCTACATTGCTACGTAACTCTACCTTGAGAATTACAGGTAATCGAGGACAAAGAAAATGGGAGTATTAATCACACTGTATAATTTTAGTCTTTACTAGTCCTACTTGTATTCCACCAGTGCTTAGAAGCCCTAGTCATAGATACCATTTAACATATTTTATATATGATACAAAGGTCAGTCTCTGGGCTAAAGAATTTACAGTCCTATGCATGAGCCAAGGCATCCCAGATGGGTGCATAAAAAAATGAGACCGTCTTGTTCAATATGGTAGACAGTGACCATACCTTAATGGCACCTTTGCATTGCCTACTGGTGTTACCATGTAAGCATTAGGAAAACTTTTAGGCAGGGGATACTTTATTTTTGCAGGTGTTTAAGGTAGAACCAGGTCAGAGAGATAAAATGCTGAAGTGCTTGTTTTAAAATTCATCAAATCCATGATGAAACTGGTTTCCTCTTTCATCTGATTTTCTGATTCTTTTCATGGGAATAAGGAAAAACAAAGTCTTGTGTCCTGCCAGCTCTCTGTAGACTACCACAGAGTCTGTAGTGTTTTCTAGGCAATTGCTTGGGAAAGTGTAGATCATTTACAGATGAAACCTCTCAGTTTTCATTACTCAATAAAACGCACACAGACAAGTTACACAAATAACATACCTTTAAAAGCATTTTTTCAGTGCTATAATGATGCTTAAATTAATTCAAGTGATTTTATTAGAGATAAAAATTATTGGAAATTCTGATTTCTTCTATGATGCCTCTAAAACTATACCTAAGTGAAACATTTTTACTTTAGATCCAGAAATAAAAACTTCTGGCATTGCTCATCATTAGAATTTTCCCCCTCAGGCTTTGTCTTTATTAGCAGCTTAAGAGTATATTTAGCACTGTCATATGTGAAATCTCTTCTGTTTGCTAAACTAATATGGGATAAAATGTCTTTTTTTACAGTGTTACTCATTCATTATATAAAAATGAAAGAAACTACTTTAGTGTGTGTATAGAACTACTCTCTATTTTTATGACAAAAAGGAGGTGACAATACACATCCCTTAGGCACCCAGGGGTATTATGTAAGAGTCATTAGTATAATTGATATCCATATGAGGAGTGTTGTATCAAACATGATTAAAATGTGCAATATATTACAGAGGTTCCAGTGTTCCAGCTGATTTGCTATAATCCCACTTCTGATAGATATGTGTCTGCTTCCTTGTGAAAAAGTAAAATTATTTCAGAAGAAAGGGTCTTTTCCTTCTTTACTAATTCAAGGCACAAGTTCTAAAAGGTATATCTTGTCCTATATATATGATTTTCTCATGTACAATGAGGTGAACATCTACTGTATGTCCACTCATGCAATAACAATTTAATCAAGAGAATTCCTTGTTTTATGAAGACATTTTATTAGGGATCATTTCCACAGACTGCTAATAGGCTTTACCAATTCTTGTGATAGAATAAGATTCTAAACTAAACTCAGAAGAATAGATTTTACATCTCCTTACACCTCTTTTGCACCAGAACGGTAGCGCTGCATTTACTCTCCTGAGAGACGAGGAGGTGTACATTTCTGGATAAGGGTTTTAAATTCCTATTGTTATCTTTTTACTTGTTTTGGTTTGTGTTTTTTTTAAAGGAAATTTTACAGTATTTTTAATGTCTAGTTTTAATATTGTTTCCCTTGTCTCTGAATGTCAAACAAACATCTTTCTTCAATTCCTTTCTTTAAAGACATTCTCTCAATGCAATTTTTCAGTAAAAATCTGATATTAGAAAGCAACTTCTAAAGTAAAAATCTTCCCATTCTCAGATGTTAGCAAGGCAGAAGGTGGTCATCAGATAAGAGGCAGCCTGCCTAGAGTTCAGACTGCAGGGGACCATAGTCACAGGACAAGATTTCCTATGGCAATAGCAGTTTCTAATGGATGACCAAGCATGAGTTTTCCACATTCATCTCTGCCCAAAACTTGCTAGTCACTGTAACTCCAGCCCTGCAGGATTCTTTAGCTCACACTATCACAGTCTGTGACTTTTAAGATTCAGGGTCCCTGATACAGTGCCACACAAGACATATTCTTCCTCCTGTGTCCAGTTTAGATTGCAAGGTCTTCATTCTTTCTAGTTATAAGCACTGAGTCTCTTGTTGCCAACTGAAAGCACAACGTTTACATGTGACTCTTTCATCATGTTTCTTGTCACAACCGTCAGAGTTTACGAATAAGCCACTGATAATGGTCTTTTCTTGCTATTGCTAAATTAATAGTTTATAAGTGTACCAAACTTTAACATCTTAGCTGGCATTTTCCATGATGGGCATCTGTCCCAAACACGATATGTTTGATGATTAAGCTCTAACACTTTAGTCATTTCCAACTAAAAGGTTATGAGGAGACAATTTCTCTGTCTGCCTGAAGAATATTCTTGCTTCTTGAAAAGTTCTTTTTCTGCTATGCATGTTGAAACTTGGCAGGGTTATGCTGGTGTGAAAATTTATCCTAAATATGTTCCTATTAAACACATCAGAAAAAAATATTGCTTCTAAAGACTGAGTAGGGCTTTTTTTTTTTTTTTGCTATTTACATTCCTTGAAGAATTAATGTGCACTGAACATGCCATGCTCCAGGCCTGTAAGGATGCTGAACAGGATTGTCCCCACACCCCCATGTACAACTGTGATGCCGGGCACAGGAACTTCCCATAGGGACAATCCAGCAGAACATGGAGAAAAGTAGAAAAATCTGCTGAACTCAGAAATGGAAGCATGAGAAATAGAGGGGAGGAGAAAAAAAAGAAAGCAACTGTAGAGGAAACGAGATCTGAACTGAAGAGGGTGGATGTTAAGAAAGGGAGTGCAGGAGTAGCAGAGATGTGTCAGAGCAACAAGGAATAGAATGTGTTTGGAGGCAAAAGAACAAAAGGTAATCTTACTGTGAAAAGCTAGACCTTCCTCCAGAAACCTGGATTTGAACCCAAGAGTCTTGGATTTCTTCCTGCTTCTACCATCAGCAAACACTTGGCAGACCATGTATCTCTCTCACTATGCCATCTGAGTGCAAGTTAGTTCAGAGGACTGCGCCCAGCTGCTGGATTTTGCCTTAATGAGAAAAAAAGCTTTCCCTGGCTAATGGAATAAAGTGACCTTGCTGTTTCAGCCATCCCCTTTCCCAGTTCAGGTACAGGGATGGAGTGACAATATTTGTAGCATGCAGGATTTAGTTAGGTTTGGTCTGCTAAGGCTGAGTTCACACACACTGCACTGATTCTTTTTCCAGGATGCACATTCCAACTATTCAAAATTTCTTAAAATTTGTATTTTCCAAAGAAGCTTTATGCAGATTTGCCAGGCATCAGTCATACAATAATAGATATTTTCTGTGTGCGAATATACTCAGAAGCAGGAATTGTTATGCTTGAAAATCGTGAGGCTACCATGAGAGAGATGATGAAAATATGACCAGTAGAAGAAGGGAAAACCTTCACAAAGGGAACAAGAGCATCTGCATGCAATGACTGTCAGCAAGAACTTTTGGCACTGCCATGTCTCGTAGCTTGTTATTTTAACTCAGAGTTAAGTAATGGAATGTTTCCTATGCCTTTACTGCAAGCTGGTTATAACCTATACAGTAAATATATATTTATATTGTTTGCAATACTACGTAAATAGTGAGTTCGCTGTAGGAGACGACAGTGGTATAATAGCAACACTTAAAGTATGATCTTTCCTTTTACATGAGTGGAGTTATTGATTACAGAGAACCTATTTTACAGCCAACATAGTGACTTTCCTGTGCAGTAATTGTATATATGCTGCAGTTTGCTAAGGACATATGTGATTGCCTGAGAGCAGTATTGCCCTCTACTGTGGTAACCTAATTTCAAATCTGGTCCTTCTGGTTTGTATTATGAATAAAGTAATACAGCAGTGCTGCACAAGAATGTGTATGGGAAGAGTGGAAGCTTTCCTTCTTGTTGTGTATTCTGTGTGGAAGCTACTTTACGCATCATGTTTCTTTTTAACCTCAGCCCTAGTCAAATTTACGACAACACTTGTAGAGGTGAAACAAGCAATCTGCAGGTCAGGTTCAATGGAGACAGAACTGGGTAAGTGCACTTACTCTCTTGTAAGCCTTTATTACTAAGTGTTTGTTTTCAAGAAAGAGAAATCCATGCTGCCCAGCTTCATTGCAAATTCTGGACTTAACAGTTTTTTTAAGACAATGAAACAGGAAATTTCTGTTGGCAAGTAAAATGAACAGTTTATCTTTTAGCAGTGGCCTTCATTCAGACAATATTTCTTTTTTTTTTTTTTTCCCAGCCTCTTGATTAATACACAAGTGTACAGTCTCCAAGGAAGGACTGGGTTTGTTGTTTTTTTAAGCAGGAAGCAACAACAAAATTTTGCCTATCCCAACGCTAATGCATGCTTCTCTCAGGATTCCGATTGTTTTGGACCCACAATAGGACGTGCATGTCCAGATGGGCACTTTGAGAATCAGCCTGTCCCTGTGTTAGGTGACATACCTTTCACAATTCAGGAAAGCCTGAGTTTCATGCGCATGAAAGTGTACACCCTCTCTGGACTTAGAAATCAGGGTTTGAGAATAAAACAAACTCGAATTAAATTGGTTTCATTTTGAAAAGTCAAACCCCATAAGACTTTAATACTTGGGTGTATGCTGATGAAATACCATGACTCTAAAGACTATTAATATTCATAGGAAGTCTGAAATAATTCATGACTTTCTGGAGTAATGTTAGATGATGTACGTTGGTAAACAGTATCATTTACACTGAACCTTAAAAATTATTGACAAAGACAAGTTCCTAAACACTGGCTAAACCTTGTATTTGTTGTTATGATTTCTTGGTTTTATACTTCAAGCAGATTTTCAATTAACTCCACTGTATTCAGAGTAATTATTCATTTATTATAGTCAGTTTAGATATGGTAAAGATTAAAGGAGTAAAACAAATCATTTCAGTGACATAGGCTAGTGATACATTGTTATTATTCTGATTTCTTTGCTTCTTGCATAAGGAAGATTTATAGCATCCATTTTTGAGTGATTCCTTGTTAGCATATATTTTTATAGGTATTTATTTGCTATTATAAAGTGTTTTGATAAAGTAAGAAGCTATCTTCCTCTCTCCCCGTTCCTTTAGGAAATATAAACATTCCTAGAATAAAAGAAAAAAGACTGTAGATTTGAACAGCACACATATTATATATGCAATACAATGTACTTATCTATTAATAAAAAAAAGATGCTGAATACAATGCACCGCTATTCTAAGATAACTACATGTGTTCGATGTTGAGAAATTAATGGCACGAAGCAGATGCCTTCAGTCATCTAGGAAGTGTGGTTTTCCCAGTGTACTGCAACTGCATGCCCTGCAGTGTGTCATCTCACTTATAAAGGGGTTTTACATGTTTATAAAAGTGTGTTAAATATTGGTAAAGTTTATTTTATGCATTATGCATAAAAGTTGTCATTAGGATTTAACAAAGCAGCTTGCAGAGAAAGATTAGAAATAAAATCTCTGTATACAAAAACGATTTGGATGGTTTAGCTAGATGGTTCTGACTTAAAAAAATTAACATTTCACTTACTGTTCTCAAACATTCAGAGAAAGGAGAAAAACAGCACTAACTGAAAAGAGTGAAATATATGTTGTTATAGCAGTGCCTAGTAGGATCACTATTACAGAGGTTCTTTTAGTATTTCCATTATAAATCCTCTTTATTCAGTGTAATATCGTGGTAATTTCAAATCACATTTGGCTTTAACTTGGCAAATAATCTGTCAACACAGAAATTCAGTTCATTTATATGTATGCATGCATTTATTCTTATATGTGCACAGACTATATCATGTTCACACGTTGCTGATGTATAGATTTTAAAATAAGCAATGATTGTAAAGCTACTTTTTTTTTGGTCCAGTTTTCCTAACCATCAATTTAAAAGGAGATTACAGATGGGATTTTCAGAAGCACTTAGCATTGCCTTAAATGGTTGTGTTTAAGTTAATGGTAAAAATCCTCTGACTTAAATTGCAGTAAAGTTAGGTCAATGCTGTTGAAAATCTCACCCCATCCTTTCAAAATATGTTTAGGGGTCTAGCTGCAGGTGTCTGGTGTAAGTGACTGACTTATGGGCATAGTGACATTTTACTGGAACTTCAAGGAGATTATTCAGAGCTCTTTTGTGCCTCTGAATGTTCCCTGACTAGATAAAAAGCCTAAAGCACCAGTCTAGGCATCTATATTAGATGTTTAATTGATTCAGTTGGGGGAAATTTTTTTCCTCTTTAAAAACAAACTTGAAAGGATGCTTTTATGTTGGATCTAAATAAAGAGAAAAGACCCATTAGGAAGTGAAGGATGCCACAAGTAAACAACATGGATGAATGTCATGGCTGGAGTTACATGGCAGTAGTATGAGAGGTGGAGGTATCAATAAGTATGTAGAAGAAACTTGCTGACAATAATAAGAAGGCACACTTTCGGCAGCCATACTTTTATTTTTATGATGCTGTGTATTCTGAATTTTTTCCCAGTTGGATAACTTCCTTTTTGTTGTATTTTCCTCACCCACATGCATCTGTGCCTAGTTAAGACATCTGTCAGGTAACTTTATTTATATACTTTTTGCAAGTTAGAACAGAACTTCTCCAAGGATCGGGGGGCTGGACTACCTCCCATATGAGGACAGGCTGAGAGAGTTGGGGTTGTTCAGCCTGGAGAAGAGAAGGCCTTGGGGAGACCTTAAGCAGCTGCCCAGTACCTAAAGGGGGCCTACAAGAAAGCCGGAGAGGGAGTTTTTACAAGGGCATGTAGGGATAGGATGAGAGGTAATGCTTTTAAACTGAAAGAGAGTAGATTCAGATTAGATATAAGGAAGAAATCCTTCACTGTGAGGGTGGTGAGGCACTGGAACAGGTTGCCCCCAGAGGCTGTGGATGCCCCGTCCCTGGAAGTGTCCAAGGCCAGGTCAGATGGGGCTTTGAGCAACCTGGTCTAGTGGAAGGTGTCCCTGCCCATGGCAGGGGGGTTGGAACTAGTTGGTCTTTAAGGTCCCTTCCAACCCAAACCATTTTGTGATTCTATGATTCTGTGACTCTGTGATTCTATGACAAAATGATGTAATTTTGAATCAAACTAGTCCATGCTGTTTCTGTAAATAGATATGGTGCTAGTTAAAAGCATAACACCAGAAAAAGAGAATTGTTGAAGTGTTTAGTTAAACGTCCAAAAGTAGTTGGGGATTTTTTCTGTGGGTAAACTAGAACACTTCACTTCCATTAATGCTTTGGAACAAGTACAGTTCCTCTGTTAAAAAAAATAAACCACATAAAAAATAGGCAATTCCAGAAAAGATGTCATTATTAATCAGTGTATTAGATTATATCAGTGTTTTAATGTTGGTTCTTGGCCTTTACCAAACAGGGCATCAATTTAGAGGTGATTCTTTGAGCTTGTAGCTAAAGGTTATTTTGTAAATATTCTGTATTTCTCTCAGGCTCCTGAACTAGCTGAATAGTAGCTGTGGGCACTACATCAGTTTGTCTTAGGTCTCTGGCCTGGAAGCTGGGATGGTGACCTCACTGGGGGGATTATGTAGCATCATCCTAGGTAAACTGCTGATGACATGCCAAATGACAGAGGTAATGATTACTAGTTAGGGTAGCAGTAGCTCTGGGAACATGGATCAGGAGGGGCAGGGCTGCTGTGGTTTGGAGTTTCATTTGAGCCAACAGCAGTCTTCTAACCAAGGTGCTTAAGAATGTGCTTTTATACACACACCCAATTTTTTTATTTTAACAGAATGTAATCAAATCTGTAAATAACTGGGTGAGCAAAGACGGAACCTACATACTTACTTAAATACTGAAAATGAGGTTTGGCTCATTTTAGTCAGCAATTAAAACAATTAGGATTTTGGATTACATTTTGGGTGGTAGGCTTTAACAATTCAATTTCTGTCAGCTGACTCACACCCAGAGGTTTGTAGGTCTTCAAAGTTCATTGCAGTTACAGATTTGCTTTCAATTAACAGGTACTCAGTACTCTTGCTTTCTACTACTGTTACTGTATAAAATGTTAATGGCTTTCATCTCACTTTCCTGAAAGACAATCAAAACTGATTATTTGATGAGTTATATGGCGTCACTGAGCTCTTATATGATGGCTTACTGCTTTTTTTGAGCATTTCCCTATTATTCAGAACTTTATGTTTAAATAAATGAGAATATTTTAAAATATTCCTAGAGCAAGGACATTTGGGATGAGGGTGCAGTGCATGACATGTCATTTGGTCTGAGTTGTTTGTAGTCTTGTGTAGGACACCCTAAAAGGTCTGGGTTTAACTTCGTACTCCTGAATGGAAGACTCTCTTCTGTCTATCCCTTGTTGGTTTCTTTTGCAAAGATCAAAAACATTATGTTGGTGAACTTCAAAGCAAGAAGTCCAGAGAAAATGTTTGCTACCCAAGAGACTATTGAAATACAGTTATCACAGGTCCAAATGGCTTGGCACTGAGAGGGGATCATGAAGATACTTACCTTCGGAACATCATCATATCTAATCTGAAGTGGCTACTGGCTAAACATCATCCTAACTTAGGCTCATCCTAGCTGCTCTGTGGCCTGCAGGAAGCATTCAAATCCAACATTCAAGTCCAGTTTCTGACATTGTTCAAGCCCAACTTCTTCATTAGCTTCTTATCATTGGCCACTCCTTGCACTTTCCTAGCTATAAGACATTCCAGGATTTTCAGGGATCCCCAATATAATTAGTTGCAAGGACTACATAAATCAAGATTTGTGTGAGATGCAACATTGCTATGAATTTCTATGGAGCTGAGTGCCTATCATCTCGCAGAACACTGTTGATCTTCAGAAAGTGCCATTCTGGCTACTTTGCTGACTCTTTACAACAAAATGTACTCACTGGAACTAGGGTTTTAGGTACCTTTCAGGAGAGTCTGACCTACAGGACTAGGGAATAGTGGTGTCTATATCACAGAACCTTCCAGTATCCTGGCCAAGTACAGTATAATTATGCAAAAGAAAACATCTTCACCATCTATGCAATCATTTATTCCTTCCATGCTGCTATCAAGAGACCAAGTAGGGAAGGAAATTTACTACATGTGTTCCTATTTTCATGTTTTCTGAGCAAGAAATTACAATGCCTGGTAAAGAGAGCAGGTTCTTTATACTCATTATGGACTATTGTGTGAAAATGCTTTGCTGACTTCGGAGGAACACCCATAAATTTGTTAGATGTGTTTTGCAAAGTGTATATTTGACCCAGAATGAAAATGATTACTACAAAACAGATTTCTGAGGAGTAAATGGGAGTTATATGTTATTTGGTCTCTGGAAATAGCAACTTGCGTGGCTGTTTGATCTGACCAATGGCATAATACATGAGCATTTAGGTGTTAAAATGATACAGGCTCAGCAGGCCAGGATGAACACAGAGAGACTGTGCTAGTAGTACTTGTTACCTGTAGGAAGTTTAATTTTCTTATTCCTCCACCTCCCACAGACTATTGTATGCTGCTTTGTTCCTCAGCATATATGAAGTAATGATAGTTTAGTAAACCATTAATGGTCTTTCTGTATGATTTACGATGTAATTTCATAAGCTTACTTGATCAACACTTGACACAATGGAAAAACAAGGGGTACATCGGTGATTTTTCTGCACTTTTCTGATGCCTTGAGATTGCTGAAGGAAAAAGCACTCTCGTATAAATAGAGATAACAGTGCCAAATTGAGTAACAGCTGCTGAAGAACTGCTCCACTAACCATGCCGAAGAGATATTTCATGTTCTTGCTGTGTTTCTTCTTTGGCCTGTTCTGCATAGTACTCATACACTGAGATCTGGCGATCTAGGTTTTGTAGTGGTCTGAGAGCCTCTGATGACAAGGATATTTTCAGCCATGTATTAAGATAGTCTTTATGTCCCCTTTGCACTGCTGGCATAACACAAAAGGAATGTAAAAATATCTGAAAGTGATGTTATTTTGGTCTGGTTTTCATAAACAGAATTGCATTCTCTGCTTTTATTTTTATTTTTCATTTCTTAGTTCTTCTGCTAATCAGAGATTTTTGTGTTTTGCAAAAGAGGGAAACTTGCAGCAATCAGTGTTGTGTCTTGCAACATCTTTTCTTTGTGAAGTAGAATTATTGCCTAACAAAAAGCAGAGATTGCCCTCAACTACTATAGACTAGGACATCAGTGGTCAAATGGGGTCTTGGCAGCTTGCTGTAGAACAGGCTGCCTAAAATTCTGGATTGTTTGTCCCCCCCATCATCACACACCTTGTAAAAGAGCTGGTGATCCTTACAGACCCCCAAAAGCACAAGGAAATAGGTTGGTAAAAAAAAACCAACATGAAAAAAACCCAATTATGCAATTGTTGGGTGTTAATTTTGATAGTATTATAATCACCTTTCTGATTGCACCACAATAGAGACTCAGAGTCAAAAATAGCAAAATCTGTTTTTCCTCTTTTTGCAGGCATGAATGTGTGAGAATGATTTCTTTATAGAAACCCACAATTAAGGAAAGGAAGTGATGAGGTGAAAATGGGCAGATACTGATTCTGCTCCAGAGGGTACTGTTTTTAACGTTGAAATACTGCTTTTCGTTTGATGCTCAAGAATAACATTTTTTTGGAGAGGTACTGACACTGTGTGACTGAACTTAATACATCTAAGTGTATCTTAAATTGCGCTCCAGTAAAACAAATGTTAACTTCCTATGTTTACATATCCAGCTAGTGAGGTTAGTATCAAGGTGAAGACTAAATGCAGCTCTTCTGATCAGCGAATAAACCATATTCACTAATAACAGAAGGAACAGAAAGATTGTTGTAGGCTCATGGTTGTGTCATAACTGGAGTATTGTGCCCCTGTAACAGTAGTTTTGGTTTCCCAGACCATTTCCATCAACATATCTAGCAAGAGGCATCTTGCCTAGTTCCACTTCCTTCCTTTTGTGGACAGAAAATAAAAAGAAAATCCAATACACATGGACAAAAGAAGCTGCAGCCAAAATGTGGTACTCTTGACTTTTTCCAGCAGAAGGTGTAAGCTAATCACTGCTAGATCAGTCTAGGGTGACCCATGGACAGAGTTTCAGACTAATGTGTAATTCTTAAGCTGTTGGGCTTTAAGGAAACAGCTACTGTGTCTCCTTCCACAGACTGAATATGATTTGTCTATACTGCAGGAGCACAACTCACTTATACGTATTACAATGAACTATATACTGGGACTATTACGGGCTCTTGCCTTGTATCTACTTTTGCCTTATATCTAGTAGGTGACGTAAATGCTAAGCTATATCTGTTGAATTAAATGAGGTTAGGGTTACCTCATGGCTTATATTACAGACCACCTATCTGATGTTAAAACACAGAAAGCAGCAGCAGCATGAATGACTCAGTGATCAAAGTTGCTATTAAAGCATTTGTGCATTAATGGTTTCTATCTGTAATCCATATTACATGATGATGAGAAAAGTGAGGTGAAACAGAAGATTCATGAAAACAATCAATGGTAATTTCTGTGCTTTTACGAAATAAGAGTCAGTTTCTAGCTTTGGTTTTGAAACCAAAGTAATGTTAAGTCTTAAACTAGAGCCAGGCCTATGGTATTGGAATGACTCTCTCTGCGTATTGGTCTCTTAATCCACTTGGAGTGCCTTCCAGGGCTGGAACATTTTTCAAAACAGTCAAGTTCTCCATAGCATGTTACTTTTTTGTAGGAAAGGAAATATCTAGTTATTGTAACAGCAACAGCACAGCACCTATCTTGGAAGTAGCTGATGCTATTTTCCTGTCTGTAATCTGCAGTAAGCTGATTCTAGATTTCAGGAAAAATGCTGCAGAAATATATTTCTTGTTTAATTTCTACTGTTCTTTCAAATGGCGTTTTGCAGAATGCATCTGGGTGTACAGCTAATGACCCGTGAGCAATAAGCAACTGTTTAAGTAAAATGCACTATGAAAAAGCTTTTACCAAACAGCATTTTAATATTTTAAATAGATTTTCCATTGCAGGCTCTTTGTAACTGGATTAGTTCTCTGATGTGTTCTGACAGAGCTGTTGTTAGGGATACTCCATTAACTTTGTCTGTCATCTTATTTTCCCCAGTATCCAGCATAACACCCTTATATTTCATAATTTGTATTGCTATCAGTGCTGATTTGTAAATGTGCAAATTATAATTAACAACGGCCACTACTTCTATTAAATATTAAATCATTCTTGCAGCCTATATTTTCCACAGCAGATGGAGCCCTGTGGTATGCAAATAGACTCTCCTTAAGCAGTCAGCAGTTTTTACCAAAATTTTGGCTTTTAAAATGCATTTTTTTGTTTGCTTTATGTTTTCTGTAGCATTTAGGTTAATATTTATTCACTGCAGATTCCCTTTCTCCCCATAAGAATTTCATGGACTATTACATTCTAGCACTGAGGTTTTGTTTCACTTCATTAATAGCTCCTTAATCATACAGCTTGCTTGTAAAGTACAAGCACTTGTTATTTGTACTTATGCTGCAGTATTGCATAAGAGGCATTTAGTTATATTTTAATATGTATAGCAAAGGCAAAAATGCTGGGTACACCAACATAGTTTTTAATTTGAAAACCAATCTATGTGCACAGTTTTTTTCCCCAGAATAAGCAAAAGCATTTATGGTTTATATTGTGTCTTAAACATTCCATTAAATGTCATCAGCTGATTCAGGAAAATGTATTGCAAAAATACCAGAGAACTGTAAAACGTGTAAATGTAATGAAAGCTCAGGACATAGAAGGGATTGAAAGTCCAACATTTATCAGGTAACTATAAAACAGCAAGAAACATTGATAGAACATTACATTTTTCTAATATGTAGTACCTTAAGCATGAAACTCTTATTTTGGGGGTTTACTGCTGTGCTGTTTTATTAAAGAACACTGATCCAGAATTAACATAGCCTTTCTAACATTGAGAGGAATCTGAAAAGCAGGCAGTGTTATTCAGGATATGATTTCACTATCCACACCAGCAATTGCAAATGAAGATTTTTCAAATGATTGACTCAGAGATTGTATCCTAAATAAGGGCAACCCAGCTTTTTCCACATTTTTAAATGGACACGGGAATATAGAGCTCAAGGACATTAACTGCCACATTAACCAAAGAGTAATGAAAACTTCTCTGAATGAACATTTCCGTGGGCTGAAATGGCCTCAGCGATATAGAAATGAATTGTAACAAGTTAGGGTCTTGTCTTCCTGCCGGTTTAGTAGGAGTTGGAATTAGCATGCTAAATGGGATCAGCAGCGGTAAGCAACTGGATTGGAGTATCCTGGAATCCGTGCTGTGAATGCACATTGGTAGTGTGATACCTCACATAACTCTGAGGTACCATTTACTCAGAAGTATTAAACTAATTTAAACTGAAGTTGTAAGTGATGCTGGAACAGAATTCTGGGTCAGATTACCAGCTAGTCTGAGCAGGAGCAGCTCTGGCCACTCAGAGCCTTTACATCCACCAAAAAGGTACTTTTAGGTACGCTCCATAGGAGGAGGAATTCAGATAACAGTGCAGGACCTGGTGCTAACCATTTGGGACCAGTTATTGTAATTTAAAAGATGTTATTTGCATAATGAGAAAATAAAAGATGTTCCTGGTTTTTTCAGATTTATCAGCTTTATTGATAATGTTAAGAAGAAATGTGATTTGAAGGATGCTGCAGGGATGGTATCTTCAAAAAGGGAAAGTAAGTATTAAGAAGTGAGCAGCAAGCAGAGAATTGCTATAGGTGGGCTTCTGTTCAACATCCACACCATGGCATGCAGGACAGCATAGATAAGACTTTAAACAAACCAATGGAAGTACTAGAAGCAGTCTGCTTGTGGCAGCCTCTAACTGTGCATGGGTTGACTTATGTGTTAGCCAAGTGAGTTAGTCTCTACAGAACTTGGGCCTGATAGAATAGCATTTTCATCAAAAGCCTTCAAGTCTGTGCTTTCCTAGAAATTTGCTATTATATACCTAGGATAGTCTTGATGTCTTTGATGTTCCTATGTAATTTCTACTGCAGGCAGTTTCAAGGAGTCAGAAATTTGACCAGTTCATTGAAATGAAGAGGGTCCATGTATGTTTAAGTATTACAGAAAGTTGAATTTCAGCAAAATATCTACCAGAGTCAGGCTAATGTTTGATGTGCACAGTTTATTCACTGAAGTATCTAAAGCATTTCCTTGTGAGAGGAAACTTCATGGGAACTTCCATGGGCTTTCAAAGAATTTTCACTCCAGAAACTTTTGTGCTGTGCCTAGGAAATAGTTGTATCCTTGTCTTATCTCCTTATACTGTCACACTGCAACTGGTGTTACTCACATGCACAGCATGGAACTAATCCCTCCCCCCTGCTTTGAACTCCAGTGCGCCCTGGTAGTTCTACGCCCTCTGCACAGCTTTGCCCCTTGCCTTTTGGCATCAGCCCTGCTTTTTGTGTCCAGCTATTTTAGAGCAAAGAAATTTATTTGCTCGGGCAGCTAGGCATGGCTGCACTTTAGCATGTCCACTTTTGTAAAATGGGCCTGACGATTTTCATGTGTGCAGGACACTTGATACTGATGTATTTGGTGCCTTTCAGTGTAATATATCATTGACGAAAATGTTGGACTGTACATAGATACAATCTTGCAGCATACTCCCCTCCCTCTGAAGCCAGAGTTCTGGGACTCAGTACCTTTGAAAATCTGATACATTGTGGCTAATGAAAGAATTTACAGGCAACTGAATGTCTCTTAGTATCAGATCAAAGGAAGACATCAGGGAAGAGAGCCTACTTTCTTTAGGTTTAGAAACACAGTTGAGTGAAAGCCATTAGACTATTCCTATTTAGAATCAGAAGAAATCCTCTCTGGAGAAGCTAAGGAAACATGAGTATATTTCAGTCAGTCACCGATATCCCATTTAAGCCTTATTTAAAATCTGTCAGAGGAACTGGTATTTCGTCTGTGAAACTGTAGTATTCTTTTTCTCTAGGAGTAGCTAGTTAAGAGTATTTTAATTATGTTGAACAATTTAAATGGCTATATTTCTTCATTCCTTTCAAGAAACCTCACTGTTCTCAATGTGGGAGATTTGGATGTTATAAATTCTCCAGGAAGCAGTCTTTAAATATCAATTTGTGTATCTCTGAGGCTTAAAATAAAAGCATTGGTAAGGACTGTGCATCACTACCCTTGAAATCACTCAGTGCTTTCGAGGCAATAAGCAGTTGTGTTGGATGGGCAATCTACAGGAATTTACAACAAGGAGAAAGGGAAGCAGGACTCCTAAACATTCATTTCTCCTCCCCCAGGTCCTAAGCTTGGTTCGTTCTCAGCAGTGCAATGATCGGGAAAGCCTAGAAAAATTAGTAAAAATCTTAGCAGCTGTGGTTAGTAGTGCTGAATGTAAGAGGAGATGGTCATTCTACAATGGGTAACTGTGTGACAGGATGGGATTCATGGTCTCAATTAGGACCCTCAAGAACTCAACATTAGATCTCCTATTTGCAGCTGGACCCCAATGGATCACTTCTTTAGTCTCTTAGTCATACCATGCCTCCCTGTCCTTGTCTATTCTTATTCAAATATAAGAACTTTGCTTCTCCACACAGTATAAAATGGTGGCAGTGTTTTGGCTTTCTTCCACCCCTGCAAGGCAAATTCATTTGTTAGTCTTCTGTCTCTAAATTGATGTACATTGGAAAGGAGAGCAGACTGTAAATTTCCAGCTGCTTTTCAATATATATGTTTACAGTCTTATTGTATCTTTGTGTGACCAAAAAAATGGAATATCTGGGGAAAAAAGTTAGCAGAACAATATTTAGAATTCCAGGACTCCTAGAGTAGACCAGGGCAGATCTAAACATAAATGTCTAAATTTTTGAATTTTGCAGCTAAATCAAATACAATTGAAATTAAGAAGACCTACAGAAACAGGATACAGTATGAAAAAGCTTTTCACTAGACCACATCTAATCATAATACAGCTAAACATGGGGTCTGGGATTCTGATCTCCAAGGCTGAAATTCCTTTTTTTGGTAAATATAATATTAAAACCATAGAACACAACATAAAGATCCTATTTACAAAGAGTACAATTTTATAGTGGTGTGGAATTTTACACCTGGTAGTAGTTCAGTTATTTTGAACTTTAAATTATTACCTTTCCCTGCAAAGTAGAGAGTTAAGTGCCCAAGCAAAGTGCATACATAGTTTCAGTCACGTGAAATGTTTTGAATTGTAGACAAACTCTTCATTCTTTTCACGTTGTTTAAAGCTATGCGTTTGTTCTAAGTGATAATGGTTATGAACTGTGCTGAGATCCAGAAAACATTACAAGGGCAGAACCTCATTATTCCTTGTTATGGACGTACTGTTTGAAGAGTTTCTAAAGCAGCCTAGATTTTGATCAGGAATTTTCAAATTTGAGAATCTCTGAGCTCTACTTAAAGAGCGTGGTTGATGCATCTGTGGTAAATTTTATCATACAGCGTTTTCATTTAATTAGATTGTGAACTCTCAATGACTTCCTGAGAGTAAATTTTCTTGAGAGGAGAATTAGAAAACATTAGATGAGGTAAAGGACTTGAGAATACTTGTCCAGAAGAGATTGTTAAGAACATAACTAGGACAGCTGTGAGCTGTGCTTTCAAATTGTAAATGATGCTAGTAAGTGATTTTCACTTCTGATTTTAAATAGTCTCAGAAATTGTCTTCTACCAAAGCTTCTTTGAATTACATTTTGTTTAGTAATCAGAACCACTATATATGAAGTATTCTGGAGCGCATTACATACAAGGAGAGGGTGAGAGTTGGATTTGCTCAGCTTTAAGAAGAGAAGGCTAAAGGGATATCTTATTGCTGTCTACAGCTGCCTAATGGGAGAATCTAGAAAAGACAGAAACAGACTCTTCTTGGAGCTATACAGTGGCAGGTTGAAAGGCAACTGACAGAAGTTTGAATACAAAACATTCTCATTAGATACAAGGATTATTTTTTTTTCCCATGAGAGCTATCACATACTGGAACAAGTTACCCTGAGAGGTTTTTGACTCTGCTTACTTGCTGATATTTAGAACTCGACTGAACCTTGTCTTGTTGACTCTGCTTTGAGCAGGGGGTTGGATGAGATGACCTGCTGTGGTGCTTTCCAACACAAATTATTCTATGGTTCTACTCTGTGCTGTATTTGGAATTTCAAGAGAGCATGTTAGCACATTCAAACTCTTTCAAGACTCAGTTTTGCAAATCCTCATCCTGTTCTTTGAAGCGTGTATCAGCATTTAGGAACCAGCTGAGGTGTACAGATTGTGCAGGTACTGGTTCTGTAAACTACCTAGAAGGTAGACTGCTATACCAGGGCCAGGTCTTAAGACTACATGATAAGCTGGAGAATAATGGAGGATGAGGGTCAGGGAATGGGGGAAGACTCTCTAAGCAGAGCAGACATCACTGATGCCCCTGAGTCTAGCAATCCCCTCAGAAGCAAGAGGAGCCTCGACTAGCAGTTCTGTCCTTCCTGGTGACATGAGGCAGGGCTGTGCAAAGTAGGAAGAAGGGCTGGTGAAGTAATCACAGTGATACAGTAAGCAGGTCTGAGTGGAAGGAACCCTCCTGGGAGTTGGTGTAGAGGGAAAGGCCTTCCTTAAATGCCTCTGGGTAGAGCATTTCATTTCCTCTTATGAGAGGAAGAGTGGCTGATTTCTTTCCTGGTTACCAATATAGTTTCTAAGAGCCAAAATTATCTTTAGTGAATGTTCATAGCATGTAGCCAGCCAAGGTAACTGACAAGCAGCTCAGCCATAAAAGAGTGTCATTGAAAAGGGTTTGATTTATGTTTTAGTGCTATTGGTGATGTCCAGGTCACCACCTACGTATTCTTTTTCCACTGATCAGAAGAGGCATTAGTTGTGCAGATGATAACACAAAACTCGCACTCAGCTGGCCCAGTGCTTCCCAATGCAGTGAAGATGAGAAGAAATGAGACCCTGAAGCCTAGAAATATTAGTAACAATAGGTTAGAAGTACTAGACAATACTTACTATTCCTCAAGAAATCAGAGGTCCAGTTGTGATGATAACTCAGCAAAATCTTCCCCAAACCTTCTCCAACTTCATTCCAAAACTATGTGCTAGATTTTCAGGTTTTCTGTAGATAAGAAAAGGGTATGTTTACCTGTAAGCTCCTTGGTGGTACTTCCTATGTTTTCTGTTGTTCTTTGAATGATGTAGTGGCCTGATTTACTCTGCTGTGCAATGCTGAAGCTTTTGATTGATGTTTCATTGAATCATAAGGTAACTCATTGCCTGTTGTCCAGTGGGTAGATGATTAACACTGCAGGTGCTCAAGCTGCCATAAAATGCCATTATAAATGTATGCAAAAGCTCCACTTCAGTGTTGTAGGAATGCATAACTAAAATACTAGTAATTTTGTTTAATTTTTTAAGGCATTTTAATGAGGGCAACCTCAGTTTACACTTCCTTTACCTTTGGAAGAACTGACATCTGATGGAAGGGCAGATGTTGGGAGACAAGCAACGTTGTGGTTTAAACCCAGCCAGAAACTAAGCACCATGCAGCCGCTCACTCACTCCCTCCCCACCCAGTGGGATGGGGGAGAGAATCAGCAAAAAAACTGTGAAACTCATGGGTTGAGATAAGGACAGTTTAATAGGACAGAAAGGAAGAAAATAATGATGATGATGATGATGATAACAACAACAACAATAAAAGTAATAATAATAGAATTTGAATATACAAAACAAGTGATGCACAATGCAATTGCTCACCACTTGCCGACTGATGCCCACTTAGCCCCTGAGCAGCGATCCTCCCCGCTGGCCAACTCCCCCCAGTTTATATACTGGGCATGACATCACATGGCATGGAATATTCCTCTGGCCAATTTGGGTCAGCTGTCCTGGCTGTGTCCCCTCCCAGCTTCTTGTGCCCCTCCAGCCTTCTTGCTGGCTGGGCATGAGAAGATGAAAAATCCTTGACTTAGTATAAACACTACTTAGCAACAACTGAAACCATCAGTGTGTTATCAACACTATTCTCATAATAAATCCAAAACATAACACTATACCAGCTACTAGAAAGAAAATTAACTCTACCCCAGCTGAAACCAGGACAAGCAGTCAAAACATTTCTGGAGGGTGGCAGGGATAACTTCTTGATACAGGTATTGGAAGGGCCAGCTGGATCTGCTGCTGTTCACTAACAATGAAGGATTGGTTGAGGATGTGGTAATCAATGGTAGCCTTGGCTGTAATGACCATGAAAGAGTGGAGTTCAAGATCCCGAGGGCAATGAGGAAAGAGAGTGGCAGAGTACAGTTGCTGGACCTTAGGAGAGTCAACTTTGACTGATTAAGGAAACTAGTGGTCAGATCCCATGGGTGGCAGCTCTGAAGGGCAAATGTGTTCAGGCAAAGTGGCAGGTTTTTAAGGATAGGATAAGCAGAAGAGCATCCATCCCAATACTCAGAAGAACAAGCAGATGTATTGTCTAAGCAGGGAACTAATGGCAGGGGTCCAAAGTGCAGACGTTCCTCTAGTAAGCCCCTGAAGATGTCTGCATGTTTTTCAAGAGAAAAGTGCATAGACTATTCTGGCATAGCGGAAGAGAATAGTCTAACTTCATGGAAGGGTCTTGCCAAACTCTGTGGTCTCTGGTGGTCAGTTCCTGCAAATTCTGTAGAGAAATCTATGCACTGCCCATCTGTACCGCTTTATTTTGTCTGACAATGTGTCTGCAACATACCAGTCTATGTTATCCCTTAATTTTGTTTGCTTACTAAGAGCTAGACTTCTGTACCAAACAGGAGGCAATGTGAAAATGACTGAGATGACAGAGACTGCGTTTCTTCCAGATTGGAAGGAGAGCTATAACACTATGGTGCTGCATGCGAGCTAAAAAGCCCTGCTGCTATGCAAATTTCTTGCACTGGGCACAACTGCACTGCCATTGTTTTAAAGCTTCTGTATCTTAAGCCTTTGCAACATACTTTGCATACTATTGAAAGCCAGTTACACTTGATGGTTTTGCTTTGAATGCTAGGCATTGCTGGTATTGTCAGGCGAGCAACTTGCACTATTAGCTTTGTAGCATTAGGAAGACATAAAGTATATGGTACAAATCCTGTGGGCCAAATACATGCTAGTGGCACTTTTCAAGCTGAATCCTGAGTGCTTTGCTAAAACAATCAGGATTTGGCCCTGCTTGCCTTTGGTGCTGATCTTGTCCTCTACCCACTAAGCATCTTATGGGATGTAAATGATTTATTTCCATTCATCAAATTCACAAGGTATGCCTATATCTGTGAAACAGATTTTTTTAAAAAATATAGCACAGTTCATAATCTGTATTTAAAAAAAAAGAAAAGCATCCATGTATTAGGCCATCAAGAGTCAAAAGCATAATTTGAAATGATAAACGTATCCATTTTAAGTTACACATTACTTTGCATAGTTAATATCACTATAATTAGTCATAGTTCCTGTAATTTATTGAAAAAGATGCTCAGCCCCTCTAGTGTACTACAGTGATGAATGTTGGAAGTGCAACTTTGGAAGCAGGAATCAAGAAAATTAGTAACAGTTGGAGAATTAGCATGTAAATCAATAATATCCTTTCTCTTGCATCTTGAAAACTGAGGGTATACATCACACGCTGTATAACGAAAGAGAGGGCAGAAGTTGAATTGTAACCTCCTTTACGTTACTAGGTCTGCTTTTACTGCAAGAACTGTTTAAAATAATTTCAAACGTTAGAGTAAATCTCTAGTAAATATTTAAACTATGTATAACTAGTCACAAATAAATTAAGCTGATTTTATGCATTCTCTCTAATTAGAAGGGCACAGCATTTGTTGAAACGTGATTAGTATTATTCATTAAGCAAAAAATTCTCATTTGTATCTTATTATCACTATTCTGCATAAACCAACACAATTTGTCATGAACTCCCTCATTTGCTGTATCCTCAAAAAGCAGATTATGCTTATTTTTCATTTAGACAGTGGAAAATCAAGCCAGGTGTTTGGCAGCACCAGAGTGTTCAGGTGTAACTGTGCCAGTGATGGTACATTACTAGCAGCGTGGATGAAGAATGAGGCATGGAGAATCTTGGGACTGAGGTGCCTTGAGGCCCATCCCTTTAGAGTGGTCCTGCTGATGAGACAGGTGGTGTTGTATAGGACTAAAAAAACAAAGAGAGAAACTTTTTTGTAAAGTCAGCCTTTCACCTTCAAGTGGAAATGAGAAGTGCTTTCACATAGCTGCTGCTGCACTGAAATATCTGGACATGTTTGTGGCTGAAGTCTCTGTGGTTGCTACTTTTGTCTTAAAATTTCCTAAAGCTGAAAAAATGCCAGTTGGTGCACAGAGGTCTCTGTCAGTGTCACTGTCTGAGAGGAATTGGTACAATATTGCACGGGCAGTGCACTGTACATAAATATTTATATGTGACCTTGATTGTAGTATATTATGCAGGATAACTAATTCACTGTATGCATATTCTTCCCCTTCTTTCCTCTCATTTCTTTTTAAGCTTTGAAGAACATCTCTTTAAATATCCCATATTTAATTCTGCCCTCATTCGCATGCGTGTAAACCATCAGTAATATTGCTGAGCTCAATGGTGCTGAGTCAGTGTAGAGTGTTGGAATAGAGTAGTGGGCTTTCTACATCAGCTCAATGGTGTTACGGATTTAAAAACTCTGTGAACCTTGTGTTCCAGCTGTAAGGATACAGGACTGGGTGTCACAAGGACTGGGTTCTTCTTCTGACTTTGTCACTAACTGATGTATCACTTTGTTCCTTTGTGTCTAAACTGGGATTGTAGGGATAATGATATTCAATGGGCACCAACATCTGTAGAGGCAAAAAGTGCTGTAAAATTGTTAGGCATTGTTATTTCTACATCAGATAGATGATAATATTAAAGGAATCATCTAGGGTTTAGGGTTGTGTTTCCTACAGCGTATTTTTCAGGTCTGCCAGAATCTGATTGTAAGGCAATGAGTTAAGTTGTTACAGTGCCTTTGATAAATACTTATAGGGATCAAGAACAGTTTTGGCTATACAGACAGCCACAGCCCAGCCTCTCTGGACAGCAGACTGTTTGAATTCTTCACTGTTTTCTTAAACTTAGATAGTGGTGAGTGCCCCAGTAAGTTCTAGACAGCATGGTAGATGGTAGCCCTCAGAGACTAGCATGAGAAGTGATATACTTGTGTACTTGTTCTCTACAGTTCCTGTTTTTTGCCTTTGGAGATAAGTTCTTTATCAAACTGGGCTCTCTGAGAAATTTTACACTGAATGTGATGTCTGGTCATATATTTGGAGCAGGGAAACAATGAGACAGCCCTGTCTGTGTTATGATATGGAAATATATTGACACTCTTGCAAGAGCTATGACAGGAAATTTTCATCCCAAGATTAAAGCAAAGGAAAAGTGCTATTTCCAACATAACCCAACAGCAATGAAAAGTCCTATGCAGAGCAATAGTGAAAAGGAAGGACTTTGTATATGGTCATGCTAAATAATAAAAGCATAGTTACAAACAAAAACCCCACATCTTGCCACTTCACAATTCATTAATATTATACATCTTTGCCATTGCTCATCTATATCTTGTCTATTCCATTTTACTGAAAATGTACTTGTGAGTTACAAATCCAGACTATGAATAGCTTAAATAGTTAGTAAGAGAAATAAATATATTTTCTTTCCCTCTAACATGCAATTTTAATTTTCATAACTCTAAAAACCCATATCCCCCACAATGCAGGCCTGCCAGGAGGCCTGAAATCTGCAGGCTATGGCCTCTTGGGCTGTTTTCCAATGACTCATTTTTAATTTTAAAGAAGCATTATCTCTAGCTAGTAAATTAACAACAGCCTATAGTGCACACACACTGTCATCCATCTGCTTAAGGCTCTTGTCATTTGACACCAGTCTTGTATCTATAGACTTCATCTGGTATTCAAAAGCTATCAACCCTGCCTCCAAGATAGCCCACCTTCTGGCTCCAGGCTAGAAGACTGACTCTCCATTTCCAATTCTAATGAACACATAGCTAGCAGCAGTTTTTCCATTAAGGATCTAGTGTTCTTAGAAAACAGACAATGTTGGAATTACTTGGATCCAGAACTGCATGGGAAGTGTTTGTAAAAGAGACTGAACTACTTGAAGATTGTTCCTTAGGCAGCCTGACTTCTGTTTCTGCTCTTCTTCTGTCAAACAGTATACTTGGCATTACCTCCCGCTTGTAGTACGTTAGACATTAGTGTTATTACCACTGCATTCTGAGGAGTGGAACACATTAACAGATGAAATTCTTTCTATTAACTTTCAAACTAGGAGCACCATTGTTAAGGAGTTTTGAAAAATGTAAGGCAATACCAAAAATCTCATGACTAGTATGAATCTCCCAAATGAGAGAAAGCCATGATATTGTTAGAGAGGAGCAACTATTTCAGTTACTGACTTTTGTGTAATTTCAAATTTGGCTGCACATGAGGTGATTAGTATCTTTGCAAATTATTTCTAGGTAATCCGATGTCTGCTGTAAAGAAGTGGTAAGGATTTAACAGAGAATCGTGTCTCTCTGACAAGCTTCAGTCATTGCTGAAGTTCCAAACACCTACTGCTTCATCAGGGTTAGGGAACTTATTCCACGAGTAATTGAAGAAAGAGGGCTCATGTTCTAGACCCCAAAGGACATATTTTTTTTTCTTTTCCTGATTATGATAGATGTAGTTGTCATGGGCATAAGCGAGAAGAATTGACACAAGTCATACAAAATTGTAGTTAGGGATGAAACATAGGTGATGTTAGCATTTAAACATCAAGGAAGGCAGGGAAGGCAGAGTTTATCCTTTTATTTCCCCTCTGCCCACAAGCTTGGAGAAGTTCCATTTAGGCCATTTGTTTGTGATTTTTCTTGTCTGATAATCTGTGCAGTGAAAATATAGTCTGCTTTGTCATGGGGTTTGTTTTTACTGTGTACCTCAAAAAAGTCTCTTTTATTCATGTGTCCTGTATCCTGACACAGTGGATGTGGTGTCATGGTAGTTGCAAGAAAATAGAGCTCTGAAGGACATATGATCGACAGTAGTAACTCTGCCTTTGCTGACTCTTTGGTCAGGTGTGGAAAGGGAATGCAAAGTACCCGTACTAGTTTAACATGCACGTAATTATGCTTCAACGTGTGATAGACCCAGAATGATATTCACATATGTTCAGTTGAGGAGTGAGTCTGAGAGAGAAACAAGAGACTTAAGATAATCAGGCTATTCTGAACCTTGATCTGTCAATGATGCAGAAATAGTGTAGTTCCATTTCTGTGAACTCCTGCTGATGACTTGTGTCTTGTTTCACAAATTTAGGGTCTTACCACTCTGCTATAAGTCATCATTTCCTACTGAGTTATCTTTGAGAGAAGGAGTCTTTAACTGGTGTTTGTGAGACTTTAGTTTCCTTTTGAACAGAAAGAGTCAAGTTATTTTGAGGAATACAGTGACAGTTTAACAAAAGTGATCCTAACTATATGTATTATTTAATAACATTCTCAGTTGCATGAGTCATATTCTTGTAATTTGTATAAAGAGTACAAGCAGTATCTTTAAAATGGATGGGGAAACTTTCTTGCATGTGCATCAAATATGAAACTGCCCTAGATTAATAAACCTTTGAGATTATTTTTCCATTTATCGGTGCTCTCCAAATCAAAATACTTTTTAATTTGATTTCAGTTGGGTAGTGTTATATCAAATGTTTCACTTCAGTACATAGTGAGATAATGTAAAAAAAAAAAAAAAAAGCCCCTTATGCTCAGTCTTTGTAATATGTGACAACAGCATCAAATTAGAAGAGAAATGGCTGTTGATTTCTACTCTTTAAGAAAATAAGATTTGTATGTAAACAATTTAAAATAAAGCAGCTAATTTGCTTCCAATTGTATAGTATATAAAGCATTAGTAATGGAAGTAAATTAGGCATGATTTTTATTTATACATTTTCAATTGGGAAAATTGGCCCTTCACCAAATGTAGCCCTCACTCTGCAAACATTTGCTTACTTCTTTACCTTTAGGCATCTAATTAATCCTCCCGAAGTCTGGGGGACAAATTCTGTGGTTATAGTTTAGCAGCCATAACCATCTACAGGTTTGGAGGTCAAACAGAGACTTAAACTTACCCTGGAAAGCATACAGAGAAAATACAATAGGGTGCCAAAGAGACACTGGGATCCCTGTGCACTGTGCAATACTTCCTTGCCAAATGTGTTATGAATTTGCCAGACTTGGCTTTTGGTTCCGAAGGCTGAACAGTTTTCCAGTACCCTTCTCTAGATAAGCAAGCAGGTGTTTATATCTTCATTTTACAAACGCAGGAAGTGGTTTGCTTAAGGCTGCAGGCCCAAGAACCTGTTACTGGAGGGAAGGCTAGAACCGAACAACCCTTGGTTCCTGGTTCTGCATTTGGTTCACAGCAAAATGCCATTTTCCAAGAAAATCTGTGGAAATATGTACATAAATTATAATTATAAACATGTAGCTTACTGTGTCCAGTATATATTCACTGGTAGACAATGAGTATTAGAGGAATAATAACTAATCCTGTCGGATAGTGTGCAAGACTCCTTATGGTGCTTCATAAATAATAATCCATTCTGTAAAAGATTATTATACTGTGTAGCGCTTGCTACATAGGGCTGCATCCACAAACAGAATTAGGTATGCAGTACCCGATCTTCCACGGGATCTTTCATGTATTGTTTGTGTTATCTGCTGTGCAGTTGATTCATCGGAATGAGTTTATCAGGCAGATAATGGGCAGACAGTGTATTCTGTTTTTCAAATTATAATGAACAAACGACATTTCTATTTGTTAAAAGTGGAAAATGGATGAAAGATAAATTCCAAATTTCTATTTTTGTGGATCACCATTGCCTATGTAGTTAGTAGCACAGTTTTATTTCTGTGGTATGAAAAGTTGTTGGTTGTTTTTTTTTTTAAATACAGACACTCACCAGACAAGGCAGTAATGTTACCCACTGACTTTGCCACTTGGTTTTGTAAAGATCTGACAGTACAGGATAAGAAGTAAAGGGACTCTCTGATCCAGAGGCCACTAAGGCTGTAAACAGATTTCAGTGGATAAGGTATCAGGCCCAAAGTGTAAAGAGTGTGACTGAATAGCAGTGGTACTTGGTATACAGAAAAGTCTGGAAGTGGCTTTTGGTAGCGACACAGCTTTTTAGCTATTCCATCACAAAATATTCTAAACACATTTGCAGAATGTTACCGTTACACATGAGCATTTTTCTTTACTGAAAACATTTTATGACCATCCAAGTACCTCACAGGAGAAGAGAACTTTAAAAAAACAAGATACCTTCAATCCCATCTTTTATAGTCAAATCTGCTTCAGTCTAACTGAAAACTGAATCTGTAAATTGCCCTATATAACAGCCTATGCTGATTTTTTTCCAGTTCTCTGTATGGGTAAGTGTAGCAATAGTCACAAGGTATATTCTCAAAAGTGTGTGAAATCTCTGTAGAGACTATAAAGTACAGCACCAAATTTCAAGGACTCAATGTAAGAAGTACCTTGGCTAGTCCATTAATTTGTTAATTATTAGCCAAATTGTCTTGTAGGAAAACAATGTTTTAAAAATTGACCCGTGGAATATGAGTCCATAACTAGCAAGGTATGTGTTCAGTATTTGTACAGTTAGATATTCAGTAAATAATGATAGTAAATAATACTGTAAAGTCAATAATACTGAATATCAGGGGTACCAAATTAAAAAAAAAAAAATCCCAAGAAAAAGACCTGAAAAGAGATTTTATTAATGAAAAGAAATACTTTACTGTAGGAGAAATACTTTTTATAAAGAGAATGAATGACAGAATATTTCAAGCTAATCTAAAAACCAAAACTTATCTCAACCTCTGTCCCTTTCATTCTTTGCCCAAAACTCATTTTGTGCAGTCACAATGTCTTTTCTCCATATCTAAATATTGAACAATTACACTATAAGCTCAGATCTGCAGACTTCTTCGGATACATCAAATGTGGGCTGTACATTCAGAAATCTTTCTCTTCTTCAACCTCTCACAAGCTAATGGCAAAAATCTACAATAGCTCCTTTCTTACCCTTCATATACATTTCAGAAATGTAGGCAAAGAAACAGTCATTCCTCTACAAGCTGGAACTCTCAGCCTGCCTCAACCACCTTCCAAAACTGTCATGACTACCAATTTTTGCCTATTGATATGATTAAGAACTTAATGATACACCCAGTGCATCCTTTCTGAAAAATATTCAAAAATTACATCTTTAGATTGAGCTACAACCCCTGAGTAAATGATAAGTTTAGAGGACCTAGGTCAGAGATAAAATTGTATTTTGGATCCTAACTATTCCTTTTCAGGTATCTAACTCATGTGAGATTCACTCAGATCTGGACAATAAATTCCTTAAGATCTCCAGACTGTTGACCCATTCTTTAAGAAATAATTTTGTTTTCGGCATAGACTTCCCTGTGTTTCAAACATTTTTAGATGTTTGGATTCATGTAAATAAAAATTTAAAGCTACAGATGTCTATCCATAGTTTATCAAGCTATTTTCAGGCTTTCCTTATCAAAAATTCAAATTAGTTTCTTTTG
Source organism: Haliaeetus leucocephalus (assembly GCF_000737465.1). Taxonomy (NCBI): domain Eukaryota; kingdom Metazoa; phylum Chordata; class Aves; order Accipitriformes; family Accipitridae; genus Haliaeetus; species Haliaeetus leucocephalus. The sequence continues at coordinate 15,179,547 of NW_010973284.1, read as the reverse complement.
ATTATGTTTGAAATGCTGCAGTAATAGGATGGAGGGCATTGAATCAGCTATTCGCTACCTGAAGCTTTATTCTTGTTTTGGCAGAAAATTTATTCCCTTCGTTCGGTTATTTAGGATCTTTTTTGTCCATTTCTATGCTGGAATCTTTAACAATATTTGTAATCTGAAATATGTAGCTGAGTGATGAAACAAGGCTTAGAAAATGCTATTTTCAAAGAATGGCTGAGTGCCTGCAATTTCTATGATGTTCAGGACAATATATCTGTATTTTAATCAGCTGGTTGCAAATGAAGAAGCATGCCATTGTATGATTAATGAAAACTGCTGTTTTTAAAGTTACGGTAATATATGTATGTTAAAAATTTAGACTATTCTTTGTAGCTATTAAAGTTTGCTATTAACATCAGCAACATTGCGCACTAACATCCGACTACTTGCTGTATTGTACAACCGTGAGCTTAAAGAAACATACTTTTATTCAGTGATGGTGCATTGATACTATGAAATTAAGGGAGCATGATTTAACTTCAAACATCATGCTATGTTTCCAATTAACCATTAAGTTGTCATTTACATTAAACCCAAATGTTTTGATAGGAAAAAGCAATTGCTGTAGCCAGAAAAAAAAAATCAGACTTTATACAGATCCGTTCAATAGGCAAGAGTTCTTGATGTGTTATAAGGCAGTGGCTTCACAACTCTTGGGACAAATTGCAATTTGATCAACTGCCAATAAGTGAGGTCATACTCGTATCTTTTTTATTTGTTTATTTTTAATTTGTGGGTGAAGACTGTGCTCATTAAAGTGAGGAACTCCACACTAGTTTTAGAGAAGTGTTACTATATTCTATGTAATGAATTGTGTACACTTATATCCTTTTCAATAGTTCATCTAATTTTCCTTGGAATTGCATGGAGTACTTTATTATTTAAGTATTTTTCCAATCTCTACTATTTATATTTCTGGTACAAACCTGCATTTGATTACGCTCGTATAGTAGATGCTTTGTTTTTTCTATGTGCTCTTCTGCTATGGAAGTGAGCTTGTTGCCTTTTTTTTTTGCTTTGTTTTGACAAGTAAGAGAAATAATTGACCAAGTAGCTGAGTTAAAGTTATTCTCTGCATTTTGGGATTTATAGTGAGTACAATGAATTTGAATTACCGTAGACCTTTACAACTTTATGTTGTTTTCTGGTCATATCATGGAGTAGAAAATATTTTCATTATGTATTTTAGCAAAATAAGTAACTTTTTTCTTTGTTTCTTATTTGTTAATAATGGCATGGCCCTTGCTTTTCTTGTTCAAATTTTGTCAGATTAGTTATTGAGCTTATTAGAGAAGTACTGAGAAGATCTATTATGGTGTCAGATAGATACCAGTGGCTTAATGCCTTGGCCACAAGACTAAGCAATATCAGATCACTGAGGCCTGTGACAGTTAAAATATCCAGATTGTGTCTGTAAATGTTTTCCCTTTTGAAAATGTAAACTTTCAGCATTAATGCTGCCATTACCAGAATGTTGCTGACATTGCTTCTATGTTAGAAGATCATTACTGGACTCATTCCTGACATGTAACATTTCTTTTCTTCAGGGAGGTGAGTGGACAAGCACACAGAGCTCACTGCTGAACTACTGAAATTGGGTAAGTTCTCCTGTTGTCTTCATTGGTACTGTGTGGCTTCCAAAATATGTAAGGAGCTGATGGAGAAAGCATCTGCGTAGTTCACATTAGTAGAGAAATTTGTTTATTGTACTTTGCACTGAGGTTGTTTCTATTCTTGTACACAGTGTGCCTGGTAAACAGTTTGGTGTTTGATTGCCTTTTAGCCTTTCCAGATGACCTACATGGAGATTTTTATTTTGATTTCTACTGACTAAGGTGTTTTCTTATTTCCTGCTTTGTCACTCTGTAAAAGCATAGAAAATTCACCCTAGCTTGGAGGACTATCACAGGTGCTATGAACCACCTAAGACTTCATAATAAATGCATTCCTCAGAGAGAGGCTAAAAAATCTTTTGGGGGGCTCTGTGTATCTTACTTCTACCTAGATTGAGCTAATGCTGCAGACCTAGCCTATAACAAATGGAAAGAAAAAGAAAGAATTGCAATGTGATCCAAGGATCACTTTTTCACCTAGTCATACACTCATTTCCCACCTTTCTGTCCCAGCATTTTGACTGCCTCCTTCATCCTTTATGGTTCTTTCTCTGTAACGAAGATGGTCCTATGCAGTGCGCTGAAGGCATTATTTCCCCCTTAATGAAATGCCACATGTTCTCCTACACAGTGCAGGAGCGTATGTTCTGAGCTTTGGTGGACTGCCAGCTCCACTTACTATGTGGGGGGAAAACCACACAGAAGTACAATCCTTTTCAAGCCTTTTGTTCCCTACAGAATGTATTAACCAGACTGAAAGCAGCTGTGCTTGCTTCGGCTGTAAGGATGGTATATCTGAAAAAATGTAACCAACCTTTCCCATGCCGTGAGTTTCAGTCTACGTAAGTACAGTTCCTTCTCTAGCCTCCAGTAAGAAGGGAACTTAAACAACAAACCAGCAAATTTTAGAAAGCTATGAAATTAGAGAAAATCAAATGGTTGTCAAATGGACTTTCATTACTCTTTATTTATAGTAACGCGCATAAAATTGCAAAGAATAAAGTAGAAAACTTGAACTCCCATGAAAGACATTTTGCACTGCATATATTGTTGAGTTAATGTGAAATACCTGTTTAAATTGGCTCTTTCTGTAGTTTCCTCGTCATACATCTTAATGTCAGCAACATCTGTGACAGAATTGCAATGTGGATCAGTGCAGATTATCACCAGTTAATAAAGAGTCAAAAGCATGTTATAGGTAGCACAATCTCTTCAGTTTATTTCTATGGATAATCTACACATATGTTTTCAATAAAAACTTACATTAAACAAAAGTTATGTACAGCATGATATGTGAATGACTGTTCTTGGCATAGCATTTGCTTGTTCAAGTTCAAATCCTACAGCTTGGTCTCCTCTTCTGATCTTAGCTCCAAATAATTCCTTTTTAGTTAACAGTGCTCTAAAGAACAATTTGAGCTCTCATTTTCACATAGGTCTCACAAGAGAGGTACTCATAACTTTATGTACATCCCTATAATCGAGAGGGAAAATACTGAATTATTGTATTCAGAGGATCATTCCTTAAACACTGATTCTCAGACTGAATGGAGATCATGGGGGAATCTTTCATCTTAACAGTGTCATTTTAAGTCACGCCATAAAAAAATCAAAATTTCAATAATTTCACCTGGAAGTTTTTGGATGCACTGCTGACTCATTAAGTGTGAACTGTAGTTTTCAAAATGTTCTCAAGGATGTCCAGAAATCACAACAGCAGAAAAGGAAACCATATTCCCCAGCACCAGAGGCAATTTTGAAAATATAATTCTAGTTATTAGTGGATCTTACTAACTGTACAAAACTTCTGTCTTATCTTTGTTACCACAAAAAATACTTTTTCTGAGAGTACTGTTTCTGAAGAAGATGTTTATCCCTAATTGAATGCCTTTGAGATGGTGGCACTTTCCATTTTATGGAAATACTATAAAGCTTTGAACACTGACCCTCAGAAGGGCTCTAGGGGTGAACAGACAGCTATCTAGGACCCCAAGACCTACAGGGTACAAACTGGATAAATTAAACAGTGCTACAAATTATCTAGTGTTTGAATGGGTAAAAGATGGCATATGCCGCCTCAGTCTCTACAAGTGTTCCCCACAAGCCTACTAGCTTTGTTTAGTTCTGAATAACAGGTCAGCATTTGCTATCAGTCCAGCAGCCACCATGGATGATAGAAATAGGCCTAGCAGTTTAACATTTAGTTATAGCCAGCTTCATTTTTCTGCATCTTGTGAGCCCTTAAAGTGCTCTCACAGTAAGTGCAAACACTGCAGATGAAGATTGTAGACTCAAAAAAACCATTGGTTTCAAGGAAATGGTTTTAGGAGCAGAGTTTTTTGTAGGAATGTCCATGTTGTGGACCCAAACTACCTGATAATCAAAGTTTTAAACCAGTGTGGCTTTCCCCTGGTAGCCAAAGAGATTTGCCCTCCCACCTGTGTTTAAGGGCACTCACAATAATTGGCTGGGGGCTTCTGTAGAAGTGTCACATACATAGCAAACTGTCTTTTATTTGATGTGGTAACAGCAGGGGATGACTGCAAGTATGGTATTTCTTCTTAGTAATAGTAGTGTTAATAATTTATTATCATTAGTTTTTAGTAATGTAAGAATTAATAGTAAAATCAGTAATCATTGCATCTTCAGTGGTGTATATCTGTGGTTGCTGTTATCCTGTGTGTGAACAAATTATGTATTTGATCTTAGAGCAGCACAATGTCACTGTGATTATAGATGCCTAAATAAGCACTACGTGTATATAGTGCATCCAGCTCCCTCATATGTGGTAGGTGATACATGTAGTGATATGTCAAGCCATCATAATACATCTTGCTGATTTAATGGTCATTTTACTACATTCCATGCATCTAAAATAGGAAAGGAAAGGAACCACCAGACTCTGTGCTTGTGTGGTTTGGAAGTCTTTGTCTCTCTCTGCCAGGACACAAAAGTTGTCAGAGCTCAGTGGACTTTTTGTGGGCACTGAGTCTGAACATTCAATAACTCAGTGTGAAAGCAGAAGCAGTAATGCATAAGCATTGACAATAAGGAGCAAAATGCACTTAGATTAAAAAAAAAAAACCCAGGAGGTTTTCTTGCATACAGTAGGCCTAGCCCTTTCAGAGATGAAAATAAGCAGATTTCTGAGATTCTTGATGCTAACTGTTTGAATTCACAAAATAAATAAATAAACTTTCCCCAAATGAAGCCCTGCTTGAAGCACTGAGCATGCCAGTGGCAAGTTCTGCTTCAGACTCCAAGAGATAAAGTACGTTAGCACATATCGGTTAGCCTAATTTATTCAGTGTCATTGCCATATCACAACCTTCTGTTTGATTTTCTTATAAACTAATAATTTCCTGAATGAACTAATACTGCCACAGCCACTAGTACCTCTGCCTTGTAGAAGTTTTTTATTGTTGTGTATGCAACTAAATTGAAATATCTTTCACTTGAAATATTGACTTTAATATCTCATTTGAAAAATTCATGAAGCCTTTGATGTTAAATCCATACTCAATTTAGCCAAATGCCATTAGAATATGCAATACGCCTGAATACAGAGAGCATTATTGTCTGTGTTTCTGCAGAAGAATTACATTTTATGACTGTAACGTCAGAATCTTTTTTGGATTTGTTCATGAAGAAAAGAAAGGGAAAAGCAGCACATTAGAAGCAAAATGAAAAGTGGTATTGATTAGGCTCTCATTTACCCTCTCTTTACTTCAATCCCTAAATGCATGGAAATAAGGGTTGTGCCACAGCAAGTAACAATGCTCTGTAATGAATGGAACAATCTTTAGAAAATTAGTGTAAACATGTATGATAGTGCACAGATGTTGCTCCTAGTAACTGTCGTACATTTATTTTATATCTCCATTTACATACGTCTCTTTATTTCCTAATAGTATCATAATAGAAACATGACAATAGTTAATGATTTCATAAAACATGGAATGTAAAGCTGACAGAGAGGTAGAACATTAATTGAAACCTATAGCTATAGTACATTAGAATTACATCTCCTAAATGACTCATGATAAAAATATCCCTCTTTTACAGAGAAAGACAAAGACAGGTAAAAAACTAGGCTTTCAGCAAATTAATTTTTTTTTTTTTCCAGTAAAACAGAGACTGGCAAATGTTGCAAAATCTCCTGAGTGCTAATAGAATGGTGTTTGCCTTTAGTAATTTATGGGCACTTTTCCCCCAGCTATCGATCACATTTGGAAAAAAGTAAACTGCATTAACATTTTAGGCAATAACGGCTCCAGAAAATGTTTGATTTTTATCACTACCAAAACTGACTTGGTTCTTCAGCAGGTGCGGGAGAGCGGCGTGCATCCAGCCTGTAGCGCGTTTATGCGAGTACCCAGGTCTAATGAAATGAACTCGATGTAAACCAATGCTTTGAGCTTAAAACATAAAAAGTAGGTTGATGGCACAAGTCAGGAGGCTGCTGTGTAGCAGTGTAATGAGGTGTCCAGAGGACCTTGGGGTCTACGGGGGTTAAAATGACCAAGATAAACAAAAGTGACAAAGGAGGAAGGGAGAACTGCTCTCTGCCACCATCTTCTGGCCAGTCCTTGGGCATAAACCGCCTCTGCTTCATCTCCCACATGGTTTGCCAAGTCTCCTGTTGCCTCAACTAAGAGAACAATCACAGCCATTTTAAGCAAGCTCATACTGGAAAAAACCCTTATTTTTAAAAATTTCCAAAGGGCAAGTGGATCTTAACAAACTCATGCAGATGTATATTAAAGTGGACAGTGCAAAATGCCAGACTAAGGGAGCTGAAAGCTCTGTGAATGAATCCAGAGAATTAGTGCCTGTGATTTTATTCTTAGAATTAGGGGAATGTGTTGTTTTGGTCAGTGATGATGGCTTTCATGTGGTCACATGGTCCTGAATGCTCTAGAAATGTGTGTTATGTGTGATGGTGACTGGACTAAAAATTCCTGCAGAATATTTATATAGTGTGCCAGGAAACAGCTTCATTTCAATAGTTAACACTTTTTTAACCTCAGGGTTAGTGTGACAGCTGTTCCCTGAACACAAACCCTTGTGGGTTGCTTTAGCTGAAACTCGACATAGGTGCAGAGAGGCAGTTTGAAGAATTAAGTCTGATTGACCCCTTACTAAATTTTTTCTTGCTTTTGTTGATGTCCTTCCATTTAATTATCTCTTGCACTCATTAAGTATTTGGAGACTGCTTACAGAACTTGCAGCTTTATTATTGGAAAGCAGTGTTGTAAGGTAGATTGACACTGAAAGTGAAATTAGATTTGAAGATCCAGACTTTAGATTCCTGGTTTTACCATGGGCCTTTACCATTTGCAGAAATCTGTGAACTACAGAAGTGAATTGAATGAAAGTTCTTATTATATTAGTTAGTGTTATTGTAGATGACAACAGGGCACGATAGATTGATATTTGATTCCTCTATAATTAATTGTGACAACAACAAACACATGGAATTCATTTACAAAATGTGTACAAACTGAAACTGCTATCCTTCTGATTCCTTTCCTTGCTCAGGTCATTTCATACTTTTATCTCTCCAGAGCTATAGAATTATATTGCCATTTGGTCATATGTTAAATTAAATGTGACAAGTTAAAATAGATGTTAAAGTGAGCGCTCCTACAAATCAATTAGCAGTTGATTAGTACAGTTTATATTTTTTCATAAGAAGTAGAATCATGTATATTATGAGTACAAATGAAGGTTAGGTATTTCCACATACTGGAAGAAATTTTTTGAGTTGAAGATCATGTAAACGATATGATCTGTATTATGTAGAACCAATTAATATGCTTGCTTGTGCTTTAAACTAATATGCAAACATTTCTTGGAGATCTCGTACCCTAGTGCTTTTTCTTCAACTGACAAAAAGAACCTCAGAGCATCTGTACCTCAAAAGGAGATTATTTTTTACATTATGCCAAATAATATGAAATAGTCTGAAGTATATATTAAGATGCAGCATATAGTTTATATGTACCACTGAATCTGATACTGGTGAATAAAACTTATTAGAAAAATCCATTTGCCATGCCTGAAGACTTTACGGTGAACAGTTTTACAGATCTCATTTTTCAGATCTGAATTTTATTTCAGAAGCTTTGCATTATGCTGACTAATGAAGAATTGTGGGAAAGGACACAAAAGTTGTATCAAAAAGAAAGAAACTTTCAGCTGCAATTTAGAAATATCGCACAAATCAGCATGTGGCTATACACCTGTGTGTATCAAACATGAAAATACATGCTCCCTAAAACAAATTGCATCCTTTATTTGGATCACTTACTCAATGGTCTTGAATTTCTGACTTTTAGTTTCAACTAGGTAAGATGAGGTGGCCCGTTCAGCCCATGTTATTAAAGAAATTGGTTCACCTATTTGATTTCATGTCATTGTAGTTCCAGCCATTCATTTATTCAATAAACAGTTTGGTATGTTCTGAGAAAAAATGAATATTGATTAAAAAATCGATCGCTTATTAAGAAACAGTCTAAGGGAAATTGTTTATCCAATCAATTTTAATTTTTGATTTGTTATTTATATTTTCCAATTTAATCCACCCCTGCCTTATGCTCCCAAACTACCAAGCAAATCAGGAGGAAGGGCAGAGAGACACTGGCAGAAACTGTGCAAAGAACACAAAACCTAATGCATTCATTTTAGATTAGGCTGGTTGAAATAGGCCATAGTAAAGGAGATTGTGATTGAAAACTGTGGATACATTACCTCATGCACCTTTGGCTATTGGACTGAAACTTTAACTTTTAACAGGATTTATTGGGCTCTCTGCTTCCTACCTATTACATCAGTCAACTCCGACGCTGTCAAAACACAATAGTTACAAAAATATTACGGTTTTCATCTGAGCTGGCAGAGATTCTGAGTGTGGAGGCTGAACGCACAAGGCAGTGAGAGAGACCTACACAAGAGCTCTGGAACATTTATCTGTTCTCTTGACATGAGACCTAGGCTGTGAACAGAGTTGCTGAATACTACTTTCTGCACGGGAACAGACTAACGATCTGATCTGTGTTTTATCTGAATGTGTGCAATAATTCTAGCTTCATTGTTCATTACATTAATAAAGAAGGCTGTCTTGATACAGGCGATAGATAAATACTTCTGCATCCCAGTGACTAGTTTGCTCTCTTTGGGATTTTCATACACAAGTTGGAAAAGATTCATATTACTTCTGCCTCTGAATTTGCCTGGAGTTATGAATCTTCCCTCTCCACCCTTATGAGTGTGACTGAATGTAGTTCTCCTTTTTAGTAAAGCAGAGGTGTGGTGATCTCTTCATATTTAAAGTTGGTACTAACTGTGCCTTGCTCACCTGACCTCCCATACCTAACTTCATGTCGGAATGTTATTTTTCAAGAAATATGGAGATATATGTGTAAAGCATGGGGGAGTTATTTTAAGGATTTAAAGCCTTGCTTCTGGACACCTGTTTGGGACAGGCACAATACCAGAATCAAGAAACTTCCTCTATATACGTGTATCTGTTCTTCCATGGGGAAGGATGTGGAAACACTACCTGTCATGCTGCATTTGTGGGCCTTGGGTTTATAAATAAAAACTCACCCTCTTGTGAACAGCTGAAAAGTGAGACTGCTTGAACAAGAACCAAATAGGCAGGGTGGAAGGCTGGGGCTACATGGTCTGAGATCTACAAGGGAAGGAGGGCGTCTTTTGTGGAGGATAGCTTACAAAAGGAGCCTTGCATGGCTTTCAGCCTCTGTGGAAACCCAAGGCCTTGAGGTATGATTAGCAGTGTTAAGTAATGAAGGATAAACCTTATTCAGACTAGTTGTGTTGTTAGTCTTCCAAGTATGGAAGAGTAAGGGAAGAACTAATGCATATATATTTTTTTTTCCTCCAGTTAACACATATTTTATATGGGAGTTGAGATTTCAAATTATACATAAAAGCAAAACTAATGTTAACCTGGCTTGTTTAGTTTCCTTCTGCCTTTTAAAATTCTGTGGGAAATTTTCACTGGTCATGTTTGTGATGAGTCTTATGGAGAGCTTTTATACTAAAGTTGGCTTTATCCATTATATTTCCTGGGATTCTGCATGTTGATGACCTTCTCACTTTTCTCTTCATTCGTATCTTCTTTCATCAGTTTTTAAAAGGCAGATGAGGTATGCCTTGCCTTTCATTTCCTTTTCCTCAGTTCACAAAGGAACTTGAATCTGCTCTGTCATTGAAACAGAAAAAACCCCCATGTTCTAAAAAGTCATTTTTTATGCTTAAATAATACAGATTGTAGTGTAAGAAACTATGAACAGGATGAAGCTAAGTACAACACTTACATAAATGTTTAAAAATACTCAAAGATAGTAACACTTTGTTTTGCAACTCAGGGATGTACACAACAGGCTTCCCTAAGGTCTCTCATGGATCCAGTTCTACTCTCTGATGATATGACAGCAGATACTGTTAAAAATTTTTTGGCTGACACCAATCAGGAAGAGTTTGCAAGCACTTGGGAGATGAGCTTTAGAATTCAAAAGATCTTGATAAATATTGGGGGGGGAGAAAAACTAGGTGCAATTCCAGGTTGCATGATCGGGACCCTCAGATTTAAAATCAGGGAGAAAATTATTCCTTGAAGTGTGAAACCTGAGATGCAATACTCTGCCTGGTTTTTGGTCAAGATAAATGTGGGCTAATCAAAGACTTATGAAACAGAACAAACAAACCCCCTGGAAACTCCTGCCTTTATCTAGCTGAGAAAAGACTGAGGGGTGAATACTATAAGCTCTAAATGATGGCTATGAATAGGATAGTGACCAAGTGTTCCCTATGTTCACTAAGAGCAGGGCAAGAAATACTTTAATGTGTAGCAAAAGCGATTTGTATTAAATATAAGGAAAGAAGACAGACAATAATGCTAATTAGGGAATGGGGGCAGCTATTTAAGGAGGCTGTTTAATTGTCATAATTTTTAAGAAACAGACAGATTATAACTTGTTTATAATAGACCCTGCTTCAAAGTACAGAGCTGCACTGGTTCACCTACTGAGCTGCTTCTCCTCCCTTCCCTGACAGCATTCTTTGATTAGTTTAACTGCTGATTACTTCTCCCAGATTAAGTCTCTGAATAAGAAATGGTTAAATAATTTGGAGACTATAAATTGCTACTACTACCCATCATTTTTCATTTCATTCATTTCATTGCATTGCTGTATTTGGGGCCAGATGTGCATGGCATTAATGGACAGATATGAGTATCTGATAAGGTAAGATAAGATATAAGGACAGTTTGATACAGAGCAAGTTAGACTCAGGTGTTTATGTGGGTTTATCCATAAGGGTAAGGGTGTGAAAAGTTGGATCCAAACTCCCAGACATTATTCCATGAAACCTTTATCTCCTGTAGATGTGATCGCTATAGAAAAAGCTAACCAATATTGATTCTACCTAAATTTCCATCTGACGTCATCCCAGGGTGATCAGTAAATATTCAGGAAGGGTAAGACAATACTGAATTGCTTCATGCATCTGAAAAATTAACAGCATTCAGTGTAATACATTGAAAGAGACCATAGGAGTGCTGCACATTGCCTTGCCTTTCCAAAGACCAGATATTGCTATAGGTCACTATGAAAAAAGATCTAGAGATGAAAGTGCTCTAATCTTTTTTCCAAATTTGCAAAAGATTTTGTTTTACTTGGAGCAGCAGTAAGCTTTATTTAAAGATAAAGCCCGAACGCTGTATATATTTGCCCGTTCAAGGCTAGTTAAATTTAATGACATTATATTGCCACAAAACAAATGTAACAGCCTGGAGAACTGTGCCCACTGTGTTTGTTTTAAAGGAAGCCATGAGTTTGAACTGAAAGTCTTGTAGAAAATGAATGATGATTAATTTTCTAGGGCAACTATCCTTTTGAAAAACCTACATATATGCTCATGCTTCTATCTCATGGCTCTCCCAATAATTCTTGTAGGATTTTTCCCACAAGGACTTCCAGGTGTAATGCAGAGTAGTCCTGTTGCAGTCACTCCTGAGTGTAAGCAGAGGCCTGTTGTGTTTATAGCATCAGGCTTAAAGTGTACTGTAGTTAATTGATGTCGCGATAATTTTGAATAACTTTAAGAAGCTATTTGTATTAACATCTTCATGAAAATGTGAAGAGCTGGTAAGAAGGTACATTTGTTCTTAATGAACAACCTTGATTCATTAGGGCCCTGTGTGTTAGTCTCTATGTACCAAAGGAGTCTAGACCCCTCAACGTGTGATATGACTGGTTATCATTGTGAATTTTTCTTTTTTATCCTATTTTCTGCATTATTCTAATCTTCTCTGTATGAATGGAATTGCATCCCTTTTTGCTTGACAGCAAAGACAAACATCAAGCTGTCCAGAAGATAGAGTGCCATTTTATTCCTTTGTTGAAATTCTTGATGGGATGGGCAAAACATCAGCAAACACTCAAGAAAAACCTCCTGACCCTCCAATTATTCTTGCTGGCATCTTTAGATATTTTTAATAATAATTTCCTTTTTGAGAAATATTGAGTCCTTTGTGCCGGAACAAAAACAAAAACAAAAAAAACAAAAAACAACCTCAAACTTTATTTAATTGCTATTTGGTCAGAACCTGAGTTCTACAGTAGTCCTTATTTAAACTAAATTAGTGCTCAGAATGTTATGTCTTCCCCACTAGAATCCTTGAAATTCAAGCGAAGCATACTATACTAGAATCATTGTGTTAAAATGGCTATTTATGATTGTTTTAAACCAAATGGTTTGAACCAGCTTTATTCCCAGGCTCACATTAAATAGCATGCACACTGCTGCTGTGTAATTATGGCAACACATTTTAGAATGTTCCTTATGTGGACAGAAAGGAGAAAAAAATATATTACCACGTTATTCAACATGAAAAACTATTAAAGCCTCCAATTCAAATATGCCTTTTTGAAACTATTGAATTAACAGAGTTAGATTAAAATATAAATGCACTTTTAAAGTAATATTTTATTTTCAAAACCCATTTTCTCTTTATATTATTTATACAGTTGGTGTGTTTGACCAAGAGAATTGATATATTGTCCTCAATAGGGTAAATACCCACTGTGATTACTTCTTTAATTGCCAGAGCAATCTTTCTCCTTTCAAAGAAAGCAGTAAGTCACTACTCAAGAAAGGAAGTCCATTGCTGTTTCTCCAAGCACAGTTTGTATCCAGAAGATGAGCCTGTCCTTCCTGTTTCTCTGTAAAATCATAAACCTTATACTCTGTACATACAGTAACTTACTGCAAGAACAGTGTATTAAACCAACCGCTCCCCCTGTGTTTGTGCCCCTGTTAGAAAGGAGGTAGTCAGGCTTACTGCCACCTACTAACACTGAGCTGTACCCAATGTATTCTTTGGAATTCATGGTTCAGTATCTTGATAACAAGATAAAAATATTGCATGGTGTTAAAAACATCAGAGATCAATTTAAACGGATGGAAAGTATAGTGTTTATTCACATTCCCAGGCACAAAACTGAGTATGTTCACTACACAGTTTGGGTGCTTAATAAGCCCAAGTCCCAATGAATTGGTTCTTGACAGTTATGAATGGTAGACTAGCTGCATTAAAGCAATGAGGGAGCTAACAGCAGGTTTGAAACTGGGTTTGAATAAATCATCAACCAAACATATAACGGCATTATAACAGTAGGCCAAAACCTCTACAGCCATGTGATTGCTAGTTGCCAGGAGACCATGGATCTTGGGCATTCTGAAAATATTGAAATAATTTTAGCTGTCTCAAATTTATAGAATCTTTGGAAAAATCTAATACATTTGAATTTATTAAAATGTAACTACTTTGTCAGGGTGCATGTAAAGCTTTTAGACAAAATACGGCTTTTTAGCTAAAACGGTTTCTTTTGCACATTGATCTGCTTTCTTCTGTATGATTTATAAAGTATTTAGAAAGAATATTTGCAAAATGTGATGTAGTATTTAAAATCTTGACTGCAGTAATTCAGTGCCTCTAATGAACACATGCAGAATTATTGTTGTGCTCTTAGGTGTCCATCCTGCCATCCGTTTGCTTACATGGGTAACTTTATGCTTTAAAGTAGTTCAGTGGAGGTCAAATGCACTGCTTTCATGTTTAAATTTAATCACATTAACAAGCCTTTAAAAGCTAAGATCTAATACTCTGTCTGCAATTACCTTTCCTGCAAAAAAACATTGTTAGATTATGTCAGTGGTAGAAGCATTACATCAAATCCAGTGGGTTTTGTCCCCATTTTTCAGAAGGAATTTTGCCAGATATGTGTGTATCTGTGCTGTCCACAGATGCAGTGTATAAGTGATAGGCCTGATTTACAGTGGAATTTTTAGGCTGTCTTCTTATTTTGGGGATAAAATGTTGAACTTAATTGAATTGAATTAAACAGATAGAAGTTTATTTGTCTGATGTGTGGCCCCAGAGAGGGAAGAGTCAGAATGACTCCTCATAAACTGCTCATCTAGCTCACAAGCCATCTTCTGAAAAAGAAGCAACATGCACTCATCACTAGCACTTGCTGTACAACTTGGGACAAGTATAGGAGACCTCAGAGACTGTTCCAAACAGCTGAAAGATGGAGCTTTCTTTTTTTGATTTCTAGTTCTGCCACAGATTTTCTTTTGTATGACATTGGGCATTTGCTTAATTTTCCTGGTAATAGGGAAGACTTCCCTTTCTTACAAGAGTCAGGAGAAAGAATTATTTGCTGGTTGTAAGGCTATTGTATTTTGTGATTATAAGTACGCAACTAGTTGTTAACTTACCCTAAAAGAAATAACAGGAAGAAAATCTGATGATTTGTGAAGTGTAAATTCATGGCGCATTTAAATTCTGTCTTAAGTAGATATAAGGAATACGCCAGTTATATTCTTTTTGTAAACTGAATTAATACAGACATAAGAATTCCTTTCAACACAATATGTTTTTGCAAGAATTCAATCAACGGAGAATTTTTTTTTTTAGAAGAATTCCCTTTCTGTAAAGCAGCAACATCATAAAATAGGCACTAGGCAAAGCTTAGGAGAGAGAAATAGAGTGAGTGAAACTAAGGGCATGTGAAGAACAGTCACTATCCAGCAACAGCAGCAAAACAGTTTCAATTTTCTGGATTATTAATTCAAATTCACACGCACATGCCAGTTAAAATTAAAGGCCTTTTTTTACTGCTCTAGTTTAAATTAAAGATTATATTCTGCTCCACAAGTCTGAATTAAATAGCTTATTTTGCACACCAAGCTCTCATTTTAAAGCTAATAAAGAAAAGACATAGCATGTACGTGCAAGCTCGGGACAGGAAGGGTCTAAATTACTACACCTGTTTCACTTGGGAGCTACTTTATTAGTGTTAACAAAACTTGGCTTTCGATTTGGCAGTCAGAAGCACATTTAGAACAAGCATTTCTTTGTTTTGACAGAAAGGCTGTGGTAAATGAATGACGTTTGAGCGAGGTGTGAAATGTGAAGGTACAAAATTAACTGGTAAGATAATTACTGTTCTAATTCTGCATAAACAAGCGTTTTGAAAATCATTAATAGTTCAGGGAAATAATGTTAGTGATTAAATAAGGTGGTTTGCATCACTGAGCACAACTAAGCTGCTTTAATTACATTTGAAAGCAAGGGAAAGCAGCTAATTAAAATTAGCACAGGGTTCCTGAATGACCAGCATTGCATTATTGCCCTAACCTGTTTAATTGCTTGTTTATTAATAATATGTCTTTATTTTCCCCTCTTCTGCATTTAACAAAATTATTAAAGAAGCTAAAATGTGTAAAGAGAATCTGACTATGTATACTTATCAGAATATGCAATGCAGATATAACCCAGGGAATTACTTACAAGGCAAGCCAACATCATTCAAAAGTCATAACTTTTCTTCATATTAATAATGTTTTCTTCCTGAGCAACATTCATATGTCAATCATGTCCATGGACAAGAAAAATGGTCTTTGGCACGATTGCCGAATTGCAGCATTTTGTAGCCGCTTTATTTTTAAAACCTCTTGAATCCTAAATTCTTAGCCAAAATATAGGTAATAAATCTAAGAGTAATCAATAATAAATTATGGAAAACATAAGCAAAAAAAAAATCTAAATTAAAATAAAGCTTTATATTCTCTCAGCCTTTTTTAGCAAAACTTGAGCTAAAGTGCCCATCTGCAGTAGGTAGGTCTGTTCTCAGAAAAGATAAAACTCAGTATTCCAAGGTTTCCAGCGTATTTGTCCTTCAGTTGAGGAATATCTGTATTAGACATCTGCCTTTCTCTTCCTAATCCCTCATGAGCTGTTTTAAGTTTCACTTATTAGCATAAAACTATAGGAAATAGTTGGGAGGGGTGTTAATCTACACACTTTAAACAAATATACGGTATAATACAATGAAGACAACTAAAAATAGAGTAAAATGCTAATTTTTTTTTTTATATTTAGGTATAATCAAGTCAAGTTAAAGCAGACATGATGTTTTCCACATTGATTTAGTATTTATACTGTACCTCTGATGTGAAAGGCTCAGATGCATAATAATTTACATACATATACATTTTAAACAGTAAAAATTCATAAAAATGTGAAGTTCTATATGGAAAGGTAGCAGATCCCTAAGAAAGCAGGTTAAATCATGGGAATTATGCTTATGGAACTGATAAGCAATTAAAACAAGAAGTTAATTTTAACTTCATGAATAGTAGAGAATATTCAGCAGACATTACATACATTATTTTATAGATGTGTTTTTTTTATGAACAAAGAGAAGGATTCTGCTCTGTGTTATAGGATGGTACAGAAAGATCCAAGTCACAGATTGCAATGGGAATTTTCTGCTTAATGTCTACACACAGTATCTGATCAGCATTTTGAGCCACAGTATGTAACAGGAATAACTTTGAAGGTTGTAGAGAGATAGTACTGGCACTGTTCAAGTGGTTATTGTATTTGACATCCAAAGCAGAGGAAGATATCTAGTATAACTTACATAAATAGTGGAAGTCCTCAAGTACTTAAAAAAAAAAAAAATCTTCCTAACTTTTAACAAGCAAACAGCTAAACAAAAAAAAAATGGAACGAAGTAGAAAGAAGAGAAAAAAGAATGGAGGGGGGGGGAACCCCATGAGATTAAACAAATGACCTAATTAAGTCTTACAAAGAATTTTTAGTAGCATCTCATTGCCATAACAACCATCTTGCATCATCAAAGGGATACATGACAACTTTTTTAGTAATCAATGTGGTGTATAATTAATGGTGGCATTTCTTTGTGCTCTGGCAATGGATAAATAAAAGTTTGGTATTCTTTTGTAATTGCAAGGTTCCTTGGCCTTCTGTTAGGTCATGGTCATTATAATTATGACTAAAACCTTTCATTAACCTTTCTATAATCTATTTCCTGAAGTTAATATCTGTAAAAGCTACAAAAAATCCACTATCTGTGGGACAGACTAGCAAAACTATCAGACATTATTCCCGTAAGTGATGTAAATTATTGCCATTCCTAGTCCTATTCCTATTTATCCTATTCCTATTCCCACTTTTATTGATGTAGGGTTCTGCTAAATGTGTTCTGGTAGATTTAATTTGCAATGGTTTAAGATATTACAATCCCCAAAATATCCACTCTGCCGCTCTTTTGGAGGCCCTTGCTCCTGTGTTGGGATATATCCCTTCCCAGCTGCCATAGTCCACAGCCTCCAGTATTTTTGGACTCATAAGGAGTGTGGGCCTGCATTTATATGCAAGAGCGTATTACACCACATCTCTGCTGTGAGGAGATAACCTCACACAGGTGGTAGTAATAACATCTTAAGCTTTACACCTACACGTACCAAAGCCTTACTGTAGTTTACTGGTCTCCACTCAAAACATGACTTACCCATCTACTGCTAATGGGAAGACATTTTCTCCTCTTGACACATCGTGCTTTTATCTTAGTTTTTAGAATATTGATATGATATGTAAATGATATTGCTAGCAGAAATGTTTAAGAAGGGTGGTGAATCAAATTGTGGAAGATGTTTTTTTATTTCATATGTCTTTTTGCTAGCTTCAGTTTAATCTGAAGAAGTTCTCTGGGGTTTCTGTTACTAAAATATCTAAATGTGCCAAAATCTTTTCATTGTTTAACCCTGAAATACCCTGGAGTTGCAGTCATAAGTGCTCTTAACCCTATTGTATAGTGGTAATCTCAGTCGCCCAAGGCACAGAGGAAGTGGTGACTTGAACTAGGGTCTTGTACATCGAGATCTAATGCTGTTATTGCTGGCCAATATTGTCTTTCTCCCTCTGCAAGCCTGGGCTTCTTTGTTTCCTTTTATCCTCAGTAAGGACATCAGAGCATACTACAGCAAAAAGTAGGCTCTTTATAGGATAATTTATTCCTCTGACATGTGCCAGAACTATAAATATTTTGCAATTGAGTTTTACTGTTATGTGGAAAGGGCCAATCCTAAAATGCGATGAGACCCTGCAGGAGGTTCAACTACTCAGAGGTTTGCTTACAACTTACTTAATAGAGTCAGAGAAATAAATACTTGAAGCAAGAAGATGTGACTGACTCTGATGTAGTGCCAGACTTGCTTTTGGCAGTTAGTGAGGTAAGCGAAATACTTCCAGCATGTATTGGAAACTTTTGTATGGTACAATATGGCTGCTAGATGCTTGTAGCCTCCTACTTCACAGTAGAACTGAGATTTACAGGGGAATAGGGATTGATTATAGTTTATGTATTTATAATGCTATTTTAAAATATCAGAATAAAAAAAATATAAATAGCTCCTATATTTATAAACAATTAAGAACACTAATTTGTGTGGCATCTAAAATTTGCTGCCTTTATTTAGCATTAATGAAGAACATGATCATCTTGTAGGACATACCAACAGGGGAGTCACAACAACTTCTTAGTAGAGAGTGTTAGCAGTGAGTGTGATCTGATTAACTGTGGCATTTCACTGTGTTATGGCAGTAGTGTTAAAGGAATGTGTTGAGGGAGTTTAATTGTTAAAGCTCCCATTTCTCTTGCCCCTTTGCTTCATCATGGTCACTGCAATCATGACTGAAACCTTTCATTAACCTTTCTCTATTTAATTCAATTTTTTGAGCTAATAGCATTAGAACATGAGATCTACAAAATGTGTGTGTCATTTTACACAGAGAAGTGCCTCACCTCCCTGCTCTCTGTAGTTGGGGAAAAAGGTACAATACTTACTGGCTTGTTAAAAGCATGTTTTAAGGGCATGATTTTGAGCACGCTGGAGAGGTAGGCTTGCGATGTAAGACAGTCCTGGTTTTTTTTCCCCTTTTACAACACAGATGAGCACTGACAAGCTAAGTGACTTTTGTGCTGATGGAGACTATGTAATTGGTGAAGCATTGTGCCAGAAATACTAACGCTAGGTGAGAGATGAAATAAAAATTAGTTGGAGCACACAACATCACAAAGAGGTGGAGAACCCAGTGCTGATGGGCTAACCAAGTTAACTGTATCATCCTAGCACCAACAAATGACGCAAACCACCTAACAAAGGCAGGCTCTCTGTAGCCAGTCTGGAACCTGCACAGAAGCAGGTGCTGCTATGAGCTGCTTGCTGACTTTGTAGAAAGGAGAGATTAGCAAAATCCTGAATCCGTTGGAAGGCTAGCAGGTTTTGTAGTAAATAGAGCTCAAATAATCAAACATGCTACTTGTATCTACCAGTTTAGACTGGTGAAATGTCAGTAGTGTTAGTGCCATCCCATGAGGTCTTCATTTCTCCTTATGGTAAAAACCTTTCTAGGTCATATAGCTGATACCTGAGTGCACCTGTCATGGAGCAAAGTGACCAACTATTGCCAGTAGCCTTAACAACTCTAACCCAGATTTCAGGTCTTGCAAAGAAGCAGTGATAATCATGCAGTAGATGATTCATTTGCTTCCAAAAAAAGGAAGCAAAAATCCAGGTTTATATATTTTATAGTCTTTAGCAGTTTTGCCATATGTCGCCACCAATTTATATGTGGAATATAATGAGCAGAGGTCAAGGGAACTGTCCATGTTCCTTTCTGTAGGCTCACAATGAACAACTTCTATTCACTTCAGAGTGTATTCACTTGAGAAAGAGGAACCTAACAGGGCAAGGTGTTTTGTTCCAGATGCTGTTAAATATTAATTATGCTGCATAAAGTTGTCACGAGTTTCTGCAGGCTCAAACAGCAGTAGTATATGGTATATTCTGAAACAATGCAGCATCTGTATTTGAAATAAATATCTTCTTCTGATCTAGAGGCAAAAAAGTACGTAAATGGAATAGCTGAATACAATCCAGTTTAAGTATGGTGGAGGTGACAATGATATATGGAAAGACAAGAATCTGCAAGTCTTTTGGAAATGGTGGCTAATTGATATCAAGCATATAGGTATATGCAACATCATGAGTGAATTGTGTGCAAATGCCCAGGTTAAAACATAACCCTTTTTAACAGCCAACTGGCCTAAAGCTGCCCCTGCTTCTCACAGATGTAGACACGGCCATATCTATCTGTGGTTTTGGAACTGTGGAAATAACGGATAATCATGGGCATCCAGTACTAGAAAGAACGGCATGTATTCTAGGCAGAGCAAGTGAGTATGAATCACTTGGGGAAGTCTGCTCCTTAAGTTGGCAACCAATACATAGGTGTTCCCAGGCTGAGACCTAATGACATAAAAAAAAGCCTCATCCTCTGACTCACGATCCTAATTAATTCCTGTTGTACCTTGAGCAAAATAAGCTGGGGGTGAAAACAAGTCATATCTTCATTTCAAGGAGGACTTGTGAAACTGTTGGCCATACGTAGGCATAACAAGTTCATGCCTTGCTATTTTCACAACATAAGGTGACCTCGTCATCTAACAAGACAGATTTCCTTACAATGAAATGGAGAGACTCTAATGAAGCAAACATGAATGGATTTTGAGACTTGCATACTCATAACTTTCTCTCATATGAATGTGATAGGGGGAAATGGAAGAACTCTGACTTTACTGGCTCAGGATTTTATTCATTGAGAAAAGAATTAAAACCCCCAAACTTTATGGAATCTGGTACAGTCATAACAACTGTGCCCCATTGCTACCATAACTGCTTTACAGGAGTTTCCTGCATAAGGTCTGATAAAATCAGACCACTGTCACTGATTTGGAAAACAAATCAAAAAATGTCCAATCTAAACAAATTAAAAACAAAATAAGGATGGTCTTTAGAATGCCAGTCGGGAGAAAAGAGCAAGCCATCATGCATGGTAAATCCATTAAAATGAACAAGTTCATCTTCTAGAAGGCACAACAGTTGCCAATACAATATGTATAAATGACTGGAGAAAAGTTAGTGCTCTGATAACTAACATCAGTAGAACCACTTTGATAGGGAATCAAAGAATGAGAGAAGTATCATCCCAGCAGGATAAATGGTAGGCTCAAATGAGAAAAACCAGATGAAACCTGGCATTTTGGGGGAGTTCTCACTTAATGGATTGAGTACACAGTAAGCACAGAAACAGCAAAGGCATGTGGACTGATTTGCTTACCAGAGCCTAGCAGATAATTTCCATATTAAAATTTGAGTTACCTTTTTTGTGCTCTAGATCTTAACAGTGTGTACCTGTATGGTGCTTTTTGTCAGTATTTTCCCTCTAGTCTACTGATTACCATTTGTGCCTAATCCTACGCTTTTGGAAGTTGTTGGTTGAGCTCCCATAGTATTAACCAATTATTAGTGATCTCTCAGAGCTGTATTGAGTTGTTTTAATTAACATCTTACATATCAAATAATGCCATTTGTGATGGTCAATTTATATTGCTATCTGCCTACTAGTAAATGTATTCAGACTACTAGTCCATCTTAGAAGCCAATGAAAAAGAAAATATTTTTTAGTATTCAACCCTATCAGCCCTTCTAGATTTTCTACTTATTTCTGTCATAGTAGCATGAACAGCAAAGGGCTTTTTTTCCCATAGAGCTATAATGGCATGAGTTGGACATGTCTGTTCTGAAATCACCTGGCTTTGGGGCTTTGAGAAGGACCTTTAACATTGTTATTTGTGTTTAATTTTACATAGCATTGAAATGTTACCTTGCCCTAAGCTGTTGAAGACACTGCTATCCTTTCCAGTAGCCACTTTTTAGCACCCTGTCCTTGACTTCATAATCCTCAAATACCAAGCTTGGAAATCTGCTTCTGGCAGAACAAGATCTCTTCATCTTTGAGGTCATGTTCCAGGCCTTTGTTCAGTCACAAGTTCGGTTTGGATTTATCTTCAGTATGTCTGCTTGAATATTCAAAAAATCATCAGCTAGTCTAATTTGTTTTTTTTGAAGTCATGTAAAAGACTGATTTGCTTTGACAGGTGGATCAGAAACAGAATTGGAGCTGTTTTATCTGGACCTAATTAAACAGCCTTCATTACTGGCAGGTATGTGTTTGTGATGAGTAGAAATTAGCTTGATTGGAATTAAAACTCAAAATATAAGGCATTGAATTGACTTGTTTTTAAAAAATATATGGTTTAAAAATATAGCTGTGAAGTACATTTTTAAATGTTGCAAATGCATGTCTAAATTTTAAATATCTTATCCTGCCTGATTCCACTTTGTATTTTATGTTAATGGTACTTGTCACAGGTATTCATGAGGATATTGCCAACACTTGTAAAATGG
Source organism: Haliaeetus leucocephalus (assembly GCF_000737465.1). Classification (NCBI taxonomy): domain Eukaryota; kingdom Metazoa; phylum Chordata; class Aves; order Accipitriformes; family Accipitridae; genus Haliaeetus; species Haliaeetus leucocephalus. The sequence continues at coordinate 15,157,165 of NW_010973284.1, read as the reverse complement.
CACCACACTAGTTCACAACTACGAGGCTTTAATATAACATTAGCTACAGTCTTTTTTCCTCTTCCAGGCACAGAATTTCTGCAGTATTTTGTGTGGTGTATTTGGGGTGAATTTCAGTCATGCAAATGAGGCCAGCATGAGGCAGATGCACTGCTTATACCCTCAAAGAGGCTTTTAGTGGGCCTTAAAGTAATGGATGTATGTTGGTCCTCTCTTACCTTCACAGAGCCCAGTTATTTCCAACTGGTAAAATAAACTCTCTGTCTGTTGAATTAAGGGAACATTTCTCTCGCTGCCCATTGCAACTCCAGCCTGTGGAATAGATGTCACACCTCCTCAATGTCACTTGAATGGCATGCTAAAGTCATTAAATCCTATGATAAGTCTGTCTGTCCTATTTGCCTTCTCCTCTGATGAAACCAGGCATAACTTTTTAGTAAAGTCTTCCAATGACCCTGACTGTTTACCCAGTCCAAATATGCTGCCTGAGGGTTTCAACACCTACCTTAAAAAAACTAAGTGTACACATACAGATCCATACTGCTGAGATACTTGAGTGCATATTGCACTGTTAAGGACTTTGATATCATAGTTTTATATGGCTGTTCTGATTATGGAGAGTTTAGGGCAAGACATCTTGGAAGAGATTTTTCAGAGCAATTGAAACATTGCTCTAAGTGAGTACCAAAAAGCTGTTTCAACAGCTTTTGGTATGTTTATGACGTAGCTGTGAAGAGGAGAGTGTCATGTGGAGAGGAGAGTATCATGGTGAACTAGCCAACAAAATAAATACAGCTTTCTTTCAAATAAAAAATAATAGTGGAGTAATGTTATCTATGCCAAATGGAAATATTGTATGTTTATCTCAGCTTCATGGACCTAAAAAGCTGCGAAGTGTGTTAGAAGTCCAAAACATATTTCTGAGAGGCATTTGCATTCTTCCCTGTAGATAACAGATGTGAAAAATCCTGTATTTAGAAAGGCAGCTCCTTGGGACAGGATATCTGAGGAAGTTCAAGCTATTCTGGTTATTGTCAACACTAATATAAGAATAGAATATTCTCCCTTTCAGCCTCAGATGGTGGCAGACAAGTAAGGACTGTGTTTTGCTAATTATACCCTTTAAACTATGTCATGTAGGGAGATGCAGAACTCATGCCAGTTACATGAACAAGAAATATAATTTGTCCTTCTGAAGGGCAAAGTTAAATATATGCAAATACTTAGGTTCTCTTTAGCTAAGGAGAGGCATTAAACATGACCATAAAATCAAAGACTAACTCTATGAATCCGTAGTACAATTCTGCTGGATAAAATTTGTTCATTTTACCAGTTTAGGGTATAATTGTTACCAATTTAACAAAGCATGTGTTTAAACTTTGAATTTCCAAAATGTGTCTAATTGAAAGTCCCAGGATGAGAGTACATAATAATGCAACAGATTACATTTTAAATCAAACATGAAAACAACTAAAACATAGCAATAAATGTCCTCCTGCTTTCTCAGTCAATGACTACGCTGTCAGAATAGCCCCCAAAGAGTTGAAATTTCTGCTGTCTTTTCTGCCTCTTTCCCAAGAAGAGCTTCTTATTTGTCTGAAATGTCTGTACATATTAGTCAATCCAGGTAGGCCCTACGAATACAATGATTTCTCTGTATAACTTCTTAAGCATGAAACTAGGACAAAAGGTCTTTATAGGGCTATCTGTAGAGCAGTGTATAAACTGCAAACAATTTCCCCTCGGAGAACTTTCGGACTAGGAAAGTCCAGCAGCTGCCATCAGTAGCAATTATCTGGATAAAATATCACTTCAGAAGATGTTTCTGTAAGTAAATTAGAAATGCCAAGGCTAAAGCACTATCACAAATGCAAATTGAGAGTAGACAATGTGGTTATAAAATGTGCTGATCTAGGCAAGAGCCTTGGATTTTGTTTTTGTCTCTGGATGATCTAGGGAATTTGTGTCATCTGTGTGGTTCCATTCCCTATCAATATAAATGGGAGTGATACCTGGTTGCTTTTGTAATGTGCTTTGAGATCAGTATGTATGCACTAAGTATCATTATTTTCACTATTTTCACATACTGATATTAAGAAGCAACAATGCCTACTCTGGAATGCACATTTTCCCCATAGTTTATTGGAAACTTAATATGCTGACACATCCTTGCTGGGATGCAAAGAAAGGTATTTCACATAACATGTTGCTAGGTTGACTTAGAAGTCTTGTCTTCATGCAGTCACAAACATCTGTTTGCAAAGCTGCTATGCATTAATTGTATTCTCTTACACATTGGTCAGTGCCTGTGAACATTATTCAATAATGACTTGTGCAATAATTAACAGGGTATTAATATGGGAGGGGAAGTGAAACAAACCAACAAAGAGTGCACATATCATTAGGTTCATCCCTCAGATATTTCTTTTCCCATATGCATTTGGCTAACTGTACCAGGCTATGATCAATGTGCAGATCATGAAACCAGAGAAAACCAGCTGAAAAAGCAACCTTGTGCCTCTTTAAGAAAAAGGGGAAACTTTTCCAATTGATTTAGTGCTTCATAAATTAGCCTAGGGACAGCTTTAAATTGTGCTCTTATTATGCATACAGGATTCTACTCATCTAATAATTTTGCTATTCAATAAAAAAAAAAGATGTTTTGAATAGCAACCAAACATGCCATAAAAATACACTATCCACATTCTGCAAAGAGTGAAAATGTAAATGAATGGATTGAAAATGTCCCCAATATGATTTCTCTCTTGTTGACTTTCCAATTTAATTTTTCATGGGGAAAAAGATGTACTGGGAAATAGAATGCATGATCTACAAGTAGGAGTTTAGGGAAGTCATTATATACCCATTAGTTATGTGCATTTATTAAATCTGTCTGGTAAAATTAAGGGAGCTAAGATTTTATGTATTTATTTCTATCTAGTGTACCTAGTGTATCTTATATGCCAGTCAGCATTTAAGATAAGCGAGTTAACTGACCATATCAGAGAACAGAAGCCTTGAACTGGGAAGGATATACCCACTAAAGAAACTCTCCTGAGATTCTGTAGTTGTGGTCCCTGGGTGAGTTTGGGATACTATCCATTTTAATTTAAAGATCAAAGTCTTTTATGACTATCTTTCAAAAACTGTAGGAAATATAAACAACTACTTCCTCAGCATTTTCATTCAAGCTGTAGGAAATCCTTCAGGCTGCCCTGGAAAGGGGCACTGAATCTGTCTGTAGTTATGGTGTTTGGCCAGTGCATAGTCCTAAGAGCCTTTGCTATGGCTATAAGACCAGTTATTCATCCCCTAAGGCCCATGGTGGTGAGAATGTTTATTTACTTAGATACTATCTTAATCAAAGCAAAGCTAGGAGAGCTTCTTAGACTGCATATCTTGGCCTGAGTCTATCCAGTAAGGGCCCTAAGGTTTTTATAAGTACCCAAAACCCTCCTACATTAACCAATTCTCCCAGTTTAGACTTACTGATATTCATGGGAGATGCCAGGATTTGCATCTTAAATTTCTACTGGTCAAAAAAAAGGAATACAAATAGTATCAGTAATAGATGTTTATGTTATCCCTTTCCCATAAGAAAGGGGATTGGGGACTTCTGGTAATACTGCTCTTTGCTTTCAGTGTGTCTGCTTTCTATTATAGCATCCAAATGTGATTAATGAGCACAAGCAAAGGGAAGGCAATTGACAAGTAAGCATTTGCTTGTCACAGACCACTTGGTTCACTCTGGCATGGTGGAATTTAAATTCAATAAGGTTAGAACTAAATTTTCCTTTAAAAGAATGGTCCAAAGGTCCTAGGTATGGATGCTTCAGTCTTGCCTTGGTCACCTGTCTAAAGATTTGGTAAAAGGGCTTTCTGAGCATAAATGTGAATGACTCACAGTCTGGAAAGAAAGAATCAGGAGGTTACACATAATATAGCACAGGTTCTGTCAGATGCTGCCACTTCCAGGGCCCTGTCCCTGCAGGCTAGAAAGAACCAAATGAAAGCGGCCATGATAATAGAGGCTAATGTCATAACAGCGTGGAGCTATTGCCAAAGCTGGAAACATTCCCCAAATGTTTCACATATTCCAGTGGGGATAAAATGTTTATAGTCTTTCTGGCATGTGTTATCAGCAGCAACAAGGATCTGGTTCAAAAACCAAAAGATTCCTCTGGAAATTAGCAAACCTATCAATATGAGCCACTTCTGAGTAAACTTCTTAAAATAAATACTCTTGCTGACCGCCCTTACTAGGCAATAGTTACGTTCCTACAAGCACTGACTAAGCACAGGACAAAGAACACACAATTCTTTAAAAGAATCTTTGAAAGAAAGAAACTTTAGTTTTGGCAATCACAGCCTTAGTTTATATGAATAGCAGGTTAAAAAACTACCCCATAGTCCCAGAAGTGCATTCTCTTGTCTTTTGCACTTTTTTTAAAGGTGCATCTGTAGAAAGAGAAGGTGGCAAATGATGGACAAATTATTGTTGATACCCTGTTTCCTGCACACCCTTCCCTTCCCTTTTGTGTATTTCTTGTGCAGTTCATCTATGACGGATTAAGTCAGAAAGTTAACAAGTGAAGTTTCAACCCTGGCTTGTACGTTTTATGGCTTGTAAAGGAAAGCATTCCCTATCTTTTCCATCTACCTTCCTTAAGCTTCAATGAATCTCTGGGGTGCCACTTCCTTTGGTTGGGATGGCTGGTCTAGTTACGCAGCTGATAGCCTTGCTCTTGTTATGCAAAGTGTGTCTTGCTGTTGCTGCTCCTTCTGTGTTTCCCTCATGATGCCACATGTGTTTTCTAAAGATCTGGTCTCACTGTGGTAGTGATTTCATCAAGTGTTTGCTAGGGTGAGGTAGGTTTTTTCTGCTGCCCATACTGCTTTGTTCTTTTATGCCTTGTGGCCCCAGTAAATAGCTGCTGTGTGGTCATGGTCAGAATGATACAGGGGAAACTTTGTGTGCAGTAATGAATAATTGGGTTTCTTAGGGGTTGTTCTGGCCGCCAGCCTATAGACATCCTCCCTCTTTCTTTTTCCCAAAGGATGTTTAACCAGTTTAAACAAAGTAGAACAGCCTCAATGAGCAATACTGAGAAAGACTTGCCTCTGAGGATCTTATATTGCCTGGGAAGAGGGAGACCTAAGTTCAGTCATCGCTCCAAATTGGACAGGGGAATTGTCCTGAAAATTACAGCAATGGCTAGATTTACTAGGCTGAGTGTCAGCGACATGGAACCTCCAGCTTGTTGCTTTCTGTGTGGGGTTGGCAGTGCTTTATAGACAGGTATCTGATGAACTCGGTTGAGGTGATGGATGGGTGTCTAATTTTTTAAGGTTGTCAGGTCTAGGTGTGGATCATCAGTCAAGCTGCTTCACGTGGTCACATTTAAGCAGTTTCCAGCCTTGCTGCCAGTAGAAATTCAGGGGCCTTTGTGAAGGTATTGCAACAGAACAGTGATTTTTAAGAATTCCAGTGGCACTTAGAGAATGGATTTAAGAATCTAAATCACTTTTACCCTCAAAGTGTGATGCCAATAAGGAAGTAATAACTTCCTGTTCTTACCTGATGTCTACCTGGCAGTCTGAAAACACTGAAATGCTCCTCAAGAGGTTTCATCACTAAGAGATGCAGAATTCTAAGGAATAAAATTTTCCTGTTTCTACCCATTTTTGAAAGTTCTAAGGCTGGACATGAAACAGAGGCCAAAGGATTTCTCTGAATTAATTCCTCCTTCAAGTCCTATAGCTGTGGTAAAGCTAGAAAAAGTATTTTAGGATGACGTCCAAACCATAGTCCTCCTTTGCTCTGAAGGATCAGTACTGTGATGCTCAGTTACCAGAGGGACAGAAAGCACTATATGTATAGTAAAGGATTCTGATAATGTAAATTCTGTCTGAAAATGAAGAACTTTGATGAAAATACAGTTAGATGTATGCATTAGGTTTACAGTGATATTTTTAGGATGTGGAATAAAATTCAAAAACATTTGGGAGTGTTTTCCAAAGATAATAGACTACTTAGCAAACAAATTCAGAGAAAGAAGGTCTCCTGCTATCATTCAGACACATGACTCATTGCTGGCATCCATTTTCCCTGGGGTAACAAGAATCAGGGAATTCAGAATGCTGGTTAGAGTCCTACATAAATTACTTCATATGTAGTGACATGACCTCCTGAAACAGCAGTATGAGCTGCAAAGTATCTTGTAGCTCTTATTTTATTTTTTTCTGCCAGCGCATCAGAATTAACTCTTCTAAAATTCGATAAAAAGTAGGTAAAGAAAGAAAAAGGAAATAAAAAATAGGGAAAGGTGTGAATTTCTGCAGTTGAAAGAATAAACCTCAACAGATAGCAGTGAAGTTTACCTTTTCTGAATGTGTAAAAGGCAATTAGATCTTTTGATTATAGAAACACAAAGGAGATTCTCTGGGCAGAGATGGTGTGAGGTAAGTACCTATGGTATGAACCCTGTGGTTGGAGCTTCAGGGGTGCCAGAGTAGCATTCAGATACTTGGAAGAGGCCAAACTCTCCCAGTAGAGCATTTTATGCTATTCAGTTGCTGGCTAACACATAATGACTCCCAAGGCACAATGAATATTAGCTCAGCTTGCTGCAGTTCATTGGACTAGTTCTGAGAAATTACAGAACTTTTCATGTGATGGTTTGAAAGTTTGCCTGCGTAGACGTGACATTACTAAACTAAAAAGTAACCTCTTTCTTTCCATTTGGTGCACGTATAGCCCAAAATTCCCTTTCCTGTAATACATTCAGTCAAAGTAATGGCACTGAATGATGAACAAGTCCACCTCCACCACCACATGTAATTAATTTGCATCCCAAATACCTGACTAAGTCTTTGCAGGTAATTGGTAGGTGGGTAATCTGCCTATTAATTTCTTCATTACTAGCCAGTCTCTAGTTAATAATCAATAGTCCTCTTTTCTAATGAAGAAATGGCCTTGACATCCTGGCCTTTGTGCAGTGTTAAAATAACATTGATCGTTATCATTATCATATGTCCTTGATATACTGTGTAAGGGCAAGGATATCAGTCTTACAGTAAAGGAACACTTAATAAGCTTGGATAAATAATTGTGATTGGCCAAAGAAGTATACACGGTTTTCTGGGCAAAGATGTGTGGGAGAGAATAAAATGTGGTATATTAGCTCTATCTCCAAATCTAAATAGAACACAATCTCCCCAAGGATGTATGGAAGATGTACAAAGACATATGAAAGCACTCTATATCATAGAGTCAAGCTGGAGACGGGGTTATGTTTCTCCTCATTGTATTGGACATCCCCGAATAAAAGATCTTTCTCGCTCGGTAGTTGGATACTCCCACTGATCATTTCTCTTTTCTGTGATTAGGGTGAACCCTTACCAGTTTTAGTGAGAGAGGAAGTCTGTGAATAACACATCAACTACAGTAACTCGGTTTTCATTTTTTTATTTTGCTCTTTTCTTTTAGTCTCCTCCCACTATTAGTAGAGCTTCAAAACTTTTAGCTATTGCAGGAGCTTCTTTTTTCCTGAGAGAAATCAAAGTATTAATTGTGTCCTCTTGGACTCTTTAAGTAGAACTTGAGGACCATTTTTCATCAATGACATACTACAGACCAGAGTGTGATCTATATTTGGATATTTTGACTAAGGTACAATGCCTAATTTCAAAAATAATGGTACTGTAGATCTTATTTTACTATTCTTCCATAATAATATCTTTTTCTGCTTTCAGAATTTATACTCTGCTATTAAATAAGGAAAATCTTTTGTATAGTAGGTGTAAAATTACATCACTGGCAAGCCATTATTTAAAAAAGAAAAAAATCAGGCGTCCTATGCTAAGATTAAAAATCAGAAATTAGTTACATTTAAAAAGTCTACTGCAAAATTATGGTAGCCACTGGCAAGTCTTCCACAGCAACCTACAGAAACCCTAACTTACTTTGGTGTTGCAGACTTGGTTATGGTTGACATTTTTGTGTTTTGAATGTCAATTTCAAAAGCAAGGTTTCTGGAAATGGCATTACAACAAGGACTTCTGAATTTTGTTGAAGTAGGTTATAGGAATTCATGCCTTTGTTCTGGAACATGAATGCAATCTCCAAGTACCATTTGTTTTGGATCTATAAATAGACTTATGTTCATGGGGACAGAGGAATATATACAAAATTTTTTTTGAGAATTGATGGATATGTTTATAATTATACCCAGCTGCTTTATATCAGCACAGGTTATGTACCCCAAGAGTAAGCAGAGTGTGCATAATTTGTACTAGTTCCTTTGTTGCAACATGACGTGTGGACTGCACGAGGCAGTGTGGGTGAGATGAGAGGGGGAGACCATGGCTGCCTGGGCAATGGGTGCCTGGCGAATGAAATAAGCTTATGCTTTTTGAGATCCCTAAACCAATGTGTAAAAATATTAATGTGACTTTTGTTAAGCATGCACAAGAACATCTTGTATGTGGGCTGAGTTAGCTAACTATGGTTTGCATTTCTCTCCGCATACGTGTGGTGCTCCCCTGCAGGAAAGAGCTAGAGTAGCTGTATGATATGCTTCTTTACTGATTGTCATAAGAGGGACAGATTCCTAAATAATTGTCATTAGATTATTTTAAGAGTCCCAACTATTTCATGCATAGCTTAAATATTTTGTAAAAGTATTTTATTAAATGTTGGACACTTGGAAAGTGTTTAATGTTAAAGTATAAGACACTTGAGCTTCTTCCGTCGAACACCATTTTGGTTTTCAAAAGTGAATAAATAACGAGACTCTTAGCACTTGGTTTTGAGTCTTCTCAGTACTATTTATAAGTGAAGTAAGAGCAACTGTTATTATCTTTATAAATATTTGGCACTGCATGGCCTTGATACGCAATTGTGTCCGTTCAAAGAATGTCTAGTGAACAAAGGAACTGGTCTCAGTGCATGAATGTTATCCTGAAGCAACTAGAGGATACAAGCCTTGTCACTTCTTATCTCATTTTCATTAAGAAAATCATGTGGTTTAGCTTTAGGGGGGTGGTGATGAATCAACCATGTGACTAAAGGCAGGTGGCCATCTTAAAGCAGCTCTTACCCTAGTAAAAATAAGAATTAAAAGAAAGGGCGGCGGGGAGGGAGGGAGTGGGCGGTGTTCAGCTCCATAAAATGTTCCCTCACAGGGCTGCCACGAAGTAAATATTTTTACAAATATATTATTTACTACAAGGGAAGCTTTTCCTGGAGAAGGCAGATAAATGTGCTTGCTATGGGAGCTTTATGGCCACTACAGGCCCAACTGTCATTCCTTCGGTACTTCCTGTCAGTCTGACTAAACTCTGTCATCCTTCAACCCAGTTTAAATTAACAGGTAATTTGTAAATGTCACTTCAGGTTAGGCCGCTCATTTTGTTTCTACTCTACCAATGCAAAGTCTAGGACTAATTTTTCTTGTCTTCTTTTAATAGGATTTTCATTTATAAATAGAATTATGTTCTGAAAATAAATTACAGTAAGTGATGCACAGAACTGGTAGCAGCAGCACTTTCATAGAATTTCAAGCACCTACATCAGAAGAGATTAATAAAAACACTTCAAAGGCTAAATTCTATTTAAGCAGAAGACAGCTTTTGGTTAATATTTAATCTGAGTAACTGAGATCTTGGTTGAAAATATAATTTTTTAATATCTAAATTAATTTGCAAAACAAAACCATTAATTTTGCCTGAGAGCTTTCATAGTGCAAAAGTTTCAGTAATTTATTTTAAAAAAAAAGTTAAAAATGTAATTCTGTAGTAAAAGTCCATATTTTAATATGGAATTTATTTCTAATGCAGTATATTATATTTGATCAGCAATACTGCTTTAATTCTATACTTTTTTAATGATTGCTAATGTGCTGTATTGAATAAGAAAAAGAAACAGACTTTTCATGAGAGTTTTTAATTTGTAAAAGAGATTGCTTTTAGGTTCAGTATTAACAAATAAACATCACCCATTTCTTTAAAGGTAGTAAACAACTGAAAAAAGTACCATTTCACTATACTATAAGCATGCATGATAGGAGCTGGTATAATATTTTTCATTGACATGGTTTTTAAAGTGTTGTAGTTACAGTATATGCTTTGATTGTTCACTTCCTAGCAATCTCATACCCAAGTGAGCTGGGGGAGCTGTTTGCACAGTGAGACTCCCGTGCCTTTCTTCTGCTTTCTGGTGGTAGGAGACATCTTCTTTTGCCCCCACCCCTCAAGGAAACCTAGCATCTTTCCAGCAGAAAGAGACTCAGTTCACGTGTGGAAGGGAATCTCAATGCCTTCTGGTCCTTGTAAAAGTTTTCTAGGCTCAGGCAGGGGCTTGACTGTCCCCTAATAGCAAAAGCCATCGTCTAATCCCCTCTTTTGGCTTCAGCAGTAGCCAAACTCAGCTGCAGGGTGTGCAGGCCAAAATCTAATTATTTGCTTCTACTAACCTCTCTCTATGTTCATTTTATGTTCTTTTGCTGTCATCCCATTCACTTCTTTTCTGCACACTCTCACTCCTGTTATCTTATTTTTCCTCTCATTCTTTACGTGAAAGCATTTATCTGGATTTTTGTGACTCTTTTTATTCTTGTTGATTATGTTTCTGAGTTCTTCCAGCAAGTCCCTTTTGATATTCCGTCAGCACCCCGAAGTGTTCTCTAGTAGTTGCACAGATGTTTTGTAGGAGATATACATAACAGCCAGGGTATCTGGAAGACAAAGGTATTCACTGTGCATAGTGAAGTAGTAGCAAGGATTCTTCTCAGTGACTTGGTGAGCAGAAATTCAAGAACCATAGCAAAAAAGGTTTGGCACTAGGCCACTAGAGATGAATGATTACATTGGCTGCTGCTCTGGTAATTAACATATAACAGATATCTACATGGGAGATTGCAATATAATATGACACAAGTTAACTAACTCTCCATTAAAGAGTTGGATCCTTTAAGTTGGCTTCAGTGCAACTGTGCTTTAAGCCTCCACTCAGACAACATCTGTATTATTTAAAATCTCCTGTCTGGATTCTAGTTACACCTGTAAGCACATTGTAAATTTATTTAGACTGTTATTGTAAAGTCTACTTCAAGTGACATTTTTAGCGACATTAGCAGTGTCAGACCACAGTATCAAATACTGAAAAAGTAATTTTCATTGTGCATTAATACTGTCTTATTATCAGAAACATAACTTTTCTATGTAAATATTAACTGTTTTGTTTAAACATAAAAGAAGGTCTTACTTTATTCTGAATGTTAAATTAGCATTAATGCAGGAAGTGTCTAGGACTTGAAAAGAGAGCCATGATGTATTAAGTACTAACTGAAGTTCCCCCACCCTGCTTCATGATAATTAGTAGGAATGCATGTTTAGTTGGAATGTCATTTATTTTCTTGTGCTTTAGTGGATTTTAGCTGTAAACGCAGCATCAGTCCAATTTTCCACACAACTTACCTTAACATGGTTTCACAAACTGATCGACTCAGATTTCTTAATTTTTCCCACTGTGTAACATACAGAAGATTTTGTGGTGAAGCAGAAGTAAGCTTGGGTCTTCTCTGTATGGCCTAATGTGAATCAATATAAGGGAGTATGATGAAACTTAGGAAACTGACCTTTATGTGAACCAACTGCTGGTGTTCGTGAAATTCAAACTACGACTTGGTTCTAGGAAGACTGTGGAAGAGCTAATATTCTGAAATGCTGACAAAAAGGAATCTGCTGTGAAATAAATGCCTGTCTGCCTGTCTGACCATCAAAATTAAAGCAGAGAAGTAGAAATTTATTGCCACCTGTCCCAGAGAAAAATATGCGAGATAGATGTGCACAGCTTTCTCCGGGGTGACATCTGGAGGAGCACTTATTGTCTATCAAAGTTATTGCAAAAAGAACTCCTGTGTCAGTTGTCTTAATTTCACTTAAATACATGGAGATTCTTTCAGCAATTAACTGAGCAGTACTTTGGATGATTCTTTAGGGTGTTTGTGTTCACTCTACATCAAAAATTCACAGAAAGCATGGTAAGATGCAAATTTCTCTTTTAATCAGAATTTTTTTTCCCATTTTTTGTCTCACTTTTAGTTTACTTGAGAAGGTCAAATGAGTATGTACTTGACATTTATTGCAGGGAGAAAACTCTATGGAGGTCTATCTATGAGGCCATTGCTAAGGCTTTTCAACACTGGGTCACACTTTATGAGTTGCACTTTGTTTATCAGCTCTTGACTGAGAGCTAGAGGAGTTGAAGGTGGTGTTTTTAGCTCCAAAGTAATATGACATTCACTATCACAACATCTATCTAGCTATATATTGGTGGGAGATAGAGGAGCACATTACATTCAGATACTAATGTCTATGCTAATCAAAGGTTGTGACATCCAAGTTTGGGATTTTGAAGCCCAGCATTGAACAATGTGTTGTAGTGACTATTTCTAACACCTTTCTATATGACAGGTCAGTCTCTTAAATATAAAATTAGTGATAATTTAATTTAATCTCATACTTCAGAGTATGTACCCATTTTATAGAATCAGCTTAAAAAGTTTTAAATTGCTGCCCCTGGGCTGAAGCTTTAGCTTAGTGTTAGGACTAGGTAATAACTTCAAGCTGCAACGATAATAATGAATATGGACTTTATATTATTTTATATGAGTTTTCCAACACTGATTTTTAGCACTTCAATTTCTGGGGTCCAAACAGAATCCTTCTGGGCTGATTTGAAACATGCTTGAAGGGAGCAGTTATTCCACAATAAAGAAAACATAGGCTAGGATTCTCTTAAGTTTGCTATCTAGTATCGGGGAGATTTGAAGCATTAGGTTTAGCAAATAACTAACAGTTGAGACAGATGAGGGCAATCTTCCTCAAAGCTGTTACGTTAGACTGAGACAAGACTGCATCAATGTACAAATGAAAAGTTTATCTTTGCAAGCAGGAATGCTATAGTTTGACTATTTTTCAATTAAAAGTTGGATTCCATAGTGCATTTAATCTGTCACAGTGAAAAATGTAGCCTGATTGTTAATAATACTGCTTTATAATTATTACTATTATACAGTCCAGATACCTCATGAGGGCATGATCCCCTGATTCTCTTTGGTTTTGTATAGACCGTAGGAGAAGGAATTCCTGAGCCATAAGGTTGGTAAGCTAAGTATAAGACACATGCAAGTAGATTCAAGAAGCTTTTCTGTTGTGGTTATTGATGGTGTTGCTGAAAGCAATCTGTCACAGTGAGAGCTACCCCCTTTTACCTTTACATTGCGTGCTCGTTTTCTTGTTTGGACATGTTAGCTGTTAAATGGTTAAGAGTGAGCTTTCTTACTAAAGAAGGTGATTTTTCAATATTAAAAAAAAACCCAAACTGTTACATATTTTCTTAAATTTGTAGAGTTTAATTAAAAAAAATTCAACACAAGATTATTGAAATATATTGCCTTCTTCAAAACAGAAAATTACAAAAACCCTCTGCAGAATACTTCTAATGTAATTTTAGAGTGAAATAATTACTTGGAGATGCCTGTGGTACAAAGTTTAGCACCTTTTTCCCAGGGATACATAATTATGGATTGAAGAGGACAAGAAATTGGTGCAGACAGGTGTTCTCCCACAGCATCATCCCCCTTAGTGGACTGATGACAAGTGAATGCTTGTAATAGGAGACAAAATTCAAGTTTAAATGGTTCTTCACCAGCCAGATGACTCATAAAGGTGTAAAAATATATAACTTTTTCAGGCCATCCATCTGTTTGCAAGAGACACATCAGTTGGCACTGTTGCTGTATTAACCACAACCTAGACAGCAAGTACCCATTATAAGACCCCTTTCAGTTGCTAATTGAAATAATTAGATTGAAAAATTCCATTTTGTTTCAGAATTTTGCTGAAAGGGTTCTGCTATTTCAGAGAATAAAATGAGGGGAAACACGTTGCTTTGTCTGTGTTCATTACTTCAAGTTATTGTCTTACTGAGAAGCTCTGGTGCTCCCATGGAAGGAGCAAGGACTTGCCATTTGGCAGCAGTGATAAGCATGTCAGGGTGTGGCTTTCACTGTCATCATGAAGGAAGCATGAACGTTTGGCTAAGTCATCAGCTGCTATGAAAAAATCCAGTCGGTGTTTGCTTGTTTGCTTCAGGGAGAGTTGTTAGTGATCAGCAGCTAAATTCTTCAGTTTTTATTTTTTTTTCTGATGGAAAGATTTAATCTCTCCCTCCTGGGTTGCATCGCTATGTCTGGAGATCGCATCCTTAGAAAGCACCAATATTCCTTCCTTTCCTGGAGCTGCTGAAGCAGAGCAGGCTTTTCCTACAGCAATGCTGTCAGCACCAAAAGGCGGGCACTTAGGCATTTGAACACCAAAACTGAGAGTGAGAATACCTTCCTTTTATCTCAGTGCCCTTCTGCTATATCCTGGGACCCCACTTCATTTCAATATGCAGAGAGTAGAAAGAGTAAGTTGATAAGTTGGGTATGAGAGCTGGGAGAAAATGATAGGAAAAGGGTGGAATGATGAGGCTAGGGTGAGGAACAGTAAATCCAAGAAAGACTCCCACTAGATAAGGGGAGAAAAAAGCAGATCACTTAGGGAGGCTGGCAATTGAATGTTGTCCTGGAGAACTGGATTCTTATCTTATGTCTGTTAAGCTGGAGAAATGTTTTAAGAAAGCAGAGCAACTGAGATCTACAGTAAAAGCAAAACCCCCACATTCCTCTTCGGCCGGAGAACACCTGAGGCAGAGGAAGCCAGGAGGAAGAGCAAAGGGGAGACAGCTCTGCCACAGGCTGTTTCCAGCCTGAGACATGCCGGGTTTTGCACATGGTGTTTTATTATGTTTGAATGTAATTTCTGCTAACAGGAATTTGTGTACTTCAAGCGCAACAGATCCTGGAAACTGGAGGACCATTCCTGAGCCTGCGTACAGAAGCCTGGGCCTGCTAATTGTCTGTACGTGCCTGTGTAGGCAGGGAGGGAGGGGCGCAGAGAAAATGGTCACCCTCATCTACAGCAAGAGCTCCCGGCCCTGGAGCGCTCATATGAAAGGGACTCCAAGAAAGTGTGTTCAGTTGTCAGTACTCCATGCAGTATTCCCAGAGATGGAGTAGCAGGGGCTGTTGGTGAAAATGTTGGAGTGAGGATCGGCGCAGGCCGTAGCCAGGGAGAGAGGTGGCGCAGGGCTTTGGTGCTAGCAAGGAGCCAGGCAGTCGGGCAGCTGACAGAAACAATCCACACCCCTGGCTTGATCCAGCCTGAACTAGGCCTTGCTACCTGGCAAGAATGGGTCGTTTCAAACCACAAGTTGGAGGGGAAAACAGCCTGCTGGCCCCACATGGACTCCTGGAGGAAAAGAGCGTAAGGTGTAAAGTTAGAGTTTTATAAATTAGTCATTCCCTGCTTGTCTACATGGGCATAGTTCTCTGTTCTACCTTTAATGAAAATATGGGTTGTTAAACTGCTGCTTTGCAAGTGGGGAAATTAGGTTTCTGGTTTTAGCACCAGAAAACTTAGTGTAATTATCTCTAGGTTCATTATGATGGCTTGTGTTTTTGTCATTAATTCCCATAAATTTAAACCCAACCCTTATTGCTGCCAATGGCAACAGTATTACACTTGTGTCAGGTGACCCAGAAGAAGTGTGTTTTCATTAGCCCACAGAGGTATGCTCTGATTTAGTGAAGTGCTTCATAACTACAATAGGTCAATGGGAAGTACACTTAAACAAATACAGTGTTGCATAATGCTTAATAGTAAGGAGAAACAGCTAGACATCTCAGAAGAACCCAAGATGAGCAGATATTTTTAACCTTATTAGCTCTGTGCCTCAGCTTCCCACTTGTAAAATGGTTTACAATTAAATGAACCAAAGGGATGTTCTGAAAATAAATTCATTAATGTTTGAGAAATATTCAGATACTATACCATGGAGGATAATAGACTATCCCACAAGTAAATGAAAATTCTTTGTTCTGTAAAATACAGTTTGAAGAGAGTGTGCAATTAGGAAGATGGAGGACCACTCTCTGAACAGTGAGGATAGCAAAAATATTGAATACCTGCCCCACTCCTTTGTTGAGCACCTAGGACACTGAAGTGAGTATTTCCTGTGGGAAAAATTAATAATGTAATCATATAATTTAAAACCATATTGTAAATAATGAATTTAAGGGGGATGAACGAAGATTATATGAGTGTTAGTGCTACCTTAATTGCTGCCACAATGAGCCACCTTACTTCTTAGATTCCTTAACTTTGCATGACTTTGCAACAGCATTGCTCCTTTAATCTAGTGGGGTTTTTTACATAATAATATAAGTTTATGTATGTATAGGTGTATATTCTTCAAAGTCAATTTACCAATTGAAATTAACTCCATGAGGAGTCCTTTCAGCACTTCTGGGTATTGAAACAGCTTAAAAAAATTCTGAAGCAGCCTTTGAAAAAATGGCAATAAAAAAAAAGAAAAAGAAAAGTCAGTTAAATCTGATACTTGGAGGTAATTTTCAGTGTCACACCCAGGAATTCAGGGGTGGAAAAGCCCTTACTGCTAATGGTAGCTGTCTGGCCTAATCTCTCCACATTGCAGTGGATATTTGTGCAAGCCTAAATATATGAAGTGCACTAGGTGCTCTTTACAAAGTGCTTGCTAGGGGCTATTTATAGTACTTCTCAAAACCTTCTGGTAGAAAAACTACTTTTAAGAATATTTTGTCATGGTAAGTCTGGGCTGTATTAGCTGTGCACCCAGCATCCCTAAGAAAGGAAGAAACAAGATAAAAGGGTTTCCTAGGTGTTCTTAGTCTGTAGCAGTATGTATTTTCTTTGCATCAAAAAATGCTTCTGCAGGCACAAGGTTTGTGTCTCCATACTCTGGAGAAGCAAGTTGAATCCAAGAGTCATCCTTTGTCCCTGGAGCAGAGACATCCCCATGAACCTCCATCCTTTGCTGATGGCAGCTGTGGGGTGGAATGGGTGAGAGTACTTTCCAGGCAGCAGCACAGCTGGTGTTTCCTTACCAAACCTTGCATTCTCCCAGGATAAATGGGGGAAGGTGACTGGCACATCATAGTCATTTGTATGCCAGCAAAGAGTATTCTTTTTAAGTGGCTCCCCTTAGGGTCTCGACCTGGAAAACCTGCTCTTAAAGATAACCAGATTAATAAAGCAAGGGCATGAGCTGTTAGGAGGAAAATTATCTATCCATCTGATCCAAGTAGTTGCACTTAAATAGACATGAGAGGCAGCATTAAACAAAACAAAACAAAATTTCATTTATATCCTAGTGTCCCTGTGTGGGTTTTAAAGGAAATCAGGGAAGAAATGTATTGGACTGTATTTCTCAGGTTTAGTTGTGTTAAGACACTGCAATACATTTTGGATTTTGTATGTGACTTTACTGATTTGTGCTGTTGTATTGTTATTAAAAATATTCTAATCAGACTGATAATGAAGTCAGATTAGTCTATAAAGTCTTCCTGACACACAATAAAAAACTCTACTATTTTAGATACTAGGACAGACAATCAAGGAGATTCAATTTCTCAAATAGTGAGAGTCTTACCCCTCCAAAGTCTATGCTGAGTCAAAGCAGCTCATAGAAATAATGCAAGCAGAGCACAGCACAGCTGAGGAAATGCTCGGAGTGGGAGGATGATACTCATTGGCTTATGTTCCTCAGCGATACATGCAGAGTGGCCATAGGTGTGTATCTAGAGCAAGGCAAGGCTTGAATTCACTCAACTGCCCCTGGGTCCTTCTCAGTAGGGCTTAGCTAATCTGTGTGTTTGTAGATGTAAGAATTTTGACAACTTCACTGAAAACACGATCTGTTTGATTTCCCTGGTCATTTACAATAAGCGGACTCCAACATCATTCATGTTGAGAGCTGTTTGTGCAGCAGCTACTTGTGAAAAATGTGTCATCTGCTTAGGAAAACCACCACAGTTCAAGACTAAAAATACCATACTGTATTAGCCAATTTGTTCAGGGAGCTTTTCTTTCAAATTTGTTGCTAGCCCATGCTCAGAAGATATAAACTACTAGCCGGTCTGGTCTCCTGAAACGCAAGTATCTAGCTGGAAAGAACAACTTGTATCAGCTGGGCAGATATAATTAAAGTTTCAGGCTTACTTCATACCCAGGTGGAGACTTTGAAAGACTTAAGGGAATTTAGTGCTAATCCAAACCTAGTATCTTCCAACCGATGACATGATGGGCAGCATGGAACTGTAATTGGAAGGGCATTGGAGGGGGACTTGGAGAGATTACAGAGGAGAGAGAAGAGAGGATTAGACAAGCACGGGAATAAGTACAGCAGCTTCAGAAAATTACCTAATGCAATGTAGTTCTTGTGTCTTTATGATATTCAGGATCCTAGGCTTGTCAGAGAGTACAATACTATATACCTTTCAGTTCTGTTACAGAAATCTGCACCTGAGAATGCAAACTGTCAAGCCTTTACAAGCTAAAGGAAGCTGCTTAGGAAGATGTAGGCAGTTCATCTGACAATGCCTCCTGTTAATCCGGCCATATATTAAATAGTCTCTCCTTATCTTCACATCTGTCAAAGCAGGACAAGTGATCAAACTTCAGGATGCTCTTCCTTACATCATGTGGCACATGGCCTCACAGATGTGGGGGTCCATGGTCTACCTGCACCCATAGATCTTGCTTAACGTTCAGATAGCCTCTTTGAAAGGATTTTTTGGGAAGGTTCCCTTTAATTGACATGGCATCTTCTACTGCCTGAGAATTCCTGTTTGCCATGTCATACAATCATTTATTCCAACAAGTGCTCAGGAGCTACAGTTAGGAATTAAATCAAGCTGCAAGCATGTGCATCCTCTTTATGACTTTGCCTCCATCTTCTTTTCCTAATGTTCCTTTCATATTATCTTTGTCTCTTCCCAATTCTGCTTCCCTTTTCTTTACTTTTATTGGTGCTTTTGTCCTTGATTCTGTCCCTCCAAACCGTTTATTTCCTATCTCTGATTTGGAATAGATCTGAGTGCTGTTGTCTCACTGACAGCCTTCTTGCCTCTAACTGGTGATTAGCAGTCTTTTCTAACCATAATGTGAGTAGAATTTGGCATGCAGCAGAGCACTAGTCTTAAGGAGCAGACACTGCCCAGAGGGACAGCATGGGAAATGCAGTGAAACCAGACGAAATCCAATATGACCACTTGAGATCCAAGTCAGAAGAGGCAGATTTTTAAATTAAATGTTGTAATGCAAGGTGGGGAAGGAAATTAGTGAAGTCTGTTTCCCTTAGAATGAAGGGTGGGATGTATTTTTTTCTGATTCTTCTTATTATTATAATTTTAAAGAGCAATTGCAGATGAAAAATAATATCATTCTAGCTGATCCAAGAAGGCAGATAGAAACTGAGGATCTTCTGATAGCTCCAATTAGGGAAGAAATTAAGACAGGTAATTCTGTGAAGTAATCTTGTTTTATGATAGAATCCTGTTGTGCATGCACATAGGAGGCATCAGCTGGCCAGAAACAGTTCCTCTGTCTACATCACCAAACCCCATGTAGCAGCATTGCCAGGAGAACTCTCTAGGCTTCTCTTAGCTTACACAAACTGAAACTCACTTTCTTCTCATTGCTTACACACCTACATCATGCTTTCAAGCAAGATCCAGCAAAACCATTCTTTTAGATCAGTTTCTTTTCTGGACTTATCTTCGTCATCTTATTTTTTTGAGCTGTTCTATGAATCTTTCAGATGTCTTAAGTAAGCATGAGCAGACCAACCACTTTTTCCTGACAATGTCCTACTTTTTTTGCCTTTAAATGCTGCCTACATTCTATGTATGCCTTTCTGTCCCACATACACCTTCAATACACCTGATTTCTTTTTTCTGTTTTTTTTTTTGTTGTTTTTTTTTTTTCTTACATCTTTTGCAGTGATAGCACACAAACTTTATCAGGAAAGGCACAGTTTCCACCCCAGTCCTGTCTAATTTACCTATGTTTAGGTAAGATTCCTAGACCTGGAGTGATGGGGTGTTTTCATCAATATTGTCACATTGTACTATTGGCAATAACGTAATAGCTTGGCTAATTAAATTCTAGTAATATGCACTTACATGGCTGATCAGTAGTAAAGCTATTAATTTTATATAATTTTAATCTTTAAAATGTTACAAAAGCTATTTGAAATGAGTGGCTTACTGTAAATGAATGGACAGAGACCACAGTCAATAAGTAAAGTGCTCATTCACCAAAGTGCTTTAGCAAGGTTGTATTTTGTTAAAGATTTGAAGCTGTACATAGTGTTGAATTGAAGCCCATCAGCCATTCTTGTCATTTATTTAGATTTGGTAAATGATCTGAAAAGAGATTAAAATGCCAGCAAAGAGGGTTGTGCAGAAGGACTACCAGGCTAGTCCTCAGCTCTCCCACTGTTGTGTTTTGGATGCCACTGAAGACAAAATGCAGTGCATCAAATTATGTGACACACCACATCATTACATCAAAATGTTTGGCTTTGTTTTGTGTTGCTTTTAATGTGAATTGATACAGTATATGACACAGGACTTGTGTTGCCCCATAACAAGATGGAATGCAACTCAGTGTATAACTCAAATGCACAATTAGATGATGCTGGTACTGGTTTGAAGAGCAACTGCCTGGCTTGACATCTTCCTCAAACTTCAACAAGTTTCCTGCAAAGTTAACAACCACTTGCTAGTGACACAGGAGACAGGAATACACAAGATAAAACAAGTGTCAGCCCACAGCACGTAACTTCTCAGGTAATGTTTATTAAACATTATCTTTGTTTCAAAGCAGTACGCTGGAAGAACATCCAAATGACTTCGAAGCTTCAAGGATAATTTTTGTGTTATATTTTAACAATGTATTTTATCACTATAGCTCGCTTTAAATTTGCTTCAAATATTAAACAGACACTGGCTATAGTTGTTAGCTGAATTGTTTATGGGATCAAAATCAAACTAAATGTTCAGAAAATTTTCAGCAAGAGATTCCAGTTAATGAAAGCACCATTTGTGATGTGCTAAAACATGTATACACATAGGTATTGCCCCATTTATCAGACATGAGAGCTAATTACCTCATCCACTGCTATATTTCTTCCATCCTCTGCATTTCAATTCCCAATATTAACACATAGGTGGTCAAGCTGACCATCGAATAGCCTACATGAGCATGAATGCATTAAATAATTTAATGTTAGAAGAGTTTATTAAACTGCCACATTCTAATCAGCATGCGTACCTGCCTTCATTAATCTTGCACTGGTCCATGGTGTGTCTCTACAGCCGACATAGAGTGTGCTAATGTTAATAGGAGCTCTTAACAAACAGGATCAGTTAATCAAGGAAAATTTACTATTAGCCACATGACCATGCATACTGAAATCTAATTACAATCAGATTTAACCTCTTCATTACTGTATTCATCCAAATATTTTTGTTATCACTTGTAATACTGAAGTATTCCAAACTGAGACATGATTATACTCATTTGAACAGGAAATACTTACATCAACTCATTTTTACTAAGAAAGGAGACTTTCTTTTTGCTATGTTTCCAATGTATAATGTTATATGTGTTTTATTTATTGCCAAAAGCAAGAAACCTAGTACCACTTTTTCTCATCCAAAACCTGGCTACAGGAAATAAGTGCTAGAACAGAATGTTGAAAAATGAACTTTAGTATTCTGGATTAATTCAAATGGAATTTAGCACTTGTTAAATTGTCGGTTAGCACTGGATATGGTGGATATAATTTAGAATATACAGGTTTTTTAGCAGCTAAAGTGTTTTAAGTTCTTAGGCAAGGTATTTCTTTCTGATATCAATTGAACCATATTATTTTATAACACTTGGCTATTTTCATTAGATCTTAGACTGTGATAAGCAATTAAGCTCCATCAGTGGCCGTGATTCTCTGAGTCTGTTCACAGAATGCAAGAGATTGGAAGGGACCTCTAGAGGCATAGTCCTTGACAGAGAAAGGGTAAATGAAGATAGTTCCATTTTAGAGCTTTTGATTTTTATTTATTTTATTTTATTTTATCTTGGTTTATTTTTTAAATGTCCTTTTTCTGTATGCAGAGAGTAGGCAGTGTTAATTCAGAGTAGAGAAGGTCAAGTCTGTTTCTTTAATTAGGAATCTGCATGACATTTTGGGTGGAAGAGCAATGTATTTTGAACCATAACAGAGGGTAGGATTTTGAACTATTTTAAATTGCTGAGAGGGTCGTCTGCATGGGGATTTCATTGCCTGAGAAATACTATATCACTGCACCTCTGCTTCATGGTAAAAAAGTGGATTGGGTCATAGCAATGGCGTTTGCTGACTTTTGGGTAGGGACCAACCACAAGCCTTGGGGACACTACTGAGCCTTGCATTAGTCTCTATCACCGTGTGGACTTTGCCATCACTCCTCTCCCTTCTACTCTTCCTTACCCCTTCTCCATTCTTCCTCCTTCTCCTCCATTCTGCTGTTTAAACTGAGTAACTTCTGCAAAGGAGATAAAGTCCTGGGATGGTTTCTTCCTCTGGAAAATCTGTTTGTTAGAAATCTGCCTTTTGGTGCAAGCTGGTACATTCCAGTAGTAAAAAAATATATTTTTTGTGAGCTAGGGAAAAAGTCAGCCCAAGACAGGGTGGTAGAGCTGAGTCCAGGAAAGGAAATGGACTTGCTAAGGTAGATCTTTTTGTTGTTTGCTCCTGCTTCTACTGTTTTAACACTCTCTTTTCTCCCCTCTCTTATCTTCTTAGATTTATTAGGTCCACAAGGTTTTGTGTTTTCTTCCTTTCAGTCATATTCTTCCATCTTTTGGCCTCTTTTCCTTCTCTCAACTTCTTTTTGTATTTCTGTTTCTCATTTTGTTACCTTACTCTTGGACTACTCTTCTTACCTTACTAGCACCTTTAATGCAAGGTGTTTTAAAGCACTCCTTTGAGGGTGTGTGAGTGTTTGAGGGTGTTTTATGCCTGTTCTGTGAAGACTTCTTTATTACAAATAGGCCTTTTTATTTTTGCAGCTGTAGGTTAACATTGCTTACTGTGCTTGATAGGTGGAGTCTTATATCATACATAAAGCTGGGACAATCAATTAGCTGGCAAGAACAACGACTGTTTCTGCCTAACCTATCCTAGGTCTTGTAGTATCCTTCTCTGTATTGATGGTTCAGCTTCATCCTTGACGAAAACTGAGGAATCAGTTGAACAATCAATTGAACTTCATATGTGTGCCAAAGACCAGATGAGTCTTCACGTTTTCCCCGTCACAGAAGCCACTTTCTGCTAAACTATACACTTTTTAAGGTACGTGATTGTATTTGGAATGAAAGCATGGCTGTCACCCAACTGAGTATCAGTTTGCTGCAATGTACACACTCTGAAGGCATCATGCACAGTACTTGTTGAATTTCGGGCAAAAATGGTCTGTTTGTAGGCCACTATCTAACTTGTAGAGAAACTGTAGGATAAAGAGAATTCGACTACTGTGAATGGGATGTAGTAGTGGTGGGGTGCGGGAGAGAAGGCATTTTTTCCAACCTAGCTGTTATGGACTTATACCGCTTGTTTTTTCATCATATCTAATACTCTAAATTATAACATATTTAGGGACTGTATTGGTATCTGGTACTCTGAAAAAAACCAATAACATTGTCAGGGCTAAACAATGGAATAAATAACACAACATAATGAGAACAAGATCTGATTCTTCATTAGTAGAATATCCTTCCTCTGCTCTGCTTTCCTTTTGTACTTCTGGTGCTTTCGATTGCAATTGCTATATAAATCTGACCACAAAGGAGAACATTGATAACTTGCTAAATGTACAAATCCAGTGTGATAGAAGAATTTAATGCAATAGTATATGACTCAAATATAATGTGGTTTGGAAATGTCATATGATAATCCTACATAAAATCCTATTCATCAAAAGGCTTCTGCTGTCAGGTCATGATGATGCTTTGATTATTTTACACATTATTTACACTGGATAGAGTTAGAAGGCATATTCTATGCATGATTCAAGATGAAAAGTAATCCTTTAAAAGAGAGGGTGTATTCTTTGTACAGATGTTAATTTCGATCATAGGAAAGGGGGGAGAAGTACTAATAAAATTGGTCAGGACATAACAGTATTTTGAAATTACTCTTAAAAATCAAATGGATGTATAACGTGAAAGTATTTTTAAAAATTTAACATTACATTAAAGTAGCTGCCTGAGTTCTGTGACTGGGAATTTGTAAGCTAAAGGAGATATGACATTTGCCGTAATGAAATCAGGACGGCTAGAAAAAATGTCTGAAAAGGGCCTAGACTGGAGAAAAGAAGGACAATTCAGCAAGATTTGTGGCATCATATATCACAAGGCAATACTGAGCTCATAGCAGCTGTTTAACAGTGGAAATGTGTGTTTATCAGTCCAACTGAATAAACAAAATCAGAATCGAAAGAGGTAGAAAAGACACGGAGTCCTGGTGCTGTGTGCTGACCATTGCTGAAAGGGGCAGGTTGTCTGTGGCAAGCAGCGTACAGGGGAGAACTCATGTATTCATTAAGTGATCAGTGAAGGAACCTGGACGTCTGAGGATTACAGGCAAAACCTATGAGTAATGAATGCTAGAGATGACACACCAC
This sequence comes from Haliaeetus leucocephalus, assembly GCF_000737465.1. Classification (NCBI taxonomy): domain Eukaryota; kingdom Metazoa; phylum Chordata; class Aves; order Accipitriformes; family Accipitridae; genus Haliaeetus; species Haliaeetus leucocephalus. The sequence continues at coordinate 15,132,506 of NW_010973284.1, read as the reverse complement.
ATTTTTCACTCTGCTTCCCCTTCCCTTCGCTTCCCTGCCCTGCCCTGCCCTGCCCTGCCCTGCCCTGCTTTTTAAAGAACATGTTTTTCTTCCAGCAGCTCCCTAGGAGGAGCAGATGATATGTGTTGTCCTGGAGATGCACTACTGGTCTGTTGGGATTCTCCCATGCTCTGTGGATTCTGTTCATTTCCACAGGAAAATGAAAAGTGCTGATGTAATTTCCCCTCACTTTTAAAGGATCTGTCCAGATTTAGTGTTTCCCTCTATCCCTGACTTACCAAGCAGAATCCTACCTGCAGGCTGATATATATTGATGTTGTATTGATGATGCTGAAATTATCTTTTTCCATAATGATTTAAAGTAAATATTCCTTATGTAAAAGTTCAATTTGTAGCCTATATATCAGGAGGCAGGGGTAAATGAAAATCATAAGCTTTTCCTTAATTATGTACCAGGGTTCCAATGGTCTACTGCCACATTTTACTGAAGTAAAACTCTAGAAAATGTTTGCCGCTAAATATTGATGCAGTTTTATTCCTTTTTTATTATCATGTTTGCTGAATTTCCTACACACATCAAACAGCAAAGAAAATAAAACGGGGCATAAACAGTTTGGAAAATTAATGTTATAGGGAATTTGCTGAAGGAGTTGGAAGGCCAGGTGAAAACATTTTCCAGACCTGCTGAGAGCTTATCTTAAACCATGACCAAGGTAATTGTTTTATTTTCCTCTACTGAAACATCTGGAATAAGTTCCTAAAAAGATAAGAAATGTATGCACAAAGTGCAACTGCAGCATGGTGTTGCACTCCCACATAGCTTTTCATTTAATGTGTTTCAGCTACCACCTGGCCAAACAGAGATGAAAATTTAGTAAAACATGTTCAAGCTCGAAGAAGTGTTCAATCTTTTGCTATTCCCTACCACTCCTCACATGATTTGTCTCCTGCTTCTCTTTCTCAAGGGCTAAATGTTTCAGGGAATCACAGTTTCTAGTCAGCGGAGTAACCACAACAAAGCTCTCTGGAAATGAAAACTGCATCCAGCCTCTTCTGCTTTTATCTGTAAATGAAACACACTCTTGTAAGCCTGTATCTGTTGTTGTAGACTGTAATGTCTAAGGGAGTTAGGCACCCATTTATAAATCTCTTCTTGGAAATCCAATCTGAAGAGAATTCTTTCCTTATTCTTTGTGATTGTATGGCATCAGAAGATAAAAGTATTTTCACTGGGATAACTTATTTGTAGCTGAGCTTTCCATTAACGAGAATATGCTCAGTTTGCTACACTGCCTGTGATTTGTATACTGAAGATATAAGTGCATACAGCTTGAAAATATAGAAATACTTGTATTCAAAATAAATGATAATACATTTCAGATTAATGGCAAACTGTGAGATGCTAAGGAGGTGCTTTTCAGACAGAAAGCTATATTAGGCATTTTTGCAACAATATGATACAGTGCTGTCAATACCAAATACATCTGGAAGCAGGAGTGGGATACTTTGCTGGGTAGTTCATGACCAGCTCCAGACATCCCTTCCAGGAAAAGCATGTGAGAATGGTGCAAGACTTGCAAAAACACACTTGTTAATTCTTAACAAAAGGAAAAAGGGAGTAATTATCCAATTGTAGTGAATGTGTGTGTGACACAGAGAGATAACTCACAGCTTCTTGACGCTGCAAGCCTAACTGCACAAATTCTGGTAGCAATAGATGTAAAAGGTTGCGGAGACCAATGCCAGTTTCTAAGCTGTTCTGTTAGAATATCCTTATTCTGCTAAAATTTAAAAATCAAAGCTGAAGTATTCCTAATTGGATGATCTGATCGCTTCGGAAGTCAGGAGTCTGACTTCTGCTCCTTCAATAAAGAAAGACATGCCAGCAGCAATATAATGTCTTATGTCCACCTGGAAATTACCACCAGAATCGTTGTTTCAAAGTTTTTTCTTGGAAAAAATGCAGTTTCTGTGACTGCTGCCTCAGCTCCTGAAACACTGCGAAGAACGAATGAATGAATGAGCCCAGAAGGTATGCTTCAGCATCTTCTCCCCGACCTTTTTATTCACCATTGGAAAGTTCTGATTTAATGATAACAACAAATTCTACAGGCTTTTTTTTTTTGTAGTTTGTCAAGAACTGCTCAATTTTTAAAGTCAGAACATTTAACTGAATTTCAAATATTTTCAAAACAACGTTTCAACATTTTCAAAATGTAATTATTTCATTGTTACTTGAAATAACTTTCTCTGTTAAGAAAATCAGTTGACTGAGACAAAACAAAGTATTCCTTTAGGGCTGAAATGCTATTTAAAATTTGCATGTGGTCTAAACCGAATATTTGACTTTTTAATTTGATGAGCATTCTACTTTTTATTTGTTTTCAGGTCATTCCAAAATGAATCCCCTCTCATCGTCCCTTTTCCTGGAATTGCAAGTGAGTCAAAAAATATCTTATTTTAACTTTAGATAACCATCTTATCTATTAGAAAAAAACATATAGAGGTGAGGCGCACAGTAGTTACCAAGAGTAACAAATGTTCATAGAATTGTGTTTCAGAGTCAAAGATAGACATTGAAATCCCGTTTCAGGTCATGTGTTCTACAGATCTCAAAAGCAGGAAAGCTCTACCTTGACTTGGGGTTTTTCTGAAATCTCATTCCTGGATCCAAGTAGAGTTTTGACATGATTATAATTCAGTCAGACGATAATGGTCCCATCTGGCAATAGAATAGCAAGTCAGCCGAGACTGATGAAGGTGACATTTTACCTTCTCCAAATTCTTCATTCAAGAGCTCAAAGGACCTATAAATTTGATATCCAGTTCTTCCTACTTCCTGGCAGCATGTCCAATTTTCAGTCTTTTCCTTTTCCCTTTTTTTGCTGAGACAATTCCTACATTTCATCTCCTGATGAAGGTCATAAAATCTCACTTATTTCCTCACTCCTCATAATCCAGTAACTTTTCCCACCTTAAGTTGGCAACATGACAGCTGCTTATCTGTGCTTTGACTTTTTAAGTGTTGTCTTTTCTTACTTCTTAGTAGCCTTAAATAGAGAAGGAGTTCAGTATGAGTTTGGCTGTGTCTATACCATTTCTGCAGCCCTTTTTGACAAGAATGAGGAAAGCATAACAAAGGCAGTTATGCCTTTTTAATACCAATGCAGACTTTCCCAGAGGTAGCCTGAATGCCATTACTTAGCATTGTGTTGTTTAGACTGGCATTTAGAATCTGAATACATTAGTACCTTGTGCTTAATTAAAGTAAACAGTGATTAAAAGTCTGATGATGCTTTCTAATTCAATACCAAGGTCTATAGTCACAAGATGAAGATTGTTTTCCTCAGGAGTGTGGTTTGCATGTGAAGTTCCTTGTCTGTGCCATTTGCTTCTTTTTGCCATTTTGGTTGTATCCATACCTCCATCTGTAAGGAAGCTGTAAGCCTTGGGAAGGAGAAGGTAGTGAGGGAGAGAGGGTTTTAATGCAAACCATTTTGGTGTCTCTTTCATAGATCATCCCCTTCCCTTCTAAACAACTGCCAGTCGAAACATGAGGATATGTGCATATAGGAGCAGGAAGAGGCAGAAGGAGTATGTTAGGGAAGGGCCAGGAACCAGGAACCTTCTAAACTGGCTTGATCACTGACAAAAATGATACCATGAAAGGATAATACATGGTAGAAAAGGATGCAGTATTTGTGATCTTGTATCATTGGAGATACAAGAAGCTTATCTTGCTATAGGAATGTTCCATGTAGGATTCTTGTGTTGTTGGTCATTGTCCACCCCAGTGATACACTCCTGAAGACAACTACTTCAGTCTGTAGTGCTGTGCAAATTTCCATAAGAATTTTTCAACAAGCTCTCCTAAGCTTTATTTTCTGTGTGCTGGCAGCAGCAAACATTGCAGCAGGTTTTTCTGTCTGACACCTCTCACTCATCCTGATCACTATATTTATCGACACACAGATTTGTTTTTTCAAACCTCAACTTCAATCATACTCATTTTATCATCTCTGAAGATTGCTTGGCACTAATCTGGGTTTGGTATGGTTTGGGTTTTTGTTTTAATGATGCTTCAACAGAGATCATTGAGTTTCAAAAAAATAAACATTCCTTCCAGCCTATCCAGAAAAACACATTGGAACCTAACAGAATAAACCTCCATCTTGTAGGGTCATTTGATGCATAAACAAAACATGTACTCAGTCCATACTTTGCTGGAACTTATCTTTACTTCTAACATCCATCCTTTCCGAGATTTTGTCACCCTCATTTTACTGAGTGGTAGCTTCTTCCTCCAGTCATCCTATACATCCTAACAGAACTATGAGAGAGCATGTGTTTCTGTGCTGTGCATATGTGTAAAAGAATTTGACCCACAGTGCTATTGGTTTGTTGCTGCCAATATTGTGGGGTTTTTTCCTTTTTTTTTATTGCCTATTTAGTCAATATAATCTCATAGACTTGTAAGATTTTTAAGTTATGAAATACTTCTACTTATTTTACATTAACCTTGTATAATGAAACTTGATTTTTTTCTAGGCAAAATATTGTAAAGACATTTTTAGTGTTGTCAGCAGCTCTGAAATACTGAAAAAAATAAATTTAGCAGCATTTCTTCATTCAGTCTGTAGTCCTATCTCACTGTATCTGATACTCTAGATAGGGGAGGAGGCATTTGAAATGGATTGGGAGTTTCTCTTTCGTCTGTCTTTTCTGAAGATGGTTTTCAGAGAGAGGGGAGGATGAGTGCTTAGGCTGTGGGGTTGCAAGTTCAACATTACTACTCTTTCAACCTTTAGGAGATTGCTATAAAGATTGCCCTCCCTGTGCTTGGTCTTGTTCCCACTCTCCTGCTGTTGACACCATCACCTGCCTACTCCTAGACTCCCTGTTATCTGCTGCAAAATGCAAATCTTGTTCAAATGATGATAGTGATCTCATACCAAGTAATAGCTATTTTGTTGCAAACCATCAGTCATGTATCCCTTGTGCCCAGTGTTGTCACCAGATACAAAGAACAGGCAGGTCAAAGCAGCTCTCTTAAAACTAAGACATTAGGTCAAGCCTAACACTGAAAGCCTGGGTTCAGTAAATGTTGTCCGAAGGTAACTTGACATTTTCCCACTTAGAAACCCTCGTTCTGTGTGTGCAACAGAGAAAATTTGAGGGAGAATAGAGAATTGTCCAATAAGCAGTATTAGGAACAACATATCCATCAATGCAAGTCTCTTCCTAACAGTAACTTTCCTAGTAGCTACTTAATGTCATTCCATGACCAGCGGATAAGGTTCACTGGGTACATCCTTACTGCCTCGCCTTCTCCTTTGCCTCCTGCGGAGAGTGCTGGTCAGCAGGTAGCCCAGGCCCAGCTGCCTGGGGTGCAGGCAGAGTGCTCTGTTTCTAACTCCTTGCAGTGCTGCCTACTTTTGTTCTTTGACTTCTGCCCATTCCTGCTGCTGTGCTTTCAGGTCTATTAAGAGTAGCAGATGTCCTCAATGGAGTTCACTGAGCTCTTCTGCGATCCTCTGGGATGTCAGTAAGGGCATTCCCCACTCCCCATCTAAAAGCATCTCTCTGTCTCATACCACTACAAATCCCTCAATGTACGCTAGATCCATCTGCAAAGTCTTCTCAATAGCATAAAGAGGCTCACTGGAAGGAACAGGTTTTAGATCCATGCAACTTGTAGTTGCCAAAATCTAGTTACAGCCTTTTTTTACTTTTCCTCTCCTCACAGTTTGTTTCCCTGTCCAGCCAGTTCTGAGTCTGTGCAATTTTATGTCTGCTGTCAGCATTGCTGACAGGGTGGTGGACTGAAAGGATATGCAAATGGAGGTCTTCTTATAGCATCTTCCCAAAGAGACCTTCTGCCATTTTGGGAAAATACTTTATGCAAACAAAGAAGATCTGTGGTTGCTTGTCTCTGTTCAGTATCAAGTAAAGTGGGGAGCTTTAGAGCTTGAAGCCATAGGGTCTATACTTTCCATCTACTAATGGTTTTATTCTGCTTCTTTATGTTGGATTTAACCAATGTGGCTGCATTTCAGTAATCTGTAATGACAAGAGCATCACCTAAACTATTCTTTTAAAATAATCAGATATAAGTTTAGGCCCATAAATATAAGGGAAAAAGCAGTGCTTTCTGCAGATTGGAATCTATTTCCCATTCAGTAATGTCTCATTCAATATCAGCTGATCCATTCAGCTGCAATAGGTTGTTGTTTTAGTTTATAAGGTTTTTGAAAGAATGCTGTTATCATAATCTTTTAAAATAATACCAGTAATACTATGCCATTAGCTAAGAGAAGAATGCCGTGATTATAAGATCTATTCCTGCCCCAAGGCAAACAGCCATATTTATAAATTGGTGTGATCTCCTTGCTAAGTAGTTGTTCAGGTTTGCCTTGACTCCCTAAACCCAGTAGTAAGTAAGTGGATTGATAATTTAGCTTCTCTCTAATTTCTGACTATCTTGACCTCTACACCTTCTTTTTACATTATCGAGCTAGCATGGTATTTTGTATGCACTAAATAATGCAGACAATAATAGTGTATCTGTATTAAAATAGGGAGGCGTTAGGGTTTTTTTATATAATTTTATTACTTTCTTCCACTGTGCGTCAAAGTTCCACACAGAGTGCCTGTTTTTACTTAGGATTTTTTTCTTTTTATTAACCAGAACTTTTCAACCTTGTGTGATCTCTTTACAATTCCCTTTAGAATACATAATTGTGCTCGATCAATTTGTTAAAGGCTTTTGAAGTGTTAAAAAAGCTGCATTAAAATTATTTTCTTTCAGGTTTTATGTTAATGAACATAGGTGCTATTCAAAGCAAAGTCAGTGTGTCAAGGGAACTTTAACTAAAGTTATTCATACATAAACTAAAAAAGGAAACATCTTTAGTGGAGGAAAATACATTTAATGAGTAAGTGCAGCACACAATTCCTCCTTTCAAAAATGTCAGTTCATATTGAACCTCCATTCTAGATATCTTACAATTACTTTGTCAACAGAAGGTAGAGTAGTGATGGATGATACATTGGTTCTTGAAACCAAACTTTCTGTGAGTTACTTAGGCTGAAACTAAGTGCTTTTACATTCCAGTCTTATTGATGATAGTGGTTTTATATTTATCACCCTGTCATTTCAGTTGACTGTATCAGCCTCTTCAGTGCAGGAATATGGACACTAATGGAGGTGTGTCCTTAGTGCTCTAAAGGGTCACAGATTCATTCCACTAACACGTTCACAGCCCTGTTATAAGCTCAGAAATTGTTTTGCCATTTTAAACAGTAATCTGCCGCTGTAGGTGTATGAGGCCTGTGAAAAACAGTTTCTTACTGGTCTTTTTAGACCATGCTACCTGTTTGACACTGAATATGCTTCTTTCAACTTTCACTAATATAATGTTACTCTTTTGCAACCTGCCCTATAACAGTCAGAATTCTACCAGGGCCTTGGGAGTCCGGGATCAGATTGCAACATTTATTTATAAGAAATTCTGTCAAGAATCAATAATAGTCTTGGGTCTCAAGTTCCTTCTTTAATAATACTTTGATATGATTTGTCACAAGCTAGCCCACAGTATCCACCAGATTTTATTACTTAGCTTGCAGCACAGTCTCTCATCTTTGAGTCATGAGATCAGCCATGGGGAGACCTTTAAAAAGCTATATTCTTTACTGTTTGGTTATTACAGAAAGTCTATATTACTCAATAATATCTTTTATAAGGTGTGCTGTCACATCTTCACATAGATGTTTAACCTCGATGTAGATATACTGAATGCCTGGAGGCCATTTTAGTGACATGGACATTGTTTTTCATGATTGGATGCCAAATGTATCAACAAAAACAACAGAAGTTGGGCCTTATTTTCACAGCTTGGTAGTTCTGACTGAATCTCATACTAACTGTCGATAGCAACTAAGATTTTATTTAGAGTGTAGAGTGTAACATTTTTATTACTTGAAAGTAGTAGAAATTCTGTGAAAGCAATTTAGATTACTTTCCACTGTAATATCAGTTCCTTAGGTTCTACTGTGTATCTCAATAAACAAGATCCTACTGTGTCACTCGCATATTGTGGTTCTAAATATATAAGATTTAGCTCAGACCTGAAATTCAGATAGTTATAATTGGCATTTACTTATACAGGCAGTTTACAAAATGAATTATATGTATTGTTGACTTAAGGCACAATATGCTTAATTCAATGAAATTTTCAGTAATGTTTGCTTAAAAAGTGCTTTGAGTGAATAAAATCTAATCAACCTGTGAAATTCAGATCTCTTCCATTTTTGTGAAATTAAGAACTGAGGAATCATAGAGGAAGACAGAGATTTGCTCTCTGTATCTTGCGTGTCATAAGTCATGCACATGAGTAGTACCACTAAAACAAATAATAGATAAACGTTTTCATAAATAATGTTTTTTTCCAAATATGCATTTGGAAAAAATTATATGCTTGTAATTTTAAATGCACTAATTCTTAAAGTTTTCCTGTTAATGATAGGAATTGGTTATTGTGTACTTCTCTGTAACTGAAGGTTCTTTCAGTTTGCTATGTAACCTTGTTGTTGGCAGAGAAGGAAACCTTTAATTAGGGTATTGTTGAAAACTGAGTTTTTTGGGCCAGGCAGGTTTTCTTCATGATAGAAGCACAGATGTTTTTCAATACTGCTCATAGTGAGTATCTTAGAAAGAAGTAGGTGTGGTGATTTAATTTTAAGAGATTATATCTCCCTGGTTTATAATTTTTTAAAGCCTGTCCCAGTAAAACTTGTGAAGCAGGTAGGCCTTTGTGAAAGCCAATCCTCATGTGTAATAAAGCTACATGGCCTGTTTTAGCTCAGAGCTAAGAATACAAAACTATTAATAGATCTGTAGAGGGTTGTAATACACATATTGCAAAACAAAAATAATTCCAAATTCTTTATTAACAGCGCATAGTAAATTTTGAATTACAGAAAGGCAATCTTGAATTGACTCTAGAAATTTCCAATGCTTTATTTTGGAAATGTGACATTTTCATGGACTGAAGTAATCCCAAGACTAAAAATGCACATTGGTTAGACAAAGGTTTTTACTCATGAAAAGCTACTAAGATTCTTTCCTTAATGAAAATTTAATTGATAATTGCAGATATTTCCTTCAAAAGTCTCTGCAACTTATCCTAAAACAAAGATTTCAGTACTAGATGCAATCTAAAATGTAGTAATTCTATAATATCTGAAACACTGTATTAATTTTGCAAATTGTTCCAATTTCTGGCAAGAGCCTTGGAAAACAAGTCCTCAGGACATATAGCAATGTGTAGTATTCAGTTGTAGTGTTCATTTTCAGGTATCCTAGTTAATTAATTTTGAAACATTTAAAAGATTGTTGCCTAATTATGTCTCTGATGTTTGATTTATATTGAATGGGTGAACTAGGAAGATGAAAAATATCTTTTCCAATGGATATTTTGGAAAAGTTAATGTATCTGGTACCACCAGGGAGTTCATATATATATATGCACACGCATGCACATGCATACACACACATACGCACATGAATATACATATATAATAAACAACTAGTGAAGCAATTTTATTTACCTTTCATAGTTTTAGAGCCATATGTAACATACTCTAACTTACAAATATCTGAATAATCTACCTGCAGGTAGCATTGACTTAAGTAAGAAAAGATATATATAAAAAAAGACATTGAAAAGAAGCCTGGAGTAGCCTACAGTAAAAAAGAAATGGTATAAATTAGATCTGGGCTTGAACACTTCCTATGTAAAATAAAGGACAAAAAAAAATCAGGAAAGCTGTGGAGCCATCCCTGGGTTATCAACATTGTTCTCATACTAAATCCAAAACACACTGTACCAGCTACTAGGAAGAAAATTAACTCTATCCCAGCTGAAACCAGGACAAGTGGATACATGCATACCTTTTAGAACTAGTAGAAGAGTCAATCTTTTCAGATCCTTCATTGTTACTGGTTCTGGAGACTCTTACCAAGGCACCACTCTAATGTACAAACCTGATCAGACTAACTCAGATTCTGTATCTTTTTTCCTTGAGCCTTGTGATTTAGCAGTCAATCCTGACAAGCCATTGGCTATTTCCGTAGTCAGTTAACTCTAACATAATAACAGGTTCTGTAAAATCCCTGAAAATTCAAAGCAAAACAACATGCATGGATACTACTTGTGTGAGCTTGATGATTCTGTGAAATTTATTGTTTACAGGCATCATTAGTTTTATTGGTAGCAGGCCAACTGTGGCAGAGGTCTATTTAGCGTGTGATAGGAAAGCAAAGGAAAGTGTTAACTTGGGTTTTGATCTTATCAGCTTCAATCACTTCCATAAATCTGTGTTCTAGAAATGCATCTAAGTTTGTCCTAACTTTCCTGGGAAGCCCATATTTCCCTCTAGTCCCATCAAAGTTCACTTTATTAACCCAGGAGTTATAGGTTTCAGCAGAAATAAATTCTTTCAGCAGCAACAAAATGTACTTGTCGGGCTTTCCACCAGATTCTCTGAAAATCTCATTCTTTTGTGTAGGAGCCACATTTTGTATGCTTACCTCTGGCAGCTCCTCTTCTGTAGTACATTTGCCATCTCCTGCACCCACATCCAGACCGGTAATACTCATGTATTTGTCAGCTTGTATTTGTATTCACATCACCTCACTTGGGCATATAGTTCACAGAAGCCAAAAGAAATGGTTGCCATTTTTTTGAACCGAACTAGGACACAAAAAAAGAGCAGAGGAAAAGACAGGTTTTATACTCCTGAGCATTTTTAAGAATACTGAATGGTGAGGGAGAAAATAAAACTGGATTTACCATTGAAGAAGAATCCTAAATCCTGCATACTGATCCTTGGCTTTCAACTGAGCAGAATAAACAATCATAGTTTAGATAAAGGCTTGTTTGCAGTTCTGTTCCAGTTATGCCTCATGGAAGTATTTGAGTTCTCTCGCTTAGAAGTAGAAAAATGCCTTTGAAAGGGTGATCCTCCTGAGCAATCTTTTGATTTGCTTCTTTAGCAAATTTACTTGAATTTCCCAGATCTGTAGACTGATCTTTTTGATGTTTTCTTAGGAATCTGGATGTTGCCTATGTTATGTTTATAAACGTTGCATGTATATCTCTGTAGTTGTTACATGGCTTCTAAAGGGCCACTTCAGAGTTAAATCAGCTGTTCTGGCCTTGGATCTGAAGAACAGCATCAGTTAACAGGTTTTGACACTCTTGGTAACAGGCAATGGCTCATAGTTTTTGAATATTTACTTTCTCTAATCTGAACCAGGGAACTGCTTGATCAGGAGATGAGAGTTTCGCCAGGATTGCAGGGAGACACTTTCAAATTAAGAATTTGAAAGGAATTAGAAAATAATCCTCTGCTAAGCATCTGCTCCTCTATAGAACAAAGTGGGGGAGAAAAAAAGACACCAAAACAAGAAAACCTGATTTGAGATGTTTAGTCTCCTGAAACTAAGTGGAGATATGTCTTTGGTCTTCTTTTGTTTCTAGCTCTTTTTTTCTGCTGTGATATTCCTGTAGCTAATTCCGTTTCTCCTCCCAAACATTGTGACATCATGATAGTCACAGAGGGAATGGATGGGCACGTCTACACTACCCTGTGCCGTAGAAAGCAATATAGCTACAGCAGCATGGAGCTGTATACTTATAGGGCTGGATTCCCTCCAGAATATGAGAGCTCATTTAAATTTAGCTCCAGGATCTATATATTACTTTACACTGTTCTATGACAGAAGATAAACCTAGCACACCCTACTGGGATTAACATGGTTGATAATCTGGCATTTCTGTAACATTATCAGCTCAATCTAAAAGTTTCATTGTAGGAACTAGAAAATTTGTGAGTTCAAGTTGGAAAGAGGAGAGACTGGGAAGAAACGAAAAGGACAGCTTCACCTCTTGAGCTACAACTGTGAGTACTTGGAAGGGAATTCAATGCACTGAGTTTGATCTGAAATGAAGATTATCCTTGTGCTTACTGGGACTCTGCTGCATGATGATTTTGCATTAGGTTGTTCACTGTACAGAGAAACATGGCAGTTCTTAACTCCTCCTGAAAGGAAATCACTGTATTAGGATGCTAGGAGCACAGGACTGGAATGTGTACTTCCAGTAACTCATTTATTAGCACTGAACATCCAGAGAAGGAACATGGTCACTGCACGCTGACAAACTTGGACCATTTGGCAGGTTCCGAGGCTTTTCGCCGGTTGGCATTGTGACATGGGCTGAGCTTTTAACCTTGCCCACAGCATTAGTAATATTTAAATTGAAAGAATACATACTTCAAGCAGGGCATGTTCCCAAGTTTGTGCCAAGATCTAAGCCATGCTGTACCTGAGGACTCTGAGCACTGGAGTGCTTGTTAATTTTTCCCTGTAATTCTCAATAAAATTGTATTGCAGCATGCAAGCAACAAGAGCCTCTGGTAATTTACCCTCTGCAAGTTCAAATCCATGTTAGTGAAAGGAACTGTCTGCCTTATATTTCAAAAGTAATGAATTCAAATTCTGTTGGGATTGTAATTTTATTAGAAATTCTGCATATCTTCTCTTGTTATTATTTCTGGGTCAAATGGATCATTATATTGATTGATCAACACCTAATTTGTTATTATCCATAAGTACTCAGCAAATAATGAAAATACCCTGTCACTTTGTTAAAGAATGAACAAAAGAGACAGTATTAGGTTACCTCTTTAATTAATTTTTGCATAGACGTAGATCAAGCTTGTATATCCCCGGAGCTTTGGCTGGCCACTCAAACGTCTGACAGGAAAAGCTGAGTAGTAAAATAATTCATATATATATATATATATATATATATATATATATAGTAAAGCCTGCGTTTTTACCAGTGTTCACTGTAAAAATAAACAACATGCAGGGCGGTAGGGTTTATGATAATGCTGTAAGTTAATGATCTTGAGCACAGCAACAAACTTTTGATGTTGCCATACTAATCAGGCATTTCTGTAGCATAATCAGCTCAATCTGAAAAAATAAAAAATCATGCAGCTCCATTCTAGGAATTAGAAGGTCTGTACTTTCTAGCTGGAAAGAGGGGAGACTGGGAATTTAGGTATTTATTTATATTCATTGGTTTATGGTACTTCATTTTTTAAAGTTACAGCTGATTCTGCTGGATTTGTTAAGCACATTTTCTCAAAACTTCCACTAACTGGGTTGTTCATGAACAGCAGAACCAATAAATGTAGCGGTTTTGCACATTGTATCCCAATTACCTATACCTCTGCACCAAAACAACTCACTGTTCCTCTCTGAGTGTATTCCATGATGTGCTTGCACGTGGGACTTGTAATTACTTCATATGTCTCATAAATCCCTCCACAGTATCCTTGACTAATTACAAGTGGGCAAGCTAACGTATTGTGGTTGGCGCTGAACTAACCACAGACTGGCCAGCTGAGAGGCCAATAGTCAACAGAACTGTTAAATTCTCAGTTGAAACCTTTCTTCCATGGAAGCACTAATTTGGTTCTTTCTTTACTACCCAGGTGCCAATTTTCATGAAACTTATGACAGACTTTATATCCTTAGAGTTTCTACAATTTTGCCCCCTCATTAAAGGAGGGGAACTGACAGATGGACGAAAGAGCAAACAGTGCAATGTTATGTATTTTATCCTTTGAAAACCAGGCTGTAACTTCACTCACAAAGTTAAGAAATATCAAACAACACTCTCAAAGTTATGTGACAAACACCACTCACAAAGTTATGAAATAACTTATAAATATGAAATATCTTATAAATATAAAAGGTGAAACTCTGATTTATGCCAATAGTCTCTTCAAGCACTAATGTTTATCTATCCGATGGATTCAGCTACCAAAAATTATTGCATATGCTACAGAAAGCATTATAATTTGGGATTCATCCATGCCATTATATCAAAGCTGAAATTATTCCATGAGACTTTGGAGCATTCCATGTTGGTTGATGCTACGTGCTTTTAACTAAAAGCTTCTCCTTTCACTTTACATCAACAGAAATGGAACAATTAATGCTTCAAAATACAAGAGAGGCTTTTGTTCTTGTTTAAATTTTTGTACCTTAGCTTGAAAGGTATCTTGAGCTCCTTTGAAGTTTTCCTTTAATATGCTACACCCAAACCACTTCTTTATAAGAGCCTCATTTAACTTTTACATTTTAAAGATCTTTCACTGCAAGCCCAAATATAACAAAAGAAAGTGGTAATTGTTGAAACAGGCAGAGTTGTTGAATAGTGTAGACACTGAATCTTATGGAAGCCACATCCTGGAAGCATCTTGTGCAACTCTGGCTATGGTGTATAGCTGGCAGGTAGGTCACATTGCATAGAATTTGCATCATGCTCTAGACTAATGTTTTCCTGAATTATTAATCAAGTTTAATAATTCACAGAGACCCCAATTCCACAGAGCTTGTGTGGCCCCTTGCAGAGAGCCCCATTTGCTGCCAGTGGTATTCCCTCAGAGGTCTGCTTGTGCAGTTCTCAGATGCAGGCATAAATGCCAATTCTCTGAGAAGTCAGTGGTTAGACTTCTACAGATTTCACTGAGCATTGGATTGGACTGTATATTCTTTGATAAAGGATTGAGTTTTCTCCTCTCTGCAGTTGAAAACAGCTACCAACCAGCTGATATTAACAAGAACAACAACTGAAATGCTGATTTCAGATTTCAGTGAAGCCACTTAGGACTGCAGGCAGAAGGTCAAGACAATCAACACTGAGGAGTGCAGGATTGTTTGCAGTTAATCCTGTTACTGGCCTGGCACTCCCAGTGACTATAAAGTGGTATTCCTGCCCAACAGTCAAGTAGAGCATTTAGTAGATGCTGCAAAAGCTGTGATTATTTTCACACCCCTATTTAATTCCCTGAATTTCTTGTGAGTAATTCGTGATAGTCAGTGTACACTGTATATAATTTACTGTATTAGAAATTTGCCATTTCAGATTTCTATGAATGCCAGGCTCTGATGCTGTTATCACACTCTATCATGACTGAGCAAATGTTGATGTCATACTGTGGTTTATGAGCCACAAGCTCATCATGCCTATATTTCTGCTTGGTTTTGTGCTTCTACCAGTATTGTGGGAACTCACATGCCATTTCAGACCTTTGAAAGTCTAATTCTCATGCACCATACTTTTTTTTCTTTCTGAACTGGGGCAGATGTCCCTTTCTGTAATAATTTAATTAACACTTTGGAATAATGATGCATTAATTAATGCCAGATTACAATGGAAATGCTACAGAATTACACTTTATATCAACATTAATGCAAAATGAGTTCCTCCTGGATAATATTTCTTACAGAGAATACAAAAAGAGATAATACTAATTAGGCCATCAATTTAAATTTACCATAATTTCAATCCATGTCACTTATCTATTCTCTAGCACAAAACCTTCTGTTTTACCATACACTTTTGCTGCATTGATATCAGTATGGCAGTCAGACTGGGAGTCATTTCCTAATGTGCATTCTTACACATTATAGTACATTCCTGTACTATAATCCTGGGTTTGGTGTCTGCGTTGTGAAGGATTGAACTTTAAAAATCAGGTATAGGCTTAATAATGTTCTGACATAGATCTGTGGGTAGAGAAACTGCACAGGCAAAAAGTACCCTCACCAGAGGCACAGAATTTTGTATTGTGCATGGCACATTATTAGACTGTAGCGTACAGTTCAGGTTATTCTAATTCTTCCTGGCATGGCCCAAATTTGCTGCTGCAAATGCAACATCTGCAAAGTCATTCTTTTGTGAGCATTATTGTTTTAACTGCTTCGTACCAGAATGTGAGACAAATAAGAAACCAAGGTCTCTGTTCCCAAGTAGCTTCAGTCTCAGTAGTATAGTCCCACTTCCAAGAATAAGATGGTTTATTTCAAGCACGTCTGATCTCACTTGTACTTTGGTGCTTTTTTCTTTATATGACCATCACCTAGATGCTGCCTCTTGTGCGAGCAAGAAAAGAGGATTAAAAAGATAATTCTGAAATGCAAAGCGTGAAAAAAATTTAGCAGAGATGATTCAATTCCAGTGAACATCCAACAGAGCTTTGTTTTCCTCTCCATCTCCTCTCCTGACTCTCTGGCAGTCTGTGTGGAACCTGTGGGTCACCAGAATTTCAGCCTCCTTGCTCTTCAGCAACCTGTATCAAAGACCAACAGAGTCAAGGCACTAGAGACCAGTCAGGCTGGCTTGCAAGCACTGACGTTCCTTTGGAATTCCCAAGGTGTACAGCTGCACTCCAGTCCAAAATATGTAATGAAAAGTAGTCAGGGACCTGGAATTCTTGGCTGTACCAGCATGCTAGGAGTTTGAGAGTTCTTCACCCACCATGAAGAACTTTGTCGGGAAATTATCAAAGGAAATCTTTTGATTTTCCAGAATACAAGTTTTGAGAATTTGCTGCATGATGAATTTTAACATATTTGGGGATTTTTATTCCAAATACAAACACCAAATTTTGAAATTCCCTGTGAAACAGACTCTTTGCACAGCTCTAGTTGCTTTCTTCAAACACTGAAATATCCTTCTTTATAGAAGTATTTTTCTCAGTAGATTTTAATTGTATGCTTTTATACTAGCCATTTGTACTAATTTTATTGTATAAAATTGAATGATTTAGTTCAACACAGAAAATGTTGATGTCCTCGTAGAATATTTTTGCCAACAAGGGGCTTTCAAAAAGGATTGGCCGCTCAGCAGATCAGATCAGGAGACAGTAGCTGTGAGGAACTAGAGAGTAGTGACAGAGGTCAAAGAAAACGAAACCCCACATAGATGGTCCTGCTTTATGGAAAAATGTTTCGGCCTGGATAATAGCTCAGGAAATTCTTTTGCTGGGACATTGTCTATCTCCCAGAGGGAGCCATTCTGTTTTTAGAGACATTTTGAATTAAATGTATGTCATGTAAAGAACAAGCAACTTGTATCCTGTTAAATGATATTAGCCCTAAAACAGGAATTGAGTGGGATTTGACCATAACGAATCTACATGGTATTCTGCACGAGAATGAATTTCACACATTGTACTTTGGCTTTAGCATACTGTTTTCTCTGGAGAGTACCATTCTGGTCTCTACCACATGGGCAAATTGAGTTAATGCAATAGCTCATCTCCTTTGCTGAATTTATCTGGAATTTAGAAAAGGTCAGGTATGTAAATCTGTGTGATTTGTTTTATGAAACTACCTCTTTATTTGGGACAGTTCACTATAACTGGCCATCACTGCCCAGGACTGTTAAATGAATATGTAGTTAGCAGTAATGAAGTGAGCAGATTTTTGAAAATATGAAGAAAAGTTATTTTCCGAGGAGCTATCTACTAGATAGTGGAACAGACTTTTTGGAGAACTACAGTAAGCCCTCATCATTAGATGGGCATGTAAGTCAGTGCAGAGTAGACAATGTACTAGAAAAAGGATGGTAACTACATGGACTAAACTGATGTTGATCCCAATGTTCTGGAATTAAGAAATCTCACAAATCTTTTCTATCTCTAACTTCTGTGAGGACTGGCAAAGAAGCGCTTTTGCAGATCAGGACTCAAGCAAGCATAGTAAAATAGCCTTGTATAGTAAAACAGCATTGCACTGAGGAAAAATTTGCTCTGTGCCAATCTACACTGTGCTTTCCCATCTCAAGTGCTATTAATCCCTTACTTTCACAAGCAATGAATTAAGTTCAGAAAAACTTAAAGAAAAAATAGTGAAGATTATTTTTAGATTTTATATGTAACATCAACTAGAAACTAATTGGATTAAATATTTTTGTACAAAAATAGCACTCTTTTCCAGACTTTTTGTTTAGGTTGCCAGTTTTAAATATGTGTTTTTCTCTGTTTAAGTCTTCATATTGTATTTTTTTCTCATTAAGTTATATGGTCTCAAAATGAAGACCCTTTAATCTTAATTTTTTAGATGATCTTAACCCTTCATTGCTAAGAATGGTATCATGGAGGTACAAATAAAATATTTTAGCTGGACAGCTATCTGATGGTGCTGTGTTTAGCTGAAACTACAAATTAATATCTACAGGGGATGGAAATAGGGTTGGGTGCTTCCCTTGAAAACATCTTTATGGAACAAAAAATCTAAATATGCAGATGTCAGAGTTAAGTTCAAGTATTTCAGTACCCACATTTAAGAACTAGGGTTTTTTTCTGGCACATTTCCAGCCTTAAATCAGATGTGGAATACTTGTAAGGTGGTGGCTGATAGAGGCTTTCAACAGCTTTTCAATTTTAACTTTAAGTTTAAGGCTTCTGCAGGACATCCTTCTTCTGTGACAGCACCAATACCTTGGTAACACCTGCCTCTTTGCAGTTGATCACACCTGTTGACACTTATGTGCATTAACAAATCAACTAATAACCTTCTTCTGGTTCTCTTTTACATCTGCATTAGTACTGGTAGCTCTGTGCATAGAGAATTATGATACACAATGTATTCATTGTTTAAATGGATTTTATTGAGTGCCAAACCTATTTCTGGTCATATTGCTTAATGATACCTCTAACTCAGAAAAGGTAACTCTAAGAAAAGAAAGCTTTTTCACAGATATATGTAACTTTTGAATAATTCCATCCCTGGACAGTCTTATGAGTTACATGTATTTAAATTTCATCCCAGAGTAATAGGACAGTTCATGTTCATTTCAAGTCTCTGTATTTATGTCTGTGAAAGAGAAAAGCCCTAGAAGAGCTGACTTTGGAGGTTCTGCTGGAAGCCAGAAAACTTGGTACCCTTACTGTAGTGCTGCATGTCGGAGCACAACACAAACAATACCAAGCTAATTCCAGAGGGGATAATACATCCACAGGGAGTGGGGCAGCATTATAAGAAGTTACTAGCTTGGATTCTGAAAGCAAGAGAGCCACAGTCAAGTGATGCTGTACCTGAACTAATATAGCCTCCATCTTGATGGTGGTAATTAATCAGGGACAGCACTGTACTGATGATGCTGTGCTGCTTCCAGTTCTGCTGCGTTGGTATATCCAAGTGTGGTTGCAACTAGTTCTGAAACCATTGCACAAATGTTTGTCAAAGCCAAGAAAAATATTAATATCAGCAGCGTTACATGCTCAAATTGTACTGGTGAAAATTCTAAAAATCACTACTCAGGCACATTCCTCAGAGCTATACTACATAGATTGGCTAATGACTATTGAACATTTGAAATATATAATTTCAACAGCAATTAGTAAAAACTGTAACAATTGGAGAATGTTGAACAAATTCAAAGAAATCATGATCAGCTCATGAATATTTAGTAAACAAGAGTTTTCTAAGTTATTTCTTATGCATTGTTTATTCACCTCTAATATCATACAGTATAAATGGTATTTTTATTTTGGCTCCTAGAACATAAAAAAACTGTGGAAGCTAGCTGAAAGTTTTGCAAGCGTATCTGAATGGCGAAACGACTGAGGTAAGTTGGAGTTTATGTCCCTGAACATATTGTACAATCAGTGGATAAGGCAGGGTTTAAATATAGATTGAAAACCACAGGGTATTAAGTATCTAGCAATATTTTACCTTATGGAGTTGAAGTCTACAACTAAACTTAACAAAGAGGTAATGTGAAATACAGTGAAAAAAATAATTGCTGGGTGGTCTCTGCCACACAGTGTATCGTGTGGTGGAAAAGGCTGAGAGCCGTAAGAAAGATATTGGGACCAAACCTGACATGCTGTGTACATTAATCATCTTACTATTTACCTTCTGAGAAAAGTTCTTTAAGGAACTCGTGGGTTTGTTAACAAAAACTTTATGGCATTATGGGAAACCCCAAACCTGGGATGAAAATGCTAGTGTTAGCCAAACCTTTAGGTGGAACAAATCTTCCAGAGTTACAAAAATATTGGTTTTTTGTGAAGCCAAGGAATGGATACCATATAGGTGGATCTCAGCCCATTCGGATAGCCTTTGAAAAAGCACAAACATTACTTTTTCATTTGTTCTCATTAACAATGGTGAACTGAAAACAGCTGAATGCAGTACTGAAAGCCATGGCTAAGTAGATTTTTAATCATAAAGAAAATGCAGGGGAAAATGCAAGGGGAAGTACAAAATGAAAAGAAGGGAAGTCCTATGAAACAAAATGAGTGTAAGATTAGTTTGTTTTCTTGACTTTTCACTCTTAAGCGTCAGGGCCCTGAGGGCACCACCAGGCCTCACCGGCCCAGATCAGCCCCCTCGGGGGTCCCTCCCCCTGCCACCGACAGGACCCCATTTCAGCCCGCAGGGCCATCAGCCCTGCCCCAGCGACACCACAGCAGGGCCCGTCTCCAGCTCCCCACAGCCCTGCCCTATTCGGCCATGGGCCCCACTTGAGCCGGGCCCACCCACAGGCCCAGGGAGATGCCTGACGCCCCGGGGCTGGGGCTGTGCCTGGTGGCCCTGACCTGCCCCTCTTGTGGCTGGGGTGGGCCGAGCCCTGGCTGCTAGGCCCTGCCCTGCAATGCTGTGCAGCTTCCAAGGTCCCGGCCCCAGGGAGGCCTTGGCCTGCACAGGGCCCCGGTGTTAAACGATAAAGCAGGAGGGCTGCATGTTGTAGTGTTACAGAATACATCAGACCCATGGAACGGTGTTTGTTTCTTTCTCATCTTCTTATAAAACCGTGTAGGCTCAGACTGGGACTTCAAACATGCGCAGTCGCAGCCTTCCTGCAGACGGTGAAAGAAGTACTGCAGAAACATCTCTGCTTCTCCACTAGGACTAATACAGAGGCACTGTAAGTAAAACATAGACTTCTGCTAATTTTTAAGGGATTTGAGTCAAGCCCCTTAACTGTATACATCATGTTCTCCCCTCCTCTCTGCTCGCTTTAATCTCCTCAAAATTATCACTCAGAGCTTGATGAGTAAGCACTGTAGCCTTAAATGCTGAAGGGAGGCAATGGAGGAAGATTACAGAGTGCAAAGAAGGAGTTCTAGTGTGCCACCTTATTCCTGCTGCTTTGTTTTTGATTAATGGAACAATAAACACCAATGAGAACTGCTAGGGATAGCTCAAGAGATGTGGACAGATGCTTGTCTTGTGGCCCTTCAAAGGGCATTTACTACCTTAAATATTCTATGATTGTAATTTTGGTTGAGGGTTGGTGGCTCTATTCCATTTGTATGGGTATCCAATTACAACTCAAATATTTGCACTTGACAGCAGTTTTAGACTACATAGTTAAATGAAAAATGAACCAAATGCAGTACATACTTTAATAACAATCAGTCTTAAGAGAATTTTTTGAAGAACAACTTCTGACCCACCAGGATTATTAAACATCCCGTAGCATTTTTTGTAAGATTAGTCACAGTGTCTTTTGTGAAACTCAATTTATATTATTACATTCTGCCTCCATAAATCGCCCTATGGTATCAACTCAATATAGTATTCTTCTGTCACATACTGTTGTAGAAAGTTAAAAAGCTGTCACGTTCCACCTCAGAAATGGATCCACTTTGCTAGAATGTAATGCAGTTCTATTACAAGATTTGGAATTTTTTGTTATATTACAATCCAGTACATTTGCAAGAGAATCCCTTATTATTTCAGTGTTTCTTTGTGTCCTCATCTGCATCAATGAATATAGAAATGATAAGTATTAGTATTTTGCAAAGGCACTAATTTCCAGAGATTGTCCCCTGGGACTGTCCACAAAAGAAGCAAAACCATACATTTCCATTTGCATATGTGCCTAATTGCATGCACCAGCAAAGAACCAAGTTTCTAATTTTTCAAAACCTCTCTTTATTTCACAAGCAATGACTACATTCTAGATGAAGGTCCCCAAAACCATGATTATTTACTTAATACATTTTGTTTCTTGGCAAGTCTTGCAGGTGATGCAATAAATGTCAGTCCTTCCTTTTACTAAATATCAAGCAAGCAGATTATTCTCCTTGAGTCTCAACTTCTGACTGAGAGGAGAGCCAGTAGCCCTGCTCCTCTTGATTATTATGTATCTCATTACATGTTTGCCAGAATGGGGATATAAACCTAGTGCTCTATCCAGATTCAAGTGTGAATAATTACATTCTGCCTACCTAAATTCCCACTGCAATTTCATTTGGGTACAGTATATTTCTTCATTTCCTGCTCTCAGGCCTGTTCTGGCATCTATTGAAGTTAATGGAAAGTTCTCAAAGACTTTGGTGAAGGAAAATGTCCATAAACTATGGTGTAATTCTGTTGTGGTATTAAACAGCTTGAGTTGACATAAGTAGAGTCTGTATCTTATTATAAATTGCTTGCATTGTGTATCTTTACCAGTTTGGAAAACTCTTCACATCTTATCAACATTATGTGTATATTCAAGATATAATGAATGGCAATTACCATATTACACACGTATTCTGTTGGAGACATAATATCTGTTAAATTTACAGATATATATGGTTGATCCCAGTGTCACTGAACTTTATGAAGATCTTTCTTTTGACTTTAGTGAGGATGTCTAGGTAATACCTTAAGAGCAGTAGGGCATAGTAGCCTTCCGAAGCATGGAAATTCTATTCTCTGTCTTTTGTGGATGTGTGCAGAAAATAAATAGAAATAAACAAGTTGTTCAAAAACTGAATTCAAGTCCTTTGAACCCCAGATCAATACCTAAGCTACAATACTCCATGGCACTTCATCAAGGAATGAATGCAGTTGCAAGTAATTGGTGCTCTTTACTTTCTTAGCAAACTCTGGAATTTTTGCAAAATATATTTTTGCTTTAATAATATTTCTAGAGATAAAAAGTGCAGGTTTTGAACCCTTCTCACTTGTCTCTAAGATGTTCCTTGGAGGAGACAAAGAGAACATGTTTCAGTGAGCAACTCAAAACAAAGGCAGACCAAATTGTAAAGTTTATTCAGACCTGAGCTTTCCTAATGTTTTGGGGGTTCTCAGGCCCATCTTTAAGAAGAACTGTTTTTATTTAGTATTTTAATAAAGTAAGGGTCACCATCTAATGAAACTAGATGACTTCAGGTTGGAATATATTTGATACATTTGTTCCCACCTTCTTTTCTCTTGATGATTATGTTTTATAAGTTATTCCATTCACTCTCGTTCCTATGACTTTTGATCATATTCTCATGAGCCAGGCCCAGGCCTGAGCAGGACATAGGCCATCTCTTTATTCCTCCAAAGTCTGTGTCATGTACTTTTAACCTTGGCCCGAGCTATTGGCATGGAAATTGCTGGTATCCTAAGTATACAATATTCCTTTTCTTTGGCCTTAGACAAAACCGGGAATAGGGCTGGTATAAAAGTCTGTGATGACAGCTTCATACCATTTCTCAGAAACCAGTAAAGGAATTCTGCAGTGAAGCTAGAGCAGTAGAGAAAATCTCAACTATTTAATCCTGTGATTCTTACTGTGGCAGTGGGAGGTCATTTTAATTCAAGAGCAAAAACCAACAGCCTTGCACTATCACATACAGCATTTCTAATAATTTAAATATCCTCTAAATCAGAAGTGTGGTACAGGTAAGTGAGCTGGTAAAAACCCTCCTGATGAGAGAGATGGTTTTATTTTATTTAATTTTTAAATGTTTCTGCAGCTTGCTAGATTCATAACCTAGGGCAAGTTTAATTAAAGTCAATGAAGCAGTTTAAAGTGAAGAAAAAATCATCATTAGAAAAAGTGTTGATTGTTTTCTAATTATGCTGTGGACTTTCTCTGCAATGGATTCTTGCCTTTTTAACTCCAGATATAGCCACTGGTACATGCCAATGTAGACAGGAGACCTAGGAAATTCCTTCATAAAATTTCCTTACTAGTCATTTGTCTAGATATCTTAGCATCCTTGTGACATGATCCATTTCATTGCTTTTGGTCAACAGTTGGACAAGGTAGACTTTATTTTCTGAAGATTGTAACAATAGAATAGCGTATCATGCAGGAAAGTTTTGCATGTGTAGTTTGAAAGCCTTTTGGTTTATTAATCCTTTATTCAGAGAGCAAACCTGTATGATACCGTTTAAGTGTCCAGATTCACCCTGAATTGAGGAATACCACTGAATATGGAGTTATTCTCCATAGTTGTTGTGACTGCTGCTCTGAACCCATAGATGGTATCAGTAGAATTTTGTTTTGATGTGGCTGGGCAGCTTACCTACAATACAAATGGCAGCCCTCTTACCCTCAGTGGATAAGGATCTGCCAGTTGCATATTGCCTCCAATCATTCCTTCCAAACATTTCCTGACTTCGTACAGGCAATGGGCAGTCTGTATTCCTGCCAGCAGATCATCAGCCAGGTTTGTGATATGGCAGTGACTCACTCTAGTAGAGCCATTAATCTCTTTTGGAATGGTGGATGGAAGTACTTTATAGTGTTCATCCTGAGGTACTGGTGAAGCTCAGAAGGGACAATGATAGGATACCTGACCGCCCCAGGGCAGCAGTCTAACATCCCAGGACAATGTATATAGAATCATAGAGTCATTTAGGTTGGAAAAGACCCTTAAGATCATCGAGTCCAACTGTAAACCTAACACTACCAAGTCCGCCACTAAACCATGTCCCTAAGTGCCATGTCTACACATCTTTTAAATACTTCCAGGGATGGTGACTCAAATGCTTCCCTGGGCAGCCTGTTCCAATGCTTGACAACCCTTTCGGTGAAGAAATTTTTTGTAATATCTTACCCTCCCTTCTGTTAGATGCAGCATCTCATGCTTTGGCCTTTCTGACACATCGCAGTTCATCTCATCTAACCTACCAGGGGAAGGTATGAGAAGCACAATTTGTGCTGCAGCCATCTCTTCCAGAAATTTACCTTGAGTTTTATATTTTCAAATCCATCTGCATATCAGTAAGTATACCCGCTGAGCTGTTATGAAAAAGCATGTGCTGTGTTATACCAGCTATGCTCTAAAAGAAAAATCAGCTTTTCCAGCCTGCTGTATGTCCCCTTTGTTCAGGTCTACACATTAAATAAAGTATGTATTATAACTTTTGATACACTTACTCCTTTGTTTTATTTTAGACAATTTATTCAGTCTTCAAAATCCTTCCATCAAGGTTTTGGCCTGATGACTGTCCAGAGGCCTCCTTAAATTAGAGCAGGTACATTAGGTTCTGCACTTGTGAAATTCTGAATTGTCCCATCATTCTTCATCACTGTTTTAATGGGCATATTTCTGGTCCTGATGAAGAAAGAGTCTGCTTGGCAAGATACAGTAAACTAAGCATGAGCATTGAGTGGGCTTGTTGATAGAGTTCAGTAGAGGAATGTAACATTTACAGAGGAATGGAAATGCTCCTCGCAGGGCATTTATCCTGTAAGAAACTCACTAAATGCTCACAGAATTGAAGGCTACAAATGAAATCTTTTGCACCTCTCCAGAGAAGCAATGAAAGCATTTCACATTTATTTTGCAAACAATCAACTTAATAATCAGGTTTTTTTTGTAGAAATGATAAGTTGTTTGTAACTGTGTATTAAAAAACACATTGCAAGTCAGTTAGGTTGCAAGATCAAGCACTCCCAATTTAGAGGATGACCCTAGAATCCCAAGTCAGCTTCCCTCCAGTATGTGTTACAATAGCATCCCTATTTACAAATCACATATTATTTTTGCCTCATTTTGCGCACGAGCAATAATTTGCAGGGACTCAGGAAGGTGTTGAATAGTTCTTTTTAACTTCACTGCCTGGTCTGTAGTCTTAGGCCTTATTTATTGTCCACTGTGTCAGCTAATGTAATCCAAACCTGCACTGCATTTGGAATTATTAATTTCTTTTTACTGTTTTCAATGGCATTCTTCATTATAGAATTATCTGAATACTTCCCCAGTGAGTTTTTCTGCATGGGGGGAGCCAAGAATATTATCCCCATTTTATAGCTGGGGAAAGTGTAAATTAGCTAAGCAGTAGTAAGAAGTCAACATGACTAAAACTTGTCCTGGCACTGTTTTTAAATTTATATCCTCTCAGTGACATTGCATGTCCTTATGTTCCCGTATTATGTGTAAGGATAAATAGGAATTTTGACTTCTTGTCTTTCTGTCACTCATTATGTTGCCTCTCTCTATTATACCATCCTTTATTTGGGTAGTCTCTGCCTTTTAATCTTCACACTTTGGGATTTCCCTTTAGGCCCCCATAATTTTCACTGCTCATATCTAGACAGTTCTGCTTTAGAGAGAATAAGATCAAAATTCTGTTTAATTGTCCACTATAAAAAAAAAAAAACCTGGAATATTTTTATCTGAAAGATGTCTTTTTAAAGCAAAATAGGTTCTGTGAAATGGGTTCCACAAAATGACTACAACATGGGCAGTATGAGTGCTGACTTACTTGGTCCTAGGACTGAGTAATCCCTTTCAGGGACAATGAGTATGTATGCCATTAGCCAAGTCTGACAGAGGATGCTGGTTGACATTAATTTTGTTGCTGGTTTTGGTTTTATGAAACAAATTTCTGACTGCTGAAAATTAAACTAAGCAAATTGAGCTTAGTTTGGACAGACCACTGCAGGGTATGAAATGGTCCTTTGCAATGAACGGGGCTGGATTTAAACAGTCATGCACCGGCATACAGAGTGCATATTCCATATCTAAGCCACTCAGTGACTTGTATTTATTATTCAGACTGGCATTCACTTATGTGAAAACTCTATGTATTCAGATTGGAAACAATTTTAAATAATTAACATAAATATACCAACTCCAGCAACAGGCATATCGTATTAAGTAACACAAGATGTAGATTTGGGAGTGCTACTAATAAGGTGGATCAGTGTGCTCCTGCAGCCTGGGCCAAGCATGCTGTTGACGGTGATTAGAAAATGGTGTTCACAACTGTGAAAATTAAATGCAGGGCCTTACCATTTGAGTTTATTTAGACGAAGCTAAGTTCTCGAGCAACTGTAGAATTTTCAATGACATGCCTTGCTACAATTTTTCTCTGGTGTAATTTTGGTTGCTTATGATGACTATTTTTCTTTTTCAAAACAGTACAAATTTGGACACTGAATCATGCTTTGGTGTCCCGTCACTATGCATTGCTGTGATTGCACAGTAGCTAATGGCGCATGGTCTGAGTGCAACATCATTGTTCCAAAACAGATCAACTACTGAACTGATAGGCAGTATAATGAGAAACTCCTGCTGACAGCAGGTATTTCTATTTTATCTGAGAATAATTCACTGAGTAGATAATTGGTGAATTCCCAATGGGAAAAAACTTGATTCTGTCTGAGCATAGGTTACCAAATGTACCACCATAAAATAATTGATTTTGTGATATATCAAGTAGGGACATAGTTGAGACTATTGAACTTTTCACTTAGGGCCTCAGGGTGAACTTGAACCAAGCTCCCAAAGGTGAAGAACCAGTGCTTGACATGTGCAGGGTTTTGCACTCTTAACAGCCTCTTTAACTTTCATTTTCTCCTATTAATCTACTTTCACCAAGATCTAGATGTGCACAGAGTCTCATTAAGATGGTTGAGTTGTCATTGGAGATAATCACCAAAGGAATGTGTTATAAAAGGAGAAAAAAGTATGTCTAGAAATTTGGAATAATTTTTTTATGCTGTTGTTTTAGTGAAGAGGCTTTGGATGCTGATAGGAAAGTTACTATAGCTATAGGGCACATTTAATTGCATTTTAGAAACTTCTTTTAATCCTGTAATAACAAAAAATTAAATCAGTGCTGACATTTTTTTGTTGCCAGAAGAAGGTAGTAAAAGGGTAAAGAAATAATTGTTAGTTCTGAGAATATAATTAGCAACTTTAATGCTTTAATCTAAAAAATGCATATTTTGAGCCTGGGTGAATGATTAAAGAAAAGATATTGAAAGCCTTTGAAATTTCTAACTGTTTGTTTTTTAATTGTAAATTATGATCACTATAATTAGCTCATTTAGTACATTTATAATGTAAACAAATATGAATATACAGAAGTTCACTGATATATTTCAGGGCAAATAAGAGCAACATTGTGACCCTGGGCTCTATTTATTAAGCCTTTCTTGCAGTGGTTGGCAGTGCTTCATTCTTTCATACTGTTTTTTTTCCGCCTTTTTTTCCGGAAGATAAAAGAAAGCTGTACATAATACTTGCAGGTCTCTGCTGAGGTCTTAATGCATCTGGAACTACACCGAAGAAAATACAGATAGAAATCTGGTCCTTTTTGAGCTCCATTTAACCCTCACTCTGAAGCTTTCTTACAGCTAGAGTATTTATCATGTTAAAAAATAAATACTGCATGTTCTCTTAAACACTAGATTGTTAATACTGAGCAATTAGATCAACTAAAAGTGATATTATGTTTCAGGTAGACTTACCTATTTCCATAGCTAGCTATCTGCAGAAATGCAGTGTATCTGATACTGGCTGCTCTGTTTCCTGCTGCTGCACTTTATGTAGCATCCTGGGACTGGATTTCAGAAATCTGCTCCTTTTCTGATACATGTGGTGCCCTACACGTCACTCAGTAACATGAACAGGAGCTGCCCAGCTAAGACTCGTGCATGCTAATGGAAACACTTAATGAGTAACAGGATGTTTTCCCCCCACCAAGTTCAAAGATTAAAATTTGGGGTTTAGTCTCACCATTATTTTTATAAAAAAGGCATCTTTTGTTACATTTCCAGAGCTCAGTTATCATGCTGGGACACACTGCATCCAGTTCCGGTAAGTCATGGAAAGTTATGATTAGTTAAGCTCCTTATGAATAGAGAAGGCTTCCCTGAAGGTTGAAACTGGCCTCTAACTTGAGATTTTAAATCATTGTTGAAGTGTTTTGACTAGGCTGCCTTTGTGTACACTAAACAGTTTAAGGTTACTTTTTAATCCAGTGGCGCCTATTTTATGATGTACACTTGCTGCGGATTGAACGTTGTTCTGTTCATCACTGCCAGCTGCCTCCTTGGGATCCTGTAGTAACTAAGTTATTTTATCTCAGAGGAATGAGTTGTCAATAACAAGCAAATAATAACTTTTCTGCTGAATTCTCAAGATTTAAAAACCCCCACCCTTTTCTTCTGTCATACGTCCCCTGTAATGTAAAATGTATTGTGAGAGTTAGTTGCTCTATTCTTGCACTGTGAGCCTTCAGGAGTTAAAATGTTTATAGCATGAAACAAAGGTAGAAGAGGTACATATTGCAGCAGTGTATTCACCATATTCTGTGGATATTTTTTAGTTGAAGGAAGTAAGCCCTGGTTATTACAGCTGTCACAGTGACATCTGATATTTCAGTATCAGTGATTGCCTCACCCGCCACATGACCCTGATCACTACTGTGATTCTCTGTCCACTATTAAACTGTGAAAGGTCTTGGCCCTCCAGGTGCTGTTTCAAGTCTGAAATAGCAACTTGTCTGTCATACTCTCTCTGACTAACGTAATGCTTAAGGACCCAGCAAAAATGTTTAGTGTAGACAGTCTCATACAGCAACAAAGCAAAGAGCACACCTTGTATCTGTCTTCATGGCTGATGCAGAATGAGCAAAGCATTGAAGTGACTTTGTGGCTTAAATCTCAACAATTATATTTTTTTTGCATTTCATTTCCACTTTGGGGGGACACACTTGCTTCTTGAAAGTCCTGAGAGGTATCTTGAGATTTGACACAGGAATGGGGGCATATAATAGCGTGATAATTTTCATGAGTCAAAACTGAAAAATTCCAAAATATTGTCATACAAAATTTCAGATCCAAAGCAGATCTTTAATGAATTTTGGCTTTTCTTTCCACAGCGGGGAAAAACAGGCAAAAGTGATTCATGGAAATCTAGTTAGAAAAGCTAAAGCTATAAACCAAACTCCAAAATTGTGTAGTTGAAATGAACAGAACTTCCCATGATGCGCATTTTTCCCTCCTTAGTAAGAACCTTCCTTGTGGTAAGATTAAAAGTTGCTTGACCTAGGCAACATGAAAGACTTAGGCAGTAGACTTTTCTATGCAAATAGATAAGGCCTATCAGGCCTACCTACTTTTTAGGAATAAGGCATTGGAAAAGATTCTGTACTTACAATAACAGAGCTGGCCTAACTGGCTATTGCTCTGTACATTGTACAAGCTTTAACACAGCGGTTGTCAGAGGTTTCCAGCCCTGAATGCTTATCTTTTTTAGCCCTGTACTGTTGTTAATTTCACGTAGACTGGTATGTGGGGCTTGACAGCCAAGAACCAGGGTTTGCACATTGAAATTCAGCTGCATCTGGATTGTACCAGAAATTAAGTAGATGTAATGCCAGAGTAATAAAGAGGTTAGATAACCAGCTTATGTAATTTTTTGAGTGATTTTAGGTTCTTAAATGTAGTTTTACAAAAATATTTTTTTTGCTTTGATGGATGTGCTTGTGAGCATCTGACCTGCAATTCTTCCTCTAATACAGAGGGAAAGCTACTTTTGTGCAGAGTGTTTCTGGTCACCTTCGCTAAGGTAGTGCTGAGTTTCTTACAGTGACCCCCATGAACAGGATCTCCAACAAACACAGCTGCAGCACGTTATATTGGAAAATGTGTTTTTTTAAATAGAACTATCCATGCTTTCATACCCTTCGCGGTATATTCTGGATTGCAGTTGCAAATACCTTTTTTCATGGCATGAAAGGTCCTCTCTTCATGTTTTGTCAGAAGCATCTCCCCATTTGTAACAATATACATATATGTTTATATGCATACATAGTGTATATTATATATATATAGGAAAAAACAAATGTGTGACTTCATATCTCATGTTAAGATAAGAAAAGGCCATCCTTTAAAAATAAAACCTTACTAAATAAACTAAAATCAACTAAAGTTATGAAGTTATATATATGTGAAGTTAAAAGGTTATAAATGCAGTTCTGCTTATCTTAGTGGAAAACCAGATCAGAAATTGTCAGCAGAGTACTTTTAGAAGAGTTCTGTCATGACTCTGAAGATGGAAAGCAAGACAGACAAGGATTTAGAGCTAATGTAAAGAGGCAAAGAGAAAAGGGACGGTATGTGTTCCTGAGAGAAAACCTTGAAAACAAATGTAAAAAGTGGGAAAATTAAGGTGTGTCCACTCTGTGCACGTTTGACATTAACATGTAACAGGTAGGGCTTTGCTGTCTGTTAAATGAAAAACTACAACTCTGTTGAATAAGGGACACAGACCAAGCCAACAGGATTGGAAAGAAACTTGTTGCCCTTCTGTGCAATATCCTAATGGCTGAATGTTCTCCATGCATCCATGATCCATTTGGTGTCTGGATCTGCACTGCTTTTTATTATACACAGTATTTACTGTAATCAGAGATGTCACACAACCAGAACTTTTGGGGTCTAGAGATGGTATTATGTGGTTCTACCAATCCTCCCAAATCCTAAAATTTAAATAGAAAAAAACACTGGTTTATTTTTGTTTTCTTTTAAAACAAAAATAGTTACTAAAATTTGTCAGTCATTTGTCTGTGGACAAACACTGGATTTGGTGCTGCCATTGGCAGTTTAAGGGTGAAAGGCTTTGAGTGTTTTGCTCTCTGGAGTATAACTCCGTGCTTGTTCATTTTCTCTTATCAGATTTGGATGTGCTGTTGAAAAGCCTTGGTCTTCACTATGCTCATAAGTTTTCCACAGTGATTATGACTAGGGTCCTTAAATGCTACTGTAATTACCATTATTCACAGTAATGACTTATTAGTAATTATTACTAATAATCTTGATAATCCCCTAAGGAAAAATACTGTAGGTGTAAAGCCACAGATGGAGTCACTATAACAAAGAGAGACTTGTTCCTTGCACCCATCTTGTAATAAAATAATTAATTCCTAGCTTTTTTCAAGGGTGATGAAGAGATTTCTGGAGAGAATTCTCTCATACTGACTCTCTCTGCCCACCTGAAATGCCCCAAAAATTAAGAGTGGAAAAATGAACAGGCTTCTGCCCTGATTCCTGTGAATAAATCAAGCAGCAAATATAACTTATTTCCATTCAGCCTTCTGTCTCTCCTGCATTTTTCCTTCATCTTAATTTTCATGGCCCTTTGTGTTTTTATAAGCTTGTACAGCATGTGGTGGACAAAAAGTATAGTATTCATAGCTTGGTAGACAAAATGTTACCAGAAATTTTTCAGAAAACCTCTTTCTCACAGGATATATTGCCAAATATGTATTGTTTTTATATTCTTAAATTCACTTTTTAAAAATGTGCACAAAGCTCTGGCTGTGTTTATCTATGGCTTTAAAAGAACAACAATCAAAATGAACAGCATTCCATGATCATTTATTCTTCAGACCCAGTAACAAAATCCTTATTCACTTATACAAGTGCATCTCTGTCCAGTGGTTTGTCCCATATGCAGAATGTGCCTGCAGCTCTTGGCACCATGGAGGGTGGAGAAAGAAATATTTCTCATTGGCTGGGAAGGCTCCGTGCAGATGAAGTAACGTAATCCCGAACGGTGCGCTCAGATTTTTTCAATAAATGTTTTTCGTCACTACAGAGCTTTATATAACAGCAGTAAAGGCAAGAAAGGAAATTAGAAACACAGCTGAGACTGCATCTCATACTTCATAATGGCCTAAAATTCTTACTGTTTATTAAAACTAACACCCCTTGTCAGGCTGTTGATCAAAAATTCTCTGCAGTCTCTTTTCTTTGATCTTTTCATTTTACAAAGCACAGATATTTGTTGCCATTTCTTTATTTAGTTTTATGTCTAAAACACTGAAACTCAAAACTGCTTTCTAATAATGTTGCATGATAAGGAGTAATCCTGAATTCATCAATCCAGCAAACTCATCACTAAACAAATTTGTGCGCTCCCAAAGAAAGGAGAACTCTGGTGTAACACAAACAGAAATAGTCAAAGGTGGCACCAGAAAGGATGCTTTCAAATACTGGACATGTCTGTGGGCCTCATGCTTCTACTGCTGTCCAGTCAGAGTATGGGTATAAGCTATTCTAATATAAGCATTTACCTTTTGTTTCAGCAGCTCCCTGCCTTCTGCACATGCAAACATTTGAATTTCCTCTTGGCTCAGAGGTGAGATTTATAACATTTATTAAAGTTGCTTTTCACTGTGAGTTTACTGGGCAGAAAGCCTAAGAGGGCCTTTTTTTAAGGGGGTTTAATTGCTTGAATTTACCAGAGGGGTGAACATTATGCTTTCTTTGCAGCACCACTATCCACTAAGATTGCCAGGTGTTGAATTTCCCTAGAGGTTCCCTATTTATTGAAGGAATTCATGAAATATCCATCTATCGAGAGCTGGGGCTTCTAGCATCCCTTTCCCATTCATCGTCTTGATTTTGTTTCCTTCATGGCTGCTTTTGAATTTCTTGATTGATCCTGTTCATTTCTGTCTATTCCTTTCCATACGTGTCCTCCCTCCTCTCTGCTTGAGCACCTCAGCCATTAAAAATGGGTGAGCCTTGCTGCAGAATTGAATGCGCCTCAAAGCCTTTTGCTGTGATGTGGCTGCCGGTGCAGAGAGACAGCTCAATGTTGGAAGTATACCAGTACTCTTCAGCAGGGTGGAAAGAAAGACAAACAGAGGGCAGGAAAGAAAGAATACGTGGAGGGAAGGGTGAAGAGCAAAGAGGTATTTTGCAATGTTTAAAATAAAAACCTATAAATAGCCCTTTAAAATCCATGAATGGACTTCTCAACAGATGGCAGCCTTACTGTCAAGTGAGCCCAAGGCAGGCAGACCATAATTGTTAGCAAGTGTATTGTTAAGGGAATTTACCAATTTACTGATGCAGCAGCCACTTCAGTTGAAGAATAAATTGGAATATTTTGGTGCATTTCCTTTAAAAAGTCATCCACTTTTAAGTCTATGTATTAAAATGACAAAGTCTTAAATGGGGGTCTCCTTCACTAAACAAAAGATATGCAAATTACATTTCAAGATTTATATTATGATAAAAAACGAAACACAAAAGAGACATTATCTTGCAAAAATGTAAAAGTACATTGCTTCATGAGTCTATAATGATATAATGTGATGTTGATGTAGTTAAAGATGTCAGAAGGGAGACAATGACCTTAAAAGTTTAAGGCAGACACATTAATATTGATTGATTTTTAAGAGATTGAACAGCAAGAATATATCTATATATAGCCTGGGTATTGGATTGTTTGAAAATTTGAGATGAGATACAGAACATTTCGGTCTTGTAATGCTTTAGACCTAATAGCAAGAACATGCTTTAAATGCAGCCATTTGTACTACAAGAAACTGGATGACGATTTGCCTTGAATTTAGCAGACTGTAAACCTATTTCTCGTAAAAATCAGTGGTGTTTGACAAAGCTGGATGATCATTTCTGGCTAAACCACAAATGCAGGTCTGTCATATGAGATGTCACAAAACTCCAAAGGGGGGGAGGGGGTGGTGTTTGTTTGATTTTTTTACTCTGTTCTATACATATGTAGATCTGTATGTAGTCTTACAACTATTTTGAACACACACACACTTGCACACATTCCCATAACATATTGAGCACTGTAAAACCTCAGCACCTTCTGGCCTTGAACCAAATAATGTGACTGCACATCTATCATGTCATTTTTTCTTCCTGCTTTTCCCCAAGCTGGGAGAAGGTGGTCAATAACACTTCTTGTTTAAGTAAGTTTAGGCTCATCTTATATCCCTGTTTATGCCAGCAAAGTCATAAAGAAATGTGCCTTGCATGGAGGTGGAAGGTGCTAAATATTGTGGTGTTCCCTCGGGGCAGTTCATTTTATCATCTCAGGTTGATGAAAGTTTCATCTCCTTCACAAATGAGCTTCACTCTTAATGTAGAGACTGCTACTGGTCAGAGAAATGGAGACGTTGGGCATGGTTGGCCTTTTAGACTTTTAGGGACCAGGCCACAGACACCTCGGGCACAGGGACTATGAATTTAACTTGCAAAAATCTGCTGGCAGCAGAGAACAAGTCTGACCTGGATGAGATGGATCGTCTTTCTGAGAAGAGATCCTGCAGCATTGTACAAGCTGGAGATTTTAATTTGGAATCAGACCTCATGAAACATGAGGCAGATAAACATAAGGTGTAGACCACATTTATAAAATTTTTTTTTAATATCACTTTCCAACAAATCATTAGTCTTCTTCTCTCCACACATGAAGTGATAGAAAATCAATATCTGAAGGAAAGAGGACAGCTGGGAACCTGGAGTTCGGTGTAGACATTTTGCATAATAGAGAATTCTTGATTTCAAGAAGGAAAGACAAGAAAAATTATCATGTGGCCACTTTGCCTCCAGATTCAATTTTTTTTAAATGTATAACCAGAAATAGAAAAAGATGGATAGTTTTTGGGAGAACTATCAAACAGCAAGGTGTCTGGGTGTCATAGCTGCATCCTGTAAACCTCTACTTACTTTCACCAATGGTAAAACCTGCTTTGACCCTCCAGTATAGGAAAATAGCCTTAACAGCCTGTCTAGTAAACCAGAGAAAGCACAGTGTCTCCAAAGGGCCTGGCATGAGTGAGCATCCAGAATCCCAGAAAGTCAAGAAATTTGAAGGCAGTCAGACTTGATTTAATTCTTTTTTACTACAAATCTCATTTCAGAGAATGATTAACGGGAGAAGAGACATAAATTGCAAAGTCTTGATCAAGGGAGCTGCTGTCAGGGTACCATCTAGATAAATTAGGAAAAGAATGCTCAGGTTTCTGTGAAAGAAGACTAATGACATTAAGTCAAGATGAAATAGAAAGGAGCAGTATTGCAGGCTGAAAATCATAAAAGACCAGCCTGGCCTGACAAGAAACCCTGAAAAATTTCTTGAACTGAAAGTAACTGGAAATGCTAAGGAATGACTTTCTGTAAGTGCCAGGTTTTGATGTTACTCAGGACTGAAGATGACCCAGGCACAAAATTTGCTTTTTGGGACCTGTCAAGACAAGTGAGGGAATGTTCTGGAAGCATCTGAAACAGCAGCTGTTAGTGGCAGCTCTACACACTGCAGGTGTTCTGCATCTCGTGTGCTCACGCTACTCAATGGGGATCAGTCCTTTCACTTAAATCTGAAACAGTCCCATCTGGAGGCAAGCAGACAGTGGATAAAAGGAGAGTGTGAAACCTGCAGACAGTAAATGTTTATGTAATTCAGAGAACCTGTTTACAAGAAAACAGGAATAGCAGTCTCCTGGAAGAAGTGGTGGCCCTAGCTGAAATCACAGGGAAACTTTACAAGTGACCTGAATGTATCTGTACAAAGAGAGATTTCTCAGAAGGTAAGATTTGTCTTCAGTTATATTAAAAAGGATTTTAAAGAAGTAAATAAAAAAAAAAACAACAACAAAACCCCAACCACTTCAGTGGTTAAAAGTGTACTCTTGGAAATTTAGAGTGTTTAAACAAAACCAAAATGCCCCCTTTCTCAGGAAATGTTGAATTGTTGTTTAAGTATTGACTTAGACTTCTAAGAAACACTAGTATTCCAAACTAAAGGCGTAGATCTTCCATCGGAAGTCTCCTAGTTTCAGATTTAGATTATAATATAGAGTAATATTTCTGCAGACAAGCACTTAGTGTGATCAGTACTAAAACTGTATGAGATTAGCTAATGTACTTTTCTGAGATGTGTCAAGTGAATGCCAGGATGCAGCATTGTACCTGACTGCGGTAGCATGAAGTTATGCTTCAACAGCATTCCATTGTAATGTAGGATTTTGAAGGCAGGAAAGCAGTCTCTGGAGTGTTGCACATCAGCAAGAGATTATTTTTGAAAATAGAAAATAAAGAGTTTGAACTGATGTTTAGAACAAATAAATGGGAGCAGCAAAACTTTCAGTATTAGTATTACACCCAGCCATATAACAATAACTAAATGAAGCATGTATTTAAAATTTGGTGAGAAGCTTTTGTACATTTTAGTTCTGTTTGGCTCAGCGGGTGTGCTGCACTTTAGACTTCAGTCTCCAGGGCTGTCAATCCAACAACTTTCACAAGCACTATAGTCACTTAAAAGCTGAAAGAGAAAAATAGAAGGGGATGATGTTAATAGCACTTAGCACTTATATAGCTTTTTCCTTCCTGAAAGTACAGTGCAAACATAAGATAATTAACAAGTACTTTGTCTTGGAGATGCAGATGTGTATCTAAACAACCTTTTTAAGCAAAGAGAATATAGAAATGTAAGACCAACCTATGCCCAATTGCACCTTTTCAAGGTTAAATATTGCAAAGTGGCGTTCACGGTATCATTTATCCCTGTAGTGAGTCAATAAGTCCAGCTTGTGGAAACCAGCACAGTGTATTTCTGCATGCAGGGCTCCTTCTTCACTTTGTAAAGAACTTACTGTAATAATTTCAGATTTTACTTGATGAAGTGCCTGCTATAGGAAACCACTGGCAAGTTACACAAGGGGATGTGCTGAGTAGAGTCAAAATATGTAGTTAGGTTGCACAGACGCACCAGTTATTCAAACTGCCAACAGCCTCTGTAGCAATTCTGCTGTGCCTGCTTCTCTCCATCAACTCCAGGGTCTACCCACCTTGTATTAGATATTCTGAATATGGCCCACAAAGTCTTGTACTCTTGGACAGATAGATATCCATTTAATCCACTTGCTTAGAAAGTTCAAAGCCTTACAAGGAGAGAACCAGGAAAGAGAGGTTCAGCTAGCACTGAGAGAAGCGAAATCCTTTTGATAAGGAGAAGGGACAGACTGTAAGGATAAAACTGCAAGTCTCAGACTTAACACTTCTCTAGAAATGAGGAAGAAAAGTGTTGGCAGCTATGGTGTGTTTTCAGTGTGCGTTTTTTTCTGGTTAAAATAAAAGTTCAGTGGTGTTTGCAAAGCTGGAAGTAGACTCGTAAGTCAATTTGATAATTAAAGAGAGCCCTTGAACTACCAAGGGCTATCACTGCAGATCAGCCAGGATGCAGAGGAAAGTCTACTGGGGGAATTGGCCATTTCACTCTCCTCTTCATTCTTAGGCCTTTATGCCTTTCGGATGGCAAATCTGTCAGTTTTGCAATTTCCTCCAGTAATAGAGTTTTGGCAGAAGCTGATGCCTGTGCTGTATTGTACTCATGCACGGTTAGGTAACCAATGCATGCTCCATTTAAGAGAGGCACAGAAAGCTTCTCAAAGTTACAGCACTATAGTCTGTCTCTCTGTGCTGAGCTCAGCTGCTGAGAGCAGAGGAGGTGTGAAAAGGCCCGTTAATAAAAGTCTGTTTAGATTTCATTACTGTGAGCAGCCAAATCAAGACAATACAGATCTTGCCAACCCTCTGAGAATTTCGGTCCTCTCTGGAAATGCTTTCTCTCCTGTGCTGGATACCTTTCCCAGTTGAACCTTTATGCAATGCAAGCAGAGTTCTCCTCTGCTGCCTTTGAAGAATTGAGAGAATGGAGACTCCCCTCCAATTGTAGAGAATGGAGGAGGAAAGAGGAAAGGAGCACGGGGTTTCTTCTTTCTGCTACTCACACATACTGAAGAAAAAGCATCCAGCTCAGCCTTCTGTTTTTCCCCCTTTTGTTTTTAATACTAGAAAGGGGAACTCCTTTGAGTTGCAGGAGGAAAAAGGTGACTGGCATGGAGGATGGACTAGATGTGGCAATCTGGCAGGCTGTTGTTGCAGAAATGATGAAGGCATTGAGAAAGGGCATAACTGACTGATTGGTCCATGGGGTAGGCAATTATAGGTTGGTTATGTTCTGCTCATAGTTGGGGTTTGGGGAAGCTACGTCTTGCCAAGCTCTAGCATGGCTTTTGCATTGTGCCAAAAGCATCTTATTGAGTAGATCTAGAAAAGTCTCCTACCAAGGCTAATTGTAAGAGAGCATGCTGTGAACCATGAAGAACTTACAAAAATATTCATTTCTTCTTCAGAATGGCTCTGGCCTCTGAGCAGTGAAATAAAACTGAGCATTTCTGAAAGCAAGCTGTAGCTATGGAGGTATCCTTGGCTACATGACCAGCCCTAGTCTTTAAGCAATTTGAAGACTTCAGTGATGTTTTTCAGATCACTATGAAAGAAAAATCCTAACCTATGGCAGACTTGGCAAGTGGTGAGGACAGGCCTTTTTTTCCCCAGAAGATTAAACCTCTCCACTTCCATCCCTGTGATTTCCTTTGTTGTGGTCTTTTTAATGTTCTGCAAGTTTCAGTTAGATGTTTAGATATTTATTAAAGTTTTTAATGTTTAAGTCTTGATGAAAGCAGATACAGGTCTACTAACTATAGATGCTGTTCTTCCTCTTTGTATCAGCATAAACAATCACCTGAATATACTGGGGGGGGAAAAAAAAAAAATATATATATACAGATGTCAAAACCCAGCCAGTAATAAATGACATGAAATGGTTGCTGGGAAGCTGGGTCAATCCTGTTCACCATATATTCCACTGTGTTACACTTTCATTATAAATTCAAAGTAAATTACAAAGGTTAGTAAAATCTTATTTAACTTTTTTTTTCCACTTGTCCACTTGTATTTTCTAAATAACTCTCAAATTTTACATGATTAATGACCTAACTTAATCAAAAGGAAAATTCTTCAGAGAAGAACACATTTTAAATAGCACGTTGCCATACACATATTTTACATCATTACTGAGTGATAACATAATACGGTTAATGAGTACCTTTCTCACTAGTATAACTTCTTTGTCATCAGGAGTAGAATTTAATCCTCTTCATCTTGTGTTATGTTCAATGCTTGCAGTAGCTAGCCCCATCAGGAGATTCAGAAGGGTGATATTTCATTTACTCCATCACTGCAATCTTTGCTGTAGAGTTACTTAACAAAAACATTTTGTTATATGAAGTGTTTAGTGGTGTAGTCATTGAAGTCAATATGACTTTCACAACTGATTTCTATCAGGAGTGTGTTGACTGTGACTGTGTCACTCCAGTAAAAGATGAACATTGTGCACTTTTAAGTAATGTATTGCACCTATATTTTTAAAAGATCACTTCTAAAAAAATGCCCTGAAAAAGGAGGGGAGGAGAGATGTGCCTGTTAGTGCAAAACTTACCTTCTGAATTCTGTTTCTGCTTGCAAGAGAAAAATACAGAATGTAAGGCATGTGCTGTGTTTCAATATTTACTCAAACTGTCTTCTTATACATTGTCTTTCTGATGCTACATGGTGTTCTCCTGCACTATTTCCTAGCACGATGGCTAATGTCCTGTTCCGCAAATTATCCATTAAAATTTTATCAATTTTGTGTTTTGGTGAGACAGTATGAGGAAATGCCATTGGAAAATTAGATTCCTCTTTGACATCAGGCGCCCAGTTAGCAATCCAGTCCCATGTGTTTCTACTGAGACATTAGGATTTGATATAATTTTGGGCAGAAAACATTTTAAAATGAAACAATTGAATTTTCTAGATGGTCTTGGGGACCACTTAGCTTAAGAGAATACACTTCCAAATCAAAAGCTTTTCAATCATTCTAAATATTATTTGGATGATATTTGCTTTATGTGTAGTAGCAGTTTGAATTTGTATTGAATGTTTGACTGGCTTGTGCTCGCATAGATGATGTATGAAATTATTATTTCATATTTTTCTAGTGTTTGCATTGCAAGTGACATCTGGCTGACAGGAACTTGAAGAAATGGGATACAAAGTGAATGCTGCAGTTACCACAGCATCATATTTATCAAAAGGCTTAAGGTTGGTCTGTCTTTGTTTAACGTATGAAACTCACAGCAATGAATAAGAAACAGCACTATTATTATTTTTTTTAACTGAGCTGCTTAGAGAATGAAGATAGATTAAGAAAAAATGTTAATGGTATTCTGTTCATTGAATTAATTTATGTAGGCAATTATGCATAGTGGCTGAAAGACAGTTCTCAACTTGTTTGGAGGGGGTTTTTTTTTGCTATTATACCTTTGAATTTTGGTTAACATTATATAGTTCATACGCACTATATCACAGAGATAGGGAAGTCTGGAATAAGGTACTATAGCAGACTGGCACAGTTCTTTTTAAACTTTAAGTGTTCAGCTACACAAGTCTAAGGGTGGGTTTGATTCTAATTGCATCATAACTTTGAAATGTACCTGTTGAAATACTGTCTTCAACGAAACTCTTACCCTAACAATTTTGCATTAAGCTCTTGACGTGTCACTTGTTGAGTGGTAAAATGTATCTTGATAGAATATAATACAGGTTTTAAAAATGATAATATTATTTTACAGTTCAAAATGTGGTATGAAAAATTATGATTTTCTTTAGCAATATGACTCCAGCCTTTAAAAAGGGGCATTTTCAAAATGCATGCTGTTTGGAGGAAGCTCTGCCACATTGTTACAGCACAGTAACAAATGTGATACAGTGAAGTGTCCAGCTTCTGGCCATGCCCTGGCAAGGGAGAGGAATTGGCTATATTACTCTGACTAGAAGGGTCTCTTGGACACTCTTTGTTGCTGTCTTGATACCATTCACCCTTACTAGTTATTAAGACTGTGGACTCTGTGTGAAGAAAACCCACCCCTACAGAACTCCCCCATTATTTCTCAGCTATCCTGGGAAGGAACGAACTTGGGGGCTGTTACACTTAGGGATGTGGGGTTCAGAAGAGAAGAGCACGAAGAAGTTGTATGGAGATGGTGAGGTGGGTAGAACAGAATGGGAGGAGAAAAGTCTGCTTGAGACAGACAGATGTCAGACTAAGTAATCAAAAAATAATTGCATCTGTACTGCTGCCAAGTTATTTTTCTGATCTATGAAGTTATCAAGCTGAGGGCACTCAGCATCTTCCAGGACACACAAACAAATAGAAAATCCAGCTTTGTGGTCCAATTCACAGGAAGAAAGAACTAACAGTGATTTTTCTTTAGGTCTGCAATTGCAAAGTCTAGTTGGGAAACATAACACCCCCACCACCACCCCCCCAAACCCCAAACCAAAATGGAAGAAGTGGGGCAAGAAAAACAAAGAAACACTTCAAAACTGTTCAAAGAGGAAAATTCTATTCCCCTAAGTGAACCTCAAGAGGAGCCCATCTATTTACTGATGA
This sequence comes from Haliaeetus leucocephalus, assembly GCF_000737465.1. Classification (NCBI taxonomy): domain Eukaryota; kingdom Metazoa; phylum Chordata; class Aves; order Accipitriformes; family Accipitridae; genus Haliaeetus; species Haliaeetus leucocephalus. The sequence goes on along the minus strand of NW_010973284.1, from coordinate 15,090,512 downwards.
TATACTCCTTTGTTAGGCATTGGCAGTATGACTACCCTCCACTCTACTTTTCTCCCCTCTTTTGCAAACATCTCCAGTCGATAAAGAGATTTATCCATTGCCATACTTGCCTTTCCAAGGAGTCACAAACTTTCATTTTTATTATAGAGGGGGAAAAGCTTTTCTTTTTTTTTTTTTTTCCCTTTTAGTCAGACAATTGAACAAAGAATACTGAGATGTTGATCACTTCAGACCAGCAAAGAGGAGTATCAGGTTAGAGCATTCAGAGCAATATGTATTCTAAGAGAAGCAATGACGGGAACAGAACCAATCAGAAAAGCAAAAGAGATGATGCTGTATCACAGTCTGCCATTGAGACTGGTTTGCTAAGCATTGCATAGTAGTTCTTTTCAACAGTTCTTTAACCACGAAGAATGCTATGTATGATTCATTGGAATATGCTTTGCACTTTTAGATGAAAATTATAAAGTATTTACCTTGTGTTGGCTTAGGATGTTGTGGCAAAGAACTTGTCATGCAGGAAACACTAGGTACCTTATCACTTAAAAAAAAAAAAAAGGTGCTTTTGGAGCCTTTCTGAATGAGTCCTATTCACTGTTGCAATTCCTATATGCTCTGATGGTTTGTTATAGATGGAGTATTATATAATGTAGTCTGCTTACCTGTTTTCCATGTTGTCATTTACTCTCTTGAACACGACACCTTTTCTTGGGTTCTTCTGAAGCTCAAGAGACCTGATGTCAGTCATTCCTAAAACATACTCCTTTGTCCTTCTGCAAGGAATGTCTCCAAACTCTCCTTTCTCTTTCAGTTGAGGTGGGCCAGTCCCCACATCTCAAACTTTTACTCAGTGTGTCTTTTCTTACAAACAGAATGATTCATATGTAAAGATATACAAGGTATCTTGAACTACTTTTAAACAAGTCTGCAAGTCCTACTGCCTTCTGTTGCACTAAAATCACAGAAGTCTTCAATTTATTTTTTCACTTCCCTTCAGCTCTGTGGTGTATTATGCTACATAGTACTTCTGTCTCTACTTTGTGATATATGAAACAAAGCTGTTACAGTTTCTTAGCCAATATTATTTATGCTCTGTGATAATGTATATTACACTTGTATTTGTCTACTTCTCTGTCTACCTAGCCACACGCTCAGATTTTGTCAGCTTCTGGTTAAGATTGCTAGACTTCCTGTATGCCAACACAAACAAAAAGCAAGGAAATAAGTGGTGAAGTCATTCAACACCCCATTTACACTACTCTCATCAGCTCTCTTTCTCAATCTCAACTACCTGGCTTCCAATGTCCACAGTCCGCACATTTCCAACTTCATCCTGATTACATTAAGTTTCTTCTGTTCACTATTCAAAGCAATATTTCTTTGGCCTGCTCCATGATTTACACTTTCTGCCTTAAGTATTTGCACCCCAAACGAAGTCATCCCATCATTAATTAAAAATTTTAAAAGTCTGTAGATCATGGTTATTTGCTACATTGCAGGTTCTAAGACTGAAGGAAAACTATCTAGCTGTAGAACAGAACTGAGAACAATAAGGCTGAAGATGTATCATCTGCATTCTTGTATTGGGATATTTTGGTAGAAAGCTTTGGGGTAAAATTTTCAAAAGTGCTGATAGATTGGATTTTAAAAGCTATTTAGGGGCTGAAAAGTCTAGTGGGCTACTTCTAATATTTTTAATCCTTTTATTTCATACTTCTATTATTTCATCATTAGAAATCTGTCCCTAAACTTAGACATGATATTCTCCATTGTACTTACTGTTTTGTGGCTGGGTTTAGTCTTTAAGACCTGTACCTTACCTTTTTTTAGCATTATGACAATAACTATACTGGTAGTCCAATTAGCCAGTGTCTTACTCCACCTTCAGTTAAGATTTCAGTTTCTCTTTACAAATTTAATATGGTCATTTATGCTTGGCATAATATTAGGATTTCTATCAAAGCGATGGTTCATCTTTTTAAGAGCTGAGGGTCTGGGAAACCATTGTGTTTTTTAATATTGTTCTTTGTGTGTTGAGTAGTGAAGCCATGCTTCTTCATAATAGTTTGCATTTACAGTCCGTTTCACAGAACAAGGATAGGTCAGACTTCCTCTATTGCTCTTTTGAACCTTCCTCAGCCTGTGGGGAAAGTCAGACTGGTCAAAGGTCTGATGCCTTTGAAAGTCGGATCTTGGCACTTTCTTCTGTGTGGGTGAAGATGAAAGTGAATGAGTGATACTCAATATAAACAACCTTTTCTTTCAAGAGAAGACTAGTAGCACCTACACGTACAGATATTCTACAGGAACTGAGTTCTCTAGATGATGATAATGTCAGTCAAAGTGCTTGCAAGTGAATTTTGAGGCATTTTTTAGGAGCAATGTGTATATATAAGTGCCAGAGAAAAAGTATTCACTTTTTATTTAAAGACCAAGACTAGTATTAGCTGTGATAGACTGATGAACTGCCTAAGACATTTCAATACAATAGCAGATACTGAATATATTTTTTTAAAGTTTGGTTGGCAGAAGGCAGCAGGAAGAGGGGAAAAAAAAAAAGCTTATGGACATAAGCACACAGGCAAAGCCACAAACCTGAGATTTTTCCCTCCTCCCTTTTCTTCCCCATGTTGTTCCCAGTTCTTGCCTCTAGAAGAGTCTTCACATAAACAGCAATCCTGAGGTATGGTATCATAATGACAAAAGGACTCCAAAGAGGGTGGAATGGAAAAGAAAGGGGAGATCCCATAGGGCAGCTCATACAATGCTGATAAATAAAGTAATATTTTGTAGTTCACACTTTGTGTTCTCACATTCAGAAAAAGTATAATTGAGACCAATTCCCTAACTGACAAGAGTCCCTTTAAAGCTGAATTACAACTGAGAATAAAACATTTTAAAGAAATCTAGTCCTTTCTTTGTTATTAACTTTTTCTCTGTTATGCCAAAGGCAGTACAAAGATGTAAAAACAGAGGGAAAGAAGGAAAAATCATGCTCAGTTCCAGGAAAAAAAAATTGTCATTCATTCTGCCAAATGAGGACCCCAAAATACAAGCATTGAGAAGAATTTGAGACTTGGAATATTTGGGGGTTTTCCCCTTGCATTCCATTTGTTTTCTGTCACCCTCCTGTCTGTCTTTTGCCATGCTGTCTCATATCAGACATTCAGGATCCAATTCTTAACCACTTTAAACCTTAGTTGTGCACTCATTTTCCTTCAGCTTACCTTCTCAAAGTTTCAGGGTAGTTTAGAAAAGAATGTTGCCTGCTGGAAACATTGCTCTCCCTAATGACAATGCACTGGTGTATTGAAGATATTTGTCCTCCTAGATTAGAAGAGTTTCAATTCTTGTCCCTGGAATCATAGGCTGGAGAAAAAAAGTATGGAAAGACTTCAGAAAGCTATTTATACCCCTCTGTTATGGCTAAATGCTGTTATGACACATCTGAAGATATTGCTGGTGACTGACTTAGGCCTAATCTTTAACCAGTGTTTTGGTAGAATATTTCCTTTTTTTCCCCTCTATATTAACTTTCTAAGGTTTGAGTTCTGTGTTCTAATTGTTGTGGTTTGGGTGTTTAGGGTTTTTTTTAATGGTTTTGGCCCATAGTAATCAAATTAGACTTTATTTATAGATTTTTGGCTAGAATAAGCCCACCCTGCCTACTCTGCAGGTGATCACATGGCACTCAAACCAGAAAAACATAATGTGGAAAGCTACCACACTGATGGTAATAGCTGTGAATTCCAGTGATACTTTTTGGGATGGAGAAAGTCCTGACTGTATGATCCTTCCAGTATATATGTAGATGTCTGGTCCTTGTGTGTGGACTAATCCTTTTCCAAGTCTTCTGTACAGATAAAATTTGACTCAAATCTGAACAGCTCTTTAGTAACAGCTATTTTGAACTCTAAAATCCTTTAGAAACACTGTTTCACCATATAAGAAGTTGACTTTGGCTCAGTTAGTAGAGACCCTGACGTCTCAGAAACACGGAGATCCCATTTCATACCTAAAATAAAATGGGATTTAGATTGTTATGCTCTAACCATAGCCGTGTGGTTGGAGACCGCTAAATTCACATGAGAATGCCTGTCTGCTTTCCTTCTGACAGACAACTCTCTCTTTCTACCAGCAATCATTCCAAGATAATATATTTTCAAAATAATCTTTCCTTGATCAGCAGACTACAGTATTTTATCATTTTGTAGGTTTTGTTTCCTTCATGAGTGAATACTTCCATCAAATTGCACTTAACTTGGATTTTTAAAAGATCAGGTGGCTTCCATATCTCATTATGTTGTTCCCCAAAGCTTGTTATTTCTTTCAATTTGATACCACTGCATGCTTAGAACTTGATTTCTTTTCTGTCATCATACCTAAAAGCAGGATCCTGACAAGAAGCCTGTCTTACGAAATCATGAACTTCCTGGGTGTGACTGTTATGCACCTCCTATTGAAGGAGGTCTTTCTTTTGAATTTCTACTCTTCAGGTAGTTCTTTCTAGATACCCAAATCTTTTTTTGTTTACTTTGGGCATCTCTGTGTTCTCAGAACTGCTCTGATGATACAATGGGATGGTTTTTTCAACTAGTTGAGCTTTTACATTCAGATCTATTAGTGCATTCTTACACTGTTCCACCTGCTCTTTGGCTCTCTTGGTTCTTTGTCAGAGGTCAATGTCGAGGTTGAAATTTCAAAACATTGAAGTAAATAACATATCCCACAATTCTGCTACTTTTTTCAAAGGGTCAGCTTCCCAAAGAAAGAATTGGATAGTTTTGCAAAGTTATGGAAGCAACAGTGGTAGAAATAATAAAAGATGTTGCTCATATTCTTATTCTGTTCTATTTCCTAAGCTATGAAGTTTACCCTATTATGTGAGACTTCATCCTAGAGATGTAACTGTGTTTGTGTTTGAAGATGCCCAGAGTATTCAAATTACAACTACTCTGAAAATAAGTATACTATGCATTAGCATTTGAATATTCATGTCCAGAATGATTTTCTGTGTTGATACAGGTATTTTCTCATCTATATTATGCATAGCTACTGTAAAATACAAAATAAAGACACAAAATGGGGAAGAGGAGAAAAACAAAACCATTTTTTTCTTTTTTTTGATTGGACTGAATAGAAGTGAAAACAACAAAAAAGTCTGAGAAGCCACTGCTTGTTTTATAAGTATTGTGGATAGATATACTCCCAGTCGGGGATGGCTGGTGCATATACTTTATTTCCACTGAGGCAGCTTCAGTTTTATAACTGTTTGCATAGAAGACATTAGAGCAATTTGTAGGCTATGTGCAAATGCATGGTATAGGTGTTTTGGCAGACTTGTACAAACTTGACTGTCTACCATTAGGCATTAGATCCAAATATGTGTGTGACCAGTCACAGTTAATATGAGTTACAATATTTTGTTGTGAACATCCAAGCAGGCTCCATTACTAGTTGTAGCACTCGGACACAAGTGCTCCTGTGAGGGCAGAACTGCCCTGTTAGCTATTTGCAAAAGTTTTAAGGTGCATTAATCTCACTTGAAGCTCTATGAATAAAGAAGAGCTCTCTCTAGATATTTATTTAGTTAATTTTCTTCAGACTTCAGGACTGATATGTTCTACTCAGATGCACTTTTTAGGTTTCTTGTTGGTTATCCCTCATGTTGTTGGTTATTAGATTGGCACTGCTGAATGGCAATTCGCATTATGATGCTTCAGACCATAAGAGGTTGAGATGAACTTTTTTATTAAATTCAGTTTTTTGTTTTTAAGATTTTGTTTCTATTTCCATTTGCAGTATTGTTTTTGTAGCATTATACAATAAAAACAATATATGCAAGCATGTTTGTACATGCACATGTATCTATATGTATTTATATATGTATACTGTAGTTAGGACTATTAAGGAACTTCCAGTATACCTTTTTTTCTTGCTGTCTTCCAAATGCACTCATTTTAGGTCTGGGTATGAGTGTGTTTATGTCTCTAGGGTGGCCATACTACAGTTGCCCCCAAACAAGACATTCATTTGTAAATAAAGCTGAGGTTTTGAATTCTAACTGCTGTCTATTGTATTTGAGAAGTAATGAAGTTTCTGCCTAGACTGGAGGCACTGACCTAGAAAGATAAACAGGGAGCACATGTTCGGTGCTTGTGAATTACTATTTGTGGTTTGCTTTGATAATTTTGGCCTTCATATAGAAGTAGTCACTTGTAGACAACTGGCAATTACTTTTGAGGCTGTGGGTATAATCCATTAATATCCCCTAATTTAATGCAACCATCCAAATCAAACATTCTTCTGTTTTTAAAAAAACCTGCAAGTAATGGAAGCTTCAGAACATTCATATGTGTAGTGTTAAGGTAGAAAAGTCTAAATTCTGTACTCAAAGACCTGGTAAAGTCCCAAGCTCATATTAATGCCATTTCAAGCTTCTGAGGGAATATTTTGACTATTTGCCATTGGCCCTGTTTCTTATGGGAAAGCAAGGAACTAAATTGGTGCCCGCTGGCTTTTAATACATCTTTTTAGGGGAGGTCAAATCTTGGGCCAAAGAAAATGGGGGACCCAACCCAGTGTCTGTGCCTAATGACATTAGCAGATGTAGTCTTCTGTTCTCTAGACACATCTATGAAGTCCTACAAATATCCAACCTGTCTAGTTTACTGTGGAAAATGGTGGTACTGGTGGGAAGACTTTCTGTGTGTGCAAGTATTTCTGATTAATCTGATATAGTAAATGTTATGTTTCCCAAATGAGGAAGCAGCGCTCTTCATTCCTAATTTGAAAGATTTTATGCCATGAGACCTGGAGAATATTGAGTATGGATTTCTTGTGTTATATAAAAAAATCAGACCATATTTCAGTGAAAATGTAGAACACTGTTCTTTCATTAGTCCATATTAGTTTCATTAATCCATATTAACAGAGTGTAAGAAATCTCATCAGCAAGTTACCTTACAACTGGCAAATAGATACAAAAGGATCCTCAAATCTGTCTTTCTCATTCAGGTGTTGGAGTCTTATAAATCTAGCCCATAAGGTGCCTTCCAACTGTGATCACTCTCATACAGCCAGATCAAGCCATAAATGACTTTGAAAAAGATCAGGCTGAGCATATCAGTTTAACATGGGCTGAGGACGCTTTAAACGGTTGCATTCTTCTCTCTGCTTTTAATTGCTTCTTTGTGCAGTCAGTCTGTTCATAATCTGTTTGTGGTGTTTATTAGTTCTGAATCTTAGTTTACTTAGCCTGTGTATAAGCTTTGTCTCCTTTTGGTACTGCTGCATCATATTTCTGAAGAATAAGATCATATTGGTATGAGAGGAAGCAATATGGAGGATCTCACTTTTGTATTTTTTCAGTCTTAATGTTCCCCCCAATGACAAGGAGAAATCACTAATAAATATAAATTTGATAACGTAGAAAACCTTTTGTTGAACAGTCTTGATTTCTGATTTGTACTAGTTTAAGTCATTCCATTTGCATACAAAAATAATCTCTTTTTCCCATCTGTTACATTATTGATTTACTTCTTTCAGGTGGTTATCTGCAGTGGTGCACACAAATGTTCATAGTTTAATATTGTCATTTTGAGCTGACTTCCTATAGTCTATTGATCATAAACCATGAAAAATTTAGGATATGTTTCATCATCTTTTAAAAGTTTATTACAAACTTTGGAAACCAATTGTAAGTGGGTTTCACAATAACGGATGCCTTTACATTCTTTTTTGATGCTCCATACTTTTGTGACACTTGATAAATATCACTCTGTAGACCAATAAATAGTAATTTGGAACTAGCTTAGACCGTGTTTGCTTTGTTTGGATAACTGAGTGTGTGTAATCATGCACACAGACATTCTGAGTCATAGCCTGCCAACTCAGATAGCAATAATTGAAAATGCTTCTTCCTGATGGCTGGCTTTATCTTGCCACAACTGAAATCAGTAGGTAGTTTTAGCACACTCCTCCTGGTTGGCAAGTACCATGACAGATGGTGTTAACTAGGAGCCTTCATGGTATGCTCAGCAGGTGAACCAAATATTGACCTGCAGTCTTTGGGATGGCCTTCAGAAGATGATACATTGGAAATAGACTGAGAGAGTATCACTTATGCTTTAAAATGTCTGCTAAGTCATCTCAATGCAAGGGTTAGTTTGAATTAGTATGTATTAGGTCCTCCACTAAAACTTGCTTACTGTGTGCAGACAGAACTCAAATTATATGCAAAACTGGAGTACAGCAAAGACAAAGTCTGGTATGAGTTTGAATACATGTTTGTCTTTAGTAAAAGGCAAATACTCTGAAAAACATGTTACCTGCAATGATCAGTATGAGACAACCAAGTCAGTACAGCTGAAGTCCAGCTTGCTTGTCTGTTCATCTGTGAAAATAGCCCCTTTCTATCTGTTGGTGAATAAAATAGCATGCTTCCCCTTAAATACAGTACAGGACAATGAAATGCATCAGCCTTGCTTTCTAGATATGCAGTCCCTCTCACAGCTCTGAGGAGCTGCTTCTTAACAAATAGTTCTGGACACCATTATATGCAAAGGTAGGCAACGATTTGGAAGGAGTTAAGAGAACACTAACAAAAATTATTAAGAAGTTAGAATGATGAATGTTCTATGTGAGGAAAGAGTAAAAGAAATATAAATAGGTTGGCTGGCTGACATATTCTGACTGACTATCTGGGGAAGCTTCATGGTAGTAACATCTGTTAGACTTATAGACATGACTGTCAATAATCAGGGAAACTGTCTCTAAAATTGTTGTCCATAAGGACAAACTAGCTCTTGTCCTGGGTTATTCCATAGCAAAAGTACTCAGGTGACTTAAAGCCAGACAGATCACTAGGAGCTGAGACTTCATTTTACTACACTGATGAACTGGTGAAGGCTTGAGGTCCTTGCCTTTCCAGTTGGTACTTCTAGTAAGAATGAGAGGAAGACCTGCTGTCATACCTCTGTGATGCAGAAAAAGGCAAAGGACTTTATGTCATTGTAGTGGTGTCATCAACAGATGGGGAACTTCAGAAAAAGTCTCTGAAAGACTAGTGTTTGAAGGACTAAACCCATTAAATGGGAAGGAAAGTGGTCTTTAGCTTGAGAACACAATTGAGCAGCCCAGTATTAAAGGACTGAAGGATTACTGATCCCATACAGAGCTGACAGCATATTTTGTGACTTTTTATTCTTCCAGAAGGGAAAGACTGTTTCTTGATCAGAAACTCTCAAGTGTTTTAGTAGCAAGGGAAACTGGGGCTTGAAATTATAACACAGTTTCCCTATGCTGTATCAAGGCAGGGTGGGGGCTTAAGATCTGAAGGGGGAACAGCCACACTTGATGCTGGAGGGTAAGAATACTTTACACTTTCCCTTTGGGAATGGTGGAAGCCCTATTAAAATGAGTAATTTTAAATTTAGACTGAATGAAGCACTTGAGAATTTACTATGGGGAACAATCCAGTATTGGCAAGAGAATGAATGTAATGACCTAATACTGTAAAGATTGTCTATCTCTGTTTCCTGTAGATCTATGAAATGTCTGACTTTTGCAGGATTTGATTCCAATGTGACCACCAGGAAACAGAATGAGGAAAGTTTTCTTATTCTTGGTGTGGGTGTAATGTTTCCATGTTTCCTTATGGCAGCCCTAATCTAAATGATCTGAAATCCTTGAGCACAAAGCCTTCAGGTTTAGCTGGGGCAGGTTGCAAACTGCTGAGCCCTGCTAAACATCCTCATAGCTGCAAAAGGCACAGGGTTCTTAAGCTTTTATTCGAATAGGCTGTAGCTATTATTAAAATAACCTTCAAGTGTTGACTCAAAATCCCTTCACACTTTGCTAAAATTGTCCTGAAATTTCTGTCATTCTCACTAATATGTTTCATTTTCCATCCCACATGCTGTACTTAGCATTGTGAGAATTTCTCCCTCTTCTACCTGCTGTATATTAAAAAAATATTGGTGCCATTTTCCTAAAACAAATAAGTAAAGTGGAATTTTCCCTTTGATCATTTTCTCTGTTCTTATTAAAAAGTACATTGCATTTAAAGCTGCCTCTTGTCTATTGTTGTTTAAATGACAAGTCCAGATCAGGTGCTTTAAAAGTTTGCAGTTACAAATGGAAATGTCTTTAACTATTTATAATTATCTTTGTTTAAATTGTCTTCACATGTAGAAGCAAGGCAAGTGAGGCACAGAAAACAGTGTCTTGCTAAAAAGTCAGTGTTTTTGTGAAAGGATACATTCTTATCGAGGACTGAGAAAGTCTCTCTCTCTTTTTCTCTCTCTCTTTTTTTCCCCTTCAGCATATGAAATATTTACTTGTTAGGCAGTATCAGGAATACCCATTTTCCATAGTGCTGTACCAGCCCAACCCATCAATGTGCTGGTTAATTAAGTGTGACCTAAACCAACTTGACTTGAGCTCTGCATTAAATGCACAAAACCCATTTGAGCTGACCAGCAGCAGAAGTGGTACTCAGAGAAATTGAAAAGGATTTCTCCCAAATGCTTTCTACTTACTTACAGCACTCAAGTAATGGCTGAAGATTAGCATATGACATGACAGATTACATTAAGTCATGTCTTTCCAGTGCTTTATGACAGCACTATCACATTAGCTTCTTAGCACTGGCACATCGAGGCATGCAAATGTTTTCAGACCCTCTTATTCAAATCTACAAGCTGACATGGCAGCCTTGATATGATTATTAGTCATTTGAGAGACTTTAATTCACGTCATCAGATAACAGGTTCTGCTAAAAGGTTAGAAAAACTGTCTGCTTTTAATGAAGCCCTCAAAAAAGACCCTCAAAAACCTTACTGCTCACAGAGAGCCTGATTTGACTTTATTGACAAGATCCCCCTAAGAATGAACTTGAGTTGAATAAGTAAGCAGGCATCCTGAGCAAAAAACCACTGACTCCATTTAAAAATTGGAGCGAACTGGGTTGAAGTCCTATTTTTCCACCTCCCATTTTCTTCTTCTGGTTTTATCCTAGCTTTAAAGACAAGGTGCTCTGTCTGGAAAATGTTTTCAGTATATGATGTTGAATGAGGAAAGATGGGGCAAGGACTGGTCTGATACCTTAGTGGCAGACTTTCATTGTTATACTGAGTGGAGGGTCACTGCAGCTTACCACAAAGGGTTAACTGATGGTATCTTCTCACAAAGAGCTGTGCAGCACAGTTATAAATTCTGTTTGCGCTCTTTTAGTCTGCATCTATTAACATGACTTCATATTCAGATACTATTTTATGTTAAATCATGGTGAATCTGCATTCCAATGGAAATATGTTGTAAATTAGTCACCCATAGATCAGTGGCAGTTGGCACAGGCTTTGGTCTGTTTCAGATGAAGGAGGGATGAGTGAGGTGAGAGGTGATGTTTTTCCTGGGCAGTTAGAAAGGGAAGGAGGGCTTTGCTGTTAAAAGGGATACTTGTTGCTAGAGCAGTGATTTCTCTTTGCAGAAGGCATGCAAAGATGGTGCTGATCCCAGCCAGCATTGCCCCCAGGCCAAAGATACGTGTCACAAAATTGCAGAGAAAAGAGTCTGAGTTCTTAAAATCCTTTTGGCATCAGTGTTGCAGTGGCCTCTGCATCAGTAGAGCCTATGTCAATGTAGTACTGCCCAGACTATGCCAGACTTCCAGAAAGGTACCAGTGTCTCTATACCTGGAGCTCATTGCAGGCTTTTGTTACCTGATCCCTTACCCTTCCCTAAGGAGGAGGCTAGAGTTTGCTTGTAAACTTTGTAAAGCATCTAGTTTAGACATCACTTTGCTTATGCTTCAGACTTTCTCTAGAGCCTTGCTTGGTTTGCCTCTCAGCAATATGCTAACTTGGAAAGTTGTAAAGAAATGTGCTTGGGTTCACAGACATAGTGTATTTAAGCTAATTGTTGCAGTTAACTTTAATTTTTGTCCCAGTTCTTTGAAAAGCCATTTCAGAGTCGCTAGTATAGGACTCATACTTTGGTTATTTGGACATGCGTAGTCTGAGTTTGAGACAAGCGATTGACTGCAGCCCATTCACCTTGGTGTAAAAGACCTAGTTTGTATCACCTTTCATGTTGCCTCTCAATGTCACCTCTACAGCACACATGCTCCAGTAACTCTGTTTTTGTTCCTTCTGAATATAAATGTGCCAGGTGCAAAACAGCTATGTCCTCTATATTGTCTCACTAAACCTTCCCATCTTCATTTGCCTTTGCCACTCCTGCAGCTTTGGTCTCAGTGGCCCTCTCAGATCCAATGAACTTACTCTGCTGCTTTTTCCACATCTTCCAGCTCTTTTTTTTTTTTTAATCTGAGGAAAATCGACTGCTGTAAATACTACCAGTCTAATCTGGCTGTACTTCATCCCATTTCCTAGGGGTAAATTGACAGGATGAGTGACAAGGCAGTGGGGCACCAGCTCCTTTGGTACTGCTCCCACCCTCTTTCGCAAGAGCTTTTCTGTCCTTAACCACAGCTTCTCATCACAAGACTCTTCTGTGCTTTGCCAGTATGGATCAACCTTCTTTTGTGTCTGCTTCACCGATTCTCCATCTCCTCTCACATCCATCTTAAAATGCATCTTTCAGCCTTGCTTATGCTTGTTAATTTCTCTCTCTCATTGGATTTATGATCAAGTACTTTAATTTATCAATCATACAATGTCTTTGTAACTGTGTTATGTAATTTAAGCCATTTTTTTTATATAACTTTGTACAGTGTTTTGGGCCACAGTTTGTATGAAGGCTACTATACAACATAGTTACTGTGCTGTATTCTAACCAGATTTTTGCATCTTTTTTCTCTGAAACAGTTACAAAAATTCTTCAATTATTTTTTGTTATGTCATTGCTTATAAATTACTTTGCTCATAAATTAATTTAGACTTTGGTCCTGCAAATTCTTCCACATGAGTTCTCCCACTGAGCTTGAAGGAGATTGAAAAGATTTAGGCCTGTTTATGGGATGCTTTGGCAACTGGCAATATAGGCCAATGAAAACAGAGGGGTTTAGAGGAGCTCTCAGGTGCATTGTTGAAGCTTCCTACCTAAGGCAAGAATAAAGGGATGCAAAATTATGATAAAAGGCAGGATGTAACTGTAGCAATAGCTTTTCCTTATCATGGAATAAACATATGGGCTTTCTTACCACAGGTTATCCTTGAAGTTGTAAACCAGATTAGGTAAAACAAATGAACAAAAAGGGTCAATATCCATATGTATGTATGTCAATAATAAGTATTAGTAAAGATAAAAATATATAATTGCTGTGAGTCCTCATAGCATATGGAAAATTACTCCCAGAAGTGATCCTTATGGGATTTGGCATGAACTAGCCTGGCTGAAGGCTAGCCATCCTTTTAAGTCATCCGTCATTTCACTGTGGCTGGGTACTTGCTGTGAAAAGGAAGTTCTATATATCTTCTCCTGCAGCTCTACCAGCAGCAGAAACCTTAAGCAATCTGTTACTGCACTGTGTGGCACTGGGTGTTGAGAACCCACCCCTTGGATTCAGCACCACCACCCCTCTGTCGGTGGATGTGTTGGTGCCGGCATAAGTCTTGAGTCTTCATTCTGTGCAGTCTGGCACAATCCCAAAGCCAAAATGGCTCCATCCTGCTTTATGGGTTTATTTCAGTAGTAGAGGGAAATAACAGGAAATGGCTTCTAAACTGGAGGTTCCAGTTGCTATCCCTTCAGCTCCAGTCCCAGGAGGGTTTAGCATAGCTGCTGACTGTATTAGGACGTGTCTGACCTGCTTGCATCTCTTCTGTAGACATATTCCTGATCCTCATTTGCCTTTTCTGAAACACATCAAGTAGAAGATTGGGATTAGAGAAACACAAATTATTCTAAAAGCCCTGCTGAGTCTCTGAAATTTTGCATGTAGTTCTGTACTTGCAGTTATTTCCATCTTGTAGTTTAATACAAGCTAGAAAATCCATACTGCTTTGCTCCCCTCTGCCTATTTCTTCTGCAAGGAATACATGTTAATCAATAAAGAATCTGCCCCCCCCCCTTCATTACTTCTAGCCTCCTGCCATACTTATTCTTTTGTACACAGATTATGAACAATTCCAATGTCTCAAAATTATTTTAAATGTAATTTAGACTAGAATGCTGGAGAGTGACAAATGCCAGTGAGTTGAGAGGGTTTGTTCACCAGAGGCTGCAATCTCTTGTGACAGCTAACTACAGCTCTAATCTTCATTTGCACTCTCCCAGTCCTGTAACAGATTGCATTTCTCTCACCCTTTTTCTCTCTCTGTGTTATTAATTCTTCACCTTTAAAAAGATTAATACCTTTCAAGAAATGGACTTGTGTGCTGATTCAACTGTTCTGAGTGCTAATATATGGAGCCCACAGCACTGAGAACAGCAGTTTGATATCCACCACCTGATGGACCTTGATGTACAGCCACTGTTATCTCAAGTTTTCATGGTTTGTGAGGCTTAACACTTACCGTACTTGTGTACAAAGGTGCTGCTAGTGGGAATGAAGCAATTGCTTTAGGAGTTGAGAGAACTACAGGATAGTTTTAGATTAATCCTACCTCCTAGTTGTACATTTCAATGTTGAAGGGCTGACCTCAGTACCTGGATTTCTTGTCAACAAAAAAGCTCTCAGTGTCCTGTGTGAGGATCAACACAAATATAAGGTGTGATAAAAGGGAATGGCAGAGGTAAGTGGCAGGAATAGCAGGAATCACTTAAATTTGGCCTATCCCAGAACAGATTATGATGTTGACTTCACAAGGTATCAGCTCTTTCTCATTACATTATGCTATTGCTGATATAGAAGTATTTCAAGTTGTCTGTCACTGAAGTCTTCTAAGTATGAATTTGTTAAAATCCCCATCTTTAAAAGCTGGCATTCAAATATCCTTTAGCAGTCTAGCAATCATGACAGTAATAATTCTCATTATGACTGATACCTAAATTTGTATAAAATAATGGTTTTGTTAAAAATCAACTTTGTGTTGTTGTTATACTCATTTTCATGTCCTGACTGGTCTTGTGTTCTTCAGACACTTTATTTTCTAATTATTTAATAATTCTAGAAGTTTAAAAAGTTATGCTACTAAAATTTGAAATGAGTAGCTGTGTCGTGGTTTAACCCCAGCCAGCAACTAAGCACCACGCAGCCGCTCACTCACTTCCCCCCCCGCCCAGTGGGATGGGGGAGAAAATCAGGAGAAGAAGTAAAACTCGTGGGTTGAGATAAGAACGATTTAATAGAACAGAAAAGAAGAAACTAATAACGATAATGATAACACTAATAAAATGACAGCAGTAGTAATAAAAGGATTGGAATGTACAAATGATGCGCAGGGCAATTGCTCACCACCTGCCGACTGACACCCAGCCAGTCCCTGAGCGGCGAAACCCTGCCCCCACTTCCCAGTTCCTAAACTAGATGGGACGTCACGTGGTATGGAATACACTGTTGGCCAGTTTGGGTCAGGTGCCCTGGCTGGGCATGAGAAGCTGAAAAATCCTTGACTATAGTTTAAACACTACTGAGCAACAACTGAAAACATCAGTGTTATCAACATTCTTCACATACTGAACTCAAAACATAGCACCGTACCAGCTACTAGGAAGACAGTTAACTCTATCCCAGCTGAAACCAGGACAAGCTGGCATTTCA
Source organism: Haliaeetus leucocephalus (assembly GCF_000737465.1). Taxonomy (NCBI): domain Eukaryota; kingdom Metazoa; phylum Chordata; class Aves; order Accipitriformes; family Accipitridae; genus Haliaeetus; species Haliaeetus leucocephalus. The sequence goes on along the minus strand of NW_010973284.1, from coordinate 15,074,845 downwards.
GGAAACAGCTTAATAGCACAGGGCAGTTCCAGGAGCATTTTAAGGGAATATAAAGAGAGCCCAAACTAATGCAACTTCTGAGCAATTATCCTTTCTTCTTTGGTGTGTTCCATCTATTCACCATCCTGGACTGTCTTACACATGCATCTTTCATTTTAGTCTAACTGTCCTTCATACATCAGTTCTGAGGCCTTGTCTGAATTAGGACAGATGACTTTCAACTCCATCCCACAAGATATGAACAGATGTATTTTAACTAGCTGACCTTAATATGATGTGTATTTCTATACACATATGTATATGTGTATACATATGTGTGTATTTCTATACCACCCAGTTCCGTGCTATGTAAAGTTATTTGAGCTTTAAACAAGCTTCTCTGAGCATATTGGACTCGCTGAGTGCTGGACAATCATGGGTTATGTATTTCTTATGCTGAATGGCCTCAGATATCCCAACAAACATTGCTTTCTGAAGTACAAACATACTACATACTTCAGATTGTATCAGACTTATTTTAAACATGAATTAGCTGGTAGATGTGGTGCCTAAACTGCTCTTTAACTGTCCCTTTAAAATATATGCTTAAATCCTAGGAAGTATGACTGAATTTGATTTAGCATTTGGTCTTAAACTGCAGTTCTTTTTGGACATTGTTAGTTTTAAAGTGAGCCAGTAATTGGGTTTTCCTCATGTGACAGAGGATCTCAGAATGAAGTTGCTCTGACAAATATTGTGGGCATTATATTTTTATAGCATGAAACCTTACCCTGTTGTCACTGAAGTCAAGGGTATCCATCTATTTTACTGAAGAGTGGAAGCAGCCCCACAGCCAACAGGGCTTTAAGACAGCTTAGCAGAAATAATTCCTTGGCCAGGTGGCATTGTCCAAAATACTCTTGGCAAAAGGAGCCAATTTAGAAAGCAGCTCAACACTTTTTCTTGGTGATGTAGTATGACATATTTGATAAATGGATGTGTAATTAGATGAAGCTTATATGACCCAGAGTTGAAATTAGCTATAGACCTTAGAAGTAAACCAATATTGATACATCTCTAGAGAGAAAAGATTGCCATATTAATGGTAGGCATTCTGTGAATATATCTGTGCATGCCTATAGGCCCATATAGTGTGTGTAAACACACACATGTACATGCTATGCTTCTACTCTGTTGGGAAGATATCATCTTAAGGTCAGTAGAGGGGGTACTTACCTTTATAAGGCACTTGTCTGTGCCTGTACTTTATGTCTTCTAGTATCTCTTGAAACTCTCTCTTCAATACTCTCTGCCTTACCATGCTGCCCATGTGGTAAAGATTTCAAAAGAAATTACTGTGTGATGGTAGGAACTGTGTTCTGCTCTACGTGGGTCCTTGTACAGAAACACAGTAGAAACTTTATCTGAGGTAGGCAGATCTGTTTCATAGGATATGCCATCCTTTGCTTTTGCTTGGCATACCTCTGAAGCCAGCAGGCACAAAGGACTCTTGGTAATGTCTTCCTGCAGTTGTAAAGGAGCCTGAGCAGTAGTGCTGGCAATGAGGATGCCTGGGCGTCACCATCCCTGCACGTGCTATGTCTGAGCATGTTTAATGGCACCAAACAGCCTATCTTCTATCAGATAAACTGAAAATATATAAAAAAAAACCAACCCAAAAGTCTTTCCAGGGTTGTTTGGATTTTCTTTTTGGTTTGAGTCACAAATGTCGCTTAGTTGCTCTGTCATTTCTTATTTGCTTTAATAAGCCTTATTTGGGGATTTATATGTAATAGCATCAATGTAGTGTTTTAAGGGGAAGTGTTTAATAAGGAAAAAAAAAATATTTTTTCTTATTTATTCTCAAGATTGTGTAAAAGATGTGTGGTTTAAAAAGAACCTGGAATTCTGAGTGACACTTCCTGTTTGAAGGCGATCCATTAGAGTAGAACAGGCAGTCACTGTGGAAACTCTCGTCACATGATGCTAAAATTTTACACAAGTTCAAAAATGATAGGGGAAGATCAGAGCTGACGGGCTGGAATCCATCAAGGATTATTGTATACAACTCTAGTGCTGGTATCTCTGCTGGGAAAGTATTCTGGAGAAATGTCACTACATGCTTACCTCTATTTGTGTGTTTTTCAGTGTCTGCTGGACATTATTAGAGTAAGGATATTTGACTGGATGGATCTTTTACCTGTCATGATTCTATTTTTAAATACCTCAAAAAGAAAGAAGCCTGGAGAAATAACCTTATTGTAGTAAAATATTTAATGACTTATTTATTCTTGTCCTCAGCACCAGAATGATGGCAAGATAGACTCTCCTATGTGCTAGGCTATGTCTATCCACAGGGTTCTTGGAAAATCTAAATGATGACTGTATTAGAGATGTGACTTTTTGAATTGATAAATTGTATTCAGACCCTAAGAAAGAAGGTGTTGCTGGTATGGAGAGATACATTACTTTATTTCAATAGCAACCATAAGCCAGAGAGCTATTAGAGCTCTATTGTTTGACAATGGATAGTGTTTTCTGCTAAAACCAAGCAGAAGGTAGTCAATGTGGTCACCTAACAATAGGGCTGTTTGTTCACATCTAAGGAACTGCTGGTTTAACTCTATCCCATTCCCTTCCAGGCACAATGTATTGGTGAAATTCTAAGGAGACACCCACTGTAACCACTGAGAGGGGAAGAAGAAATAAGGGTTAATCCTCTACTGCTCAGAGAGAGTCCCTAAACACAGTTGTACAACAGTGGGGATAACAGACCAAAACAGCATCCTGTCAGGTAGGTGGACCTCATGATTAGATGGAATGGTCCAAAGGAGACATGGGTCCCTGCCCACTTACTTAAGACAGAAGATACCCCCCATGATCTTCAGCTGTAGATTCTTCTCATATTTTTAGGCCCAGGGAAGGACAGATATTAGAGAGACAAACTCACAGGGAACTAGCAAATGGCTGTAATCTGGGCTGTAAAGAAAGAGTGCTGTAGAACAGAGGAGGAAGGACTTGCTGCTGGGAAAGGCTGAAATAACCAAAATACACCACTAAACATGACTTAGAGGCCACAGCAGAAGGGAACCCCTTCCTTCCCATTTTAGCAATTCCCAAGTGTTTAGTAGTAGTTCATTCACCTCCTGATAAAAATCAGGAGATTTGAGGTAACACATTTTATGAGGCTTGTTAAAAGTTGACAAAAAAAAAAAGTTGGCCTCTAGCACAACATGTTGCCAGCTGAAAGAAACAAGTGTGAGAGGAAGATGGGTATTAGAGCTCCTTGGAGAGGAGAATCTCAAGGGTTTTACAGATACCAGGTCTCAGTCGAGAAGGACCATGGTGAGACAAGAAGAGAGATTCTGTGATAGCTATGAACCAGGTGCTCTGGGAGGATGAAAGTCTGAAGGACATGCTGATGCCTGCAAGGGCTGGCTAGAGGACACAGTCAGTCAGCATAGCTGGTAGTAGATGCCTGCCGAGATAAAAAGTATGGAGAAAATCAGATAAAAAGCATATTTAAAATCTGCTATGTAACAGTTAGCATGTTGTAATGCCTGTTTTTTAACCACAGGCAGACTTTAAACTGAGCTGGTTCTTACTGGATGTTGACATTTTTTTGCATGGTTGTTAGAAGTTTGCATTGGCACCCTTTAAATTGTAGCTGGATTCTGGATAAACAAAATGCTTCTGTTTCTAAGCCTGCTAAACCCTTTAACTTCATAAATATTAGCATTCATCTTGCTGCTTCTCCTTCTGCTCCTGTTAGTCTGTGTTTGCATATGTGTAACCACCACACACTCACCAAAATATACTACCTCAAAAAGTGATTCAGCCCCATAATTGTGCCCTGAGGTGCATAGCTGAACATTCACCTCAGAAAAATGAACAGTTCTAGTAAGTGAGCTTGTGTGCATCATATACAATCAATCCTCTTCAGAAGACTTGATGCACTTAGAGCAAAATGTTATGCTGCTTTGTTGAAACTCAGTGTATGTTCATAAAAGTATCTGAGTAATGGTTTTGAGAGGTCCTTTAAGATATTCATTGGAAAAAATGACCAAAATTTTGGAGGAAAAGTAGTTGCATTTCCATATATGTAAATGAAAAAAATTTTAAAGAACTGAAGTTTTTAAAAAACTATAAATTATTCAACCCATTCCAATCATCAGTACATACAATTATGTGAGTGATGTATGATACATATAAGAAACTTAGCTGTAACAATGCTGGTAGTTTTTCATAAGAAGGCTTCTTTAGATTGCTCATTTGAGACTGAAGACAAACCTCTGGGTTAAGAAATGCATTAAGTTTCGAGTAGGTAGTTCGTTAGAAATTCTGTCCATTCAGAATACACGGTATATAGCATAATGCTCAAGCTTGGCTTAAGGCTCCATACGATTTACAAAACAAAGTTTGACCATAAATGTTATGATAGTTTTATAGTCCTGTTTTTGTAGGAACATTAACTTGCCAATCTGTTCTATTCATGCATCTGTACCCATAGGTGTAATTCACTTGTAAATATATATGAAATCAACTCTATAAGTTTGAGTTTCTTACAAGGTGTTTTTATTCAATGGGTATCAAAGATTTTTGAGGGAAGTCAAGTATGATCATTGTCTCTACTTTGCAGGTGGGGAACTGAAACTAAGGAAGGCTTTGTAGATTTGCTGAAGACCTAAAAGTAGTTCTCAACACTGAGTGGTGATTTTCTGAAAAGCTTTTGACAGTATGTGACAAACCATATCTGCTGAACATTTGTGCTCTGGTCTCTCCAAAACTTTGTTAGAAGTGTGCTATCACCCCAGAAAACTCCAATCTACATAGGAACAGATCTGCAAAGTGTTAGCTGGATTGATGTTTTGTTGAAGTTCAGTTGGAGGTTTTGTAACTGAAGTTAGGGGTGGAAGGCAAACTCCTGTTTTTCACGTGAAGATGTTTACATCAATCCATAGCAGAGAAGAGGCAACTGGCGATGATAAAATAATAAAAAATATAAATATTTTTAGATCCTGGACTTATTGTAAATCTTATGCAAAATGAAAACCCTGCACTGTAGTTTCCTTACTTGCTGGACAATGTGTATGTTGCCCAATACACATATAGGCCAGAAGTGTATATATGTATGCATATAGATGCAAGTGTGAGTATAAAATATACGCATGTGCCTCCATGCATGTACTTTATATTTTATGATCCATCCTTTCCTTTCTCTCTTTGTAGCAAATCATAATCCACATTTTTCCCTTTGTTTCTTGGGCTGCAGTTTTAAAGCAACCTTCATGGTCGTGGGTTTTGCTTTTACAGCATTTTCTATAGTACCAACTGCAGTTAAGTGGGTTTTTTTGCTAGTCTCAATTAAGCTTTTCAAATAATCCCCATTACTTTTCAGAAATAATTCTTACTATCACTTTTTATTATTTAAGTGTGATGAGTATGGAACTGTTGAACCTGCAGCATCTGTGGTGCTAAGATTAAAAAACTGCAGATTTTGTCTGCCCTTCAGAACAGGCACAGTTTGTTCTGATGAGATCCCATCCAGGAGTTACGCGTTAGTTTAGTCTTGTTTATGAGTAGCCAGTAGCTTTCACACAGATATGTATAGATGATGGGCTGGACTACTAAACTAGGTCTCAAGGCAGCATCCACAAGATAAGTGGAAATGATTGCTCTAAGTCGCCTTTTCTTGCCTGTCTTGAAGTTGATCCACATCTATGTGAATAATTACTTATTAAGCTAAGATCAGCAGGTAAAATGGTCTTCACAGAAAATGTTCTGTCAGCCAGTGATTTCTGGAATACAACCCTTGCCCTGATTCACAACCCTGAAGAATGTAAGAGAGGTTGGTTTAGAGGTAATAAAACCTTCAAACTCTTGGCTGTGGTGAGGAAATTTCCCTTTCCCACTGTGGCATTTTTCTAGCTACTCTGTGTTGCTCAAGCCAGCTGAAGAGCAGCGTGGAATATTGTATATTAGAGTACATTATGCTCTTGAGAAAGTTATCTTGTAGCTGAGATCCAAACCAAAGGGACATTATAAAATATAGTCATGACACTGTGTACCAGGTTTATGTGTACAAATCTTCATAACAAACAGCAAATGGGGAAATTAGTCATAAAAATCCAATTTACCAATAATGGAGTTTGTGCCTGTAAACTCTTGAGCACCACTTTTAAAATGGCCACTGTAATAAAAACCGAGTAATCAGATTGGATGAAAGCATTGGTAGTCAGTTTTTCTAGTAAGCTTTGGTAAGGAATGTCTGTGCTCATGTTCAGTGTATAATAGGACATTGTGGTATTGGTACAGTCCTGTTTCTAGCAAAGAGTTACACTCAGTTGGGTCTGGTTCCTCTGTGTCTTCATTCAAAAAAAAATGTTAAGAAGCGGAACAAGAGCATTACAGTGAAGCAAAGCATAAGGACATTTCAAAATTCTGACAGGTCATCTTTAGTAATTGATTGTATTATAGCTGGTTTTGGTTAATTTCTTCTAAGCTTCTGACTTGCCATCCTTTCTTGAGCTCCGTGGGTGAAGAATGTGTGATAGGCAGGCTGGGTACAGGTAAACAGAAAAGACAGGGGGTTCCCCATGCATCAGTGTTCTCTGTGGAAATGTTTATTTTACTTAGTGTGACTTATTTTGGTGTCAAGGATTTGTTAATGTGGTTCTGAGGATAATCAGTTTGGGCAGAAGTTAGTGTGGGGGGGGAGAAGTAGATTTTAAATGTCAAGTTATATTTATAGAAATTGCAGCTTAGATTACATGTAATTGACAGTGTCCTTTAGATTGACAAGTGAGATAGGATCATCTAATTTTCAATAATCTTTTATGTTTAAGGCGTTTCTTTAATGGTTTGGATTGCAGTTTAAAAATAGAAAGCCTGTGCATGTGCTTTTGCTTGCTAGGGTACTGCAAACTTGATTTCTGAGGTTGCTGACAGCTTCTGAAAGATTTAGGAACTGTCAGCAGGAAACATTCCCATAGAATCTGTACTGTGAACTTTTTCTGGAAAAACAGCATCATTTAGCAGGTAATATATCTGCAATAAAAATACAGTTATGCAATAATGGCTCATTAATATGGTAAATCATAACATGGTCTTTTCTATTCAATTTAAAAAGGAACTTGTGGAAAGACATAAGTTCCTACTCAGCTAGTTGGTGAACTTGGTTATTTTTGTATATTGGTTTTTAAACTTTGAAATAGCTATTTGATTTGTATGGGAGATAACATTTAGTCATGACATTTTACTTCTGCATAAACAGATTTCCATTTGAGTTTAGGTTAGTACAATGGGATTTTTTCTTTTTTTTTTTCCTGTTGTTTTCTCCTTTTTGAATTTGCTAGGAACTGCTGGAGTACATTGTTTGGTATGTGACTGCTAATTTATCCTTTATGTCTTTATGATCTTGTCAGTGCCTCATGTCTTCCGTAGTTTTTCTAATCTAAAATAATCCCAGTGAAATCCTTTGATTGTCTGTTTGGACCTGATCCACTTCTAAAGCAGGAATGTAATGGGCTTTATGGCACTTACTTGGAAGTAATTTATCCAACAGAGTGAATATAGATACTTGTTTTAATAAGAATATGCTTTATGGTAAGTGGGGAACGGCTATTTAATTAGCCAAAGGGAAAGTAGTTCATGATACAATCTGTTCCAATCATCTTGGACATTAAACAAAAAGTCAGACAAAGTTATTTATATGCATGCACTTTATTTGCAGTTGTTTTCTGTTAACCTCTTGGTAGAACTTTACAGCATTATCTGGATAAAAAAGAGTGGATCTGTATTTCTTAAAAAAACCCAAACAACTGTAAACAGGAGTTTCGCTTATTGCTGTCAGTGCTTCAAGTGTTTATATATTAAAGCAGTTGACAGTGGCAGCAGTGCTCAGTTTATCCTGGATAATATGCTCTTTCGACATTTGGTGGTTTACATCTTTCTGGTGTGAAGGCTGATATAGGATGCTATAAAAGCATTACACTCTTCTTCTTTCTAATGTGGATTTTTTCTATTGCCTTGAGCTGCCTACTGCATGGATAAATAAGATGTATTTCTGAAGCATAAGGATTCCCATGCAGTGCTGTAGAAGCTGCTAGGATTTTAGGAGGGATTAGAGCAGCATTTGAAAACTAAATGGGGACACGCTTCCTTCAGTTCTTCTGATTGTATTGAGTGCTGGACATTTACATGATTTTGTGTTATAATTTGTTATTAGTAGGAAATGTAGTTATAAACCTATCAACAGCAAAGCAAAGAAGGAACACTGTGCAGACTTTAAAGCGTTCTGTTATTTTTGAATAATGAAATACTTAATTGTCAAAATGTACTAACTACAATGCTTCATTTTCCTGCACAATTGTCTTTGTTTAAGGAACTAATCCAAAACCTATTTGATTTGATTTAGAACCTCCTATGGACTCCGGTGGTCTTTAGTCATGCCTCAAGGAAGGAAGTAAGTCTCATATATCCAAACAAAGTTGGAGCTATTGCAAACACAGGGCACTGTTGAAAGGTCTCTCTGAATGGGCTTAAGGTGCTTGCCCTAACATTATCAGTGGCTCTAATAGAAATTTTCAATTGGTAATTTCTCTTCCCTGACCACCATTTTGTCTTTAGAAAATTTTCCAAGGTCTTTTCACTCAAGCAGATCACCAGGATGTCCTGAATAACTGATTTCATTGCAATTTGTCAGTTCACAGGAGCCTATCCAGCATTTTGTGTAGTAAAGTCTTTATTGTGCTGAGCAGCCACGGTATTTTCTCAGCATTATGATAACAGACACAGATATCAAACATACTCATTCAAGAGGAATGCCTGTGCTAATAGGAGTGAAGAAGTCCTAGGGCTAAGTTTATTTAGTGCAAAGAAAAATATCAAAATTAAGGAAGGGCTTTTCTTGCGGCTCCAGTTTCCAACCTCATTCACAGTAAGTTGGAAGAGTTTTTGATATAAGACAGCGGGTAGTGTGTGCTGATAGTTTCCCTGCTCTTCACAAATATGCATCACCAGCTGGTTTATATGATGCTGCTTGTTCCCATGAAGTCAATGGTAAAACTGGGATATTAAGCAAATATGGGCCTTGTACACACAGAAGTTATGACATAGCCTGGAAGCTACTTAAAGCCAACAGACTCATGGCTTCCTCCTTGTCACTGCATGAAGTCAGAGAAGAGCAACTATTGGAAGTTGTATGGGTATCTTGAACAGATCATTTTATTCAGCCATGTGATGCAAATGAAAGCATCATGGTAAAGGGTAGAGATGTTTTGTTTGGGTCATGTTATAATGCATTCTCATTTTAAATCAATTTAGCAACTCAGTTTTGGCAAATCACCGGTAGGTTACTCACCAGTATCAGAGACTTGTTGCTGTGTCCAGTCCTAGCATGATACCAAATGTTGAACAGAGCTTGAGCTGTCTATTAAAATTACATTTTAAAATGAAAGCAAAAAATTAAAACAGCAGTTTATTATATACAAATAGTAAATGCCCCAAAACCCAGAGGAAAACCTGTCTGAACTTCCTAGACCTGATTGTCTAAGGCCTGTTTTCTGGAAGGTGCTAATTGCCTCCTAAGGGATGCCAAATGGTCTCAAATCCCATTGAATTCAATGAACTCCAATTGATGTATTTCAGTGAATTCCTGATGAAGTCAGCCCTCTGAGCACTACAGACTCAAGGGCTCTCAGCAGTATTCAGGATCATGTCCTACATGGACAAACAAAACAATGTTAGTACAGTGTCCTGGATGACAACCAGGGAGGTTAATAAATCAAGAACATCAATTAGGAATTGTGTAGCTGCACTGCTCAATTACGCCTTCATTGTTTGGAGACAGATGCATCTTTAACTTTGTGCACTGTGAGTAGTCCCATTGATTTAGATATAGGGAACTATTCGGTGTCTACAACTGAATATGCACCTAATTCCTTGCAGGGCTAATGCCTGAGGGGTTTAATCCCAGCAGATTTAAGAGCAGGGATGGCACAGTTGACAAGCTGTCTGCTCTTCTCCCATCAGCTAGACAGCTGAGCTTCCTCAGGAGCTGCTGCTCCACCACTGCTGTTAACAGCTTGGAGCCCATTTTGTGGACTCCAGTGGTTCAGGTGCTGCTGCAGAGGTAGCTCAGCTGTGCATGCAGGGGTTAGAGCACATAAGCATGCATGTGATAATGTCAATGGTAAACCCAGGGTTAAAAGCGCCCTCCCTTTGCAAAGCTCTGAGGTGGAACGATGTTTCCAGGGTAGATACGGACGCTTAAAAAAAAAATACAGCAAACACTTCTTAGTACCTCTCTGGAGCTTTTGGGACTTAAATCACTTAGCCCATATTGGCAAATTCAGCTTTTCAACCTCCCTGTGAAGTTGATCATTACATTACATTGGCAGCACTTATCTATTCCTGATATGCAACCACCTCGACGGTGAAATACAGTAGCCATTTCAAAGTGACGTTTTACACTCATAAGAAATGACAGGCATACCTTAATGACCACAGATCATCAGATCCTTAGATTTAGATCTTGCACAAAAGACCTTAAGATCTCCTAACACCTGGATCCAATACTGAATCAGAAGGAAGAACATTATCTATGGCATCACTAAGCTGTTCCTGCAGTGGTAAGCTTGCTTGGAGGTCTCCGTTCCAAACGCTAACCAGCCCAACCCATCTTAGCTTTTAAGATCACAGCACAAGGTGGTATGGCTGCAGGCCATAACTCTAATGAAAACCTGGTACAGTGGGTAGATTGTTCCTGGATCTCATTATAGGCAATTGTTCCACTACTTCTGCTGTTTTTAATTCCTAAACCTAATATTTACCTCTGACCATTCAAAGTTATTTTGAATTTTATCTTGACAAATCACTAAGGGGTCTATTCTTCTTTCAATGCATGCATTTAACTCTCATTAATGTTCATATGAGTTATGTGCAGAGCTCAGCTCCAGCAGGTTTTTCCAGCCGGGCCTGAATCTCAGCCCTTATATGGTGTTTCAAAGTTTCTTATGCTTCTGAACAAACATAAAATTCTTCTGCCTGAATGGAGCAGAACAGTGCTTCCTCCCACCCTCTGCTGTGACCTTCTGGTCTGCTACACAGATCAGGCCAGCACTGCAGTCGTAAGGAGTCTGCCCCCTTTTCTTTCCCCATTTCCAGCCATGCTTACGTATGCATACTGGGAATCCTGAGGGCCTGATTTAGCAAAGAACTCATTCAAGCTCAGCGTTACAGAAGCCTTGTGCAAGCTTTTACTGTAGGGAAACTTTGGTGTATTTTGTACTGAATCAGACTCTAAATTATGCCTAACGTTCAGTTAAGTGGAAAGGAAAACAAGCCTGGGCATGTTGCACGCCATTTTGATGTTCTGTGAGCTCTCTGGCAGTCTTTCAGTTATACTTCCTGAAGATGCTTTTGCTTTTTTCTTCATTTTCTTGACAAAGTGTTATGTATCATGGACTGAGCCTGCGATATCTAGAAACAAACAAACACTAAAGGAATTCATTTTTAGGCACAGGAACCCAAAGGTTTAAGAGGATGAGTGTTGTTCATACTGTATTAGCTACTGTAGCAGGAGCTGAGAGACTTAGCATAAAGGTTTTGGAAAATTTTGCTTTTCTGGGACTTCTGCATCAACACTTTGATACGGTGCAGGTTACTGTATCAAGCACTGACTGAAGCAATCTCAAAGAAAATGCTGGAAATAAAGGCCTATTGCAAAACTTAAAAATGCCTCTGCAGGGCAAGGTGCATTCTCCTCTGCCTGGTGAAAGGAAAATAAATCTCTTCCTAATAGAGAAGAGCTGTAGAAAACAGACCCTGAAATACCAATGTCCGCATTACAGAGATCTCTGGATACTGTCATGAAATAGCCAAACATGTCACTTCTAACAGTGCAGGTAGAGCTGGCTGGGAAACAGAATTTCCATTCTGCCATAGATATGTTTTCTTTGAGGTTGGAGGAAGGAAGAGAGGAGAATTACCCCCATTCTTGACAAAAGCCCAAACCACAGGAAACACAGTATATCCGAAATGAACTGTGCTGCAGGGAACACTGAGCTGACTGATGGTGTCTGACATAATTTTGGTCAGTTTTAGTGCTGTGAGTTGCAGAGAAGAGTCAAAGCGGAGGGAATTCTCTTTGATGCCAGAGCTTCCAGGCCCCACAGTCCATCATACGGGCTGTCCTGAGAGCAAGGACCCAAGATTTCTAGACCACTTCGCTCCCAACTTGTGGAGCAGTATGGAAGTCAGGCAGCCTGCACACATACCGGAAGTGGGAATCTGAAAGCTTTGGGATTTAGTATGATGACAGATGTCCTGCAGGCACCTACAAGCTACAGACCCTGAAAGCCATTTTCAGGCATGTGGCAAGGGTCCTTGATCCCAAAAGCTCTGGTTTGACTGAGGTTGGCAAGGCTTCCGGACAGATAAGAATCCAGTTCTGAGAACTTCAGTAGAAGGACCTACAGCAAGCAGCCTGGGAAACTGGCCTTCCCAACAGCTCAGCAGACAGGCTGGCAGGAAGCCAGACATGCCAAGGCATGCCTGACAGACAGGATATCATCAGATGTTGGCTGAAATAGAGACTTTGGGAAAAACAGATAGATTTTGATGAACCAGCATTTTCACCAAGCAAGTTTCACTGTGGAATTCCCAATGAGCTCTAGTTTCCAGCAGTTTGAGATGGTTCAGATGATGGTGAGTTTAGACCAGCTCTTCTTAGAAATTGCAAGCAAACAGCAATTACTAAGTGCAAAACTGATGTAGTAGAAGTTATCTATTTGGGGGCATGGGTTACTAACAGACAGCTAGTTCCTAAATACATACTACATATGTTTTGTACAGAGGGCCAAAAGTTCTAGGAATTTGCCTCCTTTCTACTGCCTGGCTGGTCAGACAGTAAAAGGGTGGTGGTGGGGAAGTAAATAGCTGCAACCTTAAAGGGAAAAGTGCTGTTTGATGTTGTGATTCCTACTTCCTGGAGGACAGAAGTAAAAACTTCATGATCAGTTACAGGTTCTCAATCAGGACTCCCTCTCTTCCACCCTCAGAAACTAAACATGATACATAGCCCATGTTTCACTTGTGGAGATTTCAGTTTGTCATGTGAACAGAACCCACAGCGTTTCTAACTCATCTTTTCATTCTCTTTAGTTTTGGGACAAAAATGGCTGTGACAGAGCCTGCCACTCGTGCCCTAGCTGTTTTACTGGGGTTGCTTTTTGGATTTGTTTCAACCTAGTAATATTTCAGCATCTCTTCTCTTTCCTCCCCACTGTCCAAGTTCCTCTCTCAAGGTGCTTTTTGTCCTAAACCCTTGTGCTGGTTCCCTGAGGGCTTCCTCATTTCCTGTGTGTCTCACCAAATTGTGCAGTGATGCACCATGGTCATGTTCCTACAGGTTCCAGTAACAAGCTCTTTCTTAATGTCAGACTAACTTTCACTGTTGCATGAGAAAGGTGCTGTTGATGTGTCTGACATTGTATCAGAAACTCCCATCTTTTTTCCATGTCCTAGTATCTAATGTTAAACTAATGCACTAATCCAAAACATCATGCCTTGCAGGCAGGCAGTCCAATATAAAAGTCATGCATTTACAAGCTTTCATGGTCAAGAAAATTAAATAGAAGAGTAAGAGCTAACAACTGCATCTGGATAGTAGCCATCATAATGTTATTTTTAATATACTATTTATTTTTCCATCTTCTGGATAATTTTTCACAGAGATGGTACAGTGAGCTGTGCTTTCACCAATGATGAGAGTGGCTTTGATGGTCTCAAATGACAGTTAATTTTACCTAAGAAGGAACAATAACCAAGCCTATATTTTCACTAATTGGTCACACCAGCAAGCTCTACAGTTGTTGGAAATATCTTTGTTTTAAAATAGTGAGCTCATTAGAGGCGGTGGACACTGCTTCCATTGGAATGGTTAACAAGCTGCAACCCAGAACATTTCTACATGCCTTTCCACCCCCTCAGAGACTGCCTTAGTCATCTGCACAGTTATAGCCTGTAAGAAAGACAGACTGTTTGCTGAAATGTGAAGGAATTTTACTGTTCTGTGGTATTGGAATTAACATATTATTATTATTGGATTCCAGGCCTTTATTACTTTGATGTCTTTATTTTGACTATGGTTCTGAAAAAAGCAGATCTGTGAAAGAACTTCTGGCTTAATACACAAACATAAAACATATTTAAGGGCAGTACAGTGGAAACATGCTTGATTGAGAGCTGTGGGTATTAATGCAACTAATTGAAGCTAAACTTACTTCAGTACCCTGTATTTACTGAAACAACTTGAGCTAAGCAATGGTTATATTGTCTTATACTGGAAGGAAAACAATTGTCCATTGTATATCTCTTTTTAGTGTCAGGTAAGTGTTAGGTTGCTGGACATGTGCAGTTTCATTCTGCCACTCTGAAATAGCACTGAGTTGCTGTGTTTACAGCAATCCTGGGGGCTAAGGGACAGCAGTGAAAAGAAGATCTGATATCAATAGTATTGTCTTTCAAAACTCACAAGCTCTGGTGGAAGTCATGAGAAAAAGCACCAGATTCACTTATGTTATTAGTAACATGGCAGAAACAATTCAGAATTCAGCCTGGCCCCTGGTGGAGTGCTGGGGCATTAGAGAGTCAGCTGACTCTTTCATCTGGCTTGATGTAAGCCCATCACTTTCTGTATCCAGTCTTGCAAAGGCAGCTATGTGCTTATGTCTAGTCTGAGTCCAAATGATCAGATATCCCTTTAAAGATGAGTTGACCATAGGGACAACAACTGGATTTGAAATAAGACACCAGAGCTTCTCATTTCAAGACCGTTGTCCTCAAGGCTGGGAGGAGGAGGAGGTCTTGCTTAAATTTTCTCGATGACACTCGCAGCTGAGAAGGTTGTCAGGTGTCAATAACTGTAAAATCCAAATAACAGACTACCCAATACTCTCCTGGAGAGAAGTCTTGAGAGCTAATTTATGGGAATTCTGAAGGATTAACTGGCTAACATCAATCACACACTCTGGATATAAAATCTGTATATTCAACAAGTGCCATGAGCAATTGCATTTGTACATCTCAAACATGTCTTGGATACCTGGTCAGAGATATAAAAAACATGATCAGAAACTTCACCTTTCCAAACAGTGTAGTTACTGACACCTGGCTCAAGAAATTAAAGAGAAAAATGTGTGCAGAACTCTGTTTAGTTACAGGGCTATCACCCAGGCTGTTCCCCCATCTCCCGCATATTACTTCTTTCTTAGCTGAGCATAGCCTACTATGTTTGGGGAGGGTGGGTTTGATTGTTTGCTAGCCATTGTATTAATGGTGATCTACACATACTACTTCTGTGGGTCTGTAGACCTAGTTCTTTTGTTGGAATCAGAAAAGGTGTGAAAAGGTGACCTTCTGAAATATGTTCCTTCTATGCCAATGTGTGCCCCAGTGGCAACAGAAAGGATTTGCATTACTTGTCTGATGTTGTCTGTCCCTCACCTTGAAAGGAAAAGGAAGGTAGTATGGTCTGTGTCCTCTGCAATCACAGCCTTTTCTAAACGTTTTGGTATGTTATTGTAACTTGCCTTTTTCCCTCTTAAAAGTCTCTTCTGTACTACATTATAAATACCAATAAAATGTTAGTAGAAAAAAAACACATAAAATGCATGTTATTTGTTTTAGAAGTCTATGAGATACAGTGAGTGTAGGAGGCTGGAATTTTTTACAAGGGGGAGTATTATTTTCACTTTTTAATTTCACATTGACCAATATTTTTACTTTGGGTAAAATAAAAACATACATTTTCCTGAGCCTTTACCAAGACAAATTTTCTGAACATTAGGCATTCCAGGATATACAGCCAACTCCTCCTGAGAGGCCAACAGATAGATCCATTTGCTTTGGGATATGGTTTTCTCCCTCTCTTGTCAGCTCTTGCCTGTGGCAGCAATGCAAAGTATCATGGACAAAGCAAATCAAAGCTTTAAAATTGACTGGTACCTGCCACCTTCTCATGTCTCCTGTCCTATCATGGTTTGAGTCAAGAATTGTGGCCAAGAGGGAATACTGACCTTTTTCCTCTTCATATACTGGGGAAAAGGAGAGCAAAACAAGTACTTGGGGTGCAGTTGTTGCACATGCCCTAGGGTGGCAGAGATGACAAGGCACTGTGATAGGGTAAGGAACGTCGGAGTGGAAAGTCAGCTGATCAGCTTGGTCACCTCTTTCCATTCCTGGCAGTGAGTCACTGTAACCATGTTGTTAAATGAAGTCATCTGCTACCTCTCCTCCAAGCCTTATTATTAATACATCTCAGGCAGTCACCGTTCATTATTCCTCAATATTCTCAGATGCTTCTCTTTTATTTTGCCAGAAATATCTGAGCCATTCACAGAACACTGGGGATACCTAGTAGGCTGATTGTCTTTGCGAAGATGGTGGCTGGTGTGCCTTCTGAGTCCCAGTGCAATCTTTGAACAGTTCATTTATGAATGGGATATATTCTTGTACATTTAAAAGAAAAAAACACTTCAATTAGTACCTTGACTTATACGTATTTATAACTTTTAAATATATATTTTTGTATATAATTGTGCAGTGGCTGGATGACACTGTAGGGGAAAACTGTATCCCCTCTCTTGGAATCTTGAAGGCATCAGTATTGCTTAGCCTTGCAGTTCTCACACTTAAAGAAGCAAACAAGGAAAATCCTTTTACCCAAACAGGTTTTTATTGCTGTTAACATGCGATTATACCATATGCATAGATAGAGCCTTTCACCCAAGGACCTTTCAGTGCCTTTAGAAAAACACAGCACAGTGAGTTGGTAAGCATTCCCACTCTAAGACATGTAGGTCCTTATGCCCCTCTTACAGAAGTTTGCACAGCAAAATTGTTTAAAAGTTAATTTCATCCGTCTGCATAAAGACTAAGGTAGGAGCTGAGTCATCTGATTTTCATTATAGCCTCTTGCGTAACAAGGACATGTGCAAATAATCTGTAAACCTTCCATAGATAATCTTCCACTGGCAGTGTGATGTTCTTGAAGGACTCTTTCAATTCTTCTTTCTTTTACTGTTAGCAATAGAACAGTTTTCCCCCTTATAGATTGCCAGCT
The DNA here is from genome assembly GCF_000737465.1 of Haliaeetus leucocephalus. Lineage (NCBI taxonomy): Eukaryota > Metazoa > Chordata > Aves > Accipitriformes > Accipitridae > Haliaeetus > Haliaeetus leucocephalus. Next base: position 15,057,741 of record NW_010973284.1, on the reverse strand, counting down.
TTAATCTTTGTTTAAACTTCTACTGGAAAGCTGAATTTTGCTCTACTAGGGAAGTAATGATTTAAGCATCTTATTCATTAATTTTGCCAAAATTCATTATAACCCTTTCTTGCTCATAAAAATGAGGGCTTTGTAGAATACTTTGTGACTGCCATTGCCTTTGGGTCATGAAACTTGCTGGTATTATTGAAACTTGTTTGTAGCATTCAACAGTTCATACCTTGTCTAATTGCAAGCTGCTGTGGAAATGTACTTTGACTTGCTCTTATTTCACGAACTGTTCAAAGATTGAGTCCCTGCAACCCAGCCCCAGTATGTTCATTAAAATGTACCTGTCTTAACCTTCCGTATCCTGTATAGCCAGGCTTTACACATGTCCTCCCAGGGAGGCATGTTGTAGTCTGAGAAATTCTCTGTAGATTTTAGTTAATGATGTTCCTCACCTTTACTATATATTCTAGTGAATTAGTTACAGATGCTGACATTGAATACATCACTGTTGGTTTCAAAGCTTGTCCATTTTGAGATGAACAGGACAGTTTATACTTTGAGTTATTTTCTTCAGGCTCCTTCCAAACTCAAGCAAATCTATCTGCGTTTGTTTCACTTGGTTTTTTTCTTTGAAATTCTACAAACTATAGGCTTATTTGTTTTTAATAAACGTGAGACTCTGGAGTGAGAATGAGAGGCCCAGATGTCCTCTCCACATGGACTGCAGCATATTTTTGGATTCTCCTTTACAAAACTTGATATTAGAGCATATGGAATTTTTATAGTAATTTTATAGAAAAGATTACTACTTTGGCAACTATTTTTCTGTTATGAATATTGAAAAATATTATTTGGGAATTTACAGTGGAAAGTGTGTTTCAAAATACTATGGTACTCATTTTTATTTTTTTGTAGGCGAGGTCCTAAGGTGACTATCAGCTTTCATACTAGATCAAGACAACTCTGTAGTGCAGTGCAAATGTTGAGTTCTTCCGTACGATATAGCTAGGCAAGTCTTTGCATGTGTGAGAGGGAGTCTTCATGATTGGCTTAAGTATCAGCATCTGCAGCATTTGGAGGAGTGGACTGTTTCTCAGAGCCAAAAGAGTACAAAGGAGGGTCTGAATTATAGTCCACATAGCAAAATAACCATCTTCTCCATTGTGAACATTGTGACTATATCATTATTTAGTGACAGTAGATAGTTTAACGTTCACCTGCTATTAGTTGGTTACTGATTCTGCGGTGTTGACCTGCCTGCTTAGCAAATCAAAATAAATACAATCAAAACAAAGAAATGGAGCTGTCTGCACTCTGGAAAGGACTTCAGATTTGTCTCTGACAGTGATCCATGGCAGACACTTGAGATAACAAGTATCTACATTTGTCCTACATTAGGAAGGTGTAGGATGACTTTTCTCCCTTACAGTACACAATGTCTTGATAATACATAATATTCTGAGACTGATTTAGATTTGGAAGGAAGGACTTCAGTATTTTCAAACTCAGTTCTGATAACTGACTTTCTCCCCACTCCCCCCATAGAAGTTGTGTCAGTTTTGTATCTTGAAAAGTTTTTTGTCTCATTTACTTCCAGTGGCTATAAATGGTACGAAATGTTTTGAATTCCCCAACTTTTACCTTGATTGAGGGTTTTTTTGTTCTTGGTTGTGACAGAAAAAACCATAATTTACCTTCACTGTGCCATTCATTAGCATGCTTCTAATATGTCCCTCTCTTGTTCATCTCCCTTCTAGGGTAAATAATCTTAGTCTTTTCAGAGCATTCAAACAGTGTAATTGTTACTTACTATATCTCATTAGTCACCTAACACTTTTTTTTCCCTTTTCTGGCAGTTGCAGATTTTGCTGGGGTTTCACTGGGGTTTTTTTTAGGTCCTGCTCTTGACTTAAAAGGTGTACTTTTTTATGTACATTACTTTACAATTGTCAACAATTAATTTCTTGTCCATTTGCATAGCTGCTTGTGATGTCTCATCATATCATTATGGTCCTCTTTTGTTCTAAGCTAAATACCCTTACATACCCTGCAGATGCTGTCATCTCACTGCTCCTGGTCCTCCCAAAGCATTAACAGACAGTGAAATAATCAGAGGTGTAGTGCAGAACATGAGGCCTTGAATAGTTAGCCTTTTGCTATACAGAAAATTGACCTGAATGCTATACTCAACCTTCTGCTACACAAATTTTTACCCCAGCAGTATATGTCTTCCTAACCACTCAGCTTCCTTAGTAGCTTCTCATGAAGAAGTTTGTCACAGGCCCTTTCTAACTGGGGTTACCTTGTATCAAGCAGCTTTTCTTACCTGCTACAATACTGACAGAGGCATGATGAATCACAAGAGATTGAGGCACAGTTTCATATTACTTGAATCAGTTTACCAAATTCAGATAGTTAGACATATGATGGATGTTACAATGCTCTTAATTCCTTGAACGTCCTGAGGTGTCACTTATGCACTGAAGGGACAACATTCACTTGGCCTGTCTCCTTTGGAGCAGTACCTTTCTCAAGTATGAGCTTGCCTTTTGCCAGCAGCCTAGCCAATTTATACTTAAGACCTTCTGAACTCTTGGTGTAATGTCATCATCTGTACCTCATGACTCATTGTTTTTATAATTATCAGTTTGCTCAAGAACCTTGTCCCCTGACACCTCAATTTCCCAAAGTAAATCCTCTTTCTTAGCAAAGAGGAAGGAGCTTGGATCCTCGTTCCCACCTACAAATCTCTATTAGATGCCTGGGAACATTAGGCTTTAAAGCATACCCTGAAGGTCATGATATTTTCTAATGAAACCAAATTTAGAGATATGAAAATCCACCACAAGTAGCATTACTTTCCCCCCTTAAATTCTGTAATGGGTCCTTTTTGTCAGCTTAGTGAAAGTAAAGCAGTATGCCTAGTCTTTTTTCGTAACCTTTTCTCAATTTTCCAATTTATGTGGTAAATAAATCAGTAACTGGGCCAAAAAAATTTCGTGGATAAGTCCCAGATTTTCTTTCATTTGTCACTCAAGAAAATTAAATTTTTGGTTGAAAAATCACAGCATTCCCTCATCAAATGTTATATTGAAGTAACAGAGAGTTTACCTTTCACTCCATTTTCATCCCATGCTCCCCTGAAATTCTTCCTTTTGTGTTTAACTTGCTGCTTATATATGTGTCGAATATTTATTTAAGTATTTTGCCACCTGTGAAATTCTTTGCAGGAATTTTAAAAAATAAAGTGAAAAAACCCCTAGTGAATGGGACTTGAAAATTGCTGAGCTTACAGTCCAGAGAGGGCAGTACATGGCACCGTTATGGATAACAAGAAGAAGAATTCTCTGATGAAGATGCTAATAAATGTAGTCGCGTGCTGTAATAAAGAGCAAATGAAAATGGATGTGGTATAACAAAATTATTCATAAAGAGAAATGCAAAAGGTTGTCATGCTGAGTGGTTACATGCAGTTATATGGAGCACTAACAAGGTTATTACTAGAAGCTGAGTGCTGGGGTGCTCACAGATGTTTTCTAACTAGCACAGATAGTAAACTGTTTTTATCTTGGAGGATATAGACAAGGCTGGAGTTGAAGGGGTGCTAAATCTTTCCACTGATTGTTAATAATTCAGAGCCAAATGGCAATAACGGCTCATGTAGGTCAGCGTAACAAAGCAACTTCAAGATGTTTGATAGAAGGTTTTCAGGCTAAATCCTTTACTGCTGCTGTCTCCTGGATTCTTTTTGATACAATATTATCATATTCTCACCCTGTGCTTTATAAATAAACAACGAAATGTGTACATGCATGTGTGTGTGCATACGCACACAAGTGTTAATGAAATATAGCAAACAAACCGAAATACTCATTGAAAAGTTGTATACTGTGGAAGCAAGGAGCTCTTGCTGAGCGACTACTGTAATGTTAGAAAACCAGAGGCTGAAACTCTGCTCACATTCCAGAAGTACAGAATTTCTAGGAAGTGCAGTAATTCAGAGAGTTGGCTTAGCGTTGTTCCAGCAACTCACTGAGCTAAAACATCATTTACCCGCAACATCAATATGATCTGAGTTTTATACTATCATTTAAACATTTAAACAGCAACAGATTTACAGCATAGACTCAAGATATGGCTGTAACTAATACTGTAACAAAATCAATAGACAAATGTTTTAGCAAAGGGCAGTCGCTGCTGTTGTCACTGATGTGTGTTTGTGTGCATAGCACAGTCACACCAATGTGTTTTAAATTCAGCTCGTAGGAAGGAGTTTTAAGCTCAGGGATTTAAAGCATTCAGACTTCTTCAGACCAAAATCATATCAAGACATGGCTAGGAGTATCAGTGGCCATGTCTAGAGCCAATAAAAATCTGTGGAAGTGTTTTTCTACTGAAATTGGCCTTTGGGGATTTTCCTTTAAGATTACATTTTAATTGAAGTAGTGAGCCAGTTCTGCATGTGGTGGAAGTAAGAAGGCCGCTAACATTAGAGTTCTTTGCAGAGCCCTTCAGATTTTGCCAGGTTACTCAAGACGTTTCTATTGGACTTAGCCTTCAAGCCGTGGAATGATGAAACACTGTACTGTTTCATCAGTGCCTGTCATCTTCAGAAGTTGATTTTAGGCAAGCTATTAGTGGTGATGGTGCTCAGCTGGGATAGCAGCTATTGCTTTCACATTTCAAGTATTTACATCAATCACCATAAGCATTTTGTCACCTCATAACATCCTGGATTTAAAAATACATATATAGAAACAGGAAGAAAGGTGAAAGCTGAAAGGATGGACAGAGTCTCAGTGGCTTGCAGCAGAAAAAGGTCTGTGTAAATATCAAGCATAAAAATTATAACTTGGAGCATTTACCTCCAGAAGTTACAACGTGCTGAATAACTTTGATCCACACACCACAATCATTAAAGTTACTAAATAGGTTTTTCTTCATATATATGCCTTTTACCCTGCATTTATGGGCTTAGAGTACCAACCTAGAAATAAAGACTTACATTGATTTTTATTTTTAAATTAACATAACCTCTAGTACTCAGAGCCTATTTCATGGGAGGCAGGTTGTCTTTTCCTTCCCCCTCGCCCCCCCAGATTAGCTGTCCAGAAACAGTCAGAAATAGAAATCATGAAGTAAACTTGAGAATTAAAATGTTCTTCCCTCACCTTAACGAAGAATTGCAAAGAACAGGTTTTATATGAAATAAGGGGTAAATTAATTTGATTTGCTTCTCAGTGGAGAGTGTTTGTGCATGCAGCTCGAGAGGAGCAGACAAAACCAGGAAGGTGATTTAAGCTGATGTATTTTAGTCTACCTTTAGGACTGGCTGAAGGCACACACGTGATCTGTTTCTATTGTTTAGCTGACAAGTAGTAAGTTGTTAAGTTATAGGAGCGCAATCACTTTTAAGTGTGGGCCTATATTCTAAGATATTAATCTGAGGCCCTCTTCTAATTGTCAACAGTAATAAGTTGGTTCACGTGGTAAAGGTATTGCTTGCTGGCATAGGACAAAAGGGTTAATGAATAAGCAATGCCAAAAAACAAAACCACGTGTTATATTTGGAAACGTTTCTGCAATAATGTGTCATTGTTAGGGTGAGGAAATGTCATGTGCAGCTTCAGACTATTTATACTGCCTAAAATCAATTTTGAAAAATGTAAGCACTGGCCACAGTAGGGCCCTAGCAAGGATTTGAAATAAACCTCCCAGGAGGAGGATGTAATTATTTTCTCTTAATATCTAAAATATCAGGTTTAAAGGGAGAAGGTAAAAGCATTCATTCAGCACAAGTGCCTCAGTGTGTTTATTGAATGGAATCACACAGCCTGGAGGCCAGCACTGTACTGCCTCACACGTCTGCTATCCCACTAATTTTGCTGGGATTAGAAGGGGGTATAAAAGAATGCAGAATTTAGCAACGGGATTCTAAATCCACTTTGGCTGAGAAACCACACGTGGGCACATGTACACCTACAGGCACAGACACACATGGTCCGCCTTGCGCTCCTGCAGGTGGAGGTTGCTCTGGTATGCTTGTGGGGTGGGGTCCCTGTGGCAGGAATGCCAAAAATCTTTTTAATCTTATTCACCTCACAGAAGTCATAGCAGCCTTGACAGTGGCATTTTTGTCTTCAAAATGTATTACTATTTTAAAAACTAGCCAAATGCACTTGGTTTAAGAAAGCTGTACCGCCCTGGTACTTTTCATTGCATTTGTGAGCTTCCACCTGTCAGTCAGCTTGATCATGTTCAAATGAGACATCCACATACCAGCTTCTTTGAACAGCAGCGTATGAGCATTGGGAGCTAAACAGGAAGAACCTGTAAACTCTTTGCACTGCTGAAAGGTAGCTATGTGTCTTTCATTCAGGAAGATACACTCACAGAGACTGCTATTGATGAGACATTCTTCTTTCCAGCTACAGAGACAGATGCAGAGCTGAACCTTCGGCATTAGGGTGTGAAACCAAAGTGAAAGTCCCAACCAGAGAGGTTCTTCGGCTGCCCTGGAGCTCTGTGAGGGCTGAAGGTAGAAAGTCAGTGAGACTTCCCATTTTAAGAGCTATCATAGTGTCTTATTCCATAGTGATAAGTCCTTGATCTTGTAAAGCAGTGAAAATCTCTTGAAAATTACTTCCATTGCTCTTTGCCGTATTTAGTAGAGAATTTGTATTCCCCAGCTCTCAGGAGGATCAGCAAACATAGGGTCCGGGCATCTGTGTGACGTTAGGGCCATGTCCAAAATTAGAGTCAGGGCCTGAACTCAAATTTCAGATATATCCAGGTGACTGGAATTCAGATGCCATGTTTTACTCTGGGCCCATCTCTGATTTTACTCAGATATAGTAGGAGCAGAACAAAACAAGCCAGGTCTGTCCAAGAGAGGAGATTTAAAAGCAAAGGTGTGAGATCTACGGGAAGGATTGCTGCTATCTCTGGGCCATATTGTGTCATTGATTTTTAGGCTGATCTCTTAATTGATTCTAACTGGGACTTAGACTTAAAAATTGATGATACAGTATGGCCCTACATGATGAAGAGTAACGGCTCGGGTTTGCTCACAGCTCCAGCCATGTAAATCCTGAGTCACTCCACTCAGCTGGAGTTAGGTCACTGGAGCTGGAAGAACTTGGAGCCCGTTTCTGTGGGGTGAAGGAGAGTGTGCACCCACAGCGCATCAGCTGCTTCAGGGGATCAGCCCATCTGCACCCTCTCTCCCCTTAGTGAATCAGATAATTCAAGGCAGCTTACCTCTCTGTGAAAGAAAGATAAACAACCCTGAAGTAACCACAGGATAAAAGCATGCACATGGGCAATTACCAGAGAGCAGCTGATGCACTGTAAGTTCACACCCTGCGTTACCCTGTGGTAACTTGTTTGTAGGCTGGTTCTCTCTGAACGCAGTACTGAAGAGCAGGCTGCAGCCCTTTACATCACCCTAATGACTCCTACTCAAAAAATATTTGCAGCCTGTTAAGCTCTTTCAAGAAAAAAGAAAAGAGATGGGCTAAAAAAAAAAAAAAAGTCTTCCTTTTGGGGATATTTTCCTTATGTTTTGAAGTAAGGCCAGCCTGACAGTTCTTACTAGTTAGTATCTAATAGTACTTAAATGTAGTCCAGTTGCTATCCTTAAGATTCCAGCTTCTGTCTGCTAGAATTTGTTACAGCTGTCAATAAGCAGATCACAGTAATAATTACAGTGGTGCCTGCTGACACATCTGTGGTTAACGTTTGTTATTAGTTTTATTATAAATCCACATTTATTAGGAGTTGTAACTTGGACAGAGGACCTACTCTTTAAGATGAATTTACCCATATAATTATAAACTGTTGCTTTTTTTAATCCAGTTATTTTTACATTTATAAAATGCCAAAAAAATTAATGCTTACGAATGGTTTACAATGTACGAAAGCTTTTTACTATTTTTATTTGATCATTTAAAAATCCCATTGTTTGCCAGAATTCCACTCAGACCAACAATGAAACAAGTTAACACCTCAGATGCTGGGATATAATAAACTACAAAATGGCCCCAAACATATGTTCTTTCCAGAAGCTTGCAAATCTTGACAAATGCATGGAATTGCTTGGGAACGTATTGTGCTATTGGAGATACTGAAACCCACAAAACAGAGAACTAACTTCTGCCTTCAAATACAACCCTGCAAGTCTATTAACTACATTCTGATTAATGCTATAATTTGGCCCAGAAAATTTAGGGCAAAGGCTGCACCTATTGGTTAACGTCAAACTGCACTGAGCTATTGCATGAGTCTCAACCCTCTTTTTTGTCTTACAAATCATTGGCCCTGAAATACATATTAAAGGCATAAATGGGTAATTTATAGATGAAGGGCCAAATTCACCAGTGCTGGGTCTGGAAGATATAAATAACACTTTCTTGTTTCAGCATGGCTCGTTGCACTCTGCCTTCCTTTGGTGTTTTCTGATGATGGAAGGAGATTAATTTAATTTGTGGTTGGGATTTCATATGAGCCTTGCTGTTAGCGGCTGCTGAATCAGTGCATTCCTCTATTGCTCTGGCCATTCACTGCTTGGCTGTTTAGCACACATTTTGGGCAGCTGTGGTACTCTCATTCCCCTGCTGCCACCACTGAACAGGGCACTGGGCTTTGGCATAGATTGGTAGAAGCTGACATAATTTCAGTTTGAATTTGTTCTGGAATTTAAGCTTAAAGTTAAATTTGTTCCCTCTGATCAGTACCACTGAGTGACTGACTGCCAGTCTGCTTCTTCTAATCAAAACATCATAACGTTGCTTTAACACATGTATTTGTTTGGATTAATAATAAAGCACCAATTGTTGATCAGGAAAAAAGTTTGCTCTAGGAACCAAAACTATGTTTTGATTGGGATATACTGGAATACTTATGGAAAAATTCCTTTGACCAGAAAAATTATAATAAACTACATGCTACATTAAACCTTAAAAAAATGGACTTGCTTTATGTTGCTTCCAAAAAGCAGATCATAATCCAACAGTATCTGGTCAATGCTGATGGATAAACGGGCACTGTACTTAAAACACAGGGGAGCCTTGAGGCAGGAAATGATATTCATTTATAGGTACTAGTGCTTCATTAGGAAATCATAGCTGTGAACCAAGATTTTACTAGTTCTTGTAATGTAAAAATCTGATTACTTTGATTCTGTTCATTGGCGAACTTTTCAACTAGAGGCTTTAGCAATAAATTTGGACAAAACAGAGACTGTACAATTTCAAAGCCACTCCAGGAAAAAAATGCACCTCTGCTGGTGTTTTATATTAAAATTTATACCATCTATCATTCTAATAGATTTTCTCTATGATTTGTCCATCATATCATGAGAACAAAATGCTATCTTTTCTCCTTGATATTGCGCTTTTTAGAAAAGCAATCCCTTTTCTAGTTCTCTCCTTTGAAGTAGCTCATAGCATGAGAGGTCCAGCTTCAAGAGTAATTAGACTAAACCATGCAGAAATCCCAATGGAAGTCGGCAGGTAAGGATAGCATTAACTACTTAAAAACTAAAAAAACAAATCAAAATGTTTTAGAGGACAAGGAGGGTGAACAAATCCTTTTTACATATACAAAAGCAAATAGGATCATTTTTTGCATATCATGTACTTTGATATTCTTAATTAGCAAAAAAAAATTAGCATATTGGGATTAATTTTCTGGAACCCACGAAAACCTATCCTTAGAGGGAGTAAATGTAATAAGATTACTGTAATAATTGCCATGCTGCTGGGATTTTACAGAGCAGCAAGCTACATGCAGTTTCAGTGTATGCACGTACATGTATTTATGTGGACTTTTTCTCCAAATTAGGAAGAGACTTTATACCAGGATATGGTCTCTACCTTTCTGCAGGGAATTACTTTTTGGTGTTATGTGTAAACTTTTAATTGACTTCAGAAATCAAATTTATAGAGTAATTTGTTGAGGTTCCTTTAAGTATGTTGTATGTAGGACTTTTTCTCAACCAGTGGTCTTTCTAAGAACGAGCACATAACAAAGGAATGGGCCCTACTGCTGGTCTGTAAAGAGAGATGCTATATTTCTGTCAGCTCCATGAGGAGATGGCTGTGCTGTGTTTCCGGTTACTTAACTGCATTATAAAAAAGAAGGAATATAAACATCTCCCCAGATTAATCCGGTACCTTAAAAACTGCTCTATTTTGTCATGGATGAAAAGGAAGCTGCCCATGGAAGTATGTTTTGCAGCGTAAACTTAGGTATAGCACTTAAGAACCTTGAACTAACCTGTGAACGTATCCATCATTTCAAGTTATTATATGGGCCCAGCTTAGCGCACTAAAATCAGGTACTCTCAATTGCACATTAGTAAGATGCCTGAAAATCCTAAACTGCATGTGAATAACTCAGCTCAGGGCAACTCTGTCCACACTGTGAACTTGAACCTTTTGCTCATATCTGACAGAGGACGCAGAGCTATATATATATATTCTGGTCTCCATTTTAGAGGGATACATGTGCTAGAAGTAGTATAAGTACCTTGTACAGTATGTCTCCATCACGTTCTTTTTATCCCCAGTATGTTGGTATTCATTATCCTAGATGAGAAAAATAATTATGTTTTAATGAAATTTGCAAAATAATGTGCCAGCCAGACTGGGACTATTTATCAGACCACACAGTTATATTTTAGAGGTTTTGTACTTGCAGATAATTCAGAACAATGCCTTTTCTATATTTCTATGTGTGTATTTTATTTTTAAAGAGAAGAAAAATAAAACAAAGAAAGTGAGAGCTATAAGAATGATTAGACCTCTTGTAAAAGGTTTCTTAGTGCTGCTGCTGACCTTCTCAGTCTGTTCTGCTTTGCTTTGGTATGTTTAACTGCCCCAGGAGGTCATTATCAGACAGTGGTGACTGTTTTGTCGGGTCTTATTGTTTAATTAGATCACAGTTTATGTCAAAATTCTAAAATTCTTTTGGCACATGCCAAAATTTTCACAGTTTTTAGTTTTTAAGTTGAAATATTTCTCAAACAATAAGCAGCAGCTACAAGGGAGTAGACAAATTTATTTAATATTTACAGTGTGCACTTAAAAATTTGTGCCTTGGGTTAAATTCATTGAAATGTGACATCTTATTTTCAAGAGTATCCTATGGGTAATCCCTTGAAACTTGTATTGACATTAATATAAGCCTTAAGAAATAGGCCTGCTGAGGCTCACATTATCTATAGGAAAGCTAATTTTTTCTACTGATCTTGCCTTCATTCATCTGAAATGGTATAAGATTGTGTAAACAAACCCTCATCTACAGAATTAGAAAATGATGTTTTTGATTTGCCTTTCCTGCCCTTGAAATTATATGCCTGGAGTATGCAATCTGTGATGTACCATGTTCTGCTAATGGTAAGATAATCGGTACAAATTTCTAGGCTAGAGGTGAATGCCAGACTGCTGTACCACAAATTTGTTGCTCGGATGATCTACTTGCTTCTGAATACGGCAACCTACCTATCTTCTTATTTGCCATGTTTAATTAGAACTTATTATAGAAATTAGTGGAAAAAGAGGTATATTACTCATTCCTCAGTGTTCTATTCAAGAATAAATTTTTAGTTGTCATCTTCTTATTCATCTTGTGCAGAGCCAAATCAATTAGTGCCTTTGGAAAGATGCAGTGCCCAAACTGAGCCAAGAGTGATGATGTTCAAAGGATCAAAACATAAAATGACCTCATGCAGGTCCCATGTCCTGGAAAATGTAGCTGCTTTTTCCAGCTTTCTCATATGGCCTGAATAAAGTACATTATCTCTCTCGACACTTGGTGTCTCTCAGCAAAATAAAGCCAAAAGCCCCAAATCTCCCTCACAATAAGCTATTAGTAAGGCTGTTCTCTGTCTTGATGCTTCAGTGTATGAGGCAGGAAATCATACAAGCTTTGGGGGGTAATTTATTTCTCTAGAGCTATCACCCTTAGATATCTCAGTATTACTATTCTCCAAGCATCTCTCTTGAATATTTATGGTGAATGACCCCACTGCCAGGGATTGCCATGAGCACTGTAGTATATCAATGCCCAGGCATTTGATAGAGCAAGGTCTGTGCTACACCTTCAGAGCAAGCACTATCATTGTCCCTCCACGTGTAACACAGGGAGCTGAATCACTCAGAGAGACAGATAAATGACATATGTAGATCGGAGACAGCAGCAAATGGTAAAGTATGTAAGGGAGGGACTAATTACTGCTGCAGCTGGGACTAAAGCCCATGAGTAGGGCAGATATAAAAAATGAGGCTGCCCCAAGCAGGCTGGAGCTGTTCTGGAGTGACTCTGGAGAGGGAGAATTGGCTTGAGATTCTTGACGTCTCCTATCTTGTCTTCCCTGAAAGGAAAATGGCAAAAAGTAATGACTCTTACACCAGGGAGAGGCCCAAAGGGGACCATGTGAGCCTGTGCTTTGAGATCAGGTTTGATGTTTCCAGCACCCGTGAAAGCTGAGAGCCCTCATCATGAAGGCAGCAAAGCAAACAGGGCTGCTACCAAGCACAGTCATGAGGGGATGGTGTACAAAACAGGGTATGTGTCGTAGCCATCTTAATAAGGCACATTCTCAGCCACAAACAAGACCTAAACCTACCTGAGGCCCGAAGGGAGAAGCAGCCCAGGTGTGAAGTTGGCTCCATTTCCACCCCCACTCCGGTATTTGGCCACTGCAAGGGGCATGTGGGCAAGCCAAACCTCCCTTGCAAAGTAGCCAAAGTTCAGTTGCTCGCTTGATGTGCTCAGGGCCTGTCCACATCACTCATTTGCTGGAAAATTGCTCCCAAATATCTGCCTACCTTGACTAATGCTGTCCTGCTTTATCAGAAATGGGCTGTTTTCTAGCCTGGCGCTAAGCCTAGCCTCTCCACATGGTCATGCACAGGGTCAGTCCTGCCTCGTGTCACATTTAACCTTCCCCATGTTGGAGAAATTTTGCAGCCCTCTACTGTCTGGATAGAGACTTGCAGATAAAGAAATGTTATGAGCAATCCCTGTGGGTATGCATTCAGCATTTTTTCAGTCTGGCCGTTTATCATTAGCCTTTCTCTATTATCTGACACCCAGTGGTAGCTTTTCATAACTGCCCCAGTTGCAGGCCTTTCCTCAAGTACGTTTCTAGTAGGTGTGTCAAGCATTTCATTTCACCAATATGTTCATGGTCTCTATGCTCTTACTGACAAATTCCCTAATTGCCCAGTTTCTATGCGGCACATAAAAGCCATCTCAGAACGTATCCTCAATTTACTATGTTGACTTGTAGAGGCTAGGGAGAAAGCAGAGAGAAGCCTTTCACCCTCATAGCTCTGTAGAGAAGATCATCATGTTAACTCTGCATAGTTGGGGATAGGGCCAACTCTCTGAGGATAAGCATGCCCCATGCTTTCCCATGCCTCAAAGCATGAGGAAAAACAGATCTATTCTGTATGTGAAAGGGTATTTGAAAAAAACATTCAAGAGTGTGAACCATTTCTGCAGGATCTTTGCTATAATACCTAGTATAAGTATCTCATTCACAGAGGGAAGGATAACACCCTTCAACACCACATCTTACGGGGTTGGGAGAAAATTTAGCTCAACTTTGAGCCCAGTTCTTGACTCATAAAGAACTGTGTTTGTTTCACATCTGATTAATCTGCCTTTTTTCTCCTTCTAGACTGTTTTGCTGCGCTCTTCTTAAGGTTTTCTATTTCTGCTATTATTTTATTATGAATATTATGTGAGGGATAAGTATGTATATTGTGTTGCATGTCTGTAACAGACGGCAATCTCTGCCCTGAGGTACTGGCACTCTAATACAGAAACAGCTACTGTAGAATGTGAGGAATCTGATATTATTTTTTTTTTTTTAGATAAAAACAAATGTGGTTAATAAGGCATCTTGCTCAATTTTTGAAAAACTTAAATTGCCAAATTTATTTTGACAGTTTTAAAAATGAAATTGATAAAATTATGCTACATGACAATATTTATACTCAGAATCAATATGTATAGTGGTATGTTTCAGGGTGAGTTCATAAGGCTGCAACTACTTTGTAGCAGATATACAGTACTGAATGGCTGCTACACTGATTTGCCTCCTAAAGAACAGCATTGACAAGAAAACGGGTGCTGTTTGTGGTATTAGAAGAGCATATTGTATACAGATATTTGTAAACAAAGTACGCTATTAAATTATTACTTAGTATTTCTTCAATTATTAAATAGCTCTCAATTAGCATTTACTATTGGAACTTTAGTGCTAAAATGCTGTATTGGATAGGAGCAATGCGCAATTATGGTTCCCTCATAGTTGTCTGTCAGCTCTTTTCAGAGAATTAGCTCACTGCAGCTCTCCCCAGCAGCAACTGATTCCCTGAATATCTGTGGATTCATTCTGTCTACCACACAACCTCTCATTGCCTAGAGCCCTTTCTAGGCACTAATAACACCTTCCCAAAGCATTATTATGATGTTCCAGACCTGCTTATTGTATTTTAAGCCTTCCCAAAAAGCCACGTTTTCAAGTTCACCCTTAACATTTTTTCTGGCATGGTAATCAGAAAGGGGCTGTGCTAAAGGTTCAGGCATTAGCATAGTGGCTTGCTGGTGTGAACGTGCCCACAGTGCTCATAGCGTAGTGATAGCTTGTCACAGCACCATTTTTACTTTGAAGACTACTACTGTGCCCACTTTTATGGACAACTGATTGCTTTCTGACAGAGTGTAACGGGAGTCACTGCCTCAGGTTGCAAGATGCAACCAAACCTGCGCTCAGGGTGGCTCTCCAGAGCATCTACATGGGCAGCTACTGAGCCCCACCTGGTAGGCCAGGGTCCTACTGAGAAAACTGTGTTGAATTTGAACTAGTTTGGCCTGCACATGGAGTGATAAAGGACTTCCTTGGTTATTTCTAAAATGTGCTGCGGTATATGATGTGTATACATATCTCCAGCAAGTAAGAGGCTATTTAAGCTGATGGTAAGTGGGTAGAAATGGTGCTGTACCATCTTCCTCTCTGAGTCTCATCAGATTTTGTTCTCCTCTGCCTAGGTAGTGGATTGGTGACAGAGCAGTCGTCTTTGATATACATAAAGGAAATTCTCTCCTGTTTCATTTTCAACAATGCTGTCAATATATTCTTAAAGTTTCTTCTTTTTATGTAGCCTGTGATGGCTTTCTGTGCGGTCTCTGCCTTCTGTTCTTATCTGTTCCACCTTTTTTGTACATGCTTTCTTGGCTCTTTGTAACCTGCAAACCTTAGCCATTTCTGTAGCTTTATGTGTTGTAGGTAATGGATTTGAATTAGGTACCTAGCCCACACAAACCTCATTCTACTGATGAAACATATTCTTAAAGCCTTGACTTTGATGTCACTATTAATCATAACATGGCTTTCAGTTAGATTTCTAGTTTTCAAATGTGGGGATCAAAACAGATATTCTGGCTTGTTGAGGGCTATTTGAATGGCTTCAGGCTATTCTTTGAGATCGTACTGGGATGGAGCCAATGGGCAAACACAACATTTTGTTAGTGAAATGAGAAGCTTTTATTTTTCCTCTAGCAGGTTGGGAATTTAGTACAACCTGTTCACATCATCATGAATCACCAGTGCAATATCTAAGATATGTTTATGGTTGTTATTGCTGTAGGATCTGTACAGCTACTGAACAAACAAGCCCAGGCTTTTTTATACCGAATGGACACAGTGAAATGGAAAGTTTGGGAAAGCCATTGATAATACTGTCAGTGGGTGACTATTCCAATTGTGTACCCCAGACACAGTATTTTAGGGTGGTGTTGTAGGTCTCTTAAATTCTATGGATAGAAGTATATCTCTCAGAAGTGTATATTCAGTCTCTGCTCCTATTAATGCTTCTACACAGGGACTGAAAATCAAGTTTCCTATCTCACAGTTGAGAGCTCTGACAACTAAGCTGAGGCAGGCTTGCTCTGCTCCTCCTTTTGCTGATCAAGCTTTGCAGAGTGGATTCTAGCACGTGGTGAACAAGAGAGTTTTCTCTCTTTCAGCATAACTTGTGGCATGGTGGTTACAGGAAAGATGAGTGCAAGGTAATACTCAGTACTTCCTGAGGGACAGTCGGAAGAGAATCTGGGTAGGGCTCTATTAGTTGTCCTAAATTAAAAGAAGGGAGAAATGACTTCCTATACTACTTGCAAGTGTCTGGTGTTTGGACCTTATCAAGAATCCTGGTTGGAAATAAGAGTCTTCATGTATCCTAATACAATGCTTAAGTAGCGGTTATTGTAGTTTTAAATTACATCTGCCCCAGAGCTAGCTTGTTTCAGCCAGTTTGGAGCACAGAGAGAGGCCTACATCTGTCTCCACCTTGTCATATGGGTATACTCTTTATCTTTAGTATCTAGAATTTAATATTACTAGGGAGACTAGATTCTTGCAGTTGGAATAGGAGGTGTTGCCCTGAAAATTTAAAGACTCTGACATATAAATTATGAAATCACAGCTGTTAATTGGAAATTGCAGAAATCTGGAGCAATTAATCTTGTATTTCCCTTATGGAAGGCTGAGAGAGGTTAGCATGTTAATACTTCATGCTTCTGTCAGAAAGAAAAGCAAGAGGAACAAAACTGTAACTAAAAAAAGAACCCAACACGCAGATTTGTCAGATATGTGATTGCAGGTCAAAGCTAGTTGTTAGCACATCACAAAGCTTTGGGAGACACTGGGTTATGAGGCCCTGTTGGAACCAGCTTTTGAAACATTGGAATCTGCTAAGCTCCGCAGGCCTACTTGCACCATTTGCTACACTGGCATACCTCACATGCTGGCAAACCAGAAAAAGGTTGACTGGAGAGGTGGCTATTTTGTTTTTTAGCTTGCAATTTCTTTCTCTTTTCAGTTAGTTGCTTTTCTTTATTTACTTCTCTTTTCTGACCTCTTGGAATATGACCTATACTAATTTGGACTTAGAATCTGTGCATCATATTCAGAGTGGAATGTTACACATTACTAAGTAGTTTGCCTAAGTAAGTAACTAAGTCTCAGTGCATATGTCTACATGAGTCTCAAGGGGATCTAAATTGGTATGATGTGCACAGTGAGGGGTCTGGAAGAAGAGGTAAGCTACCCCAGTTTAGACTTCCTCCAGGCTTAATTGGCATTCTTCGATTTACTTAGACTCCCCTCAGTTGTTGGCCCACCATCTTCTCATAAGTCAATTTCTATTTCACACTCTAGAAATAAAACACAGTAGAAGCACAGGATTTTGAATATAATCAGACTTATTATCTGCTTTGATCATTATTTTGTAGAGATTTGATTGTTATTTATGATCTGTAATAGAGGTCATTATTTTATTACATGCTTTCTGGGTATGATTAGGTCACTTAAATGAAGGCTTTCTTTCAGTTTAAGTTAGTAAGAATAATATATATCTGATTTCTTGTAAATAAACCTGAATTTCCACAAATCTGCATGCATTGTACTCTGAAAGCTTTTTTGTTAGAATATACAGATACAAGTAGATTAATAGAGAACTTTGTGCAGGCTTAAAATGTTATTTTTATAGAAAAATTATGTTTGGTTTAAAATGCATATTATCCCCAACGCTGTGATCCCATTATTCATAGAACAGGCTTTGAGGGTGAAAGATATAGTTCTTTATTGGATATGCAACCCTTAACAGGAAAAGGAAAGCAGTATTACTCAACAAAGTTGAGTATTTTAAAAATAAATTTAACATTGTTAACGTTTACTTTGTTAAAAGTTATTGAGTGAGTGAGATGTGTAATTGTTCAACTGCATTGCAGATTTATGAATTGGATTTTATTCACAAGTGCAGTTCCCTCAGATATTTTTCCTCAGGTTTCTTAAGGGCCTGTAATGGACTCTAGAAAGCCTTTAATGCTTCTGAGGAAAACTGAGCTAGGTCAGTATTACTCAGTCTTGAGTGAGCCTGTAAAAAATGCCTAGTAGAGATATTTGCCACTCATCTTGTTAAATTGTGGACCTGGAAGGAAAAGAACAAGGAGTAAGTAGTGAATGAGCTGGGCAGCTCCTCCAAGGAGGCAGGAGATGCATATTTCTTGAGACATCACATAAAGTTGAAATGCCATATAAGGAGTATTGCTGAAACTAAAGCCAAGCAAGAGAATTAGGATGAGAGAGTATAGTCCTGAATTGAGAGACTCTGGACCTGAGAAGGGATGACATTGATTAGCGATACATGTTGTGCTGGATAGCTTGGTCTCTTGATGCACTGCTAACGCTTGGTGTGACCAGCCTCTCTGAGCCCAGAAGTTCGTTCTGTGTCAGTGCTATAGCTGCTCAAAAGCAGTTTAGCAACAGAAGTGTACAAGTGATGGGACTCTTGGGCAAACTATTTCATGGCTGACGCTGTATAAGACACTCAGACCTTTCCAACCCTTGTATGGACTGGGAACTGCAAAACACAGTCTTCAGAAATAGCTTTCTCACCCACACCCCTGAGCTTGTCACAGTACATAAAAGAAACGCTCCTTTGCCCATCAAGCCAACATAACTTCTCCTCTGTACTTATTTACATCAAAATTTTGCACCATTTATATAATTTTTGTTCTCAAATAAAGTATTCATTATGGATGCCCATTACATGTGTAGCATGCAGGCCAAGCAGAGCTGTACTACTGATAGTATAAAAGTTCACCTGCATAGCAGGCAAAAATTTCATGAGATTAGGGAAGATCGGTTAAATACAAATCACATCTAGAAACAAACAAACAAAAAATCCATAACATCCTGCAGAACTGTTCAGAATGGTGGGCCAGTTTGGTAGTAGCAAGCCAAAGTGCACAATGTGTCTCAGAAAGAACCATGAAATATCATATAGAGCATGTTCACCACTGACCTGGTCCCAGGCAGTGCTCCTGTGTGCCAGCTCAGGGCTATGTTGAAGGTGCTTCAGTAACATCCTGCACATCCTGGCTTTCAGACAGAGCTCAGTCACACCCCACTTAGTGTTTAGACATCTTTCAGCTTCCCACTCAACAGCAAAAAGACTAATTTCTTAGAGGCTGGAGCTAGCGTATGACTTTGTGAGCAGTAGCAGCAGTGTGAAGGCTTACCAAACATTACCAGAAGGGGTGAGAAGCAGAATAAGGGGAGTGACCATACTACTTTTTTTGTGCTGAAAGCAGTATTGGCAAGCTCTGTTTCTGACTGGTCTAGCCCCATGAACCATTTTTTTTTATGTTGATGAAAAAATATGTGTCACTTTCCCATGGCAGAAATAAAAAATGTCCTGCTTGGTTATGAACTCTAGGAGTGGAGAAAGAGGCAGCAGGAGACCCAGAACAAGAGAGTGTTTTCCATCTGCCACCTGAATACTGTAGAGTAATGCTGTTGTATTTAAACTAGAGATTTCACATACCTTTCTTGTGGTACTGTGTACCTCAGGAACCTCCCCTTTAATAGTAAATCTGCTTACTCTAAATTGTTTCTCAATGGACTGGTAACAATCAGGGATCACCAGTTTACTGGATGGCTGCTATTTGTGTCTATGACTGAAGACTTGCTGGGAAAGGTATATGTAATGGTAGGAGTTCAGCTATATTACGGGGATATGCAAATAGCTACTGTGTGGTTTGTTAGGGAAACCAAGGCAGGAGATGGCCATATTTTTGCTATCCTAGGTTCAAAATGGCATCATCTCACTCCAGAAAAAAAACTTGTTTGGGGAACCTTGCAGTTCTACTGGGTTTTATTTTTTTTTTTTTTTCTCACTGAAAGTGGTTAAGCTTGGAAATTCTTGGGTACCCTCTTCCCCTTTTCCCAACTTTCCTTTGACTGAAGATTGACCCATCATTTCTGTGCAGCTGCCATAATTGGCTCTATATTTATACTTCAAGTGAGCTTAGCAGACTCCTTTGTCTTAGAACGCCATCCTGATATAACGACTCAGTAACTCAACTACTAATTGCATTAATAATCTTTTTCAACAGAAAATGCCTTCTCATTTTTCTATTGAAGCTGCTTATGTCTGTCTTTTCCGTGTAGCGTAACTTTCTCTCTACATGGTTTCTGGCCTAAGATTTTGACATCAGTCCTAGTTATGCAGCAAAATAGGTGGCTGAACCAAAGAGAGGTTTTTCCTGGACCTGCCTCAGAAAACAGCATGCAAGTTGAAATTTCATTTTTAAATTTAACTTCTCCCTCTTGGAACAAATTCACTAAAGTCAAAGTCTCACTTTTTATAGCCTCAGTAACTGTTTCTGGATTTTCAAAGTCAATTCAGCCCTAAGCTGAAGTAATTATGGCACATGCTATAAACCACAAGCACTGTAAACTCAGCATGGACTGCTATATCACCATCTTGAAAGTATATCAATCTCTTTTTAGTCTAATTTGTTATACACACTGTTTCTTTGGTTGCTTTTTCTTACCCTCACATTCATCTATTAAAAGAAATGAGAATGGGGCATGTTCCCAATTCATAAAAAGGTAGGCCACTTTTGGAACCATGAAACTTAGAATTAAAATGGCTTTAGAATAAAAATGAATAAATTGTATGTTATTCTCCACATTGTCCCTTCTGTTGGAAAGCAGTACACTATTAACTTAAGGCTATTATTAAATGGGACTATGTCTACTGCTATCAATGAGAATCCATTCGCTGCACTAATTGTTGTAGCTGTGCTTACTAAATTCTGCTTATTTCTGAATGCATAGAACCCATACAGTATGGATAGCTTTTTTCTTACAAGGCATCTCTAAGAAGTCAGCAAGGAAACCTTGGATGTCTTCTTTCTAAGGATTGGCAGATAATGAAAGAACAAACCACTTGTAGTGCCTCATACCTGAACATTTCCTTGATCTTTATAACATTTACAGAGAAATTATTATTAATTCTTTTTTTCTCCTTTTTTTCAAATGTGTGCTCATCCCAGTTTTGCCCAGGCCTGAATGAAATGCCAGACTACCACAAGAAAGCCTAGGCATCACAGTTTTCCAGCTCAACCAGCAACTGAAAGTCTCGTAAGACACCTTACAGATTTCCAGCTCAAACTTGTAGAACCAAGATGTTTACATAATTTATATAAGGTGGGGCTATATATATGTGGGATGGTTAGCTGCTGTAATGGCCAAATTTTCAAAGTTGCTCAGCACATGCAGCATTCAGGCCTTCAGCCCATTAGAGAATGGTGATAAAATATTTGGTCCCAAATAACTGGGAGAAGGGGGAAATGACTTTTCATTACCTTTTTACTTGGTTCAAACAATTCTTTATTTTAGACCATAAGTGTCACTGCATATCATAATTATTACTTTATTTAGCATTTCTAGGTGGTAGCCATTCAAGGCTTCAAAACAGCTAGCAATAGTTAGCTTCAGGGAGTAGTCTAGTATTCACATCAGAGTGTTTGGGCAACTAATATGACATCTACAGATGTGACATAGGAGTAAAAACCTGACCCTCACCTTCATGAGAAATGATGGAATGCTGGTTCCACCATTGTATAAACTGGGTCACTGACTGAGAAAATGAAGGGGACCTTGATGGGTGCTACCAACAATTCCTCTGCTGTTAAACATTTATGGCTTATCACATGTCCTTTTATTTTCTAATTCAATCTGTTCTGAACATGAGGAACAGCTTCGTAAAGCTCAGTAGCTTCAAATAAAAAGGATATCAATGCTAAAGATCTCCACACTGAAATATCTTTGATGACAGGAGGAAAAAAAGATAATATTGCCAGGGACACTGTCCATAAGGAGATAGGTGCAATAAGCATGCTCTTTGCACTTTGATCTTGAATGAAAGGTCATTAAAAAACTCTTGCTGACTGTGGATTGCACACTCCAGGAGCAACAACATGTATTCCAGTAGGGCACTTCAGGAAACTTTAAAAGGTACGGGTCTTGGAAACCCAAAAGAAAACAATCAGTGAGCTTACAAGACACATTTTTTTTGAGAAAAATCATATACCATTGTTTTCTAAAATACTTGCTGACCACAAAACAATGTGTTTTCTTGTTACTAATAGGTAAAGTTGCCTGTAGGAACCTTTTCCTTCCCATAATAAAATCTAGCAGAGTGCAAGAGGCTTTTCTGAGACTGATTTCGCCACCACAGCACGAGTATGTTTTAAAAAGACGCAAAGTGCACTTTATGAGGAAATGAGAGAGGGCCCAAAATGCCTTTTAATTTATTTTTATAATAAATATCATTAAACAGAATTTTGAAGCCATATATTTTTATTTTGTATGTAATGCTTATAATGTAAAAAGGAGCCATTTCATGAAAAGGTTGAAATAAGCAGTTGCTAACAATGAAGTCACTATTTTATTGAAACCTGATAAACTTTCCTGGATAATTTGGTATTTTTTAACAACATTTTTCAAGGCTGAAAAGAGAAAAAGGGAACCTTAAGTTTGGCAGAAACGAAAAATTATTTCTGTGGCAGCTTCATTTGGACATGGAAAACCTGTTTCAAACCATTCCTGGCTCCACCTCTCACAAACTATTTATTATGTACTATAAATTACATATAACATGTAACATAAAAATTAAATAGAATTGTTCTGGAACCATAGATACAGATTGAGAGTTAATTAAATGAATGCATGGGGAAAAAATTTGTGTGAGATACAGGACTAGGGGTTCCCTGCTGTACCTATTTAATGAAGTCTCATCCATCTGATGGCTCCTGGACCCACTCTTCAACACTTCCACAAAAATGTCACATTCTTTATGGGGGAAAAGTGTGGAATGTGCCTTACCCACATCAAGTACACCATTTTACAATTCCAATCCAATTAATTAAGCCTCTATTCTTCATGCATGAGTGGCTGTCTCTCAGTTACACACCCAAGGCAAAGCTCCAAGGGGGCCAGCCAGCCAAAAAAAGAAGGTACATTCCCAGCTCTCATTTACTTAAATACATATTTTTGATAGAAACAAATGTTTAAAATGACTTCAAATGAAAGTGTGTATATTTCTCCAGGGCCAGAGCATCAATAACTTATGTCTCAGGAAAACAAGCTTTTATTATTTTTATTTTTATTTTTAATGCATAGTCATAATTAAAGCAGGGAGGAAAGGACAGCCTCCTCTGTGAATGAGAAAATTAGACTCAGTGTAGTGAGATGGGAGGGTAGAAGGAGACTTCTGATGCGTGATTAAATGAGGAGGCAGTATGGTGAGGGCAGATGAGACACAGCACAGTGGGAGTATAGAAAGCATGGTGAAAGAAAGAAACAGAAGACAAGATGTTAAAGTACCATAACCTGATGTACTCCTGAAGAGTTAAAAATGAACTGATCATCTGTCAGGAAACCACACAAGAGCGGGGAGATCTGATTCCAGTCCCACCTTCCTGGGTAGGAATGTTGCTTTTATCTGATTAAGGGAGAAGAGTAACTATTTTCTTCTTACTGCACAGCATTGCACTGTTATTTTTAGCACTCGGTTTCTAAGTATGTATATCCTACAGATCATCTGTCATTTCAGTGTTAGAAACAACCATGCTATTTTTCTGCAATTATATAGAGTCTCTTCATTTAGGTACTTGTTAGTTATTTTACTTATACTGATCAAAACCTCAATCAAATTCAATGTATTGTCTGGACACCTGAGATCCAGCTCAGGTAAGCACATGCTCAGGTTCTTTCTTGTACTGCAACCTCATGCCAGAATAAAAGTGCACATTACAAGTAGCAACAGGTATAAAAAGCTATGCCTGCCACCTCAGTATAACTTGTGTGTCAGTGTGAGGTCACAGACAGGGACAACCTCTTCCAAAATTAGCCATAGTAGTAGAAAATGTTGCAGCTCCCTCTTGTTAGTGCCCGCCAAATGGTATTACTTTCTATGGGAAGAATCATGTTAGTGCTGCCCAAAGGCAGTGGCTGTCATTGTGAATAGCCAATCATTTTAGTAAAAAACTCATTGCGGCCATTCTTGGCTTGTCAGAGGAGTTTGGGGTGGGAGTTGGAACCAGCAGGCCTTGCTGTTACTGTAGCATCAGCTCTCCCCTCCTTTCCCCAGTGATGGTTTCTGTGCCAGTATGTACAAAATGCCAGTGCAAGTATGTCCTTGACAGGTGCTATTAGGCCAGAAGATTATTTCACCTGTTGCAATTACACCTTGGAACTTTTTTACACTTTTCTGCAGAGGTGAGATTTCCCAAATGAAATTATATTTTCCAACTGGATTGCAAATTTGAGGCATTTCACCCATTTACATATCCCTTCAATCTGTCATCATTGATGCTAGAAGGAAAAAATCTGAAATAGAAAGGGAAAGCTGACAAGTCCTAAAATTAAAAAGTTATTGATTAAGCCATTTGACTTGTTCTTTCATTCCAGTATTGTACTCCAGGAAACAAATGTTTAATTTATTTTGGATAAAGGGATTCAATTTGTGATAATGCCATGAAAATATAATATCCTTACAAACTCAGATTTCTCATAGGAAAATGTTAATGAGTCTTTTCTATTACACTAAAAATACTGTGTAACAGAGCTGGTTGAATATTGCCCAAACAATGTTTCTGAACATTTGTCAGAATTGTTGCTTGGTTCAAGAAAATTCATATCCCATTGTACTCACTATTTGCCAACATTTACATGAACAGTTTTTGTTTAGGTAGAGGTTGGTTTGTTCCCTACGATATATCAGTTCATTCAAAACCAGAGGACAGATACAGTATCAGGTCATTAAATGACCAACCATAGTCATCATTGCTAATAATAAATGTTTTACTTTGCAAGCAGCCTATAAGATCAAAATTGTTCATTAAAAATGCAAACATACTTGATATTGCACAAAGTCTACTTTAGGTATTATTCATCTGCAGGAAAAGGATCAATGCCTGGTTGTCAAATGCAATTATTAAACATATTGCCAGAATTCAGACTTGTTCCACAAATATTCATTAAAGGGAAAAAAATTCAAAACATTATCACAGTTCCTTCACCGCAATTGATTAAACAGCACATATTGTTTAATAGCATAATTTTTTTTTCCCACTCTGAAATGTTTTTTTTTCAAAATACAAGGAAATATAAAGAACTAAATCTTTATCTTTGTTTTGATGCATTGGCAACATTACAGTCCTAATCAGAGTACTCAATCAGAACTGGGCCTTCTTTGCACATAGTGCTAGTAAAAGACATTCATTGCCACAAAGTACAAAACCTAAAGTTATTTCAATAAAATCAATGCCTTTGAAATTGTGAGAACATAGTTCATCAGCTCTTCCCTAAGTTATATAGTACGCTTCACCACCAAGCACTGCATTCTCTCTAAATATTAAAATCTGACATTATAATTTCATAATTAGGGCTTTATTTTGGCTGGAGGAATTGCTGGTTTTTTTTAATTCTCATCATGTTTTTCAAAAAGAGTTTTACTTTGTTTTTTTAAAGAAAGTCATTAGTACTAGGGAAAAAACCTCTAAAATGTGATATGAGTGTTGCCAATGCAGTAAGTTATACCTGAGTCTGTAAAGAGCCTGAAACAATAACATTGAAAGGCAGGATTTGCAAAATTTGTTGTAACATATAAAATTAGTTCAGGTGCCCCATGATAATAATCTGAAAAATTTAAATGACCGCTTTTGTAACTATTTTATTACCTATAAAACTGATAAGAAAGGAAAGGGTCAGTAAAACATTAGTGGTCTCACACAAGGTGGTTTTAATAATAAAATCACTGATTTCAGTGGTTTTAATAATAAAATCACTTTGGCTCACCCCAAGTTCTAGGATTTAGCCATGGAGCTCCTCTCCACATACACCAGGTACGTTACTTCACTCCCTCTGGCCCATGTTAAGGCTCTCCTAGCAAAGGACATTTTGGTGGTCGTCTGACTGAGTAGCCCTGAGCTGTCACAGAATGAAGGTAGGCAAGACCATCAGAAAGCAGTCAGTACACATGATCTCATTCTGCTCTGAAGCGCCCTAGCAGCCTCTTCTGGGAAAGAGAGCCACTGAATCACATATGGCACAGCTTTAGCAAGCTCACAGTTCATGATTGACTTTGGACTGGTCATTGCTGTCAGCCCAGATTTGTCATAGCCACTCTTCTGTTAGTTTTCAATGAGGAGGCATCAAACCCATTTCTCTCCCATTCTGCTCTAGAAAGTGAAAGGGAAAAAAAATTCCATATTATAGCAACTTCATTCTCAAGAGCAACAGATCTGGACAAAACCAGCTGTAGGACTGAATGAAAAATCCGGATTGAAATAGTGATTTTGGGTGAAGTTGCAGCTAGGGGCCGATATAAACTTTACGATAGTTGCCCATGCACTCAACTGAAATTCTAAATATAAACCACCTTGAACTCTGGGACAGTTCAGCTTTGTTTTTCTGTGTCTTTCCGGTGAACCCAACACCAATTTTTAGTTTCTCATGACTTTTAAATTTGGTTATAAACATTTTCACTATTCTCCTCATACATTATTTCATTTACTGTGAACTTAGTAATTAATTGTTGGGGTTTTTAGTAACTGCACTGGGGATTTCTCATAAAGCTTTTTGGCTGTGTTTGATTTTAGACCCCATAAATCTTACTGTATTTTATAAGACAATGGATTACCCAGACTAAGATATTTAGTAATACGTTGAACTGTGTTGGTGTTTTGTTTTGTTTTGTTTTATTTCTTAAAGAACTGTCATAAAGGCTGTAGGTATTTAGTGATATTAATCAAGAAGCACAGTACTCAGCAGATTAAACCAGTAGCTTCCTTTACCTACGATCATCCAAAACATATTCTTATTCCTTTCCTTCTTTCTCACTGGTAGCCTCCTAATATTGCCAGGACTGATGTCATCATTTATCCACTCCAGAAGGATATATTCCTTGGGAACTAATTAGCTGGGGGAGGGGGAGAGGAGAGTGGGGAGGGGAAGCCTAATCTATTTTAGTGATTAAAAAAAAAAAGTCTTTTTCATGAAACAGTGGTTCCTAATACAATATATTTCTTTATACTAGTAGTTTTCTCATTGCTGACTCGTCCTCCATTCATTCTGCCCCCGCCCCGTAGCAAAATAAGAAAAACAGATTACTGTAAATTTTGGCACAGAAAAGTATTTGCATCATTTTCTTAGAAGTCACGTGCTTTGGATTTCCTCTTGTTTATGATATATCGAAATGTCTTCCAGATGTTTTTAATTATAAAAAGTTTTCAGGAAAGCAAAGTAATCCGTAATAAAATTTCCTCTACTTTTTTAAAAATAGCCAATAAATTAGTGTACTGTAGCTTATCAAACTGCCACATAATTCTACATTTGACCTCAGTGCAGCAAGGTCTGGCATTTCCTTAGACAGCTAGTTTGGTCAGAGGCAAAACAGGCTTCCCCAAGCATACTTTCAGTTCCTCTTCCAAGGGAGAGTGTTCCCTTCCTGGGGCTGCTGCAGCAGTGCGAGTGCTCATTGGTGCGAGCGGCTCTGACTTCCTACACAAACATAACCACCTCAGCTGCACCAGCTCGGAAGAACCAGATGTGTGACATGGGATATGACAAAGTTTGGATTCAGGACAGAGAGAAAGAGAAAATACTTTAGCTGCTGGTATGTGATGCTGATGCTGTGCTGCATGAGGAGATTTTAATTTATAAATTTTGGGCGGGTGCCCAGATTGCAGTGGTAAAATCTGGAAGAAAACACAATAAAAATAAGATCAGTTCAATTTTCAGGGGCATATATGTGGGTAGGGGGAAGGCTTTAATCATAAAATACATTTTCAAATGGTCAAAGAACTAGACAAGGGACAAAAGCTATGGATCCTTAAAAATCTTCCCTGAACCTACCCCCTGTATTCATTCAGCTAAGTGTTCATCCTAATGACAGACCTGATGAGGGTGCTTACTCTAAGCCTGTATTTATATCAGGAGTTAAGCTAGGCAAGGTAATAGGAAATAGAAACCAACTTTGCTATTTCTGTGATTTTTCAAGCTGTGTGTGTATGCGTGTGGTGGGTTTTTTCTCAGAAATTTGTTACTAGAAAAAAATCAAGATCTGAAAGAAAGGTATAGCTTAGCAAACATCTTGGTGAAAGAGTTATTAGGCATTGAATAAGACTTGCTGTTGGTTCATGTGTTTAGTGGCCTGCATGGGTCTTTAGATTTGTCCTCCCAAAAGATCTCTCTCTGGGAAACAGGGAGTTCAGCCTGTGTCCTGAAAGACAGGAATACAAAAAAGTAAGCATGTGCATTTGGTACTAGCCAGGTATGAGGATTTTGTGGCACACTGAGGTGAATTTGAGGCATTACGTCAAACTGTATGATGTTAGGAACTGTAAAAGCAGGAAAGCATACAGGATCCTAATGGACTGGATCCTTCTGCTTGTCAGAATCAGTTCTCTTCCAGAGGTGGGAAGGGAAGGAGTCGCACCAAAAAAGAGCTTTGTATAATATTTTTTGTTTTTTCCAGAGTATCTCAACACAGCAGGGCTAGTAATAAAAGCAAATTACTCTTAATGTAGCTATCCCACATTCTCAGGTAGTATAAATGCTGTCTAAATGGTGAAAGTGAGCTCTGTTGGCTTGCACCACTTGAGACTTGCCTTTTCTCACTAGTTTGCCTTGAGTACTATTTCATCAGCTAGATTTGCAAAGAACAGTAAACAACCATGCAAAACTCCAAGCCTTTTTTGCATTAAGAGGGTAAATGCAAAGATTTCATCTGGCTATTGAATCTACTTGTATTTATTGCAAAAGCAGCACAGCACAGAATTTGGACTCAATTTTAGCAGAGAGGAGACAGAATGCTAAGAAACAAACAGATGTAAGACAAATGTTCCTTTTATACCTCTTAAAAACAGTAAGTGAGGGTACTCATGCCATCAAAATAGAAAATTATTATCAGTGATAAACAAGCTGAATTTTTTAGAATGCCCATGGAAGTAAATGACATGTGATTTAGAGCTGGTCTGGGTAAGGATGGTAGCAGGACATGAGAAGGAAGGAGGAAACTGCTGACCTCATTACAGTGGCCAGCATGGCTGAGAACTTTGACCAAATTTTGAAAGGGACATAAAATGCTAATGCTGCCACCCCCAGAAAACTTCACCCCCTAAATCCCCCCAGGTTTTGAGATGTCAGAATCTGTTGGTCCCCATTCTTAGAGTACTTAAATAACTATAGATCCAGTTATTTCCTGACAAGAGTTGTGCAGCACCACCGATGTTGGCTGATCATGCATTCCTCTTCTGCCTGCACTCCATCAGTGCTGTTGTCCATACTCAGGCAAAGCTGCCACTGAGATAAGGGGAAGTTTAGGTTTGATTTAGGCTGAGATGAAGGGTATCGCTTACCCAAGAACGTCTCATCTGCTGCAGTATGTTTCTGTGGTATTTGTCTTTATCTCATTTTTTAATGTTAAGGCAGGAAAACCTCTTGCCCTTCTGATGCAGTGGTAATGAGGACCCTTACAGACAGCGGTGAAGTGACATGAACCACCCTTTTGGAAAACAATATATTATTAAACATTTGACTGCAGTTGTTTATTTTTTGCTGGACACCAGTAGTACCTGTAGTGCTACAGAGACAGATGAGTTACTGAGGAGTCAACATAAAGCTGGGTCTCTTCACTCCTAAATATTTCCCATGCAGAGAGTGAGGGGATTACAGCACTAAGGAGAATTTTCATGTGAGACAGAGCAACCTCGGTGGTCAAAGTCTGATCACTGCTCTTGCTGTTACCAGCATTGGTGAGCTGAGGAGAACAGAGCTAGGAAAAAACAACCAAAGCAGAGGATACACCTATTTCAACCAACATTATAAAATTATGTACCAACCAACCTTCTGTTAAATTAATCTGCTGTTACCTAATCCTATTTTATGATGAAAAGCTGGTGCTATAGTGCCCAGTCGCTGTGTGTTCAAACCAGCAGAGAGTAGCAGTCCAGATTTAAAAACATCGTGAGATATTGCTTAGATTCCTTATGATCCCACTACTCTTCTCTTGCCCTAGAGTAGAGCTTGATCCCTCTCTCGAAGGGGTGCCCTGCACCCAGGGGCTGTTGCTGGCTGCAGGCGTTGGCTGTGGGGCAGTGGCAGAGCTGCCCCACTGAAGGGGAAGTGGTGGGCAACGCTCTGCCAAGTGACTGGGTCCTTTTGAGTCTGTGAAGTGTCAGCAGCATTTTTCTTAATCAGTGGCTGTCCTCTAGACACAATTTCACAGGTTGAGACAGGCAATTGTGCTCCATCTACAAGTGTACAAAATTGTCCTTCCACAGACCGCTGCGCTGGCGGCTCAAGGCCTCAGTCCAAAGCAGAGGAAACTGGTGTTGCACAGAGAAACCTGAGGAACTTATGAGAGAAAAGGTGAGCTACAGGTGTAGCTTTCTCTGGAAAAACAATTTAAAGTGCTTCTTGATATTTTTGTTGAACTAAAACTGTGCAAGCCATGCTGTAAATGTCAGGGAAAGAGACTGTGGGGAGGATTACACAGCTCTCAAAATGGTGGTGGTTACTGAACCTCAGCACTTGCAAGGGGCTTACTGAAGGGAGCAGAAGCAGTGCTGGTATCCTGGTCTCTGGAGGTGTTACACTGGGTCTAAAACACCTAAGAACTGGCTTGTATTTTCACATTTCATTTGCTCTTCACAGCTGCAAAAGGTTCAAGAGCAAAGAAGAAATGGGCCCAAGGTCTTTGGGCAGCTGTGTTCGTGGGAGTCCAGTTAGGTGTCTGCTCCTCAGCCTACCTGTGGGAATAGGGCTGGGGAGGAACTTGTGGGGTATTTGCTATCTGGCTGGTCCATTGGGGAATATTTATTTGTTCATTAATTTATTTTATGAAGATTTTACAGGCTACACAGTGCAGTTCCTCACTGATCAGTCTTTGTTCAGTTTACAAACCATGACTTGATGGGAAGTACAACACTATAGTCCACCTCCTGCTCTTGGAGCTAGTGGTGTACAGCAGGTTACTAGGGGAGACACTGTAAAAACAAGCCACAATACTGTGCCTTTGTAAAGACTGTTATCCACTTTTTTTTTTTAATGTAAAAGTTTTTAAAGCATATAAACAGGACTTTGATATCACCGTTGTACTGGACTAGAAGAGCAATTGCATTAAGGAGACTATCCACGCAAAATCAGAAAACAGAATGCTGGCATACCTTTCTATTACATTAAATTTCTGTTAAATAAAAAGGAAGCAAGGAAGCATACAAGAGGTGGAAGCGGTCACGCAGGAAGACTTCAGGGACACTGCCTGGGTGTGCAGGGATGGAGTGAGGAAAGCCAAAGCCCTTGGGGAATTGGACGTGGTAAAGGGTGACAAGAAAGGCTCCTGCAGGTACATCGGCAGCACAAGGAAGGCCAGGGAAAATGTGGGCCACTGCTGATGTTGGTAGTGAAGAATACAGAGCCAAACTCTTCTCAGAAGCATCCAGTCAAAGGACAAATGGCAATGGGTACAAACTGAAATACAGTAAATTCCACTTAAACATAAGAAAAAACGTTTTTAATTGTAAGGGTCATTGAACACTGGAACAGATTGCCCAGAAAGGTTGTGGAGTCTCTGTCCTTGGAGGTATTCAAAACTGGACTGGACACAGCCTTGAGCAACCTGGTTTTGCTGACCCTACTTTGAGCAGGGGTTTGGACTGGGCATTCTCCAGAGGTACCTTCCAGCCTCAACTATTCTGTGATTCTGTAATTTGCAATTTAAACCAATAGTTGTGCTGACAATTTGGACCAAGTTAATCTCTCTGTAAATCAATTGAATATTTGTTATCAAAACTCTGTCAACGTAATTTAACGTAGACCTAAGTGTTCTATAAAAGCTTTTATTGAATCAGAGGCCGGCAGAAATGAGTGCAGCTTTTGATTCCAATGAAATCAACCTGTGTTTTTTTTAACAAATAAGTAGTCTTTTCTGAAGGTGAAACTGGCTGGAAGTAAAAGTGAAACTTGCTTTATTGCTTTTTATTGTTCAAACAGAGAAACAACAAAAGTAAATGGAGGTCATAGGTAGTGCTAAGCAAACGAAATTAAAAATATGAATTTGTTTATGATAGCAATGCCACTTTTAGTAATACAGTGAAGAAATTAGAGTTTTTACTGATACCGTTATTGCATTGACAGGGCCCTTTTGATCTTTTGTTTGAGCTTTCTCTAGCTCTTCCTCTTTTCATCACATTTCTCTGACCCAACTCAAGTGCTTCATGGTTGTAAATACCTGTAAGATGCAAGTTGCTGTAATTTGTATGTGACTGTAAGAGGCAGACTAGTGTAAATCAGACTAAGAAAGTGAATAATTTACTCCTGAATGAGAGCAGCCCACTGCTGTCTTTGGCTCCAGGAGGAAGGATGCCCATTTGTGTCTGTGTATGATGAGAAAGGTGAAGACTGAGTTAAAGCACATGAGGCCTGCTTTATTTTACACCCTCCTGTTAGCTATTTTGCTAATAATTCTGCCTGATCCTAAAGTCCATTTCTATTCTTGGGATGCTAACTTGCACATATTTCTTTTGCCACTTACACCCATGAATAGCCACCATGTTACTTGCCTTCCTGCATGCTGTCTGCAACTACAGCTACTGACCATAAGCTACACATGGTTGACTGTGACTCCTAGGAACGCATATACCTGTTTTGCCACCCCTTGATCTGGTTGGGCTCACTTTAAGTAGCACATTATGCAATGTGGATTAAATTAATGTATGTTGCATAGACTAGTGGTACTACATGGGACTTAGAGAGAATACTGTCTACCAGGCATCTCCCTACCTGGGTGTGGATAGCTGAGAGCATTTTTTTCATCATTCCTAAACTAAAATAGAAGAGGTCTGTGACCCTTTTCATTCCTTAAGCAGTGTACAGGAGTTTGTGACTATGTAATTCCTTCCATTGTAGGCTTTCTCCATGCTTGTTATATATGACCTATAGATATTCCCTCATATACCTGCTACATGTATTCCCTCCTCCTTCCTTTGGCAGTAATGCTGATACTTGGCAGGAACAAGGACCTTTTCTTGCCCCTCTTATTATGAGTGAACTTCCAGTACATAAACAGAATCTTTTAAAACTAATTTAATATGCACAGTTTTATCTTATTTATTTTGTCTTTTTTTCCAGCTTCATCTTGAAATGACTCACTGTAAAAGATTTACTTAAATTTTTGAGGTTCCTTTTTAACGCAAACTCTGATTCAGCTTCTAGCGGTGCAAGATACTGTAACCCAATAATACTAAGTCTTCTTTTCTTAATTCTTAAATGTTTCCCTTCCTCCTTCCCTTGTGGAATAGGTGAGAAAAGCAATTGCCTCCTCTGCTTAATGCATCACAACTCAAAAACTCACTCCATCCATGTAACTTTTAATCCCAGCCCAGCTGGTGGTTCCTAGATTTCAGGCTCTGAATGTGAATTCAGCACTTTTAAATGAACCACTCTGAACAGTACTTCTGTCAAAAAGGGGTTTTTTGGGTTTTTTTTTTTTTGTGTGTGCTGGAAGGTGTTCCTGATTTTTCAGATGCAGACCCTGAAAAAAGAACAATCTCATAAATGTACCAAATGCAGAGAAAAATTTTAAAATGTTCTGTTTTTTCCTGTTTCATTAAAGTGCTTGTTCTCTCTTTTAGTGCAACAAAGATGTGTGGGATATGCTACCTTTGCATATAGCTGGCCTTCTTCTTCCTTGTTTGTGATTTCATCAAGATTAAAATGGACACTTCAGTGTTTTTGCAAAGTCCTGTCTCTTGAGGAGCACTTTTTACCTTGTATCACGAGCAGTTAGTGGGGTAAAGATTCTTTTCATCTGCTGGCTGTGGACAGTTCTCTTCAAAAACAAGTTCATCGATAATGTCCCAGCTCTCACCAGGAAGTTTGGGATTTAATAATCTGCCTGCTTATGGAAACATATTATCAACTCTGAAAACAGGAACAGTGAAAATCTGTAATGAACTGGGATACATTTTCAGTTTTGATCATTAGCACATAGCCCTGATCTTCATTCTTAGTTTCTTTGATGCTAGTAGGACTGTAGCATGCGGATTGATTAAGTAGGGTGTAAAGGAAATCACATAGTTTTCTTTTTTAACTTTTTCCCCAAGGATGTTTGTTGAGTGCCATGCTGCTTCCTTCCATAGAGGCAGACAGTCTCTAAGGTGCTGGTTGCTTTGCTGAACTCTGAATGGGAGACGTGGTTTTCTGATTAGTCTGGGTGAGGTTTGTTGCAATTTAGTGCAGATAGTTAAACACAAAACTACCGAAGGAGGTTTCTGAAAAAATCTTGCCTATGTTTATAATGATTACAAATAAATAATGTCAAAATAAATACGGGAAGTATCATCATCTACTTCTAATATTTCATTCATAGTAGTATTCACATCTTAAAAAGAAAAAAAATACAGACAACAATTTTGCAGTCAGTTCAGGGTGTCTCCTCACTTGCATTGAGTTGGCTGAAAATTAGTATAATTTCAATGAAAATTCTTAACTTCAAATTGTTCATTTTGAAGCATATAGAGCAGCTTCTCTTTTTGAAAAAACAATGAGATTAAAAATATTATTGGAAAGTTCACTCTTTAAGACATAACCATTTTTTATAACCCTTTGGATAAGTATTTAAATAAGCCACTGATTGGCAGATATCTTATGCTAAATGTGGGGATTTTGTTTAGGTTTTTTTGCAGAACTGAACCTCCTGTGGAGAAAAAGGGTCTGACAAAGAAACGCTGAAAATTAAACCAAACAGGAACAAAAAAACCCCAACAATCTGAAAAATTGTCAACCATCTTTATTCACAGACAGTGAGTTCCTGAGCCAGAGCTATTTGATAGTTCTCATTTCTGGAAGAAGGAGCGTGGAAAAGAAAGACAGGCGTGTAGTCTGTCCTGCCTTTCCAGATGCTTGTTGCCTCCCTAATTCAGTATGGTAACTGCTCATATGAGAATCCTTAAACTGTATGCCTCAAAAAGTGAACTGGACTATCTTAATTGATTTAAATAATACTGTCATTGTAAGTAGGGTTCATTTTCACTAAAACAGGTGAGGGCATAAACAAGCAGTCTTAGCTAACAGATTTGAGATAACCCCTGGGAATGAGGCAATGACAAGTTGCTGAGGATAGTAGCCTTTTCAGTTAATAGAGCTGTGAGTGGAGGAGGATCGGTGAACACAATGTATTTGGTCCACTGTGAAGGGCAGATGATTGAGGAAGGGCATAAGATGAGCCATATTAGACCCAAAAGCTCATCTAGCCCCATATCCTTGTCCCAGGTATGGTCAATAGTTGAAGAATGTAGATATTTCCTTCTGGAGTACTCTTCCAAACACAAACAGGCTGTCCTGGCCTTGCTGAGCCACAAGAGGGGTTTTTCTACTTGGTAGACCTTCATATGTTTTTCCTCCAAGAATACTGAACTTGTGCAAACTTTTGCATCCATAGTGACATCCTTCTTCAAGGTGTTCCACAGCTTGACTCCACATTACATTGTTTTGAATGTGGTATCTGCTCGTGCTCTTTGATGCTTCTCAGCTCTCATGTCAGAAGAAGCAGTGAATAGATCCCCATTTACCCTTGCCACACGACTTATTGATTTAATAGGTCTCTGTCATATCCTCTCTGTGGCATGTCTTCTGTACTGGAGGATCCTGGTATATTTGGGTGTTTCCTGTCCAGTCATTCTGCAGCTTTTATTATCCTTGCCACTCTTCTCCCAACCTTTTCTATTTCCATTAAATCCAGTTTAGAAGTGGGATCAGAACCAGATACAAAGGCTCCATGGATTTATGCACTAATACAATCATGTTCTCTCTTTCACAGTGATTCCTAACATTTAATTTGCTGTTATTTTCTGACAACTCTGTTCTTTGAGCTGAGGTTTTCACTTTCTGTTATATTATCTGTATTACTTGTCCGGCTATTCCAGATCTTCCTCTTGACGTAGTAATGAGCTTGGAGCCCATCATTTTATATGTAAAGTTAGAATTGTTGATTCCAGTGTGTGTCACTTTACGTTTACTTACATTAAATTTCATTGATCGTTTTGTCACCCAGCGATTTGTCTCATAAAATCCTTTTGCATTTCTTCACAGTCAGCCCTTGTCTTTGCTACCTTAGTTAACTTTCCAGCCTCTAGATGAAGCATTTGAATCCCCAACCATACTTCTGGAGCCCCTTTAAAAGCAGACTTCCTAAAAACTCCTGCTGGATGATGCTGACTAATGCTGAAAATGTAAGTTCCAGGCAGCAGGGTGGAAAGAAGGAGTTGAAGACAGGTTCCTGAAGGTGGAAAGCTGGTGTACTTAAGCAGTGTGCAGCTTTAATAATTGATAGAAGTAGTTAAAACAGAGCTCTTGAATGACTGTGCAGGGTGCTGAAGAATATTTTTTTCCCAGTTGGGGCCCTCGCCATATGTACAGTATTATTACTGTAACTGTAGCGTACCATACAAATGAATGATTTATGTAGTGATTTATCCACTCTACCATGAGTATGTGACCAATCTCTATTACTAGATCATATTCAAACCTTTACAATGGCAATATATGCAGCTTTGTATTCTGGAGCATTACCTGCTCTTTAAGCAATAAGACCTGATAGGGCATACATTATTGGCCGCTAGAGCGTGCCTCCATGTGTTCATTAAGCACAATTCTGGAGACTGCAGTCTGGGGCTGCATCCGCAGAAGAAGGAGGTTTTACGCTGGCCATACAGTCCCGAAATTGTTTTCCTGGGATAATAGTGAACATTTGTAAATTTTATCTGAGACCAAAAAGCAGTTTGTTTTGCTTTCACTCAAACTGTTCCTAGATAAATAGCAGAAGGTGGAAAGAGACATTCACGTGTCAGTCATTTCTCATCCAGATTTTAACTAATGGTTCAGATATTTTTGACTGGTGATGCTGTTGAGGGCTCTTCTGCCATTGTGGCAGGTACTGCTATGAAATTCTTTACTCTTTTCCTTTTGATTCTGAGTCAGTTGCTTTCCCTCTCAAGTTGGCTTATCTGGCAAGTGAGCCACTTTGATCTTTTGTTTTATGATGGAAGAGCTGTGGGACAATAAGCAATGGATGGAAGTGGTGTTTTTAAATGATAGCCAGACTAAAATTAAAGCTGCTGTTCTGTGACCTACCTGATGTCCATTTGCCTTCGGAGGTATAGTGGCATTGGACTATACAGGCATGATCTTCCGCAGGAAGCTGTGTCTTGGGGCTTAAGCTTCATTATGTGATGATAAGAGGAAACTTGCCCTTAGGTGGCAAGAAGTAGGTACCTACACTGTGACTGATAGAAAATCCATTCTGTTGGTTTGGCAGTTCAACAGTGAGTTCACATTGGGGAGGAAGAAGTAGATCCTGAGTGTTTACTACTCCCAGTCTATTCTTTTTAATAGCAAGTGAAAGATCAAAACAGCCCAGCTGCCAATGAAATGAGATAAAAGGAGTAATTCGTCTGACAGACTTCTAAATCTGTTCTTCCAGACTTTTTATTTCATCAGTGCTTTAACCCTGACTAACATTTATTTCCCCATGCAGCTTCTCCAAGGGCTGGGCTTTATTTCCTCTTTCAGCCTCTTTTTCTTAAAAGAGATACCAGAAGCATAAGTGCATCTGATACATTCTTTGTAACAAACTGGGAAAGATCCAAAATGTCCAGCTGCCAGGAGGAGTCTGCTGGAAGGGCCGTTAGCCACAATGCCACATGTATAACCCCAGGGGAAGGTAGTGAGAAAGGTTTGGAGCACAGTGAGTAGCCAGAGAAAGACACAAGGGTGGTCTGGGCAGCGTAACAGAGCATCCTTCACAGGAATTCCAACTTAAGTCACATTTCCATTTGTATTCATTGTTCAAAATTGCATTAATGCTACAAAATAAAATAGTGTCCTCCATATAATAGAGTCCCTGACTCTGCTTCCCAAATTGAGGAGGAAAAATCCTGGCAGAGGGAGAACCTCCATCCTGTCCTGTGTTAGTAGGGAACAACTTTTCCAAGTTCCCCAAAAGACTCTGTTTAAGCAGTTGCTTGCTTTGTGGTTTCAATATGTATAAATATATATACAGAGGCCCAAATGCTCCTACACAGAATCTATACAGATGTATATCCTGAAATTCTCACAGGTCCCTGAGGGCTGGACAAATCCTGCCTTATAGCAGAAGAATTCTTAATTTTCTTTTTTTGTTTTTTTTTTCCCCCCCTTTTTTTGCCTGTGGAAGAATGGAATCAGTTATCACTGCCATGATAACATCACACTTCTACAGCATAGATGCAACACTGCAAACTTGGCTTGCAAAGCAGCTGATTTAAAACAGTAGAAAGCATCCTAAGTTTTGTTCCTTTAAATTTTGTTTATTACTGACATATGGATATGAAAGGGCATAATTTTGGTAGCTAGATCTAATCAGCACTTTGTATATAAAGTGCATCAAAACCACACATCAATAGCAGTGCATCTTAGTGCGTCTGCATTCCAGATCGTTGTGTAGGGTAAGTTAATTGTTCCTTTCAGTTCTCCTGGATCCCAGCTGGTCTTGCTTAATTTCACACTATTTTATATTCTGTTTATTACTGAGGCCAACAAATATTTTATTTTAGCTGTTTGTACATGTTAAACAAACATGGGATCCTGGTGGAATGTCTCTGGCAGAAACACGCTAATTCCTTATACCCTCAGAGTCCCTTCCACTCTTGAAGGAGTGGGCTCAGCCAGTTAAATTAGGCACCCAAACAGGAAAACCACAGACACGATTACAGTTTCAGCCAAAGCTAAATGGTGCAGCATGAAAGTCATGTTGTTGTTTGGCTTTTTCACAGTGAGGCCTGCGTGAACAGAGACAGCTGGCAATGTCTCTGTCAGAGCCTGCCCACAGGAAGCAGGAGAAAGGGAATTCCTGCTTCATGGAGCTGGCAGAATCGGTTTAGCTGTCCTCTGTGAAAAGATCATCATAGGTAGCCAGCAATGAAACAGCACATTTCAGTTTTCAGACAGTATCTTAGGTACCCAGAGACTGGAAAAGTCTAAGGATTTTAGGCTTCATTTTTCTGCAAATTTCTGCCCTGGTTGAGGTCACCAGGCCCTGAGACTACTCACAACATTCATGAATCTCACAGACCTGCTGATGAGGTTGGACTGTCGGGAGAGGTGGTGAGTTGTCCCCATGCTGGCTGCCTGATGGCTTGGTGGTTAGGAAACATGCACAGGAGATACTGATTTGGGCACCTGCAGGAATATTTCAAACCCAGTCTTCCACTGTCTTGCCAGTGCTCAAACCACTGGGATGTTAGATTGAAAAAGAAAGGGCACTACCATAAAACTTGATTTAAAAAAAAGATTAGGCCTGCTGTTTTCATTGAAAGACTGTGGTAAATACAATTCTGTGGCGTAACGCCAGAATAGCTAGAGACACCTTTTTCTTTGTCTATTCAGATGCCTGAGCATCTTGCATTCAGGAAGGCAGAAATTTAGATCCAACCTATGTTGGCTCTAAACTCTTCTTGGCTAGTTCTGGTGGCTCCTTCTGAGAGCTGTGCCCAGCTGTTACTGCCAGCACTACCTAAAGTTCTCATTCTTTGGTTAGGAAACTTAGGCATGAACACAAATTTTGTTGTGCACCACTTCAATGACTGGATGTCCAAAAGTTAGGTGTACCAATGTACAACTTGTAATACTTCATTTAGCTAGCCCTTAGCTCCTAGGATGGTATGTACCTTAGAAATCCTTAAGGGAGGTAGAAATAAGAATATAGACTGCTAGACCAATCTTCAGAGAGTGACAGTGAATGATCATTGTGACTGTGATCTGTCACAATGAAGCACAACTGTGCTACTTCATCGTTAATAGAGACTGAGCTGTATATTGTGTTCTTATCCTGCCATGGCCAGACTATAGCTGGAGAGTGCTTGGGACTATGAACAGCTCGGTAAAACTGTCTGGTTTCACATTGTGTCCTTTGTGGAGTATATTAGACTGTGAGCTGTGCTGACTTCTATTTTGTTTCTGAGGAAAGCTCGAGTGGCGTTTTTTAACTCTGCAACTGTAAGCAGTTTGGTCCTTGACTACTTTAAAGACACAGCTTCACTACATGGGGTGCTGCAGCAATTTAGATTGGCTGCAGTAACCAAGCTAGTGGTACCCTCATTTAACTGGGAAAGAGCTTGTTTCTTTCTTCTTTTAAAATTCTTCAGATCTGAAAATTGTTTTCCAGCCCTTTGGTCTAGAAGGGGCCAGGCTTCTTGATATAGCCCATGCATCTAATAGTAGCTATTTTATTTCCAGAAGGACTGAGCCAAGTTGCATGCAAGCATTTTTTTGCATGATGGATCTTTTTGTGTGATGGTTTGATGGTACTGTAGATATTGATTACAGTTTAGTATTGTTCCCTCAACAAAAATTGCTCAGGCGTGGTATTTGTAGAGTAAGATAACTTAAGAGTAATCAAAGTTGTAGGACTCCTGGTTTCTATGTGAACTGAAATTTTGTTAGTCTTTTCTCGTGTTGGTGGGTGAAAAAGGCCAAGGGATGGTTGTTTGCCTAATGAAGGCAGGGTACAGCTGGGAGGAAGCTTGAAATTCTGTTGCAGGGTCTGCAAACAATCTAGTCACATCAAATAGGTGCCCACTCTGCCAAAAATCAGTGAAATTGGGAGATAATGAGGGAAATAATGAGGATAATGAAATAAAGAAAAAGAGAGTACTGTTGTTCTTTAATACAGTGACCTTTTTTGAGATGTGTCATTTACACTGGCATTCTTATGAGTGTTGGCCCATGTTGATTTTACAATACTTAGTTGTGTGATGGCTTCTTACCAAAGCTGAGGAAGCACCCTGTGTCTGGCCTCACTCTAGGCTCGGTAAGCTGTTGCAGTAATGCTGTAGTTAATGGTTTCTGGAAAGTTGATATCTATCTGCATTTGAATGAACACATTTTGGGCTAAATATTGAGAAATAACAGGTATGTAATGCAAATCCTGGGTGTGCCAGCCAAGCCTGTAGAAAAAAGCTCATTTAGGATTAATCTCTAGCAGGGTGACTAATGCAAAGGGAATGAGGTACTTTCCTCCCTGAGACAGGAGAGATTTGACATAGCTTTCAAAGAGGCTTCACTGGAATGCAGTCGGTTGCTTTGTGCAATAGGTATGCCAGTTTATTTAATTTAGAACTGCTTGCTTTAGACCGGAGAATACTATACTAAATAAAGACAGACATATAGCAGCATACTCCACAAATATATTTAAAAGAAAATATCTTACTCACTTTGGAAGAAATGAGGTACATAATTATCCAATGTACATTAAGAGCATTAAAGGCAGCAGCATATGAAAGCTGTCTTACCTCCTGCTCTGCTCTTTGAGCTTTGCCAGATTTTTATGTTTGAGGAACCATATTTATGAGTGATGTATTTGTTGCATCCTATCGCTGTCTAGTTTTCACAGTGACTTCCACATGTAATATCAGGAAAATTAGTTGCAGCCCAAGATTACTAATGTGGTATTTCAGGAAGGAGTAGCTAAAGAATACTTATTTTATTAACAGTTCTCCAAAGTCTTTCTTAGATGGAATATTACTTACTGGTAACATTTGTGTAAGACAGCAGGATTTTTTCCTCGCAAGTGCTGTAGTCAGCTAATAGCAGTCAAATTCTTTTGCGTGGTATGTAATTGTTAACCTCATAAAAAGAAAAATAAATTGCTGTTTTTATCAATAAAGCTATACGCAGCCAAATACAAAGAAAATTTCAGTATCATTTACAGTGTTTAACCATGTTGCATTGCATTCCCAAGTAACAGACTGGTATTTGTAGTTTCAGATTGAGAACTTTATGTTTCACCTCTGCATTTTTTCAGAATTTCATCTGTATTACGTGTTTCGTTCTGGATAACTTATCAGGCAGGGTGAGGATATTTGGAGATCCTTTCTAAAACTCTTAATCGTTTTTCAAAGAAAGTTAACGGAAAGGGTAGATTTTCTTGATAATCCTTTCAAAATTAAAATATAACACAAAAACACTATGTTTAAGTGACATTAAGGGTCTTA
Organism: Haliaeetus leucocephalus; assembly: GCF_000737465.1. Taxonomy (NCBI): domain Eukaryota; kingdom Metazoa; phylum Chordata; class Aves; order Accipitriformes; family Accipitridae; genus Haliaeetus; species Haliaeetus leucocephalus. The sequence continues at coordinate 15,015,786 of NW_010973284.1, read as the reverse complement.
CTTAAACCAACTAAAGCTGGGAAATTCAAAGTGAATAACTTAACACTCACTTGTAAACTGCCCTCATGTATTACAGCTGACAGTGGGGAAACAGGGGTTCAGAGAGCAGTTCAGATAATAATCTTAAGAGTTTGGATATTGCCTGAACCCCAGCAGTTGGGAGAGCAGGACAGATGTCTTTCAAGATCATTCTTTCTCGTGAGAGAGATGGCATTTCCTTTTCATGGTCATGCTGAACATGGCTTTTCTTCAGCCTGTTCATGCTTCTTTCCCTGGTTAACAGTAAGGCCGGAGTATCACACAAGTAGTTTCCAAGAAAGAGAGATCTAAAATTTGAATCTGAAGCCTAGAGGATCCTGATCCCAGGCTCACTTTCTCTCCCATCTCTAGTTAAAAGAAACCCCAAACTAGCCAGAACTTCCTTTTACTCTTTTGAAGTATCCAAAGGATCCAGATTCCCCTTTGTTTTCATTTGTGGTCCAGGCTGACCTATTTTTTCATTGAAACCAGTTCAGTATTCTGTGTTTACACACCTTATTAGCTGCATATAGCTAATATATGAGATAAGCATTAGTTAGGCACAGCAGGACTTGTTAAGGAAAATCTATTGCAGAGCTCCCATAATTCATGTGATTTATAGATCATTCTAGAAGTTTATTAAAATTCTCCAAATATTCTGACATATCTAAGAAAGGGGAGGTTTTATATGTCTTAGTGCTATTCCTTTAAGCTGAATGGCAGATTTTTGTGTAGAAAAGGAAATTTAATATTCTTGGTTTTTTTCAAATAAGCTAAAACTGCAGTTAATTTGAGGCAGCAGAGAAACTTTGCCTTTCAGCCACTAACACTAAGGTTAGCCCATATTTTACAGAACTCTTGCAAGCAGAGCCTGCAGTCTCTGATTAATGTCAGAATCTCCTTTCAGTTTTTCTCTGAACACATTATTTTAAATTTGCATAATTGTTTAAAGTTGCACATTTTGCTGATACTGCCCCTATTAAATGATACAAGAAAACACAACACAACATTAGATTAAATTACCAACAGGATCAAAACAGAAAGTGACACTTTTATGCAGTTGTGTATTTTGTGAATCGGGGCAGTAATTGGAACATATTAATTATTTCCTTGACTCCCCCTTATCCTGCTCCACCCCTGCTCGCCCTGAAACTGTCCATGTAAACTCTGAGGATATTTAACACATTTTAAGCTGTCCAGTTCTATGTAGCTCCTTGTGAAGTAATTTGGAATGATGATTCCTACTTGGTGAGACGTGCTCAGACATAAACTCACACATGCACATAGCAGCACAAAAAGCATGAACCTGTTAAGGATTTCACCTTTTAAGAAATGACAGAATAATTACAGGACAACATGTCCTTCATGAGTAAAAACAACTAAGCTAAAGTGCTTTCAAGGCTGGCATGGCCTACTTCTCTTCTAGCAAGCTGCATAAATCATCAACTGCTGAGGGATTGATTCATACACTGAGTGATAACTGGAGTCTATATAATGGTGTATATAAATGTGTGGATAACATACACGTACACTGAACTGAATTCAGTTCTTAGTTACAGCTAGGCAACAGAACTGAGTTGATATAGCCCAAACCCTGACTTTGTATACAGATATAAAAAATGTGGAGGATGAACTGTGTGCTTCCTTAATGAAGGGTAAATAAGTTTTTTCCATTTTCAGACCTCTTCAGGAGGGGATTGTAATAGTTGGTAAGTTGGCATCAGACTGAAACATAGTGCGTTAGAAGTCCTCAGTCCCGGAATGAATGTTCCTGCCTTTAAAAAAGAAGAAATAAAAGGGGTCTATCATCTAATTTTACCTGTTTGGGGGTGAATAAGAATAAAAGTGTTGACGTTTGCAGTATTTAAAAGAAAACATGCCTTAGACAAAAATAAAAACAACCCCTAAGCAGAAATGTCATCTGACTTTTCGAGTTACCTGTTATCTCTTACAGTGTCTTTCTGGTGAATAAATTGTTAAACTTCCTTGTATGTTTTTATGACCTGAAATATTTCAGATGCTGTGGATAATCTATATTAGTGGGATGATGTTTCTTTCTCTGAACACTTTAACTGGACAGATTGCACATATGCTCTAGCATTACCAAAGGCCAGGTGAATCCTGAAGAGCTGGAAGCAAGGGTAACTCAACCTCTGAAGGTTATCCAGAGATTTAAGCTACATGAAAATTATACTTGTCGGAAATTCCTAGTCTTTTCAGGCAGGAGTGCTTCTTTTTCTTGCACATAATTTTAGGGCCACAGTTTCAAAGGTACACTTAATAGACTTCTCTTTGTGTACAAAAAACCTTTGCCCCTTAATACACAGTGGCACATTGGTTGGTCTATGTAGCTAGCATTTGCATGCATAGGCAGTAGATTCTGTCATTTATGCATGTAGATAATAGAATTTACATGCACAAAACTCATTTGGACTCAGCCTCAGAACAGATTGGGAGGACAGGTATTTAAGATTTGAGGGACAGATGCACAGTAGGGGACTTCTGGGGTAAATGATGGTTGAGTCTGGAATATTGAAAGAGGGATGTTAAAGAAAGGATGAAGACAGTGCTCATCTGTGTTTGAGTTGTGCTGAAAGCAAAAAGATTTTAGATACAAAGAGCAAGGCAAAAATTATATCAAAGGTCACCTTTCATTGTGAAAAGGACTCTAACTTGAAACATGAAATTTTCTTTTCTGAAATATGTTTTTGCCCTATGGTGTCTGTCCAGTGATGGCCTTTAATCCATCTTTCATGAAATTTCAGCCAGAGCCTAGTACTTCATGTTACTGATACCAAGTCATTTAGCAGAGATTGTAGATATTTAAGGGTCAGTCCTTCAACTCAGGTGAGTTTTTTAGGCCCACTGAAGTAAAAGCAGCAATGTTGGTTTTGTGCCAGCTGAGAAAATGTGCTTGAATATTTAGATTCTTCCAAAATTACTTCTATTTGTAGAGTATCCCTTTATTTGATCTTGGTCAGCCAAGAATAACATTCTGGTTCTTAAGTTCAGGGACATCTTTTACAGTGTAAGAGGAAGTTGCTATCCAGATCTAAATGTTGTCATTTGGGACCCCAGCTAAACAAAGCTTGTCACTCACACCAGGGCCACAGCACACAAGGAGGTATCGTTTGGAATCAAACTATGAAAAACCTTTTACGTTTTAATATCACAGTGGTCCCTCAGCCTAGCCCAAACCCACTCTTTGCTTAAATAAGATCTCACTGAAATTAGTATGAGTTCTGTTGGAGTCAATAGGATCTTTTTCCAAGCAAGGAGAAAATTCTTGTGGCTCTGTTTTGGTGCACTGACTGTGTAATATGAAGGCCTCTGCAGCAATGCGTTTAAACACAACTGGGTGAAATATGGAGAGAGCAGAAGTCTTAATTCCGAATTTCTCAGGTTTGTCAGATTATGTTATATAGTATCAGGTTGTTTTGTGAAAGCTGAGGCCACAGGAGTCCCATTACACTTCCTGGGCTAGATCTTCGGGTGATGTAAATTGGTGTAGTAGTACTACTAGTGTAAGGGGAACTGTGTTGATTTCAGTAGTCTGGGATTTAGCCCACTAGGTCTGAGATAGCTATAAAACCTCACTGTGCACTTTGAAAGTCGTACCCCATAAATGCTTCCGCAGTGCAGTTTTTTATAGTGTCTATAGGAAACCCACTTTGTTTCTGTGGCTTAAAAACACTATCCAAGGTCAGCTTTCTGTCGTTCTTGCACCATAACTGTTAATACTAATAAGTGGTGTTTTAAGTGTACTGTCTCTTAGTGTGTTTAATCTTTTTTTCACTTTTTAGTTTGTCACTCTGAACTATTTGTATCTTGGACCATTTTTACAAGTACATAAACGGAATATCACTAGCGGGGACTACCTCAGTGCCCTATATAGTAGAGTATCCTTCTCTGTCAATGCATATGTGTACTTGCAGGTAAGTGCTGGATATGTATGCACACGCACACAAAATTAGTATGCAGTAAGTGTCCGCAAGCACCCACATTCCTTTTTCACTTGGTTAGTAATGAAATGACGTTTTTGCAAGAAAGTGTTATGTCTCATAGTGTTAGCCATTCCAGTACCTAGATTGAACTCCACTGCACTCATTGACTGTGCCAGTGATTTGGCATTAAGAGTTGAGGTTGTTTTCCTGACAGTAATTTGAAAGTGTTTTGCAACAATTACCTTGTAAGTAGATTTGTTTCTGTGAGGGGAAGAAAATCCTACTAAGTGAGGTATAGAAGCAGGCATCCATGTGCTTTTCCATTAGTATACAGCAGGTTGTATTTTGGTAAACACAACGATAATATAGAAGAATCTATTTTTTCAGATGCACAAAGAGTTCAAAAGAGATTTGTAATCAAATGGCTTCTAGCAATCTTTAATATTTCATGGTCATCTTTGGGGGGAAAAACCACCCAACTTCTTTCCCCTGTTAATCTTTTACTTGACATATGTCAAATAGAATGTGCTAATGGTTCTGGATGTGAGACAACATGTCTCTAAAAATATTATATATGTTTCAACAATACCTTCAAGATACCTAATGGCTTTCTGGAGAGGGAGCTAAACAACCCATCTACATCTGTTTGCTTACTGAGTGTAGCTAGTGGAAGCAGTGTATATTTTTCTTCACTAAGTGTCAAATTTTTGAACTTGTCCTTAGTAAGAATAAGGGGAAAGAAAAGAAATCATTAACAGATCAAAAGGACTTCTTATTAAGGTGTGGACAGTATAGCAAGAGTGACCACAGTTGTTACCCCACTAACTCTTAATGTAAACTAGGATTCCGTAGATAATTGATTTTGCAGCATGGCAGCCAAACTGACAAAAGAAAAGAAAAGAAAATCTGAATCAGATTGGATTCACTTAAAAAAGCACCTTACTTAAATGAAAGTACTGAAACCATTTCATTTGCTCTTTGCAGAATTAACTGTTTGATGTCAGCTGTTGGTAAAGGAAAGAAATTGAGTTAAAGAGTAGGTTGATGAAGATGAACAAATAATAGTCCTGTGTTTATAGTTCCCAGCTGAGATGTGAAGGAGCTGAGTGCAGGTCACTGGCCTGTGTGTGTCCTGCTGCACGTCCTGTGTCTCTGAGGCCACATGTCCTGCAGTGGTGAAGCACTGGCTATAGTCTGTGTGTATGCCCCTGCCAGTACTGCTCGCTGGGAAATGGCATTGCCATGAACCGTGAGGCACTGAAATGATCTGAGTTAAAGGAGACCACTTTTACTGGTGTTGGAGTGAGGTGGCTTCTGTTTTTAACCCAAATAATTCCTGTGACCTGGTTGACACTACAGACCTGCAAAATGGAGAACAGGTACATGGGACTGTATCATTAATTAGTCCTCTTTCCATGGAGAATCCACGAGAATGGGGATTCAAAGCACCTTCTCCTGGGAGCAGGTTATTATCAGGCGCTTGGGTCATTCATTCCCTTGAGAGGCTGCAGGCTCTGGTTCACATTTCAGCTACGAATTAGGCTGTGAGTAGATTTGAACTTGAGTGTCTTCAGAGAAACCAAGGAGAACAATAGCAGCTTCACACTGTGTCATGCTTCAGCTCCAGTGAGTAATGCTAAATTGCTTGCATTGTCACAACCACGCGCTTCCCCTAATGGGGAATCGTAATGGGTCCCTGCAGATCCGGAGGGGATCACAACACTAACTGCATAAGTTTTTAAGATTGTTTCAAGATATCATGGAACACATCCAGAACCCAGAGTGATGTTTTCTTTGGGGCCCCAGACCATAGAAAGTTTAATTACTGATGCCATTACTAAAAATAGCCATAGGAAAAGGCACAGTTTAATCTTTTAGAAAAATGTTTGGGGAATGGGGGTTAGGGCGACTTGTTTTAGAGTGTAATTTCCGTATAGGTTAGAATCTATATAATTATGGTAAAATTATAAAAAAGGATTGTCTGCCCTTGTGTGCTTTTGTATTCAGACAGTGGGCACATTATACCCTTATTAAATGAGTGTTGCTGTTCCTAACTTCTTGTATATTTTTCTTAGCCCTTTCATTTCATACGCTAATCTTCACCTAACTTGTAAAGTTTTGATTGGGTGTTTGATGCCAGTTTCAGAGGTGATGTGTAGTTTGGATTTCCTTGCATTTGCTCAGACATAATGAACCCAAATTACAGCTAGTGGGATTTGTAAGCATATTGTAAACTGGGTGAGAATCTAAGCCAATAAATGTAAGGGAGTCCAGAAGGTATCAGATCTTGAATACAGTGTATGCTGAGGGCATAATCTACACTACCTTTGATGACTCCTAGACTCTGCTGAACTTTTGAGTTAATTAGAGTCACAATGACCACTAGATTTTTATTCCTCTTTCCTGTTGAAGCTCAAATATTAGTCTTGGGACACCTTTTCAAACTGACTTGCCCATCTGAACTTTAAATTACACAGCTCGTAGCATTAATTAGATTTTTACATTCCTGAATATGGATGTGTGTGTCAGAAGACTCAGGAATGTCAGACAGATGAATTTTCAAAATGAGCCAACAACAGAAGAAATGGAAGTAGCCTTAGTAGCCCTGTAACATGTATCCACATCTCTAAAAGTTTTCTGAGAACTTGGAAAATTCAAACTGCAACTGAAAAGCACTGTGTATCCCCAGGCAGCCTTAATTTGCATGATCAGCACTTACTCAGCAGAGTACCATAGGTGTTGGAGACCTTGGTATATTAAATGGGTCACATTTAACTGTCCTTGAACAATTTCTCCGATGTATTAAACATAAACAAGCTTTTTGTCATATTCAGCATCACTGTTTCTCTTCTCTCTACATTTTCTTTGATACAGGGTAATTTTTCTACAGGAATTTTTAGAGGGTCACAGTGAATATGTTATGCTACTTCCTCCCATAGTCATGTTTAAGAATTCTGCACTTGTTTCATTTTCCTTGTTGTTTTTTTCCCTGAGAGTTGGATAATTCCATCTGAGCAAAAATTAATATTAAAAAAAGTTGGGGTTTATAGTTGCAGATAGTAGGACAAATTACACAGTTTCTTTTAGTTTTCTAAATAAATAGTCTTTGGAGACTGACTGTTCATCTCTTGTCATGTAAATGCACTGTCATGTAAATCCACTGCCCACAGATCAAGCTGTCTGTTGGTAACTGGAAAGAAGATGCAAGAGACTACTGGTTTTCAGAAGCTACAGAAGGAAACTGGTAGCAGAGTTCAAATATAAATAAAGATGGCAGGAAAATGTTCTTTTCTCTTTCACAATAAAATCCAAACAAGTCCTTCTTTAACACCCTTTGGTGTTTTCCTGTGATGTGTTAAATAAAAGGTTTTTCCTTTATGTTACAGGAGATACCTTTCTGCCCATTAAAATTATCTTTTTTTAATAGCATCCAGGAAGCATTTCTCAAAAGCTAGTGAGTGGTTTTACACCCTGAATAGTTTTGAACAGAACTGCATGAAGTCACTGTATCCTATGCCAAAATGTAAGACATGCATTCAGTGAAGAGAAAGAAGAGAGTGGGGAAAAAAGAACTTCTACGTTACTTTACACAAAGAAAGCTTTAAAAAGGGTTACTTTTAAGCATGCTACTAGCTTTGATGTAATTAGCTTGCTGTTAGAACTATTGTACACTAATGTCTGAAAGACAGGGACTGTAATTAAATTATAAATTCTTTTTGCTGCACATCTCTATTTTACAGATTTGTAAGTCTACAGTCCTGCATATGCAAAAATTCTCTATTTAGGTCACCCATTTCCAAAATCTCCTATATTGTGAAAGCTTGGATGTCAAAATTGAACATTACTTTCTGTGCAATATGGGGTGACATGTCAGCAAAAGGACCAGGTTTGTTCAGGATTATTTGAAATTTGGCCCATTCAGTGTGAAAATCTAAACACATTAAAAGATTCAATCCTAGGTGAACTGAACATTCCTAATATATACAGGACCTAATGAACTCTCAGATAAAACCTTTAATTTCAGTGGCTGAGTTTCAAATAGCTTCTTTTAAAAAAAATGTTCTTTTTTTTTTCTTTTTTTTTAAAGAAAAGCCTTAGCAATATTCACATTCTTGAATAGAGGGTTCATAGGACAAATTTACTGACAGATTGCCTTTAAGGACTCTTTTGAATACATTGCCTCCACAGTGTTCTTAAATTTGACTGTCTTAAAACAGTCAAATAAGTTGGATAACTCCCTTCAATGTGTTTTCAATTGCAGATCATGGCACTTTCATCCAACAATTTTGAGGAGATAACTTTTAATTACAATAATAAGAACCACATGGGCAATGATTGATGCAAACCTGATGTGTTCTTTTACTTTATTAATCTTTTTAATTAGAGGCAAAAGAATGCTTTATCTGTTGAGAAGAGATGAGTTGTGGTGTTCTGCTGCACTTCTGTGACTTAAAAAATTTGAGTGCTCACCAGAAGTATGTGTTCACCTGGGTACAAAAGGTGAGAGGAACTTACAAAGAGTTTTCTCCTCCAGCTTTGCTTGCCTTCAGCTTTGTGTAGTACCCTGTGTGGCACCATACTGTTGAGGTTATGATACTCTTCTATTAGTTTTACTTCCGTTCTATAAGCTTCTTATAAGCATAGTTTACAAAGTCAATTAGGGGGCAAGGAAAGGAGAGGCAGTTTAACACCACCAGATATCAGAGCACTTGCTTGCCAAGGGGTAGATAGTATGGGATGTTGAGAAAGAGGTATGAGATGTCTTCCTTAACTCTCCTTGGCTTTAGGAGCTGAGAGCTTAGCATGTCTTGGGTCTGCTGTGGCTGTGGTTTGAAGCAATTGTAGTTTAGGATGGTGTGAAAGACTCACAAACACGGTGATGTTGATTCAGATGCTAATGCAGGTCTTTGAAACAGATACTGTGAGTATTTTATGTGAACTGGTTTAATGGATTCACTTGCCTTGAGCATACACAAAGTTAGATTCAGTTCCTTCTGTGGCTGAGATACTTTACAAGCTTAGAGGCAAAGCTTAGGTTTCACACATTTGCCTGGAGTTTTTTGTCTTGCAAGCACTCTGAGTAGGATTAATGGCCATGGTGGAAAAACAGCACAGAGGCTTTTCCCACTTACTATTGTCATGATTTATTCTTTCATATTATATAGTGCCAATAGTGTACCAAGTGAGTTACTAACAAGTAAAGGCAAGGTCTCTGCTCTACAAGGTTCATATTCTAACTAAAAATATGACATCTCAGGGCTTTATAGAGAGGCATAAAGGCAATGAAATTTCTGGACAGGAAGGGAACAGAGAACTTATGCACATAAGATGTCAAAGGCAAAGCCACTTCGTGATACCTGGATTTTGTGGTTCAGATGGGAAACCCGTAAATAAACCTATATCAGCACAGGAGTTAGTGGAATTTCACAAGATGTTCTGCAAACTAACAAGGAAAGAACAGCACATGCTTTCAGAGACCTGAAGTTGTGTAAGCTTCCTGCACTGCTCTAGCAATAGCATATAAATGACATGGATTCCAGCCAGTGTTGTGGCTTGGTAGCCTGTGCTAGCGTGTTAGGGTGCTGACTTTGGGCCTGATCCAGACATCTTTGAATTCAGTCAGTGGAAGACTTTCAACTTCATGGAGTGAGCTGCAGAGGTGTTTTGAGGTGCTTTCTTGTGCCAGCCAGTTTGGAAATATCAGTGGGAACAGAGAAGGGGAGAAGTTCAGTTTCCTGTGTCAAGTGAAAGAAGGGAAAGGGAATTTAATTTTTTTAATTATTATAATTTTTCAAGAAACATTTGCCAAAAGACCTTTATGCCTGTCACCACATGAGAAAATGGACTGGGTTTGGGATAGGGGATGGTAATGGAGAGAGAAGGGCAGTTTGTTGAGTGGCCTCACTTTGTGACTCTTTATTTGGTGGTAGAAGTGGGTGTGCAGCTCATCATTGATATTAATGTTTAGTTAGATATGGTCTGCTTTAGCTGTTCCAGACAACCTTTAAGTACACCTACTAGCACTCAGTGCCATTCAAACTGTGACCTTGTCGGAAAATTAGTTCTGTATGATTGCTTAAGTGATGACACTTGCAGCAACAGAACTGGAAATTTAGGACTAAAAAAAGCCCAAAAACAGTTGGCCTTGCATTACACTTATTGACAAACTAGTTGTTTTAGCCAAGCCCATTCATCCATCCCTGGGTCTGGACACAGTAACTCTCTAGAACCACACTCTAATGTAACGAGAGTGACATGAGGGAGTTGAAGTGCTCAGAAAGCATACATTTGTTTCAATCTGTCACACTCACCATAAGGATGTATGGTGAAAGCATGGAGGAGATATTGCATTTTGGGTTTCCTTGAAGGGTGCCCTGGCATATATTCCTACATACGTTTGTCATATCTAAATTATTGAGCAACTGAATTTAGTAATAATGACCATGAATTAACCATGTGTCAAAAATAAGGAGTGTCCACTTTAACCCTCAGGCTGCCACACATGCCTTTATATGGTGCCCACAGCATTCCTTCGGTTGCCAAAGTGGAAGCATGGCAGCAGACCAAAAGTTAACATTGGGGGATGGGGGATACATTCCCTTTTCTGAGAAATGATTATTCTTTTGTTCATTTGTTTCAGCCAAACTCTAGCAATATCAGAGTTGTTTCTGCAGATTGTTTTGATTTTGAAAAAGAATGACTGCTTTATGCTGCAAATACACTTCAGCTTTAAAGAACCAGGATCTTTTTTAATTATCTTTAATGTTACCTGAGAAGAGATGTATATTGCATAGAAGGCTTAGAACTGAAAACTATTGGATTTTCTACTTAAGTTGTCATCCATCCTCCACTTCAATCCATCATCTAAATGAGGCAGTGTATATCTTTAAAAATGTAGTACAACTGTATCTTCAAAGAGTCCAGAGTAGTTCAAAGATCATTTGCCAAGCTTACTTCCTTGCTGTGTACTTCACCCATAAAACCAAGATTGAATCCTCAACATCCAGAGCAAAGCTTATAAAGGAATAAATGTAACAACTCATTTAGAAAGTTAGCAGGCTAACTGGTGGACATCTATGTGGTGGGATTTTTTTGTTTTGTTTTTTCCTGCTTAGGCTGAACTTGCCTCCTCACAGCTATTTTCTGAGATCTGTTCTTCCACGGATTACTAGTCTCTATTAGATTTTTCTATAAAGACTAGTTAAAAATTGTAATGATATTCCCATTAATTCCATTTTGAGCACTGGCTGGATCATATTATGTGGATGTAACTACTAGACCTGTTTTAAAAAATATATGGAAAAGTTTTGGGGAGAAATTTTCAACAAAACCTATCCATCCATCCATTTGCTGGGACTTTGTTGTGGCAGTCTTCTGATTTCAGTAGTCTGGGAAGTAGGTGTCTGTAGCATGTTGAGAAATGCAACTTGTCCCAGGATAGTTTGGTTTGGGGGTGTTTTTTTTTTTTCTTTTACAAGTGAGCTGCTTTCCCTGCCCCCCTTCTCCTTTTCAGTCCTTTCTGATGGTCTTACCTTCTCCTAACTGGTCCACTTTGACCTTATAACTTGTAGAAACATCCATATGGAAAACATCAAGATGCTTAATGACTTTCATGATTTCTTTGGGAGGGGAAGAGGGAACAGGGGAAACAAAGGTCTGTCTTCATACAGTAAGCTCATTGGTATACCTGAAGTGATCAGTCTTCTCACCTGTCTCTGACAGTAGCTAAATGTAGTCACAAAGGCTGCCTCCTTGCTGCTTGGGAGTTAAGGGCTGATGGTACTGAGGAGAAAGGTTCCTCATCCTTTACCATGGAGTGTGAAAAGCTGAGCAGCCAAATGGCTGCTAATAGTTTTACCAGCTTGAGCAGTTCCTTTAAATCTCCTGCTCCATGCATCATCTTTGGAAGAATCATCCACTGTTTGGAGCAGTTTCATGTCCCTTTTGTACAACCTGGGCTACAGGGCTGAGGATCTAGCCCAAGCAGCTAGCAATGACTTGCAGTACTTTTTGACCCATAATGAGAGATTGTAAATGTGCTGTCATGTGCATCTTGCAGAGTCTTCTCAGTGGCTTTCTAGAACTTTCCTCAGATTCAGATCAGACTTTTTCCATTTCCACTTGGTAAGGCTGCTTTGCTGCTAGTACCTGAAAAAAATCCTAAAATGGAAAGAAATACAGCCAACACAAAAAGAAATACAACTTTTCAATATCAGCTGAAGTGATCACAGGGTATGGGGTATGTTTTTAAAAGATTTCTCTCATTTGTTTCCTGAAGAGTCACATTCCATGAATGGTTGATTTGGGCTGGACTGTGTCTTCTATTTCAACAATAGTTCATGCTAACATAGAAGTATGTAGCTTTGTCCTGCAAAATATTGTACAATGCAGTCCTTAAACAGTCTTTATCTTGCAGTTTTAGCTTCCCCCCTGTATCCCCGCCTTGAAATGTAGGTGGTCACCCAAAGTAAACAGAATTCCTTCTACTCCCTTCACATCTGCTATGTGTTTTCTGGCACTCACCTCTGACCCTGATATTCATCATAAGAATAAGAATTGCATCCTATTCAGCTGGTTGCATGCACTTTAACTCCAGTGATCACTGGCTGTTGATGGGAGCAGAAATTGCTGAGACAGCATCAGGGTGTTCAGACTGGACTGTTCCACTTTCTTCTACACTTTTGGATAATTAGAATTCCAGAGATAAGCAGGTCAGCACAGTGTACCTGGGGACAGACTTTGGTGTAGCTTAGGACTATACTTCCTAGTGAATGCAATGAAACAAGTCTGATACTGACTTAATGAGAAGGATTTTTGAAAATAGATTAGTTCTCTTCCCTAGCTGCTGTATCAAATGACATTATGCATCTGTATAGAGAAACAGTATTGTTCTGTATGGAAGCAGTAAGTTTGAAAGTATGTTTGTGTTGCAAACAGCAGTTAGTGATCCTCTTACTTTGGTTTAATAACACCATCCTCCATGACCTAGTGGTATCATTCAAGGAACTAAGTAATTTTTGTTGTGAGTAAGAGTTCTAAAATCTGACCTTAAATGTGAGGATCCATATGTTAGGATGAATACAGATCTGGTCTCTGTGACCCCGCTAAATGGAACCCATCTGAAATTTTCCTTTTTCACAAGGATGAACAGAATTACTTTTTGGACACTGTAGAGGAAGAAATAAAACTGCCAATTTGCTCGCCAAGGGTGGATTGATTAAAACTCTGGGAACATCCCAGTTGGAACTAGAACCTTCTTTGTTTACTGTAGACTTTCTGCTACTTTCCTCTCTTCTTCCATGGCAAAGATGTGAGGGAGGAACCCTCTGCTAGTCCCCTAATCTTCAAACTCACATCTTCAGTTAAATTATGATCATAGTCATGCAGTGCTCTCAGTTAAATAATGTGGCTTTGGCCTGTAGGATAAACTGCAAAAATCTTATGGGCCTTTATCTACCAAGTTTATCTCCCTCTCCACCCTCTCCTCATCGCCAATCCTTTTGATTTTCAGAAAAAAGATGTGGGAACCAACAGTGTTGTGAGACCAATGTGGTTTACCAGCTGCCACTACTACCCTTTGGTGCTACAAGCTGCATGGCCGATTGCTGACAAACAACACCAAGACCTCCTTGTACCAACACTTTTGGGTGATCTCTGTCGTCCCAGCAAAAGCTATTCTTGCACAGGCACTTCTGGTCGGAGTCCCATCAGGTGGCTTACAAGCATCTAGTAATGTTCAGTGATATGTACTGATTATCAGTATGTAAATACATTAATTTTTTTCCTTTAAATTGATTAAGCTTCTTCACTTGCCAAGTTTGTTTTCTTGAGCATGCCTGTATTTATATTTAGCAAAATTAACAAGGGATGAAATAGGTGCTGAGGATGTTAATTATGTAATTACATGAGCAAAGATGTACCGTGTAATGGGCAGTGAAAAAAAACTGGCAAAGACCTTACATGAAGAAATTAAATCCCATGTTAGGTTTTTGATTAAGGTCCTCACTTTTACTGTGTTGCCAGTGGTCACTGGTGACCTCAAATGCAAAGGTGAAGGGTTTTATTTCTTGTTTGCATTTATTTAAGTAAGCACATGTGCATCTGATATATGTTCACATTAGTTATTCTTTTTTTTTACCAGCAGATTAAAATATGGGAGGCAGGATTCTCATCTGTTTGGAAAAGATTGTAAAGTAAAATGAAAAGGATTGTATGAACTTTAGTGGTATCTAAGTGGTTTCAGTTTTTGCATTGTTAAAAAAACATGCAGTGTCCTTTGGTGCCCTTTTCATCTTGTTTATTAATATAAAAGAGGACCAGTTAGTATGAAAGGTAGTTCTCAGTATCAGAATTGACTTCTGATCACCCTATCACTTCACAATTCTTTATATGTCAGGAACACTTCAAAGTATATGCACATGTTTGTGGGGATTTTTCTTTTGCTCCCGAGAGGTTCAATTATTTATGCTAGAATTCTTCTTATTGTGAGTTATTTTTATAATTGAATCAAAACTGTGTAGGCTGATACAGCCCCAAGTTACCTTTGTGATCTGAAAAATCCTCAAAATGGCCAAGTAGAATAACTTTGTCACTTGTTTGTCATACCAGTTTTGACAATGGGTCATTCCATAGATGTCTAAAATGATCTTTAGCCACGTTTTATGAAGCCAGAACTGTAATCCAATAACAATTTTCTGGCTAAGTGCTTCTCAGTTGCCACTGGGGACTAACTGCATCACTGTTGCTGCTCTTAAAATGAGCTTAAGCTAAAAGGACACAAATTTCATATTTCTTTCCTTATTTTCTTGAGAGTAATCTAAGAAAATAATATTTTAAATAATTGCATTCTGGTTCCTGAGGGACATCAGCATAATTGCATTGAGGATACCTTTATTTTTTTATGCATTTATTTATTAACAAAGAAGTACATTCCATCTGTAAACCAAACGATTGGTCCAGTGGCACAAAACAATAAAGCAATGAAGTCTCTAGTTCATTAAATTGGAATATAGGGATTGAATTACTAATTTATGTTGGTTTAAATTTCATGTTATAAATTACAGGATTCTAAGATGTAAGGGAAAAATGTTCCCCATGATGCAGGCTACCTACAGTTCCAGCCAGGAAGATTCATATAAGATTCATTGGAGGTGAAGGAAGGAGAGGTACTGAAGACTGAGACTGGCATGGTTCATCTGGTACATTGGTGGGCATGTCACAGAAGGCACAACCAAAAAAAAAAAAACCCCAAACAAACAACACCCCCCCCAAAACCCTTATTTAAACTGAGGATGCTCTGGAGGCCTTACTTTTAAATATGGATAGTTTGAAATGCTGGCTTCTGAAACTCCGCAACATGAAGGTCAGGCAACAGAAGAAATGAACAGTGAGGAAGAGAGATGGTTCATAAACCTTAAGTGGTTTCACTTCATCCCTATGTTATCTCTCCTGTCATCCACCCTAGTGTTTTATTCAGTGTAATCTTGTATTGAAAACTTTCTTGCAAATTTAAATCTGCTATTAAGTTCCCTTTATTCTGATCATTTTAGTTTGGTTTCTGTGTCTAACAGCCTCTGGAGTTGCCTGTAGAAGCAAATATAAAACCCATATAAGACAATATGTTCTCTTCAGAGTTATTATGCTGACTGAATTCCTCCTATTGGGACCTAGTCCTCTGCTTTCAGAGATGAAGTTGTAACTGACTCTTATTTCAGCCTTCGAGACTACAGGCAAGTCACTTTCTGAGAACAGCATGTGCCTTGGTGTTATACTTCTTCAAAAATTGTGTTCATTTTCTTCTTGAGTAACAGGAAGTGTTTCACAAAGGCTGCCCTCAGATTTTCTGGAGAAATATTAGCTAATCTTTCCCTTTCTTACATAAAATTGATAATTAATCTAAGCCACCTCTATGGCAGTCTGTCATGAATGTTCAGGAATTGACAATTGATTTAATGAATCTGAGATTATGTGATGTTTCCAACATTTCTGCAATGGAGCCACACTTACTATGAACTTTCACAGCCTCCTCCATTCATTCAAGCATTCTCCTCATCCTGTGTGGGCTTTTGTTTGGAAACCAAATAAGCACAGCAGGGTATTTTAATTTTGTCTCTATTCTATGCCACATCTCACCTTTTACAGGGTTTTAAGAAAGCCACTACAGTAAGTAGTTTAATATATCTATGAAATAGCGTGTGACATACTTGTTTCACAGTCTTTCTCAGGTGGAAGATGCAGTTATGATGGGGATATTTGCCTGCTGGAAGTGTAGTCTTTCTTTGTGGAAAACTTATTCAGTTATTTTAGCTACTCATTGATGTACTTTAAACTACCATTAATTCTGATATACAAAATAAAAGATCAAGGTTCTTCCAGGTTAAAATTTGCACTTGTTTCATGGGAAGGGAGATTTCAGTCTCTTCTGACCACTAGAAGTGGCATACTCCACCCTACCTCGGAGTCAGGCAAAGGCTATGAGCCCTCAAGTGAGTCAGCAAGAATTGAGGCACTTTCATGAGTACCAGCTCTCTGCTTAAAGCAAAGCCAACTTGGATCAGGTTCCTCAGGGCTGGTCCTGCCAAGTTTTGAACATCTCCAGGGGCAGGGATTGCACAATCTCTCTGGCCTACCTGTTAGTGCTTTATTATTCTAATAGTGATTTCCCCCCCCCCCCCCCCCCCCCCTTTTAACAATATTTAATTATCATATTCCTTGTTGCAACTTGGTGTCCCTTATCTCTCATCCTGCACTTGTGCACCTCAGAAAAGTCTGGCATTCTCTCTCTCTCAGTAGTTGAAGGCTAATTCAGACTGTGTTTGAGACTGGCTGCAGTTACCCTTGTTTTAGTGAACCTTCTCTGTCTTGTAGAGCTTCAGAATTTTCAAGAAATAGTATTCTGCCTTTAGTAGTTCCTTGGACCTTATTTTTGCCATTTTGTTGAACCTCATCTAAGGTTGATTGAACGGGGGTAAACAAATTCTTACATTTTTGTGTAAAAATAAGGTTTTCTATTTCAAGGTCTGCAATGTGGGCACATTTGGGATCTGTAAAGTGTATAATTTGGATTTGATAATCATATTCTCAGAAGCTGGTTTATGAAGGACAGCCATGCATTTGCAGCTCACACTTTTGCTACAAAAACTCATGACACTTTGAGTGCATTGTCTCACCAAAGCTGCGTGTATTTCCCTTGAGGCAATGGCTAAACACCATAAACCTTGATTGCTTCCAAAGGCTCGGAGAGGCCCAGGGGTCCTGAGCTCTAGTTTATACTGATTGTCTGTAATGTATTTGAAGCTTATCTTTCTATACCTCATTGAATCAGAGTATATAAGTGTTTGCATAATATGAAAACTGTAAATGGAAGAAAGGTGCCAATTATCAAATATGAACCAGATTTCGGGATGATAAGACATTCACTTTTCATTACAGATCTGGCCTTGCTATTCCTTAATCCTGCCAGGAGAATGATACTAGGAGGTTTTATGTATACTTAGCTGGACAGGATAATGTTTAAATAAGTTTAATTACTAACTATCTGTTTTGTTTGTGGGTTTTTTTCTGTGTTCTCAAATGTGAGATAATCTGACATGCAATGAATTTACAGCACAGGTAAGTCACACAACTGATCACATTCAAATTTTTTGACAAAAGTATTGAATTTATTGATGTGCAAAAGACAATCTGCCAATCTGCAGATCAGGAAAGCAAGGTCTAGGAGGTAGTCTAGAAGTACTTGCAAAATGACAGATACAGAGTTGGAGAATACAGCACATAGCTGTAAGTCATTCTAATGCTGACAGACTACTTCCAAGGCATAAAACCATATTAGAGAAATAAGTCATTTTTCCATATCAGCTCTCTCTTGAATCTCTTCATTGAAACACAGGCTTTCAGGTCCGTAAGTCATCCTTACATGCCAGATAAACTTCAACCTGTTGTTTCCTCAGCTACAGTTTTGTGTGTGCATTCCCTTCCTTCTTCTGTGGATGTGTACACCCCTACCTTCTCCAGTCAGCTGTCTCCTGCCATAGAGAAGTGTAAAAGGGGTTCTCTTTCCCTGCCTTCAGAACAAATATGGGGTGGGTTTACTCTGTTATTTTAAAGGGGATGTTCCTCTAATTTGGGAGTAATGAGATGAATTACTTGAAAAGTAAAGGAGAGAGCTTGCATTTCTCTTTATTGTGTAATAGATGCTATTTTTCTGAAGTAAATTACTGAATTGTATACTTCAGAGGTGTGTCTGTGAAGAAATAAGTAGCTGATCCTATTAGATGTTTGAGTTTATATGAAACAACATGAGTTGATAGACAAATATGGCTTGAGATATTTCTCTAACTCTCACTGATTCTTGCCAGCAACATATTATCAGATTAGGAGTATTTTACCGTCAGAATAAATCACTGAAAATTCGTGCTGGACTCTGTGCTCCAAGGAACTTCTACTAACATTGGTCAGACGCAGCCCACCTGAGAGGACACTGTTGCTAGCTGCTTATAATTATGTATATTAATCCTCTCATGAGTGTCACATGCAAACCACAGCTCCCATTATCTTTTCCCTTTCCTCACATCATCCTTCTTCTCTGACCAATTTCTGACTCTCTCCATTGCTCCTTTGAAGTGGGTTTGCTCTTTTCAGCTCCGGCACAGGCATTTCTGCATATGCAGCTCCCAGCTGCGTTCCACAGGCCTATATTCCAGATGCCTGAGGCCCAAACAAAGCATTACTGTCTATAGCACAAAGTATATGGGAATACATCTGGAAGAGGGAAATATAAGCTGCCTGATAACAGGGAGGCCACTGTGGATGAACTATTGCAAGGAGTTGTGGCAAGAGGAGAAATAAGCTGTCCATTCTAAGTTACTTCTTTTTTTTTTTTTACTTTGCCTTGACAAACTAGGAGTTTTAAGCCTACTGCTGGGATGTTAATTATTTCTTTTCTGAGGTATTGTATTTAGTATTGTACTATAGTATTGTGGACAGGTTGTGAAGGGGCTCAACACTGTGGATTCAGTTTTGTAAACATGTAAGTGGACTCTCTGTCATCCCACATATTTTGCTTAGGGATCATTTGTTCTTTAACAGTGATCTGTTGGTGACAGGAGAGAGTTCAGTTTTGGCAGATGAGGTTCAGGATGGGAGACACTGTTTCTCAGGTAGACAAGATCTACATGCCTTTGCCTGCCTGTGTGCTGTCTGCTGCTGCATACACAGTATGACCCCCCCAAATATGTGGGGCCTCTGCGGGAGATGGGGTGTTTGTGTCTCAAACACTGTCACAGATTACATGCCAGCTATGTCTGATCCATCAGGCTTCAGATTTCCATTAATCCTGACAGGGTCCTCTTCTGATACTTACATCACTTTGCATGTCAGGTTTCAGGGCATCAAAATTGTTACTCAGGTGACTGGACTTGGCATCAAACTACTATCTAACTTCAGGTGAAGCACATAAAATAAGAATACTGGCAGCTAAGAACAAAAAATGAAAGTATGAAGAGAATATTGCAAGCATTACTTTAGAATGAGGGTAAAATTGCTTTCCAGACTGAGTGGCCAACATCACGTTAAGAAGAAGATTTAAGAAGTTTTACTTGGTATGCACACAAGAAAAATTCTTAAAAACTTAAAAGAACAAAGTCATTTGTGCCATAGCACACCTAAAACAGGTTGCATCCTCTTTCATCTTGAGAGTAACATCATAATATTCAGGAATTATTTTTTTCTTGAGAATCTTAAACATAAAACACTGTTCTGCACACTTGGTTTTTATAAAGTCTGGATTTAGAAGCGATGTGGAGCTCTGGATGTCCTTTTTTCTATGTTGGTATTGGGGGAGTTGCAGTTCTAGTTTTAGCTTCAGCCCCTTATAAACCATATCAGCATAATGTTGTTCAGCCAAGAAGCAGCCATTACATTTGTACTATTTAAGCACATTGGGCAAGTGGCAGCAAAGCAGACAATAGCAGTTTTCTCTCATGCACACTTTTGAAAACATATTTGATAGCCTCAGTGTTATAGTCAGAAAAGGCAGCCCTCCGGTTCTATCATTTCTATTAAATGCCACTGCTTTAAACTACCTGGCAGTAGGCTTTTTTCTACTCACCAAGCAGTTTACCAATTCAGATAACTCCTCAGTCATCAAAGGCTCCTTCTTTGGTCACACCACAATCATTGTGACAGTTCCAGGTAAGTGTATTTGGCAGGGATAGCTCAAGGGTTCATTCTTTTCAGAATGTTTACTTTACCTGACATATCTTTCCTGGGTGCCACAGTGATTAGTCATCTGTATATTATTTAAGGGAAGCTAAGGAATACTATTCTCTCCATATAAGAAACAGCTAGAGGGTGTATAATAAAAATAAATAAATAAATAAAACCCCTCAGCAGCAAAGATGATGTGCTAGCAGAGAATTAAAGTAAGTTGCACAGCAAGCAAAACACTGTGTAGAACAGTGTGTGCATGTGTATTCTAGGTAGGGCAGAGAATATTGACTGCCATCAAGATTGCCTGAAAATTCTCACTTATAAAATACTGTAAACAAGATTTTTAAAATTTATTTTTAATCTTCACAGACTTTAACTGTTTGGGTTGATATTTTCCATGTTGGGCTTCCTCCTGGAGCAAGACATTTGGAATGACTATGATCAAAATAGTTTGGCTGTTTCTGGAAAGGAAGTGAATATGTATTGCTCTGCATAAATCTTTGAGCACACCCCCCACCCCTCGCCCCCAAATTGCATCTTTCTTTTGTTATTTCAAAATACCATCAAAATCTACTGTCAAAGTGTGTTATTGTTTCCTTGAATTACTGGTTCCTGTTGAGAAAGATGTTGTTGTTGCTTTGTTCCATGAGCTGAAATGATAGAGGTCTGTACAGTGACTCTAAATATTGCCAGTGATGCTACTGAGCCATGGGCTCATCAGTAGGATTCCATGCTATGGCATTTGTGGAGAACTGGATAGCTCTGAATTTCTAGAAATCTGGTAACTTACAAATAAAAACTGAGATTGCAAGTTGAGAATTTAAAATCGGGGTGAAATCTGCTGGATAAAGCATGGACAGCACTCACTTAATGAGCAGTTCAAATATTTAAAATTCAATATTTTATTTTTACTATTCTGTTAAGTGTGTGCCTTCAGGCCCCCTTTATTGCGTGCTTTTCAAAACTTGCTCTAGAGACAGAAATGTTAATTTCCTCCTAGGTTTCTATATAGCACTCAACACTACAGTGCTTCACAAACCATTAATGAAGTTATTTTCACAACACCCTGGTGAAATGAGGAGGAATTATTGTCCTCATCTGACAGATGGAGACTGGGACACAGTAATTCAAGGTTGAAAGTACCTACTAATTTGGGAACCCAGTCCAAGACATCCTGCTCCAATCTTTTTCAGAATATTTAACATTGGGTAGTAAGCTGAAAGCACAGCTCCCTTTAACTTCAGCTGCGTTTGTGAGCGATCAGCACTTTGAGCAAGGTAGAACCCAGGTTTCAAGTCGGGCATGGAGCACATGAGGAACATACAATTGATAGATGACCTTGTGTGGAAAGCTTGGTTTTAAGAAACTTGTCCTGTATCTCTTGTGTCTTGTGACAAAAGCAGGTGTAGACTCCATACTCTTCAGGGCAACTTTTAAACTACCTTAAGTAGGAGATCATCTTTTTTTTCTTTCTTCCTGCATTCCTTGCTCATTACATAACTCTGAACCTCAGCAATGCACAGGGCAGCCCTTCTCATCCTCAGGCAGCATGCCCTGCATCGATTCATCCTGCAGACAAGTCCATGCCATGCACTGCACGAAACGGTGAACCTTGTGGAAAACTCAGTCTGTGATTAATTAAGTTGTATGATGCATTTACCAAATGCCAAACTCTTGTCCTCTCTTTGATCACAGACAACCAAAGTCTGAGGTGTATCAATGGAGAGAACAACAGAGTACTAATGAGATGGCAAGTATACTGGCATAAAATGGCTCTGCATATGTTTGTGTAGGCAGATATAATTTGAACAGTGATGATTACTGCTTAACTGTACTGATTTCCTCCCATGCCCCATCTCTTGTCCCTTGTTTTGTACCTAAATCCCAAACATTGTAGGGTAGGGACTACTATGTTTTGCTTTTATAGAACTTAGTATAGTGTCGTCTTGATCAAGGGACCTCAGCTGCTCTGATAGAGCCCCTCTTCATTCATGTTATTCATGTTATCATCTGAAAAAAAAGTCTCTCAACTACTTAATTGAAATATTTCCTATATAGACTGTCCTCTGTGGACCTCCGAGGTGGTGACCACTGACAGTTTGCTGTGTGTATTGCCCACCTAGAATGTTGTAGGGAGAATTGCAATTTGTTCACTAACTTTTGTTTCTCTTAAGTGAATTTAATGTGTTTTATACTTTTCAATTTACTAAAGTGCTAGTAGTTTATTAAAACAGAACATTAAATTGACCTGTATACCTGTATCACGGGACTGTTGTGAAGATTAATAATTAGATAATGTTTGTAAAGCACTTTTTATAAGTGAAAAGTGCTATAAAGTGCTAAGTATTATTATTGCAGCATGATAGAGATCACAAAACACAAGTGAATTAGCTCTAAGTTTAATCCTTATAAGGCAAAGCATACCAGGGGCAAAATAACATTACAGTTATTTTTCTTACATCCAGCACTTCATTAACTACCACATAGGGTTATATAACTCTGTGAGAGTCTAACTTAGTAAAGTTTATAATCATAGCAGGAAAAGTTCTCACGGGTTTTGCAGGCAAGGCTTGTATGTACAGCCTTTAAGGTCACACAGAGTTCTTCCAGCTATGCAGCGTTAGTGCCTCTAGTTGCATGTAGGGACATCACTGCCCACTTCGGCTCTCTCCAAGTTAACCCCTATCGCAGGAATGCATCTGTCTAGGTTAGATAATACGTGTCACTAAATAAAGGTCTTCACTGCATGTAAAGTGGCATAATGCCATTGATTGAATAGATGTCTATATTTTCTCAGGATTTTACTATGCTATCTCTCACCAGCTCTTTTCCACGGTCTCAGTCACTCCTTACTCTCTGCTTTTCCTCTGCTTCTCTGCTTTTCCTCTAAGTTTTTACTGGAGATGTGAGAAAGATGCACCCCAGCAAATTCATTGCATGTTTTCTGGCTCCAGTCAAGTCTTTAATGTCTTTGAGAAAGTCAGTCAGCACTTTCTTTCCTCTTTAATTCTCACTTATTGCTTATCTTGCTGCAGGTGGCCTAGTGCTACTGCTGCAATCTTTGCTTTTCCTGAGGATGCCACAGACAGAATATTTTCTCAAGTCCAGTTGTGGTGCTGCCTGTTTTCTGCCCCATCCTCTGCAGAGCAGTCTTGAGCCAAAACCTTGAGAAGTAGTGTTTGTTACTTGGTATAGCTACCTGCTGTTTTCTGAAGAGGAATGTGAAGTAGCCTCCTCAAAGAAGTGGTGTGCCAAAACTTTGGAAGATGGTCCATTAAGAAAAATTATGTGCCTCTTTCAATTGGATTTAACTTTTTCTACCCTGCTTGGGTTTGGGGATTTTTGGGGGGGAGGGGGAGGAGTGTGTGATGGGGTGTTTCTCATTTGTTTGTTTTCCCCCTTCCCCCTCTTCCTCCTGTAGGAACTGTCAGTAGACAGCCTCTTAAATTCTGGCTGCTGGTATGTAGACTGACTTTACAATTCCCTTTCAATTTTACAGTAACCACCCTAGTCTGACTGAAACATTCCTCTGTCTTATCTTAAAAAAAAAACAAAACAAACAAAAAAACCACCAAAAACACCAAAATGTGCACCAAGGCACCATGTCCCCCACTACAGTTCACATCCAAACTACTGTGGTGAGTTTACTGCGTTTGTTTGCTTCTGAGATGTGCAAAATGTGTGTTAAAATGTCAGGTCTTATATGGTGAATGCTGAAGAGAATACAGTTACCTTGAGCACCAGGTACACAAGCTTCAGGGGAACAATTTCTGGACACCTCAGACAGTTGTTTGTCAGGATCTGATTGCAGCTCATAGAGCAAATCTGCAAAGCACTTGTGCTGGGAGAGACCTGCAGTCTACAGAGCTCACAAGATCATGGCTTCTTATCCACATTGTCTTTAGACATCCTCAACATACCCTGCTTCAGGCAGTCTCAGGAAGGTGACACTGGAGTCCTCTGTAAGAAGGACTCCATCTGCCTTCATGTCCAGATGCTGACTGTGGCACATACAGTTACCACGCGGGCTTGAACAGATAAGAGGCTGGAGAGAACCATGGCCCTGTGACCTGCCCTGGTCCACAAGCACATTCACATGTGCAAGTGGGGTAGCTGAGGTTGCCCTGTGGGACTTGCCCAGGAGGTAGCCGCGTTGGCCCTTCTGTGGGAAGCAAGGTAAGCAGAGGTGAACTTGATCATAAGCACAGCCCAGTACTTCTTGTGCAAACTGGTACTGGTAACTTTGGGAGGTAGACATGAGAGGTGCTAGAATGAAAATGTAGAAGGAACAAGCAAAAGATTTGATTTAGGGACCTACTGATATATTTCTATTATACTTGTGGTTTTGTGCAGTGGTAGGATTTCTGTGTGGGTAACACAATGAGGAGAGGGAACTGTAACTCTGTAAAGGAAGGGGAAGCTCCACCTTACCCAAATTGGAAGCAGCTGACTCCAAAAACCAACAGGGTGGGGAGGGAATTATTTATAGTCAAACCAGCAAGGGGAGGATTATTTATAGCCAAACCTGGAAGCAAGGCGACAGGTGGTAAGGAGCACTTGGGTCAGACAAAGACATCTGCTAGGAAAGTCAGCAATACAAAGGTAACCCTGTATCCAGTAGTAAATGATAGGACAGAAATTACAGCTGACCTGGAGGAAGAAAGGTTGCAGAGGTATATTTGAAGGAAGTAACAACGTGTCAGACAAAGAAATTAACTAAAAGTAGGCATGCTGCCAAAAATAAAATCTATATACCAATGAGAGACTTAAAAGTCAGAAGTAGGTGAACTAGGTGCCTGGGGATGGAAGAGGACTGACCTTCACAAAGTAAATGCAACTCAAACACTTGATACAAATGCAATATCGTAGTACATAATTATTAGCTGGATAGAATAGATCAGATGCTGGAGTATTTCAGTACTTGGCTATAAACAATGTAGAACAGATCAGCCATGAGGATGGGGTGTAGCTTTCTGCGGTCCAACCAGGTAATATTTCTCAATGAAAAGGTGTGGTAGGTTGACCATGGCTGGACCCCAGGTGCCCACCAAAGCTGCTCTATCACTCCCCCTCCTCAACTGGACAGGGGAGAGAAAATATAACAAAAGGCTCATGGGTCGAGATACAGACAGTGTAATAAAGTGAAAGCAAAGATCGCGTATGAAAGCAAAGGAAAACAAAAGATTTTATTCTTTACTTCCCATCAGCAGGCAATGTCTGGCTACTTCCTGGGAAGCAGGGCTTCAGTACTTGTAGTGGTTGCTCCGGAAGACAAACGTAAAATAACGAATGCCCTCCCTGCCCCCCTTCCATCTCCCTTTACTTAGCTGTTATAGCTGAGTTGATGTCATATGGTATGGAATAACCATTTGGTCAGTTTGGGTCAGCTGTCCTGGCTATGTCCCCTCCCAAGATCTTGCCCACGCCCAGCCCGCTGGTGAGGGGGGAATGTTGGAGAGACAGCCTTGATACTGTGCAAGCACTGCTCAGCAGTAGCCAAAACACTGGTGTGTTATCAACAACCTTTCTAGCTACCAATACAGAGCACAGCACTATATAAGGGCTGCTATGGGGAGAATTAACTCCATCTCAGCCAGACTCAATACAAAAGGCATACGGTAACTTGACAGGAAACTGCTGTTCTTCTAGTACAGTTTTTTAAATTTTTTTAGGAATATCCTAAGCTTTGTGTAAGTTCTATGGTGTGGGGTTATTTTTAAATCAGAAGAAAATTCACAAAAAATAATGGTGGGTTTATACTATTTGTTGCCTGATCAATGAAATTATGCTGATTCTTGTTCTCACTAATGTTGCTTGCTGTTACTCTGGCATTATATAATGTAGACAGAAATGCATAGAGACCTACTGCTTGAGTGTAAAGAAGGGTTAGTATAAATGAAAATTGTTGCCTGCCTGTGTAGTTGTGAGGAATATCACAGAGGTAGCATTTACCCATCTATAAAATGGTTGTATGTGACAACAGGGCAAGGTTCAAAGAACCAGTTTCTTGACAATTCAGATGATTACACTGAAGATCAGCTAGTTCTTCAGACAGGCACAAATGGGGAGCTCTGTCATACATGAATTGCCTCAAGGTATCTATCTATACTTTGTAATAGGGGCCACAATATAATTATGTTTCATGTCTTTGGGAGAGAGACCACAATAACATCTGTGGTTCAACACTGGGGATCCACCACTGGACTGTTTAAACCATTCTGGAATGTGCTTTGGGATGTTTGCAGTGTCTAAAGCAAATTCAGCGGGCTAGAACAATCTTTCACGCTATCTTGTGTTCTGGTCATTTTCTATTAAAATAAATTAATGAAGAAATGTAAAGTTGGAAACAGAAGAACCCTAGAGATAGTCAAAGACTTTACTGTAGGAGAGACTTGGATATTTAATTCAAAGTGGGGAAAGGTGCAAAATTAGGAACTCTAAAAAGGAGAGGAATGTTTGGGAAAGGAAAGGGAATGGCTTGATAAGCAGGAAATACAGAACTGGTCAAATGAAATTTCATGCATCTCATAATTAGCATGTAGAACTCATTGCTATAAGATACCATGGGAGCTGAGCACTTAAGAGGATTGAAAAAGATCAGACATTCGTATGGGTAATGCGAGAATCCAAATTACATTGAGTAGAATAAAAACATTAATAAAGATGTAAAAGTTTAAGCTGGTGGGCAGGAGCCAAACACATGTGGATGGGGTTCCAAGGAAACTCTGCTGAGGAACTCTGTGTTCCTTTGCATTTATCCTTGTGTAGGAGGGGAGAAGAGGGTGCCACAAGAATATGCTTATATTCGGTGCTTCTCGGGAGGAAATACCTTTTAGATGATTCTAGAGAATACAAGCAAAGTAACCTTGCTGTAACTGGCATCAGGGCCTGGCTCCTCAGCTGTGTGAAAGAAAGACCTGGTCAAGTTATCCTTAGCTCCAAGCCCCCCATGGCTGAGCCAGGAGTGAATTCTGTGGAATGCAAAGTCCTAGATGACTTTATGCAAACCCATTGTAATTTTGCCCCCATCTTCCCCTTCAGAGTAAGTTTATCATTTGAAGTACATAAATACATTATTCATACTCAAGCATGGTTCCTCATATGTAATCTGCCTCAAACCAGCACTCTGCAGGTCGCAAGTGGTCTGTAAGTGGCAGTGCATGTGAGGTCTGTTGTCTGGGGGTCTCAGTGCAACCCCCAGCCTGCCAGGTGAGCCCACACAGCAGATGTTCTTTCCACTAATGCCCTCCATCAAATTAGGCCTGTATCTAGTCACGTGGTGGCCTGCTCCCCTGACCTCTGTTCTGCATGATGAGAAAGAAAACTTTGGGAATCGCTTTCCCAAACTGAAGTGAGAGAATCTTACCAATAAAAATGGCAATAGATTGCTGCTAATGTTTTTGTCATTTCCAGAGGTAATGCCTTTAATCCTGTCTTTCGCTGTTGCTTGACCCTATGGCTGCTGTAGCCACTTCCAGGCACTGAATTAATCTGAATGGAAATACAGGCAAAAAAGCACAGTAGGCACACTGCATTTATTATGAATTTGAGAAGGAAGAAGAAACTGCTTCAGCACTGCCTCCTTTTCATACTTCATATCTCTAAAAGTCGCCAGTTAATTACAGTCCATGGTTACTGCTATTGTAATATGTGCTTATTTGAAGTGCAAAGATAATCATTGATTGTACACTCTTGACTACACTATTAATGGTTTCAATACCCACATTGTGTTTACATTTTGCTTTATAACTAACACAGCCATTGTGGTTTTAACATGTAGTAATTCAGTGAATACTGTCTCCATGTAATGCCCTTGCCATTTCATTCTGCAGTATTAAGTGTTGTTTTTCTAGGAAGGTCTTGAAATGTGGGGCATTATGTATGAGTTATGCTAATTTGTTAGGGCAATGAATACATTAATTTCATTAGTAAATGGCCTCAAAGCCATAATTACCAGTGTAGGTGTGTCAGAAACGATCATGTTCAGTTTTGCCAGTTAATTATTAAGATTTTGTTCTAAGGGACCCAGATTTGACATCCAGCTTCAATTTAGCCATAAATAAAAGTCTGAAGTGTATCTGGCTGAAGAAATCTAGCCAAGACCTTGTTTTGCTCTTAGAAATGTCTACATTTTGTCTAATTGTGACTGCCAATAAGATGCCAAAATAATTAGTGTTAGTGATATGAGGTTTATACTATACCTCCCAAAAAGGCACATCATAATGAAAATAGCAATCGCACTTTCTCATTCCTCTCGTCTCGCCTTATGTTACAGAATGCTGAATTATTCAATGGTAGTATTACTTGCTAGCGCAGTATTAAATTGGAAATGGCTGCAGTTTATCGTTAAAGCTGAAGGGTGTTTTTTAATGGAGTTTACTTCTAATGGCCTAATTAGGTTTCTAAGTTATATCCATGCACTTCTTGAACTTTACATGGCTAACACTGTAAAGGAGACAAATGGAGGCACCTGTGTACCTGGATTACTTTCTATAGATGTGACCCTATTTTTAATTACAGTGGACCTGTTGAGAGCACCTAATAAACCACTGCTCAGTAATAATATGCTTTTAGGCACTTTACAACTGTATTTTTTCCAAAAGAAACTTGGAAAATTGTGTACTTGAGCTGAGATACATGTCTCAATTATTAAAATGTTGGCAAATAAGAATTCTCCAATGTTTCACTTTTGTGGTCTGCTTTGTAGAATAGAGACATAGAAAGAGGGACAGAGACCCTCTGTTCTCATCAACAAAGTTACTTATAGCTTCTTTCAAAACATATTTTATGTTTTAAATTGCAAGGCGGAACTTTTCAGATCACTGCAGAATAGTGCTGGAAAAAATAGAACTGATAGCTGGTTACTGTCTCTCTTTAGTTAGATCATCAAACATGCTGCACTAGTCAGTTGTATCATAGGAATATGCACCATATATGGAAGCAAAGGACATATAGGGCTCCCTACATTTCCCATTAGTTGACATGGATAACAGCCAGTCACAGCAACTATTTCAGCTCTGAAATATGTTTATGTTGAGTGCAGGACTCCAGCCAAGCTCTTCAGATTGAGAGCAGAGGCCATCATGAGTCCAGTCCAGTAAGTATACACTCTGCAGAGTTTGCTCTCTAACCTGCTTTCATAATCTCAAGCAGAGTCAGTGAATAATGATATTACATCCAGCTTCTTAGATTTACAGATACAAAGAGTGGGTGTCTAATCGTGGCTTTCTTCTTTTGCATGATGGATAACTTTCCATTAGCTAAGCTGATATTCGGTTTGCCTTGGGACAGATATAGGCAAATGCAACTGATCTCACAATGAGTTTTGGCATCTATCTGGGCAGCCTGGTTACTCTACCTTGTTTCTGGTCAAAATTCTGAGAAACCTAACCATGCAATGAAAAACAAGTATTGTGCTGTTACTACGGTAATTGCAGGCCACTATACCCATTTCTCTTGCTGGGTGGCTTTTATTCTAGACCGCTTCTTTGCTGCTCCAGTATTTGTTTAGAGACTCAGAAGCCCAGGGAATGAGATCCTTTCTGTCTCAGATTGTGCCCTTTTCCCAAGATCTTGGGAGGAAAATGAGTCTTCCTTGTTTATTAGGCAATTAAGTGAAATGTATTGACGGTATTCAAACAAATCTAGAGTGGCACAAATCTATCAGAGTAATTTAGGAATACTGTTCACCATAGAGATTCTGGAATATGTAGCAAAATGTAGACAAAATCCCTTCTTAAATTTTATTCCCAAAAGATAAATCCCCTGGGAAATCATGTTTGTGAAAAGCTGTCAGTAGCAAAGAATTTTTTTTCTCCCCATGATCAAACATCCTAGTCTTTCAGGGAATAGGTTGCCAGCAAGTCTGTTACTTTTACCTGCATATTCTTAATTTTTGCCATTAGTATTAAGTTTAAACATTTAAGGATTGATTTAATATTTATGGCATAGTTTAATAAAAGTTTAGTGATGTAAGGGAGCTGGTTACAAAGATGTGCCCCACTAGAAACTCATTTACTTACAGAATCAAATGCTAAGTAACATAAACAGCTTGGCTTTCTACTGACGTTTTATAGCCACCTTAAGGGAAAGGTGGGGAGGGGGGTTGTGTTGCCATGTGGGTTTAATTCATGAACTTCCACTCAGAGTGCTCAAAGGCAATACAGTAGTTGAGCCAACTTTCTCTGTTAAATCACAAAAAGAGATTTTTTTTTTTATTTTTTTTTTTTTACCAAATACAGGGGATCAACTGCAGCTGCAAAGAGGAAATTTAGAATTATCATCATACCAGTATCAGAAGGTCTTTTATATTTATAGCTTCATAAAAGTTCACAGCTAGAGTATTTGGTGCCAACTCATAAAAGAACTAATGAAAATTTCTGCAGATTTTTTCGTGGACAGTGATTTCTTAATCCCCTAAATCCTGATGAATTCTTATATTCAAAACATTTGTAAAAGAGGAGGGAATAGGACTTCTTGTTGCTTTAATAGGGTAGGTCACCGTTAAACTCACTATGGGACAAACTGTGCTATAGTTTTACTTGGGTAATATTGCCATACTCCAAGTGTACCTATTAACACTGAGAAGACTGTGGCAGTATTATTCAATGTAAAACAAAAAAGTTATAACATTATGTTGCCTTTGTGAAGGTAAATTGCTGTATTCTTTGGATAAACTTTAAAATTTGAGTTATAATCATAACTGATTATTGCTTCAACATTAAAAAAACTGTAATTAAGCAATAAGTTTCTTTCAGATAAGTAGTATTCAGCAGTAATGGAAACCTTGTGTTTCAATGTACCTCAAAGGGTGTTGTAACTCAATAATTCACAGGTTCTCTGAGCTTTTGTGACTAAAAGCAGAAAGCTTCTTTTATTTACATTCCTAAAACTATGAAAATTAGATCAATGTTTTTCTCTCTAGCTGCTGTGGAAAAGCATTCCCAAAAGAAAAGCTAGTGACAGTAATGAGTTAGGTGAATATTTATCAAATCTGAGGGCAATATGAGTTTTGGTGATTTTCCTAGTTTCTGGTGATCTTCCCCCCACACCCCTTCCAGTTATTGTTGTATTTATAATGTCAAGGCTGCTCTAAATTTGTGACTTCTATGTTATTGCTCTGTCCCTTCTTCCCTGCAATCTCATCTAGTTGGAGAGAGCCTCTCCCAAGAATAGCATATATTATTGAAGTTTCTTACTTAAACTTGGAAGTATCTTTGAAATTATGTAGTGGGAAATGTTCTAGATTATAATAATAGAAGGGTATCACTTGGTGCCACCAGAATAGAAAGGGCATGTTTCAAACCCAGAATGTTTCCAACCCTATTGCTGTATAAAGATTTACCTCTCAGAATGAGGAGCTTCCTTAATCAAAGGAGCTAAACTGGAGTCATAGCATCACTCTAGTTTTATATTTAAACACATTCCTTTAGAAGTAAAGTGACTTGCATAGATGTGGCACTGGTAACTAGGAGAAAATCGCAACAGATTCTGATGCTCTGTAAAGAGCAGAATCGTTTAGGAACTGCCTTTTGTGGGTGGAATGAGGAGGGGAAAAGAGTGGAAAGTATTGGGGAAGAAAGCTCCATTATTTTCACCATGCTAGTTCTCTAGCTTTCTGAGCTTGTGAATAAGGGCAGTGTCTGTATTCTTTTCATCTGCGTAGTTGTGAAAACTTGTGAGAAAACTTGCTATTCTTTTTTCTGCCAAAGAGTAATAGTGCAGTGAAATATGACCTCTTTCATAGATCTGTCTGAGAGACGCACCTAACAGAGCTGAGCCATTCAGGCTGTCCTCTTAGCCCAAGCCATTTTATCATTTTGCATGCAGTGTGCCTCAAGCTGTGAAGCTATTTGTTGAACTAGGTAGGCCATGTAACTGTTTGACTGAGAGGAAGACAAATGTTCCTTATTATCTTTAATTTCTGTGTAATTGTTTTAGTCTTTGTTTTATAATAAATGTATAAAAGTGCCCTGAGGGTACCTTTTTGTTTGGTATTGTAGGTGTCTCATTTAAAGTCCAAGCAAGATAGAAATGGTCAGGTCTGCTTTTCTTCCTCTCACCTGAATGGTTCACAAGATGCACTCCAAAGATAAAATATTCAGCCATTCTCACTGTAGAACTCTACCTCCACATATGGAAGCATATGAGGCTGCGTTTCCCATCCATCTCATTCTGGATATGTTTAGCAAATCAGATTAGGACAAGTGACAGCTTTGGCTGGAGAGATGTGCTCCTGCCAGCTCCACAAAATATTTAGCTGTTGCTGGGGGATTGTGTGTTCCAAATTAAAAGGAACTGGGGAGTGAGGGAAGAAGGAATATCTTACCTGAGACTCACCACTGCTTCCTGTCTTGCATCTTGACTGCATGTTTTTTCAAAGAGGCTGAACGAGTAGACTTACATAAAGAAAATTACAATCTCCAGAACTTCTGAAGGGCTAAGATTTATGAGAAAACACACAGGAGTCTCGTATGGAGTCCGTTCAGTTTGGCACTCTACCTAGGTGTTTTATGCCCAGTTAATGACAGCTTGTCTCACTTGGTTCTGAATGGCCAGCTGCCTGCAGCCTTCACTCTTGGACTCTTTAATTCATAGTGGCATTTTCAGCTGTGTCTTTGTTTAAGGGAGACTACTTCTGGACGCCACCCCATCCGTACACCTGAACTTCACTCACACAGATCTGCTAAGGTGAGGAGTCCCTTGGGAATACCCAACCAAAGAGCTCACTTCGTCACAATTGCCCCACACCAGTGTAATGGGAGAGGGTTAGCGAATTAACAGAGCATAAACTGATAAGGGGGTGAAAGAAGGTCCCGGAGAGTTTTTCTGTTTGATTCCATAGAAGTTAGAATAATGACAACCTGTCTGCTGAGTTTTACAGTGGGATTATAATTTTTCGTTAAAAATCTGTGGGATGCCATAGAAAGCCTATAGGAAGTGTAGCATTGTATAATATATTTCCATGAGGGTATTCTTGTTTGATTTTGATGGGAGGTGGTACAGTTGCTGAAAGTAGTGGGGTGGGAGGGTTGTCTGTGCATGCCTGACAGAACAGAGAAATATGGAAACTTCGGCTAGCTCTTTCACAAGTTGTTTTCAAGCCCAAAATAGAGCCTAGTCTTCAGCGGGAAAACAAGCATCCTGATTTCACCAGATGTTAATGTTTAGTTCCATGGTCCCTTTAATAACAAGCCCAGTGAAAAGGAGAAAGTCATATGAATACATTTTTTGACATTTTGTTTATTAGCATTTTATTTAGGCTAGTAGTAAATGAATAGACTTGTCAGCAGAAATCTCTTGGTGAAGCAAATAAAGAATCTTAATAGGCAGGGAGAACAGAAGTAATGGCAAATTGCTCACAAAGAGCTCTAATTTATTGGTTTCTTTTTCATGAAGATTCTGTTCTGGATTCTGGCTTTGCCAGAAGAAACAGCTGAGTGATGACTTGGATTCTCAGAAAGAAACTTCTGTCTGGTAGGAAAGGGGAAGACTTGAGGAAAGAGTCTATTTCTTTTAACACTTTCTTCAAAATACTTCATACCACACAGTGAAAAGTTTTCTTAGTTTGATTTGTTGATTTCAGTAAACTGGCCAAGTCTGCATTTATAGAAGTCCTATGATGCCTGATTCTTCTTGTAAGTGACTGCAGTAAAAGAACAAGTGAGAGCTTCTCTGGGTCTCTGTTATGCAAATGGTGCAGAGCCCTGGGTTCAGGATATGAAGCTTCATGGGACTAATTCTGACTCGCGTACACACCTGTACCCACTGGTACTACTGGCACACTGCTCTTGGGACCAGTAGAGTTACTGGGAGGTACAGCACTGCCTCATTTCCTCCCCCCACCTTAGTTAGGCCAGCCTGTACTCCCAAACAAGGCAAGAAGCTGCAAATTCCAGGGTTAAAATTATGAAATCTGTTTGGGGTATGCTTAGTAGTTACAAGCTCAACATTTTCTATTTTTTTTACTGGCTGTGCAGTCAACAGCAATCACAAATGTAGACTGTACAACTGAATAAAGTTCCGTAATTAGTAGAAATAAGTGTCATCTACACTGCATTCTTCCCAAATCCATTGGTGCCATACAGACTGTATCTGTAGGACTCTTCAGCCAGGTGGGCACAAGGAGCTGTCATGTGTCACAGTGCATCAGAAGTAGCTGTGGACTTTCTCAACACAAGTCATTATTTGCCAAGTTTACTAAAACTTTTCTGACCCACCCCATTCAGCCTTCAGTTTTATGTTGGTGGTATCAGAGAAAGTGCTGTGTTTTCAAAAAAGTAACTGCTGAGTGACCTCACAGGGCAAGTTCATCCTCTTATTCCTTCCCTTGCCTTGGACAAGCAGAAAGGTGCAGAATGTAATGATGCATCCTTAAAAGTGTTTGAGTCAAGATGGAAGAAGGTGGAGAGGTAGGGAGTGAAGTAGAATAGGACAGGTCAAATAATTTTAGGGAAATAATTTGTTTCTTTGTTTAATTAAATTTTCTTTTCCAGTGTTAAACTCATTCTTTGAGCCTCTATCATCATCACCTGACCTTGTCAGAATGTCATTCTGAAGTATACCAAAAAAAAACCCCAAACCCACTCAAGGAAGAGAAAAATGCTGGAACATGGCAATCTAGAAGTTGCAATATTTTTTATTTTGTGCTTTATTGGTATTTTAAATTATTGCTCTATCAGAAGCACTCCTGGCTTTCAGGTGGAAGGAAGAATGAAAGAACAGATTAAGCCATGTAAGGATAGTAAGACAGTAGAACTGGTTTGATTATGTGGACTAATTGCATATTGTTTGTTTTTCTTTCTCCTCTAACTATGTTCCTAAAATGAATTCCTTCCATAAATCCAGTACAATAACTTCTGTTCCAATAAAAGCTTGTCAGGCTTTCTCTCCTGCTGGAGAAACAACCTCAGAAAACAAAACAACTGTTGTAGCAACTCAGGAAATGTACTTGTAGTTTCTCCTGCGTTTCAGGTTTTCTTTGTCCCAGATCCTGACAGAAGAAAGACAAGACTCCAAGAATGTGGTTTAACAAGGCTGTAACTTTACATAATGTTTCAAGGAACTATCTGACAATAATTCATCCAGCACAGGTCATTCATCCTATTGTAATCCACTTTGCAAAGGACCCCTGTCAGCTCTCTACCCCATTAATGAGGCACAACACCATTGCTGAGACTTTACTGCTCTCCCCTTGTGCAAGGCAGGGGGAATTGAATCCTCACTCTGAGATTCAGAGCTTCAACTTGTTCTTCACCAGCTCCTTTTATTAGTAAGTGCTTTCCCCTATGCAACTGCAATTCTAGCTTTCTAAATGGACAAGAAACCCTTTTGAAAAATTCTATATAAACAGGAATTTGCTGAATTGCAACTCTCCTTTTCTCATCCCCTGAAGAGGAAAGAAAAAGGATAAGATAAAATGTTTGTCACGTTTGCTCACCATGAAGATGCTTCTCTTCTCAGCTCCACAGAGACTGTGTGATGTGCATGGGAAGGTTCTGAAGTGCAGTAATTTTGCTATGCTAAAACTGCTGTAATTTTTTAAGAGTCATTTTTCTGGATGGAAACTGGAGACGAGAGGAAAAGTTTAAAAGGTCTTTTGATTTAGTGGGGGTGGGCAGGAGAATAGGGAAGGGAAAGGAAGAAAGACTAAACATCTACAACACTGTTTAGTCAGAATGTCCTGACACAAGCTCCTCTGTTAGGCCATAAAATGAGAACAGAGTAAGTTCTGGTACCTTATAGTACCAATTTTGAAGGTGCCAAAAACTTTTCCAGCTCAGACAAAGCTTCTGCATCTTTCAGGCTGCCAGAAGTGGGTTCTAACTTGCTAGAGACCCTTGCAAACAACTTCGGAGTCTGGATAGCTTGCAAACACTGGGGTGTTTTTTTTCTGAATGGGGCATTAGCTTTATGAAAGTTAACGTTAAAGGCAGCCTTATTTATCCACATTAATGTCAAATTAATTTCATACCACTAAATGAATAGGGTGATGAAACATTGAGTTTCTTTCAATAAACCAGTCTCTAAAGATTTAATGAAAAATATATTTTTATACCCCCCCTATTTCCCAGTTGGTTCTCTATGAAGGAGAAGAAAAATGTGATCAAAATATTCAAATCTTTTACTTTTTTGCCTGGAGACTTGTGTTTTGGTGTGGAAATATTTAAAACTTACATTCAATAAGCTGCATTCTCAAACTACTTTTCATAACATTATTTCATCAGATGATCTTAATTTTCTGCATGACATTATCTTTTCAAGCTGACATAAGACTGGGCTGTGATATTTGCACATTCAAGATGGAACTGTATAGCTTAACAGTGTTTCTGCTTGTGTATGCAATTTTTTTCAATTATTATTATTTTTACTCAGGGGAATCTAAGAAACAAGTCCTTCCAAAAGGATTTCCTTGGCTCTTTAGGTGATTTTGCTCTCTTCTTTTTAACCAGGGGAGCTTTCACTGGACTGTTCTAAAATGTGCTGTAGTATTATAATCAAGTGATGATTTGTACATATATTGGACATAATTTCCTTTTCTTGCAGGCATGTAATGTAGATTTCTTCAAGGAGAAAGGTATGATTTTAATTTAAATTGCATAGCAGACGGGACAGGGACAGATTATCATTAAAAATGGGTGAGGGTGGGGGAAAAAAAGTCTTCTGACTTAGGTAGAGTGCTAGCAATGTACTGCTTTGATTTAAATTACCCAGCTAAAAGAGGTTGCATTGGAAGAGATGCCATGCTGGATATATCTATGAAAGAGCTGTGAGGTTTGATCATTTGGTATTTGAGAATTAGTGAATTAATAGTACTTCCTGCTGGAATATAAACAGCCTGGCAGGCAGATTTCATGTTTCTGTTCCCTGTTTTTCTCTTCCCCTAATCTCACGGCAATTAACTGAATCAAAGCCTAGACAGGAGTGAAGCACTCCTGTTTTGTCTCTGTACATACATGGACTTGATGAAGCATATCTGAATCATGATGCTGGCTGTCCCTTCAGTTATCAGAAACTTATCAGAAATTGGCTTTGCCGGTGATCGAAGTCTGTCCACAACAGTGGCCTCTTTGGGTCCCTGTTCACACCTATGCCGTGCTCAGGTACTCTGTTTTCTTGGCTTTCCCCAAATCAACTGTAAAACTTGGAGGCAGTAGATGGTGGGTTCTCCTGTCTTCAGCAGCCTGAGACAATAAGCACAATCCAACAAATAGAGAAGCGTAACCACTTTTTTTTTTTTTTATCAGTAATATTCTGTAGTAGAAAATCCTATTGCTTGACTCTTTGTACTCTGAGTTTAATTTTTATAATCCTTGGGCACAAAGCTTGGGGAACTTGATTTTTACAGTATGCTGCAGGCCTGATGTGTTTCACAAGCCTTTAGACTGGGTGGGGCGTTGTGCTGATGCCTGTTGGAGGTGATGCTGGTGTCTGGGTCTGAGGTGACCCCATGGCTTGGTCTCACTGACTGTTGCATTTCAATTCAGCAATCTTACCACACTGATCAGGTACTCAGAAAATGTATTTTTCTGTAAATGCTGAACACGTGATTGCAGCTACACTATAGACTTGTGTGCTATGCATTGCTTTTTAGAGGACTGTTATTTCCACTTATCTTCTAGATCATATTATGTTGTACAATGAAAGCCCAACCGTAGTTTTTCCTACCTAAGCCAAAACAAAGTTTGCCACCCATTGCCCATCTCTGGTTTGTGTGGGAAGTGTGCTTGTGCAAGATTGTGGTCAGTGGAGCAGAGCTTTGGCAGCTCTGCATAATGATGCCTCACAACAGAGGAAAACCTGCCAAATCTGGTGCTTTTCCTTGTCCTTAGGAGTCAGACTCTGTGAATAGGCACTTAGAGAGTGAATGGGAAGTGGAAAGATGCCCTAATTTCTTAATTCTTCTATGCGAATGATGTAGGTCACAAGTAAAATCTTTTTTATGACCTGCAATATTGGGATTGTATCTATTTCAGAGCCCATTAAGTTTTGATAACTAAGGTGGTTTAACGACACACTGTACTGTGGGTTTTTTTCTTCAATATGTATGTATGTTTAACATGATGATGTTTTACATGTGCAATTCAAATGGTAAATACTGGAAAGAAAATTAACTATTTTCTTTTCAAGTGAAGAGTTGGGGACTGTTGTCATTTTAAAGGCAGCTTTAAAATACTTTTTAATTGAACCTCTGTTTTGTCTATAATACCTGCTCTCTAAAATCATACCTTAAAGATGCAACACTATTTTGTTTTTCTTCCCCTAGTTTTATACTACGTACTTTCCAATTCAATCTCAAAGAGTCATGTCAGTATAGTCTTCTGACCTCAGCATCCAAACTCATATAGATTGCAATATGGCTGGGAATTTGGATAGGAATTGCTATGCAGCACAAGGGTGGGTTTTTCAAAACCCTTCTACTAAAGACTGTGATGAAATGTTTTATGCCTGTACTGTCTGCAATGAAGAGATGTGGAATTAAGGAGAGCTGTAAAACATGAAAACTCTAGACCTGCATATGATTACTCATATTAAATTGAAGTAAATTATATTGAGAGTTTTCCACCTCTAAAACAAGATTTGTTGTGTTTCTCTACCTCCTTTATTTTTACATGTGAGATACTGGCTGTCGAGGGAAGAATGGAGTAGTGCTCTGGCCTTTCATCTCTGGAGAGAGAGGGATTTGTAAATTGGATAAAGGTCAGTAGGGAATATTAGTTTAGTTGGTGGTGTCAGATGAGTTCTTCTCTAGACCACACAACCACTGTGCAATTGGCAAAAGTATGGTAATAGGCTGTGGTCTGTCAATTTAATGAGATATCGAGGGGGATCAGAAGGATCGAGAGAGGTTTTTAGTATCCACTGCAATGCTTTGCAAAAATCTCTCACAGAAAAAGGGAGATGCTTTAATTACAGCTCTGAAAGGGAAACGTGGCTTATTCTGTGGAGCTCTGGTCTGAACCAAGGTCCACACTGGACACTGTTTTGAGGTATCCAAATGTGAGAGTTCATTCGGATCATTCCAGAGAGGTCAGAGCGTGCCTTTCTCATCGCACCAACTTTCATCTGAGTGCGCCTTCACCTTGCAGGGAAAAACTAAGAAAAGGCATGTAGATGGCAGGGTGCACGGCCAAATTCAGAAGCCACTCTGGTGTGTTCAGTATGTTTGCACTACAGGTGAAAACCACCATCCTGGGACTACAATGTTACCAACAGACTCTCCCCAGACAGCAGAAGAAAATGGGAAAATTGTAGAGCTGTGTTGGTTTACAGGCATTTTGTGTTCCCCTACTAAGAAGCAGGTAGACATAGCCTTTTTTGTGATGATAATATCATGCACAGGGCAGTAAATTATTCACATACATTACTAACTGATGTGTTTTATATTTTCTCAGATTGTCCAACAGCTTTGCAACATCTGTGAAAATACTTATTGTTTGGAAATTGCACTGAGAGTAATTCCAAGAAAATATTCTTCGTTTTAGACAGGTCCTTTGAAAATATTGATTTTTCAGAGTCTGAGAAGCGTTTACACATTTTGTTAGTCACTTAGATCATGTGGTATTTTTCCTGTCCCTGGCTGTGCAAGGTTGATTCTTAGAGCGACTCTTTTATTTCAGGTGGAAAGCGTCCCTTCCATCTGTTTTTTGTAATCACCAGTTTCATGAACATTTGTCACTGAATGCATTCCTTGTATAGGTTTTATGGACAACTAAAATAACAGTTGCAAATACAGCCACAAAAAGTTAGAGATTTTTTTTCTTTTTTGAGCAAAAATTTATTTTAAAAATTTTGAAAACATAATTAAGCTCATGTTAGGCTATTAAGTAAGGATACATTGTATTCTGTGATAGCCTGGCTGCTGGTAATGTGCTCTGGATACATCTCTGTGTGTGCTGGTTATGGCCTCCTCTACCTGCATGCAGATCACTGGATGTGTTCACAAGCAGACTGCGCACACACTCCATATTGCATCTTTCTGTTACTTACATCAAGTAGAGATTTGCACATGCAATTGCCTTTCAAAGTGGACAATGTTGTCATACCCTTACATACAAAGACCTAGGAACTGCAGATCCTCACCTGATTTCTCCTAAGGCTCTTTGGTGAGAGTTGTTCTTTCTTTTCTTGCAAAATGACTGCAAGTACAGAGAGATTTGAGTGCTTTATCAGTATCATAACTATACCTTGGGAAGGCTCCCCACATCTTGAAGTCTATAGCTATGGAAAATAAATCCATATTTTGAATATCAATTTTTCTTTTAACCTATTTGTAAATGATTTATTGTAGTGGAAAATCAGATGATGATAAGATAACACTGTTTAGAGGTCATTAAAGAGTTTTCAGGAAGTTTCTACAAAGGTACTGTTCTTATATTCTCAGTACGATAAGAAAACTGACAATTTATGTCAAAGTTTGCAAAATGTGTTCGTCTGATAAACAGTCTGCTCAAGGGACATCAATCATACTTCCTTCCCAGAGTATATTGTATTTTTCATGAAGTGAACTTCAGTGACTCTGCACATTCATGTGTTTTGATATTGCAGCATCTTAAGCAGCATCCTTTCTGTTGTAGTGGCTGTAATGCAGTGTGCGGCTTGGTGCCACATATTGTACCAGGCACTAATAACCAGAAGCCTTTGCTTCTGCAGAAGCCAGTGATTGTATGTTCTTCTTTAGCCAGGTGAGAACATGATTGATATGATCTCCATTCCTGGATTTCACAATATGTTTCTTCTCTCGAAGGAGAGGTGTTTCTGTAACATAAAAATTTGGTGTGGAAGATAGTCAGAAGGGAGTTACAACATGAGGCTGCTTTATAGAATACCGTTCTGAAGAGACATTCTGCATCAATGTCATTGAGGAGCATATTTGGCTAAAAGCAACTAAAATATAGACTGTATAATCTACATTCTCACTGTTTTTCTTAACGTGCATTTTAGCTTATTACAGTATAAATCACTTCTCAATTGCTTTGAGCTGAAACAATGCATCTGAGCTTGGGTTAAAAGCCTGTAAGTGCTTCTTTACTTGAACAAAGTGAAATCAGGTTACATTAATAGAAGTATTAATTAATTTGCCCTCATTTATTCAGTAGAATTAGCATTATTGAGAAGCCTTTACCATCTTTAAGTACGTTTAAAGTGTATGCAGGTTTAGGGACAGAGTTTCATCTGTAACACCTAGTGATGTGTCAGATAGTGTAGAAAATTATTGTCCAATTTGGAAACCTGAGACATTACTAAGAAATGCTGTGGGGTGCGTTATAATGAAAATACCAATCCACATTAGCCATGGTTGCCATAAGCAAAAATCTTAATATCTTGGCCAAACCTACTTAAGGTTCATGTAATAAACTCACATTCCTAATTTTATTAGGGATGTGCCAAGTTAAGCACTTTGCTGGCCTTTGGACAGATTTATAGCTTGACTTCTACTGAATTAGTGTTGACTGACAAGAGGGCATTGTTTTATAGGATGCTATTTAAATAAAAACCTGCAGGGTATTTCTGTAATGTTGTCACTTCAAGTCCGAACTAGAAAAAAGAAATGTGTATTAAGGAGGAATCTTCATTAGCTTTCACGAGTTTAATCTAAGGCTGTCAAAAGCTTCCTTATAAGGTAAGACATTGTAATGCCCAGGGACAAGCCTCATCTTTGTTCCAGGTTTTAGTATGAAAGCAGTCTGTTGGACTTACTGGAAATTGGGGAGGAAAAAAAGTCCTCTTCACTTTTACTTGGCAGAGTTGTGTGCAAAGAATAGAGTGTGATCCTCTTTCCCTGTGAATATCAGAATGGCTATTGATGATAGCTGTTTTACTTTGTAACTGTTTTATGTGTATATCACTTGTTCCTGGCAAAACGTGTCATCTCATATTTATTCATTGGCTATCCTGGGCCAACAAACATGCTGACATTTTCATATGTAAATCAGCCTGGTTGTAGATTAGAAAAATTGTCCTTCCTTTAAAAAAATGTTGGTTGGTGGAACAGTCCTTCCCCTTTATAAAATAAACAAATAAATAAAATTTTAAAAAAAAAGGGGGGGGGAAACATGCATCTTCTAGAGTTAAAATTGGGCTGTATGTAACTGTTGTGACTCAGAGCAAAATATTGACCCAAATATCGATAAAAATTAATCTGACCCTTCAGTCCACCCTTGCCAAATATTTTTAAGTTTATGGGAAGTACCATGCAGCCAGGGCACCTGTATTAATATAAATAAATTGCTCAGTGTCTTGTCTGTGGTCACAAATTTGTATAGCCGAGTTGACCATTTGTAAAAGGAGAGTTATTCCTGCCTCACTGAGGTGCAAGGAATGGATATAACTGAATTATTTTATAGAGGTTCAGGACTATCATCCGACCAGTAGAAAGCCTTACTTTTTACAATTAAATTATGAAATATTTGAAGGGAGTATAAGTAGCACCCAGATGTCCTTATTTTGTGCATAATAAAAAACATATAAGGAAACAGCTTCACTGGAGAGAATAACAAAAGGCAGGGATTGGTGTTATAATTTATCAAGAATACATAGAGTTACATATGAAAGATTACACAATAGATTTGCTTTAGGGAAAGAGATATTGTACATACTGATTAAAGTCTACGTAAATCAACTATTGGAAATATGCCAGTCATACCTAGCAGTGCCACTCATGCAATGGATCTCAGCTATGTCTCCCTGACTTTCTTGAGCTTTTTGGTAGCTATTACATACTCTCACCCCATCAGCTGCTCAATCCAGCAAGAGTAAGGTGGGAGACTAACATAATGAGAATTCAGCAACAGAATCGGGATGCGAGTTCTGACTAGTAGAATAACTGATGTCAGTGTAGTTTAAATTCATGCAGAGAATTTATTGGTCTGTGTCTCACCTGTTTAAATATAAGTTTAATATGACAAAGAGTTTCCCTCACACATTATTTGGTCATCATTATGTATTACTTACAAAGCTCCATCATTGTGCATGGTACTTTACCAAGGTAGTTTTAATTAAAAGGTTCTACTTGGAGTTGATGAATGCAATAACATAAGGTTTACAGAGCCTTATTCCACAAAACGT
The DNA here is from genome assembly GCF_000737465.1 of Haliaeetus leucocephalus. Classification (NCBI taxonomy): domain Eukaryota; kingdom Metazoa; phylum Chordata; class Aves; order Accipitriformes; family Accipitridae; genus Haliaeetus; species Haliaeetus leucocephalus. The sequence continues at coordinate 14,972,548 of NW_010973284.1, read as the reverse complement.
TGGCATATGCACTAGGGCATTCGTGTGACTGCTGGTCATTGATGGAGCCATTACAGTGTTACATCAGTATTACACGGTTGACATGGGAATGTACCTAAACACCTCTTCATTAATGTAGTATTCACAGTAGGTGATAATAAAACTGGATTAAGAATCTGCTTAAAATTGTTCTTATTGATAATTGATTTCTCCATAAAGGAACACCACATATGTTTTTATCAGTATTTGAACTAGAAAAAGTCATGGAGAAAGAGCATCTTAGATTTATTTTTTATTTTTATTTTTATGTGGGTAAATATAATTAAAATATCAAACAAACCTACTGTTGAGGGCAGCAATTAATAGACAAGGTGTTACCTGTTTGATCTGTGGGTCCTTATCCTTCTTCTAGTTCAATCAATGGTAAAGTTTAATTGGGAGCAGCATTGCATGCTAATGTAAGTATTTTCTTGTCTTCCCATAATATGTCACGAGGCTTGTCTGGATATGTGGTCAAGAGTAAGTCTGAGCTTTCTGAGATAGTACCGACTGTGTTCATTGGTTTTGATATTGGAAGAATCACAGACTTACGCATAGCACATTTTCATGTTGATGGGGAAGCCACCTCTTCCTTCTGTACGTCAGAGGATAGGGTGTACTTCTTTTGCTTATGTGCTACTTAATGTATTCCATTGGCAGAGGTACTTCACTCCTCAGGTCTGTAGCTGCCAATTCTGCTCTAATTAATAAGCATGAAACTAAACTCCCAATCTCACAACTCCTTCTCTGACAACTTCACACCCCATTAAACCCTAACTTTCTAACACCTTAAAAATACTTCTTTCCACAATAAAGTACTTTTCTTTATGGATATATGCATCACAGTTAGCAGAGTCGATCTTAAACCTGCTTAGTCTAAGAAATCTGGGTTTTCCCCTAAAAAGAATTCAGAAACATTCAGAAGTAGAGGCTTAAATTAAAACAATAAAAGAATTATTATCCTTTAAATGTATGTATATATACCAGTATAACTGAAACCTGTGCATAGTCAGGTGCTTGCCACATAATTTGGGGGGTTTGCAACTTAAATGTGTATTTGCACATTGCTACCTTCCCTGCTTCTAAAATGTTAACCTCTTTATATTTGTGTTCCACACTGCTACACATTACTTTTAACATGAAGAAAGCTGCATCTTTTTTGTCAAATGTGAAATCGCCACATATGTGATACTACATTGAAATCTGGACTGTAAAGGACAATTAGAAGCTGTGTGACAAGCAGATCGAAGCTCTGTTGGATCTCAAGTCATTCTTTCCATCAACTTTAGGAGAAGCGAGATCAGGCTTAGTGAGAGAGAGAAGAAGATGGGGATCAAGGATGAAAAGGAGAGCTCTCCTCCAAAATGCTGCAGAAGTCTGAGAGCAATTCAAAGCACTTGCTGTTAAATACCACCAAACTCCAGGAGATTCCAAAAAATCACTATAAATCAAATTTTGGAGCATAGACTTCCATATGGGTTCAGAAGCTGTCAGCTCAAGGAAAATGTGAGGGAACCAGGTCCTGGGAGCAGAATCCCATTCCTGTTTCCTGTGCTACTTCTGCTTTTAGCCAGGGTATCTAGCTTAAAATGCATCAACACCCTGGGAGTAGGGCACAGAAATTAATGGACAAAACATCAGGCTATGATTTCACATGCTTTTTCTGTTTCTCCTTTTACACCCTTCTCTCTTTTATGCTGATCCTGCTTTGACAGGAGAACTAGAGCACAACCATGTCCAGAATATCCTTGCATAGCCTGATGGTTAGTACACTGCCATAAGAGCTGGGAATTTGGGGTGGCCCTAGAAGAAAACGGCTAATAACTGGGAGCCCCGCATTTCCCATCTGACTGGATTTTCTGAAACAGGAACTGGCCTGTTTCTTCTGCCCTTGGGTAGAAGCCTACCCTTGAAAAAGCAATGGCTTTTTTATTCACTCTCAAACCTGGGAGATATATCAGGTCTGACTCTGTAATTCTGAAGGGCTAAACCAAAATCCCAAATCCAAAATAACCAGTCTTCTTGCAAAAGAAAGTGATGGTGAAGTCTTGCATTGATCCATATTTTTATTTCTAAGGGACATTTTTGATCTATCCTCCTATTTTTGTAGGTTATATTAAATGTGGTTTGATTTGGATTCACACTTTAATTCCTTTTGATAAGCATAGTGTCAGCCAGTCTTCCTTGCATGTTTCTTGGAGTGCTTTTGTTTCCCCAACAAGTATATGGCCTAGCTTAGCACAAGCTATTAGCCTCCCACTTCTTTCATCTGTCCCATTAAATTTGCTTTTTTTTCCCCTGCAGTCTGAAGATGCTCTTGCACAAGTGATGTCATCTCTAATCCTGTTTTTCATTTGTATCATGGATGTTGCTAACCACTCTTTAAATAAAAATACAACATGATTCTAATATGCTAAGGAGCTCCACGGATAACCATATAATTTCAAAATGATACTGATTTTGTTTATATGCAACATAATCTTTTACAGTTCTTAGTCTTTATTTGAAGCATTGCAAAGTGGATTTTTATGAAAGGTATTATAAAGGACTCCTTGTTTTTTCATAACAGATTTGAACATTAACTGATCAGAGTTCAGATAAATAGTCTTTACTCTCCATTAAAATATTAAAAAGCCTTTGGTAGGAAACTGGCGTAAAGATCCTTCATTCTTGTTTAATGAACACTTGTTGGCAAGTATAACACTTTAATAGCTTTGCAGAATGAATTTTGTGTGAGCATCCTCCATTTCCCTGTCAGACACTTGTCCAGGTGCTGGGAATTTATTGGGGGAAGCATATTTTTACTCATTAGTTCTGTATTTGATTACAGAACAGTAAAATATGAACCACTAAGTCCCCGAGGCATAGCTGTGTACATTGAGATTAGTAATTGCATGTCATCGTGTTTTCCATTGGAATTTATATGGACAGATAGGATAGGTGCTTCTTAAGTAGGTTTAAAAGCAAAGCAAATTTGTATTTAATCTTTTTTGCAGGCATATTTTCCCTAATGGAGTAAAGGTTAGGCTAGATGATACATTTTAAATATGGTTTTAATTTATTTTTCTCTCTTCTTTTTTTTTTTTTTTGCCTTTGTTGAAGTATGAGGTTTTCTTTCTGACAGACTAAAGGAAATATATTGTAGCTGAAAAATTTGATTCTGTATGTGCTAATATAAACAGAAGGAAAGAATTGTATTGTCAGCAATGGGTGTTTATGAATATATGTTTATACGCAATATGTAGACAACATTTTTATTTTTAGCCACCTTTTAATGCTGTAGGTATGAATGAAAATCATGTAGCAGCTCTAGGGACAAATTTTATTCAAACTGAATAAAAGAATGACATTTTTTAATGTCTTTAGTATGCCTGTTCTTCAAGAACAGCTAAAAATGCATTTAAAATTTCACACATTAAGAAAAGCCTCAAAATAAAAATGAAACTGATAAAAAAAAAAATTAGTAGGTTTGAAACATGAACTCCTTTTGGATCATCTTGAAGGGTTAAATAATGCTAAATATATTGTGCTATCCTCTTCTGTGTAAAAGCGCTCATAAATGCATTTTCCAAAACTGAATCTAACGATGTACTTAATAGTCACAAAACTGGCACATTTGATAATTAATGTTCCTTACTGAATTTTTGCTGATGCAGTATAGCCTTAAACAGAGAGAAATGTTAACTCGTGTACTTGAACCATCAGCTGTTTGGAAACTTCACCTTTATTGATGTGAAATACCTGTGTAAAAGTGCTTAGCAGGAGGCCTTAGTTAGCACACCTTCGCCTTAGTGTGAGAACTTAAACTGTAAAAGTTTCTGGTTTGTGGAGTATATATGTCTGTACAAGGCATGCAATATTGTGATTGTGTTCAATGGGGAGCCAATTATTGTGCCCCGCTGGCAAATGCAGAAATATTTATACTTCAGTCATTGAATGAATCGGCATTCAGCTGAACTCCTACACTGACATAATGAGCAGCAAATGTACGTTGTGTGCCACCTGAACAGGAGGCTGCAGAAATAGGGCACAGAGTTACCATGCCACCGCACTGGTTGCCCTTCAGTCATAGTAGCTGATTGAACTTGCATTGGCCCACGTTGTGCACGTCCATTGCTAGTGCCATGTACCTGTTTGATCAAAATGTTTGAAGGACGATGAGAATAAGATGTAATTTGTGCACAAGTGAAGATTTACAGGGTCTAAGATTTAAAAGTGTCTATTTAAAACTAGAATGAGAAGACTGTATCTTAACAATGTAGGCAAAATGCAATTAAAATAGATAAGATATTTAAGTTTGGGAAATACATGTTGAGAATGGATACTAAATAATTTTTTTTTCTTTCTTTTTCACGGTCATGTTCTACAGCAGTAGTGACAGGCTATTTCCTTGCTGGTAAATTCCCACTGATTTCACAGTACATATATTGAATATACTACATGTTACAGAGCTGAGAGTCAGAGGATTTTGAGGGAGAAAGAAATGTTGAAGGGTAATTGGAGCCACACAGGGAGAGTAGAGGAGGGATCAGGGTAGCAAAAGAAGGCTCAGAGAGGATTGTAGAGGCTCTGGGGAAGCTGAAAGTGGATCAAAACAGGACAAATGGAGGTAGAAAGGATCAAAATGCCAGGGAGAAGGAAAAGAGAGGATTGGAGCTATATAGGAGTTCAGAGGAAAATGTGTGATCGGACAGGATCAGACCAATTTTGTACTAGCTGACACAAGGTCAGAGGAGCAGGAAATAAGGAGAGCTGGAAGAGTTATTTGGATCCTAAGTATATGGAGGAGGAAGTAAAAGAGAAGCAAAGAAAGAATGGGAGCCAAATAGAAGAGCAAATATTAGAGCTGCATGAGGGATACAGCAGAAGTCAGGGTATCAGGAGAGCTGAGTGAGGATCAGAGAAGAATTACATGAAGAGCTATCAGGAAAGCCAGGAGTGGGTCAGGGAAGCTTACAGAGATTTCATCAGAGTGGCCAGAGGGGCAGAATGATGTGTCATGTTAGCCTATTGCTCAGCATACCGCAATTAGTTCAAAAGCCCTTACAGAGCATCTCAAAGGGTGGAAGTACCAAGAATATTAGCATGTTGTTATATGGCAGATTTGGTTCATTAGCAGAAGCAAGGCTCTTACCTAATTTATCTCCTGTGAGGATTTGGCTTGTTGGATGTTGTCCTGGCTGCTGCTTCAGAATCCAGTAGTGATTTCTCAGGGGTGCTGCAGTCATAAGGCACAACCTAAAGATTTTAGGCAGCTTGCTTTCTGAACATCCCAGCATTTGGAGGCTTATGCCAGAGCCTCAGCATTATTTTAACAATTTATCTGAAAAATAAACTGATGTCTTGAAGCATGCAGATCTTCTGTGGAAGTCTTTAAGCAGGCAAATTTTACCTGAAGAACAATCTCTAACAAAAGCTTGCTATTCTGGACTACAGTAGCATAGGGACTATACACCCGCCTTGGTATAGTGAATGTGCTTCTGCCTATCCTGGCCTCTATACAGACTTCGTCACTAAGCCACAAAGGTGGTTCATTTCATATTCATTTGCTATGGAATAGCTAATTCTGGCAGATGCCATCGCTTACCACTGCTGATGGCGTAGGTTTGTCAGTCCTCCCAGCACATAGCAAAGAATCTTTTTGAGAGGAAAGCATTCTGAGAACACGCATTCTCATTTTGTCCTATTCATCCCCACTCAAAACCAAACTGAATGGCATTAATTATCACTTCAGGTAGTAAATCAGTTTCTCATTTGTGAAAGGAATGCTTCATCTTGAGTCCCTTTTTGTTTTGTATAGCCAGAGGGCTACTACAGATGGTATTGAACTCATAAGAATCATTTTAGCGTTACTCCAGCACAAAGCATATTATAAATGGATAACCTTGTTTTCCTAAAAAACCATGAATAACTGTGGCTTTAAATTCGATTATTCTCCTCTGTCCTCCTCCCTCCGACTCTAAAAACATGTATTCAGAATCTTACTTTAAAGTCAAGGCAATGTGCTGATTGACTGTACTGACATAATTGTGTTAATGACTGGACATTGAGACTACATTGTTAGATGTGTTGCTTATCATCACTATTTATTTGGCTCTGTTCTGCCAAGCTTGAGTTATATTTCTTATACATTGTGGTTTCGGTCAGTCACTTAAACTGCTTCACTGTTGAAATAACATTTTTTCCAAGTCTTTTAGCTGTAGTTCAAGAGAAAGAATTCTTCCAGAGCATCATTAAACAGGGTTCAAAGTTTGTCCTCACCGAAAGGCTGAAAGTTTGAGCACTTAGAAAATGAATTCTTTGATCAGTAAAATTATTAGTGAAACTACTTTCTTTCTGCCTCTCTCTCTTTTTTTTTTTTTTTTTTTGTTTTAATACATGGATCCATTTTTCTCTCAAGTTAATGCCAATAATGCATTTTAATCTACAAAATATCTCTTCTCTATGGTCACAACTGAACTCCTGCAGATACCATCTCAAACTTTTGAAATGTCCTGTTGTTCAATGGGAAAGCAATGGGAAATGCAGACATTTTTATGCTATGTTGCTTCTATGAGTCACCAAGGTTTTGGCTTATATTTCCTTTTCGATTATGTTTCACTGTGTAGTTGTGAATCTCCTTGTGGTCCTTTAGCGGATGCTTGATGTGAACATAGTTCAACAAATAGTAATATTTAAGCAATACCATGATCATGGGAGGTATCAAACCAGATTTAAATTAAACTTGGTATCATTCTTCCCTAGTTCTTTCCATTGTAAGAGAAGCATCATCATTAAAAGGTGAGCAGCAAATAAAGTATGAACAGTTAGAAGTCATAAACAGGATGTACTTATTCAGTGATGGAAGCCATCTCAGGGTTGCAATTATTCCACATTGTGTGGGCATGTACTTCTTTCTGACTAGTGCTAATTGGGAGGCATAAAGCTCTTTCAGCCATCCTGATAAATTCAACACTGAGGTGATTTATTCAGCATAGGCTCATTTTGCTTGTTTTTTGTAAACCAAAATAGCAGATGACAAAGTTCATATCCTGAAAAAGAAAGTTTGGATTCAGACCTGCAGCTGCTGCAACTTTGAATTATCTCTTCCTTTTATGTTTATCAACATCTGGACATCTTCATTATAGCATAGTTGTCCTTTCTTGGAGATGGTTGTACCTCCTGTATTAGTGATGTCAAACTTGAAATAATAAAAAGATTGGGCAGACTTTTTCAAGACTTATTTATATCCTGAAAGGGCAATTTTAAAAGGGCCCCATGGTAACTGTAACTTCCATGATGTTGCTGAAGAATCACAGCGGTGGTCATCTGAGTATAATTAAATAACTTGTAAATTCAGTGCACATGTGGGCTTTCTTAGGTGTGACTGGGAAATTCTACCACACAATTCTTTCCAGGAACTGGACTCCTACAGGCTATTTCAGTAGGAACAATTAAAAATAATTGTTCTTATACCAGCCATAAATGTCTTGAAGATAGTGTCAAATAATTACAAAAATACCTTAAAAATATGGGTCACTGCTATCATAATCAGGGGAGAAAAATCTACATTTGTGATCGGACTGATAGCAGTCAAAGTTCAGCTAAGCTGTCACTGACTGTGAAGTAGCCAATTATGATGCAATGTGTATATGCATTTGGATTCAATGTCTAACTTGCTAAGTCATTGTATTTGACACATGAAAGAAAGTATTAGTAATACTGACTCAATACGTATGACTATCATATGACAATTTTATTTTCTTATTTTTGAGGAACATTCTGACTGTGTAGGAATCAACAAGCTTGTCAAGTTGTTCTGCAAAATTGGTAGGGTAATGAATCAGTCTAGTTATATTCTCTTTCTGTGACAGTATTGAGAAATTATAAAATTATACATGCTTTCTCTGTCTCTCTTTACATACACACACACCCCAAGTGTATAGTGTGTGCACATATATATAGATATGTATTTGTCCATTGTGTGTGGTGGACCATACACACACGCACATACTTGTAATATTTGCGTTTTGCCAAAGAAGATACTCATCATGATGTATTGCACTGTAGAGTTTTGAAAGGCTACTGTAATGCCTCCTTTGCTGTTGTCTTGAGTAGCCATTGGCTTTCTTTACAAAGTTAAAATCCTAGTTTGAATTTAGGCAGACACAGGGAAGTGTTATCTGTAGTAGTGTTGATTCAGCCTGTTATAGAGGTAGAAGTAGACTGCAAAGTTCAAAATAGAATTTTAATTACTCCAAACCGTCAGGTGCATTGCCCATGAGCAGTAAGTACAGGTTTAAGCATGGATACTAATTTGAAGATGCATTGCAGCCTCCTACCACATGGGATACCAAAGATTTGAAAGATCGGGACTTTGGATTATCAGATCTTTGGGATAGTGAATGCATCTCAGTCTCTTGTATATGATGCAGACCTAACCCTGTACCTTAATTTTCATATGTATGTAAGAATGTATATTTTAATATGTAGCCTGTTTTCAGATCACCATTTGAAATTTCAAATATTAAAAATCTAGATCTATATTTTGTAGCCTGAAGCAGGCTGTTAACAGAGTGTAGATGGGATGCAATTGCTTTTCTAGAGAGAGCTACACTGGTGGCCCTTCTAGCTTGTTTGTTTTATTCTGTGTAGATGTAGGATTTGGTCCTGAAAACACAAGTGCCTACCTCTTTGCATACACGTAGTTCGCTGAAGTCTGTGGGGCTGCTGATAATCATTAAATTAACTCTCTGGTAAGTGTTTCCAGGCTTAGAGACTTGGTTAAGGAAAAAAGGCAATAAGAGAAGATTCTCATTTTTGACTTTTCATTAAATCATCCTGTGTGATTTCTGTTCATCCCCACAACATAATTCTGTTTTTTCTCCTCATTTAGATGTATTGCTTTTGGTTTTGTTTGTTTTAAAGATGGAAGCTCTTTAAACCATGGTAGTTATTTACTTTGGGTTCAATGTCCCTCATGCGGGAGCCACAGATGTATTTTTTCCCTTGGAAAAAAAAAAGAATTAATTTTTCAATTTCGGACTAAGGGTTCATGTCAAAGATGAAAGAAAAAATAATTATTTGTAAGCCATATTAAACATTGGCCATTAAAAAGGAAATTGGAACATGTCATGTCAAATATCGAGAGAGAGAGAGAGAGAGAGAAACGGAGGGAGGGAGTTGAGAGGCACATTCCTTGAAGTAACTAGAAAGAGTCTCCTGGTGAAATGGAGGCATCCTGGGGATCGCCGACTTTAATTAAGTAGAAATGATCAAGGCACCAGGGTACTTCCGGGGGATTAATGACTGACTGGGAGACTTGATGGCCTCAGGCAAAGCTGTAGGCCATTAACCCCAGCCAATCCTTCGTTTTTCAGGAAATGCCCTGTGCCAAGGTCATTTTTGCTATTATAGCTAAGGATGAATCTTTTTCGTAGTCTCATGAGAGTCATGGAGTCCATGATTTTTGTGTTGGTTTTTTTCCTCTTTTTAATATCTGACTTATGACATATGGGGATATTTTCATTAGATTGCCTGTGCTGTAGTGAGAGAATAGCTTGATACAGTTCTGGTCTGAATTTTGTGAAGATTAGTACATGAGCAGCCTACATGCATATTAGCCAAATGAGCATCAAGGGATTAATCAATAGGCCAAAAGCATGAGGAGGTTCAAGACTGTTGGATTATTAAATTTGATCCCAAGAATAAAATTGCAGCCTTTAATAAAAGTATTGTTACTGAAAACAGTCTTGGATCTGTGTGGATGACTTGTACTTCTAGCATCCTGTGGCAGAGTTTCAGAAGTCATTGTATGGCTTTTTGCTTCCCTCTCACCCTTGTTTTTCCCAGAGTCTGAGGGATCATGGAATGTATCAAAACTGCCCTTCTCCAGAGCCATTTCTTTTGTTTGGGAGAAGGTGCAGCCAAGCATTATGTTTTAACTACCAACATCATCTGCCATTTGTCCCCTCTCCATGGTTCTTGGATTCTTCATGCCCAACAGCTTCCCATCTTAGCTCCCTACACCATGAACAGGGGCATGTAAAAGGAAAATGTTGCCAGGGATTGAAACCAAGCTTAGAAGAGCAAGGCAGTATTGATGTCCTTCCCACACGGAGTCCCACCACATTGATAAAAATACATTAGATATTATTGGACATTGTTGCAATTGGAGGAAAAAAAGATTTCTAGAAAATATGGCCAGTGCTGTAGGGGTCCCCAACTCCCCGGCCTTTTC
>NW_010973284.1:14959421-14962301 GCF_000737465.1 Haliaeetus leucocephalus | reverse complement strand
CCCTCCCCCCCCCCCCCCCCCCCCATTTACTGGAAAAGCATCTTAAAAACAACTGCTAAAAATAGAATTGTTGATTAAAATAATTTAAACTAAAAAGCTTTTAAGCAATAGATCAAGCTCTTTAGCTTTATGAGCTAAAGGTAATTAGAAGCTGTCCACTTAATACTCTTGACACAGAATACTGTTGCAGCCACGTATAATTTTATTGCTTATCTACAGAGGTCAGAAGCAAGGAACAGACCCTGTGTCTCATTTAAACACTTCTGCTTCAGCCACTGTTCCTGTTCCATCTTATCTTGAATAGCTCATGCTGAAATCAATTCATAATATTTTGCTTGTTACACTCAGAGACGTTATCACCTATGAAACATGCCTTAATAGTAACTTGGAAAACTCTAGCCAGCCTTCTGTACAATATACGTTTGTCCTCAGCTCATAAAGCAGCTTACCTGGAGAGGAGCCAGGAGGGCCAGCTCAGGGGAGGCTGCTGCAGTGGCAGACTGACAGATGCCTACTCTTACCTGGCTGGAGCAGCCCAGCGTCTGTGTCTCCCTGTCCCCTGTATTTGTCTTACCTTAACGGGCGTGTTATCTTTTGACATGGCAGATGCCAGCCTGACAGATTCACTGTAGTCTGTTGTCAGTCTCTTACTCACTGTCTGTCTTCAGTCTTTCTACATATACATCTATTTACATATAATAACCTGTATGCTTACATAAAAGTGAATAAAAGCCTTTTTCTAGTGACTACGTGAAGGATTCTGATATAATGATGGCAGGCCATAAGGCCTAATAGTTTAGTTATTTTAAAAATTAATGCTGACTTTCAGTTTCTATCCAAATCTTTCTGGTTAATTGGTTAGATACATGCTGGACTTTGAATTATTGTATGTAACTGCTGGTGGGAAAGGAAGAATGGTTAGCACTGTTGCCATGCCTGCCATTTTTCTGGTTTCTAAGAGTAGGGAGGGAATCCTAGTCCTTTTGTTTCTTTGTTTCTGAAAAAGCAGAGGCAGTGAGTACCTGTGTACTTCCTAAGGCCCATATCCAAGGCCCCGAGTGAGTTTTCTTGCTATTTGTCTGGAGAGCCTGTGAGGATGCTCATTGCATTCCTTCACCTGACTCTGTATCAGGTGAGTGGGATGCTTAGTTTTCCAGGTCAGGGTGGTGGAAGGCAGAGGTAAGGTTTTCTTAACTAGAGAAGTGATGGGTAAATTGATGCTTCCACTGCATTCAGGGGGTAGAGTACGTTATGAGGGGGAAAAAATAGTTGAATAAAGTAACATGCCAGAACAGTTATGTTTTTAAGGTACCTTTAGTCTAAGAAGACCCAAAAGTTCTTCAGCTGATTTTCCTGCAATTGAAATGAAACTTTTTGGACCAAAAGTTATGTTAGCAGCACCACTAAACACAATGCTTTTTAAGAGGAAAAGTGAAGAATAACTTCTCGAATTGAAACTGCAGGGGGAATTTTAGGTATGCAGGATGTAATTACCAGAACTGGAATTTGGCCAGGTCACTGTGATTAACACCCGTATTCTTGTTAAAATTGCCATGGATTTTTTAATGATCAAAAGTGGTTAGGAGTGGACCTTGAATTTCTGTTTCACCCGCCAGAAGTAAATGCAAAATACCAAGAAAGTCAGCTCTGTTATTTGACTTATATTCCACCAGCCACTGATGTGGAATTGGCTCATAAGCAATTCAAATATAAACAATATACTTCAAGCAGAAGTATTTTTTTTTAATCAAAAGAAATTTTTGTGCTTTTATTTTTTTTTAATATATATATATAATATATATTTATTTATTTTATGGCAGCAGGGTTGTTGTAAGCATTATACTATGGAGACACTGCTTCTGTGGAAAGTTAGTTGGTTTGTAGTTACCATTCCCCAATACAAATACAAAATCTAGTTGCAGTTAAAACATGTATGGTTTATGTTTCTCAATAGCAGTGTTTAACGTAAGCTGTGTTTCTGAGTCACCTTATTCTGATGCACTGTAAAATACTCACCCAGCATCAATACTACTTTCTTTTTTATGTATTTCTTATTGATAACATTAATGAAAATGGGCATAATTTAAAGTTTCTCCACAATTGGCATCAGTCAAAATTAGTCCCTTCAGACTAATGCTATAGAAGCAAAGGACGGATGAAAGCTATCGAAATGGAGTTTTCTCCTCTCAGAGCAATTGACTTCCACTTTCCCAGGCAGAGTGACCCCTGCCAGCATAACTGACACTTGAAATCCCACAGCTAAGTTTTATCGAGCCAAAACTCTGACCCAGCAAGCAACATTTGAGCTTGAACTGGATGCTAAGGATCGGAGGTTTATTTAAGGGATACATCCATTAATCACCTGTACCACATACTTGCTTTTGCACTGTCTGTTCAAAAGAGGCATCTGTAGAAATGCTCTGAAGCACATTTTGCAATTTAGAACAGAAAACAGAATATAGCTTTTTGTCCTTAATATTCCAATGAGATTTGGTAGCTTAACCAGAGCTGTACTACAAAAGCATTTATGGTTCATGTTATATTAATACTGTGGCCTGATTATCAAAAACCATTACTCTTGGTTATCTTGCACAGGCTGAACTGAGCTGCTATAAGTCAGACAGACTGCCTGTACACAGTATGTTCCATGTTTATGATAAGAGTATTTTTAATGTAAAAAGAAATTTGTAAAATTATTTTCCTTTAACAATTGTATTTATTATAAATAATGTGCACTCAGAACTGCTTTCTGTGTGCAAGGGAAAAGCATAAAGAAACTAGACACTCAGAATGTCACTAACCTTTCCTGACTCTGTTTTCTAATGGACAGTTTTACTCCTGGTCAGATGTAGGGGTCTGAATTTTGAAACAGATGCACTG
>NW_010973284.1:14836921-14954421 GCF_000737465.1 Haliaeetus leucocephalus | reverse complement strand
GAAAATGTTATGCTTGCTAGCAGAGCAGAGTAATGGAGGTACACTCTACAGATGGAGCTTCTAATCAGATTAGCAATAGAGCAGTTTGAAAAGTGCTTTGGAATAAAAGGCATTATATAAATGCAAGCCATTATCACTATGGGGTATATTTTTCTCCTGATGTGTGTGCATAATTCCTTCTAGAGTTAATGGGAGATGCATGCATGCATTGAAGGGAGACTATACCTGGCAGTGTGCTTCTTTTCCACTAAAATAACTAGGAAGATAAAATTTGTTAGAGGGCAGAAAATGGTAGATGAGCTGAATAAGGTATTCATTGAATACCAGTCAAACTGGTCTACTGAAAACTTTGCCACTGCATTTCAGAAGCTGTACATTGTATCACAAAGAGATGATGAGGTGATGGCAGTTAAAGTGATTCAACTGGTAGGAGAAATGATGTAAAGTTGGCATATGCAGTGCCCACTTGTAATTCAGGGCCCTATTAGCAACTGATTTGCTGAATTTTTAGAATGCCTCCAATTAAATGTGTCAGGAATACACATTTTGTAGTAAACATTCTTTCTAAGGATAAAGTAAACATTATCCAAACAAAAAGTGTGGTATCCTACCCAATTCCTGAATCTTCCTTCTAATATTTACCCAAAATCCAGGGAACAGAGAAAACGGTCATCTTTCAGGTTTTCAGTGTATTTTGGAGCCTGTGGCAGTACAGTCCCCCATCCCGCCAGCAGGAAATGAAACTTCTCCAGGCAAGGAGAAGGGGGAAAAAAACCCCAAACCCTAAACTCTAGAGGCCACAGGTTGAAATTTGAACTGGCCAATCGAGATGTGCCAGGTACACTGAGGTGACCTTCTTGGCCAATAGGGATTAAATGACCACAGGTCCGATTCAACAGGGGTATAAATGGGGTCCCGCCGGAGGACACGTTGGCAGTCCTCCTTGGAGCAGCGGGTCTGCAGTCGGGGACTCCCCCTTGGGTCGGGGCACTGCCCCAGGTAACTCCTCGAGGGAGAGAGCCCTCCTCTTTTAGGTGAGCGATATGCACATTTTGAGTCATCCCTTTTAAATCTTAAGGATTCTTAAGTCGGCTGTGTAGTACTAATTCCCATTGAGCCTGTAGTTCACTAATGTTATTGGAGTTCTAACTAACTTTTTACTGAAGAATAAATCTGACTTTCAACACCTGTTGGATTTGGTTGTGCATGCATCTGTAACAGAGTCTTCTGGCATTAGTTAAGTGATCTCAAGTTGTTACTCAGCTAGTCAGCAAATTATATGACCTGAGCCATTCTGCAAAGCTAAAAAAAACGCCACAACCCAGCCCTTAGCAGAAAATACTTTGAGGGAAACTTATGACATCTACTTAGATGCCAAATATTCACTTCATTTATAATTGTTTTTACATGACTGGAAGCAACTACATGCTCAGTTCCCTCCCATTGTCATTCTTTTAGTGCCAATCTGTCCTCATGCATTTGATTTTGAGTTGGGCTCTAGCTCAAACAGCAAAGTTATCAGCTCTGTCTGTACCTTCTCACCCCAGCAGCCATCTCCTTGTCATGAGCCTCATTAGAATTACAGTCTAGAGCAAGATTCTGCGACACAAAATCCTTCTCTGAGTCAGCACCTATGGCCATTACAAGGCCTACAACAGCTGCAGTAATACCTCAGTGAGCCATTTTAACCTCTCAGAATAGCTGCACAACTGCCATTTGCTTATACGCCACACTAACTCTAAATAGAACATATTATTTCTATAAACGCTATTAGTAAAATGACTGAATTATACAGAAACCAAAAAGTATGTTGTCAAGAACGCTGGGCAGATTTAATGTCAAGGGTCAGGGGGGGCTAAGAAAACGGAACAGCTATAGCTATAAGGTAAAAATACAGAGTACAATGGCATTTGAAGTAATACACATTTATTTTTATTCATTAAGTGTTTTTCTGGCTAACTCATTAGAGACCTCACTTCATCTACTATCCATTTTTGTCAGTGTAGAATTTAAGAAAAGAATGATCTGTACAGATCCCCCAACATGTGTTTACCATATACCATGCATGATTGCAGCCACTCACAACAAGGTAAATGGGAGAAACTATTCCACTGGAGTCAGTGAAGTCACACTAGGCTAAATATGGTAGTTTAAAAAAATCTGAATCAGATCCATTGTTTACAGAGTAACTTATTAGTATCTGTATGTTAAGGTTTTGTCAGGTGTTTCATTATAAATCCTCATTTTGGAAAGTTTAAAACTCCAGGGTAGCATTGTTTTAAATTACAGGAGCATAGATTATACATAACTATAATGCTATTTTTTTTTAATCCTATACCTAAAAAATATCTTTATTCATTTAAATGAAGTTTGGCATGCAAGCAAGCCATAATGAAAAACAATTGGGTTTTTTGGGGGGGGAGGATATATATTTTAATACAGAACAGTTATTTCATTTTTTAAACTGTTTACATATGCTTGGCAAACTGAACAGCCAGCATACTTACAAAAGCTGCCTTAGCAGGGAGCATGCCCAGTACCTGAATATAGTCTAAAACCTAAACAATAGTATGAATAATCATAAGGCAAGCTGGTTCCCTCCTCTCTGAATTTTAGCCCATGAAAAACCGATCTGCTCCTCTTAGAAGCCATGGAGAAGCATTTCCAGTTGAGACTGACTTTGCAGAAGTCGTCTTGGCTCAGCCGCTTGGAGGCTCCATTTTGAGTCACCCACCAGAGCTGCCACCTGCAGACCACCACAGCCCCTTCCCATCTTGGCTGCAAAAACATGCAAGATGCATGTTCAGCTGAGGCAAGTCTAAGCACTACATGGTAGACTGCTCTCTCAGGGAAGATAATATGTGGCTACCAGCTGTCAAACCCCAAATTGCTCCCAGCCAAATTTGGTTTGGAGATTAATATTTAGGTGTCAGATAATTATGTTTAAACTTTTAGGACTCCCTTTCCACGGCCATTGGACTTCAGAGGTATACCTGTAGCTTTGTCATGATTTTATCTGTTTTTGCTATTCTCGACCATTTAACATTCCTTTTACATTCCCTTGGTGAGTACTTTACTCAAATACCTGTGATAGTAAGAGGTTCATCATGAATTTTTGTCTGATCTACTGAAATTCAAATTCTGGTTTAAAAATATCCTGAGCAGACGTGAGTAGCTGCAATAGTTTTTACTGGTTTTGTAGGTAAAGGCATAGGATTGTACATAGGTAGTATCCTTCCAAGCCTCAGGGTCCCAGACATGTACCCTGTATCCATGCATTGCATGCATTTCAGCCTGCCAAAAACATCAAGAGAAAAGCTGGCACATAAACTTTCAAGGGGATCTGTGCCCATTGTGCAACTTTCCCTGTTTCATTAATCCCAACCAAATTGTTCCTCACCACTGGCAGTTCTTGCTTTGTGTTCGTTAAGAAACTGTTTTCCTAGAAAGTTGTGCATGAAGGCCTATGCGGTGCACTGCGATAACCACTGGCTCAGTTTGCTTTGTAATGGTATTGCATGATTAAATCAGTTTAAATACAGAAAGTTAAAATCAGTTGTCGACTTCAGGGAACTGACAGATGCAAGTACATTTTCTGAGTAACTATTTGTTACACAGTAATGGTTTAACTTTAGAAATAAAACTTTCAGACCCAAACTGAGCCCTATTAGCAATACAGATTTTGTCTAACATACATAATGAAACCAGCAAATTAGGTCCCATGGCCATAAACCTCACAGAGGGAAAGCAAACGGAGCATGAATCAAAAAGCTTTAGAAGGCAGTAAACTATTGGTAACTTATAAATTAAGGCCAAAAAATCAAAGTATCAAACAAGTTTGGCTGTTAAAATCTGTGTGCATTTAGAAGAAGAAGCTGAATTCAAAACAAAATATGGAAGTGTAAGACTCCTAATTTAAAATAAAATGTCCAAGTCAATATAAGCTGTGACAGAAACTCAGTCATCAAAAGTTAGATCAACTCTCTCCCTCTTTTATCCTTCACTTGTGCAATTCGTCAGGGCAGTACAGCATTGACACCTCCCATACTGTGTTTGGCCTTCTGCAATTTTGAAGCCTAATGTCAGCCTTTGCTTTTAATTTCTTGACCCTGTCTGGTTTATACCTTAGCCTGTGTGTGTAAAAAAACCCTGCAGGTTTTTTAATTTGCATTTTGTTAAAAAAAAAATTTTAAAATTAAAAATCTGTGGTTTAAAATCCCCCAAATACCAGTTATTGACCTGATCATGTAAGTATAAGCTTTAAACACACATATTGACCTAATTAAGTTTAAACCCATTTAGGGAGTTTTAAAATATATTTTATTGCATCACGGTCTATAAGAACCTCATCATATCCATTCACATTTAGTTTGTTAAATACATGTTTATGCATTTTTAAGCAGCCATTGTATGACTCCTTTGCAATAAATGTGGCTATACCATTGACAAATTTGGCTTGTGGAGTTTCTGATTGAACAGATTATTAGAGCTAAGTATTCTGCATGCTTAATAACCTTTATTCCATGGATTTAAATCACCATGAAACTTAACACAGTAAAGAATAGCAAGAGATAAAATAAAATAATTAAAAATGTACATATGTCATTGAGCTTATATTTCAGCCTTGAGTTATTGACTGCTTTCAAAAAGCAGCTACCAAAAGTATCCAAGTCCACTTAATAGACTGAGGTCCTGAAAATGCTTTTTATTTATAGGTGTACAAAACAAACTGTACAGCCAGTTCGTTACAGTTTGGGTGGCAGAGAGAGAGGGAACAGTGCCTTTTCAACCTAAAAACAATGAAAAGGGTTTTGGTTTTGTCAATTTGTAAAAAATACTTGCTCTTAGGCTGGAAGCTTACACGCCAAGTTTCAGCTTGGAACTCATTTTTATGACTGAATTATAAAGCCCCTGAAAACAGGGGTTTCAAGAGAGAATGCTGACACAGCCTTAAATACAGTGGCAAGAAGGGAGAGAAGGGAGTGCTGTAATGCATATCACTTGTTTTTTCTCATTATTGCTTTAAAAGAAGCAGCTTGTTGCCTACCCTTAGGCATCAGACAATGTTTAAAGCATGTCATCATATAGTCTTACTACCAGGTGTGTGGAAAAGACCTCATACAGACCCTCTTCTGAAATGAAACTGCTAACTCACTCAGGTAGAAGACACTGAATTATTTCCTGATTTTTAGTGGGATTTTTTAATCTGAGACATACAGGCTCACGTGGTTTGGAGGAAATAGAAAGGCACATAGCTTATGTCTTAGCCATTCTTTAAATCTTATTTTAGGCTATGGTCTGCCAGTAACTGAAAAAAACGTAATGATGAGCTGCTTGTGCAGATTTAGAGTACAATGCAAATTACTAGGAGAAGATGATGTGTAAGAATCTATATTGTTTTTGGCTGTATTTATATCCTAAATTTTTAAGGTGGCTTATTAAGTGGTTTGCAGTGAAAAAAACTTGCAACTGTGTTGCCGTAAGTGCAAGACTTTCTGCATTCTTTCATTAAGAAAGATACCTGATAAAAAATAGTTCTTCAGAGAGCTGAACCAAATAAAGTTGAAGCAGTTCAAATATGACAATGCTTAAAAACTTTTCCAAAACTTTGCCAAAAGTTAACCAGTGAGGCAAACCAAATTCAATGAACAGAGAGACCATAGGATGGCTACCTTCTTGTTGAACAAATCAATTAAATATACACTATACTGAGGCCTTACAATGCATAATGTTGTTTCTGTGTTGAAGTAGTGTTACATAACTGAAGAAAACCCTGGGAGGGTGCAGAGGCCAATTTAAGTTATGAGGTTTTTATAGCATCGGCAGCTACACTAAACAACAATTCAGAAAATGTGAGACGTTAAAGGGAAGGGAGGGACAGAGCTCCACTGTTTTCAGTGCTGCTCAGGCCTGGGCTTTATTTCCACCTTAAAATCTTTACCTGGCCATGATCTGTTGTTCCATTACTGGAGGGCAAAAATGGGAGGAATTGTCTGGGCTAAATTGCAATTAGGCAGCCCTGAGAGAGGCTGGCACCAGTTAACTTGGGATATTGGAGTGAAAAGGCCCGTAATCAGCCTTCGGTCATGTAGAACAATGCATAAAATTAAATTGACATTAATGAATAATTGTGTAATGAAAATGGAAGAGGAGAGTTAATTGCATGTTACAGTGAGTGTAATGCCTAGATAACCTTGCATTTAATGCTATTCTTAGCCCTGCTGCCAAGACTTCTACAGAGCCTCTCTCTGCAGGAAGTCATTAAAGCTGTGAGTAGATAATGCAGGCTCAGTGAAACCTAAGTGGCAACAATATAACAAGAGTTTCTTTCAGACCTTAGTGTTTTCAGAAAAAAAGGGCATGTTGAGGTAATTTGTACACATCGGAATGAAAACAGGAAACTCAGAGCAATCTATTTGTAGTTTGTCCAGTTCCACAGAATTTTCAACTATTGTTGAAACCAAAGTCAATTCATATAATCGAAGACAAGACTAACCATCAGTGCTTGCAACACAGTAAGCATCCAGCTGTCTACAGCTAAAACTTTGTTTTGTTAATCACCTAGTACAGCAAAGGATACAAAACACTTGACCTTAGACATTAGACGACAGTGGGACACATCTTCAGCACTATCCTATTGACACAGCTGGTTTGTGCTGATAAATAAGACTCCAGCAAAGTAGAATTAAAAAAACTTGCTCCGTTTTCTGTATCTTTGAAGATCACAAAGAATGACTGTTATGAAATATGCCTGGATATTTCCCAAAACATTTAAACTGGTATTCTCCATAAAATGAACTTCCTTCCCAATGTTTCTCTTTGTAGGATTTTTAAAATCAGATTTCAGAATAAGGCTTTTGTTTGTTTGATTGTTTGTTCTTAACCTTTTGAATGTCCCAGCAGAGTTTACTCCAACAGAGATACTTGGTTTTGCCTTAGGGACATTGGTTGCCATCATGATGTTGTATTGATTACAGTGGGATTGTCCTTCAACAATATGACCCTGCTTTTAATGTAGACTTGGCAGCAGGAAGCTAAACGTACTAGAAGAAAGCTTGCCTCATGAAAACCAACCAAGCTCAAAACAAACAGTCAAAAATCCTGAAAAGTAAACATTTTCAATGTATATAATTTTGTACTTGCTTAAACAATACGTTTACATTTCCATTATTAAAAACTAAATAATTTTCATAAAGTCAATGGTTTATCGTGCTGACATTACCTCTGCATTATGGTACTTTTTGTAAAGACAAGCATGAGTACTTTGTTCAGCAAAAGATGGCTTTTTGTTTGGAAAAATTATTATATTCAGAAGGTTATTCTCTGCTTGTGAACATTGCACAAACTCATCTACTTTGGCTATGTGTATACTGTAGATAGTTTATGTGTTACAAGTATAAGGAGAAGCATCCTGTTACATTTTGAGTCTTGACTGAGACTTGACTAACTCATCATTTAGATTAAATATATGAGCATTTGGATTCAGTCTCTATAGATAGGCTATTGACCTGAAGTCATCTTATCCACTAAAACTGCCTCCAAGGAAAACAAGGAGCAGAATGCTACTTGCTTGGATGGTCTTGCCTCTTGGGAAAGCTAAAAACTTGCCATCTTAAAAACTTGCAGTTCTGTCCTTATATTCTTTGGAAATGGTATGGGGAGTTGATGTTACTACTAAGGGCAGTATAAACTCATCATTGGCTGGGATCCTGACTCCACGGACATGAACGTGAGAGTTGACAGAAACTGTAGTGAGGAATTTCACGGGCTGTGACTACATCTGAACCATGGCTGTAGGCAGCCTTTTAAAAAAAACAAAAAACCTGAACTCACCAGTGGTGCCATAGTCTTTACCTCTTCCACTCAATTAGTTAGCAATATTTCTCAGAAGCCTGTGGCTAAGAGGCAGGATGAACCACAAAGGCTTTTGTAAACAGCAAACTGTTAATAAATGTTAGGTGGTGATGAGAGTTGTCTGTGAAACTGAAAGGCAGCAATACATTTGCAAATGAAATATTTTTTTCAGTGCATAACTGATCTGTGGACCTCACTGCAACAGGGTAACATAGATGAAGACTGTAAGAGGTTTCAAAAAGGATTTAGGCATGTGTACAGGGCAGTGAGAACATGCACAATTAAAACCAATAACATTACTAGAAGTTCAGAGAAACTTTCTCTTTCAGAAGGTCCTTCCACTGCTGCCTGCTCTTGGGCTTTTTGCAGCTTCCTCTGGGGTGGCTGGTACCTATCAGTACCAGAGGGGACTCCCGGGCTAGCCGGAGCACTACATTTTTTGACATTCATTCCTTTGTTCCTGCTTCATGAAGTGGTTCCTTCCCATAATACACCTCAGAAGTACAAATCTATTACAGCATAGTGTGTCTGTCAGTAGATGAAAATGTCCGTCACTGAGGCAGATGAGATAATTTAAACTGTGACATATTTTCTCAGCCATTTTTATTGCAACAGTTGAATTTTCACCTTACTTGTAAGGCTGAGGAGCCCTTCAGCAGCTTCTTCCTGTCCCAGGTAGCCAGTACATTTAGCAGATACTCTCTCCTCTCTCTGGTTAGAAGTCCTTCTTGTTCACATCTTAGTGGAACCTCTCCTATTTTTGTGCAGTTACAATTACATTTCCAGCAGACCCAGGCAGGGTGACAGTAACTCAGCTTAGAACAAAACTTCTGATTATTTTCTGCTAGGCTGTTGTGCATGACAGCAAAGATACTTTGTCCAGTGTGCTTAACAGTTGGTACATTTATGATCCGTACATTTCTTTCTAGTTACTATGCTGTGTTCTGAATATTATGGAAGTTGGCTTCACATAAAATGTAGCCAAAGTTTTTGAACTTAAGGGTCTAAATGTGGTCATGGATATAAGTAATCTGTTTATAATGAGAACAACTTTCAAAGCAATCCACTTACTGTTTCCTGATTTCAATGGACTATTCCGATTTTCTGGATATGCTCTGAGGCATGCAATGCCCCGTTGAGTGCATTTGCTATACAGTACAGTACAGGGATGCTTGCTATTAAGAACAGCAAAGTAGCATGGATGATATGATTGGCAATATCCACGTACTACACAGAGGCCTGTGAGTAACAAGGACAAATGCCAGTGGTGAATCAAAGTTTGTGTGAGTACTTATACATTCAAAAGAACAAGTGTAAAATGTTGCCTTGGTGTGGATGTTAATGCTTTCACAAGAGAGTGTGAACAGGGATAGATGCAGACGGATATCTAAATGGGGGCCATGCAGCTCTGTGACTGCAGTTGCGTCAGGTGATATGTGCCCATGTACCACCCTAACCAATGCTCAGGGGGAGCACAAAAGTCTTCTCTCCTTTCCTTGCTCCCACAGATGCTAGAACATCCATGCTCTGAGAGTGAAGCAATTAGGAATTTAGTTCAGCTGAATCCCTTTTTAAACTTCAGTTGGAAGTCAGCTCCAAACTATCCCTGGTACTGGACTGATACTTAGATTTTGAACAACATATCTTCTTTTGGTTTCTGCTTATACTTCACCTGCTGCTTAGTGTGCTGCATTATATAAATGGCTTTTTTGTTAATTGCTCTGAGACATTTTTCCAACATGTGTCCTAGGCTCTATTCTTCATTTATCTTTCCCATGGAATGAACAAGCTAAGAGAACTGTATTAATTTCCTTCCTTAAGCTGCCTAGCATGTGTTTTAAGCTGTTCAAACAACTGAGCACAGAACTGTCACGTCAGATTCTTTGAAACTGAAAGAGAGTGGAGAAACAGCTAAACTTCAGCCTTCTGCTACTATTCCCCTTCCATGGTAACTGCTATAAGGAAAATGGAACAACGAAGTCACTTTAAAGTCATTACCCTTTTTATCTCTTTAGGGGAGCATTAATTTTTTATTTCCATTTTCTGCATTCTTCTCTCCCAGATTCAAGGATTTTGTATAGTTTGGTAAGGTAGAGCTCTTTGCCTTAAAATATGTGGATGTGAGTCCATTTTTACTATTTGCTTTGTGCTAGTACTAGTACATTAGCCTCTGTGGATTTTGTTAATCCAGATTTACTTGTGTGAGAGTTGACTCTGACCCGAAATGTGCCCCATTCAGTGCATTTTAAGGAATGGCAATGTGTTTTCATGAATTCTAGCTGAAGCTGAAATAGATGTTGAAGCTATAAAGACAATATGTGTATCCTCTAATAAAGTCCATAATTACACTGACTAGAATTCAGTGAAATAACTGAACAATATTCAGCAGGAATCTAACATTTGGCAACTTCTGGGTGGCATAAATCAGTATATTTAGCAGATGTTTTCAGCTTATTGTTTTCTTTGTGTTTTGTATTTGTATTATGGAATTGATTTGACAATTCACAGATACAGTATTTTGCTGAATTGCTCAAAATTATGAGTCATAATGGTATTTCCCTAATTCTCACATTATTCTGACCAGATGACTTCCCTGTTTCCTCTTGTGTTCAAGGCCTGTGAACTTTTCTGAAGGTCAAAACAAAGGAAAAGAGCAGTCAAATGCAATTTGAGGAGTTGTATTAGAATAGGTTATTAAATAGGGAGTGGCTGGGGCAATAGTGCTCAAAGCATTGGAAAAGAGTTTAAGAGCATGGCAGGGTTTTCCTGTAGACACAGTGCTATCAGGAGTGTAAGCTTTGCTGAAGAAGACTGGGTTGTTCATTCCTGGGTTCATCAAAATGAAGAAAATTAGGAGAAATCCACTTCCTTATACAGCTCTGTTTGACAAGCATGTAAAGAGGATAAAGATCATTCGATCATAGTCTGCAAACATCTACCATTGGGAAAGGAATTTTGGAGAGAAACTCTATAAAACAAGCAAGACAAAGTATGAGATCTAAGAAAGTTTAGACTTCTAATAGTTAAGGTAACTGACCATCACAATAGATTAACACTTTTGGTGGGTTCCCACTTACTAGAAAACATTCATTAATTGTAGAGGTTATTTTAAAAGTTATGTGCTAATTTTGATAAAGGTTGTCTGAAAAGATGACCACTGAGTCCATGGCACACAGTGCTGACAGCACTAGTAACACTATTTGAAATGCCAACAGCTGTGGATGCACAGATGCTGCAGATTAAGAAGTGCCCCTATCCCAGTTCTGCCACTGATTCATCTGGAAAAAAGAGCAGGTTCCTTATGAAAGGAATCTTATATATTCTAATAAGGAATATTTGCTTTTCTAGCAAGTCATACTGTACCTAGACAGTATGGCAGTAATTTTTATTACATGTTCTCTACTCTGGCTGGATAATCCTTTCTATTTTGCATGGACATATGTTTGGTGAAGAATATAATTAACAAAGTAACTTTTGTCTGATGCCTAACAAAAACTGAAGGAAAAGTATTGTTATACTGATACTTTATTACAGTATTTATCTAACATCACAGAAGTGCAAGGAAATATAGCTTTTGTTTCAGTTTTTCATAGCTTTTACACAAATATGTTGATTTCCCAGAACTGACTAATCAATTAAATGAAATTTTCTGATCTTACTCATTTTTAATAGCTCTATTATTCACTGTATCAAAAAATCAAGAGGATGATAAGATAATAATTTTCTCTTGAAACTATGCAAGTTTCTGAATTAATTTAAAAGATACTGAATCAAGACACACATTGGTATGATTGAGAGGCTAAAGCTGAATCTTTTTTATTTGAGCTTGCTAAACCCAGTTCAGTGGGACAAATGAATTACAGCTATAACTGGAACCAAGAGGATCAACAACTTATGCATAAGCAATTGGTTTCTCTGAACCTAAACACTGCATATACCTTCCTACACCGAAATCAAGATTCTAGCTAGATTAATAAATAAGCAAATAAAGAGGTCATGTAGCTGAACAATTGATTAAGGTAAGGAAACACAAACCTTTTCATTAGGATATTTTTTTTTAGCTATGTGAAAGTTAGTGAAATACAATGCTTACAATAACACTTCCTTTTTTCTGTAGAAATCTGTATATGCTTTAATCAGTTTTTAAATACTTTGCATGTCTTTTACAGGATATTTAAATTACCTCACTACAAGAAATGTTAGGTATAGTATGTCGTAATAGTTATCTCCTTTGAGTCCAGAAATTTTTTAATTTCATCTTGTTAAAGCAAAACTTTGTTATGTTTTCTCATAGCTTATCAGGATAAGGAATATGTTATACATTGAACAAGGATGGTTATTTTTGAGGGTCTATGTGCATGATGATGTAATCTTTATTTAATAATGAGAAAGGTTGTCTTTTCTGCTGTCATGCAGTTGCTACAAACATACACCAATGATTACTAGAGATTTTAATTGCAATGTTACAGGCAGCTGGAGATTGTTATTATCTCCTGAACCTGTAGCAATTATGTAGGATGCCACAGCAGTGGTAATTTAAGAAGAATTCTTGTCATTATCTTCCTGGCTTGGTCAAAAAAAAGTGATGAGAGTGGTAGTGTTTCATACTGAGAAAATGCCTGTGACTGGGTTGAGTGGACAAACACCATCTCAGGTTTAACCACTATAGCATGCTGATACTCTTCTTGCCTTGTCTTCTGTACCTGTTGAGATTGCTTATATATCTGAATACACCCTAAGCCTAGCCAAATCTGTGTCTATGTTTATGAGGTTCTTCTCAGATTTCCCTTTTCTGTGATGAACTGCTGATAAGGTACTTCAGAATCAGCATCACTCTGCTCCTCACTGCTGTGGGTAAGCTGGTACCTATCCCCGGAGGTTTGGAAGATTCTTTCACATTGGTTAGATTGACTGAAGTGAACACAGCTCATCTATATTTGCTTAGATTGGAAAATGTGGTCAAATTTGTGTAACGTACTAACACCAACAAAGGGAGGATTTTTTATTCAACATTTTGCTCTCTCTCTATTGGTAGCTCAATTGGTTGCTGCTAATTGGTAGCTTTTTTTGCCTGGTCAGTGATTCAGGACAAGAAATGCAACAGCTGCAGAGAGGAAGTCTCTGTCCCTAGCTCACAGGTGGCTGTACAATTGCTCAAATTTTGACTCTACTTCCCCACCACCTCTGAACACTATACCTGAACACCCATACCTGAAAAAAGCCCAGCTCCTATTTTATATGTCACCTTTTATTCTGTTGTCACTTTTTAAAATTTCTGTTTCTGTAACACACACATCTTAAATCACAGGTCAAAAGATTCTCTTAAGTATTTAGGCAGTTAAAAAGACAAATGCTTAGTGGAACTTTCAAAATCACTGAAGTGCTTAAATCCCATTGATTGAAATGGAAGTCAGGATCACGACTTCCTTAGGTACTTAGGAAAATCCTATCCAGCACAACTTGACACATTTGAAAGTCTGGCCTTCAGGGCTTGTGTTTTCTGGAGACCCAGAAACAAAAAAATATTATTCAATTTGCAACACTTTGCCTCTAAACAAACTTAATGAGTCCTACTTTTATATCATCCTAATATTAATATTCCACACACCATCACCCTCACTTCATTTCTTCCCTGCAAATTGTCTGCAAGTAGGTTACTTCAGCTCATGCCCCAGGAGAAACAAGTCTGAGATCCACTAGACAGAAGTGTGTTTGAGAGTTAGAAAGGCCTTGCAGAGAAAGAAGTGCCCTCTCAGTATGTCTCCATCTAAACAAGGATGTTTTGTCCTTAATCTGAGTCATTATGTGAACTTGGAAAAATAAGGTCTTAAGTATCCAGCACCTCTAAAGGTTTAGACCTTTGTCACTTTAGGCCAATAGTTTAATTGCATATATTCTTCTATCCTTCCTACCTGTGAAACTGGGGAAATGAGATAAATCAAAGGAGACTTCATTCAACCCAAACATCTTCTTATTAGTACTTTCTTTCTCAAATGAACCAAAAAGAAGCTCAAATGGCCATACCCTAATTTTTCAGCTTGTTCATATTCCTTTTATAAAATTTTATTACTCTGAAGGGAATTAAACAATTACCAGTTTACAAAATCATTACCTTTTATTTTGTTATTTCATTTCTTGCGCATTGTCTCTTGCAAGCAAATTAAACAGATCTTTAGCTGGCAGTTGGCAGGATGACATAGGGATAGTGAGAGTATAATGAGAAAGGATCTGCTGATTCAACTAGGTGGGGAAAGCTAGGATTGCACCATAAAACACATAATACCTCATAACACTATCTCATTTAAAGAGTAGTGTATCAGTTTAAAGCTATAACACTGGTATACTACTGTTAAAAAACAAACAAACAAACAAACAAACAAAAAAACAAAAAGCCACACTCCAAAAGACATCTTCCAAAATTCTGGGAAAACTCTTAATGGTGTGAACTGTTGTGATCCAAGCTACAGACAGAGAAATTCCACCACGGATTAAAACTGTGGTTTTCAAATATTTTTGTGATCGGTAATCTTAAAAGAAGGCATATAAAGTAGAACATCCCAGCAGTACTCTTGGGAATCACCAACTGTGAACTGAAAATGTTGCCTCTTAGCCAGTGCTGAAAAGAGGATGCACTTTGTCTATGGATGACTCCAGGATAGACATTATGTCTTTTCTCATTCTCCACTTAAAAGTCCTTTTCATGTCCCATGGCTCATTTCCACATTTGTGCCCTCCTTTCAGAACCAGCGTGTAGCACTCACCCTGACACAAACAGCAGCATTTATGTCTCTCCACATTCAGAACCTTCTTGAGAGTAACCTTGTCCCAAATGAGTCTCTAGCCTGGAAGACTGTCCATAAAATGGGCAGTGGAGAGCTGGACTTGAATACCTGGCAGCCTAAAGGAGAGGAGCATATAAGCCACATTTTCATCAGCTTCATGCACTGTCCACACTTCTTACTGTCATCTGGAAACCCTGATTTAGCCAATTAGAAGATGGAGGTGAATTGTTAGCAAATTATCTGAGAGAAATCTCTAGAGAAAATTCCCCAAGAGGAGATGAGATCAGAAATTTTAAAGCTGTCCTCTCTCTCATTAAGTACCTTTTACCTAAGCTTAGCTGAAAACATCAATAGAGTGCTTATGAGGAACGCTGGCACAATCATATATTACTTACACAAGGTGTATCTGTTTCCTGTCATATTTGTAGCTCATAAATACTTAACTCTATTGATATACCCTGCAGAATATAGCTAGGGATTAATACAAGGACTATACAACTGCCATGGTGCCCAGTGGAATCTATAACAACTTTGTGTTAAGGAACCTGTATACCTCGTTGTCTTCATATAAATGACAAATGCTTCCTGCTTTTTTTCCCCTCTCTCTACTGTGCTTTAGCTGTGTCAATATTGAAATGTTTGCTCTGCATAGAGATTATTATTCCAGTTTGGAATTTTTATGAGACCTGGGCCCAGGCCTGACCTTCCTTACATGAATTCTGGCACTACCTTGCCATGAATGCTTCCTAATTGCTGATTACAGCTTATCATTACAAGAAGACACTTATAGCCAGGGAATTGAACCAGTATGTCTGAATCTGTTCTGGGTCAGATCCAGCTGTGATTGAAGCTGTTTTAGCTGAGCTCTGATTCCAAGCCAGTAACAGTTCATTGTTCCGTTCACAGACTCTCAGCACAACCTTCGACAAGGGGAGGTGTTAACCTCTACTTCCTCCCCCTCCATGAGCATCATTTTTAGTCCTGGACCTGTACTGGATTTTTTTTTAATACCCTAAATTTAGTATAGGGGACCATGCTGCTGGTGAGAAAAAAGTGATGCCAGGAATACAGGTGGGGCCAGCACTAGCCAGAGGAGTAGGAATGATGAAGGGGTCAGCTCATTGGCAGGTAAAATCTTGTTTCTCTCCCTTGTAAAAACCCAAACCCATTACCTGCACACATGTATATCTCCCTGCCACTAGGTATAGTGGCATTGCTGGAGGAAACTAAGGCTATTGAACAACAGTGTTTTTCTCCACGAGAAACAGGAGTCACAAGAAGCAGTTTACCTGGATCTCACCTTAGCAGGTAGTCCCTGATGATAGCTGGTTCCAAGGAAGAAACTTTGTGACCATCTGCTGGTGCGTAGTGTGGCAAGGGAGGGCAGAATGACAAACACAGGACAGGGTGGTGGTTCTTAAAGGACTCTTAAAGTCAAGTTGTCCTCTTGTTGCACAGAACTTGCCAGGGGCTGTTGCTTTTCAGCTGAACTGGTGTTCTGAGCTGGAAAGGTCTTTGTTTTGCTTCACTTCCAGTTTGGGATCTAGGATCAGCAAAATTTCCAAAATAACAGCTTAAGTTTAGTTCCAGCTTTGGGAAATATTTTGAACCAGTTCATGGTTCAGATTTAGTTTGACTTTTTCTCGTAACAGAGGAATGGGAAATACGACTTTCTTATTCAGTCACTGACACTGATTTTAAACAAGAAACTGCAAAAACATGTCAGATGTGCTCTATTCTTTAATAAGTTTTTATTTATAGTTAATAAAGTCAACATCACAGATTATTTAATCATAGTGGAAGCCCCTGACTTTGGCCTCAGTGCTCTGAGAGGGCATTCACATGGTTCTTGGTACAGAAGTGAAGTCTTCGTGTCCTTTAGTTACTCTCTTGCCTCATCCAAATTTCTTCTGGAGCAGCTTTATTGTGAGGCATTCAGTTACACACAAGAGTGTGGGTGTGGTGTGCTGCTGTCCCTACATGCAGATCCTGTTTGAAAGTCAAGTGTCTCTGTGTGCATCCATGTGGTGTGCAAGGCCTGGCCTATGCTTATGTTGTTTCAGCTTGTCTTACTGAGTAGCTTTTGTCTCGCTGCTGATGGTGCTGGTTCTCACTTGAGATCATCTGAGCATTGTCCTAACCCTGGGAGTAATACAAACAGTTTATGGTTCTGCTTTGTTTCTGATGTTTAAACAAATGGCTGTAGAAGAGACCCTGGGAAATGCATGCCACTGACTCTGACTTCAGTCCCTGGTAAGACAGACTGTATGTCCATCTCGGGGAGAAAGGTCACTGACCACATGGTGTCAAACATGATCTGTTGGAATCATTATGGCTTCTGCAGAGGGAAATGCTGCCACACTGACCTGCTCTACCAGCATGTAGATAAAGAAGAGCCAGTGGAGATGATATGTCGTGGTTTAACCCCAGCTGACAGCTAAGCACCACACAGCCACTTGCTCACTCCCCGCAGTGGGATGGGAAGGAGAATCAGAAGGGTAAAAGTGAGAAAACTCGTGGGTTGAGGTAAAGACAGTTTAACAGGTAAAGCAAAAGCCACACACGCAAGCAAAGCAAAACAAGGAATTCATTCACCACTTCCCATCGGCAGGCAGGTGTTCAGCCATCTCCAGGAAAGCAGGGCTGCTTCATGCATAACAGTTACTTGGGAAGACAAATGCCATCACTTCAAACACACCCCACCCCCCACCCCCCTTCCCCCAGCTGTATATGCCGAGCATGACCTCATATGGTATGGAATATCGCTTTGGTCAGTTGGGTCAGCTGTCCCAGCTGTGTCCCCTCCCAGCTTCTTGTGCACCCCCAGTCTATTCACTGGTGGGGTGGGGTGAGAAGCAGAAAAGGCCTTGACTCTGTGTAAGCACTGCTTAGCAATAACAAAAACATCTCACTGTATTATCAACACTGTTTTCAGCACAAATCCAAAACGTAGCCTCATACTAGCTACTATAAAGAAAATTAACTCTACCCCAGCCAAAACCAGCACATTCTCCACCCCGTATTCCATACTGTTTATGTCTTGCTCAGGTACCACACTATCCAATACACCCTCATTAACCACCACCCCCCCTTCCCATCCTTTGATATAATACACAGATTTCATTCTTTGGTCTATGGACCACCACTGTAAAATGTCCATAAAATGCCCATAACATGTCCACAAATATCCACAAAATGTCCATTGAGTTCATTTAGTCCTTGACTTTGGGCTCCATCTGTTATGGTGGTCACTCAGGACACTAGAGGTGGAGTGTTGCATGGAGTTATCGGGCAGCAAAGCCAGCTCAGGTCAGGTCACTGCTGCACTTGCACTGCTTCTTGTAAGACTTGTCCTCTACTGGTTCAGGTGGTTCCTGCTAAAGTAATTCCCATAACATGCAACTCAAATCCCAGGTTACAACAATTTAAAGGTGTTCCCATTACAATGTCCATCCCTGGTCCCTTTGGACCAGACCATAGGGTTTAATATTGCAATTAACTCCTCCCCTTGCCCATGCTCCGGCTTGGATTTATCCACAGACTGCAGTCCCTTAGGGGTGTATCTGCTTCAAGTGGAGCCTTATCTGTGAGCCAGAGTCTCTTCAGGGGTATACCTGCTGCAGAGTAGACTTATCCACAGCCACAGTGGCTTTGAGGTGCACCTGTTCCACTGTGGCCTTATCTATGGGCCACAATGCCTTCAGAGATATACCTGCTCCAGCACGGCCTTACCCACAGCCACAGTCCCTTCAGAAGTAAACCTGCTCCAACATGGCCTTACCCATGGCTGTAGTCCCTCCAGGGGTGTACCTGCTCTCTCATGGGCCTATCGAACTCAACTTCAAAAAGCCTTTGGCAGTTTTCCTCATCAAAGAAGCACATCTGCACTGATTCCAGAAAAAAAGTTCTTTTACAGATTGAAATATGGTAAAGGATAGTAGTCAGAGGGTAAGGTATAACCAGAACTTTTCAGGATGGGGAGGATTTGGCGGTCTTATCTCCCAGGGTTTGGAGAGGAGAAGGAGGGAGTGGGGAATGATCAAGGTGGGAGGGAAATTATCAAAATTTGCATAACCGTGAAGGCAGCAGATGACCTGAACTGCGGTTCGCCAAGTCTCACAATGCTAGAACTAGAGGCACAGATCAAGACAGGAGGATCATTTTACAATAAGTTAAAGGAAGTACTTCCCTGTAAGACATGTAGTGAACTTCTGGAACTTGCTGCCATATGTGAACGTAGATGATAGTTAGACCATTGCTATTGTCTTACTAAAGTCAGAGATGACATACTGTCTTTCCTGTTAGTTCTATCGGAGTGCGGTATTTATGCCATGAGAGCAGAGAGACTGGCAGAAATAAGATTGTTTTGTTTTGTTTTGTTTTTAATTTTCTGTAAGGACATGATGTTCACCTGTTAAACACAGTTCAGTCTATAATGATATATACAGATATAGATACACACATATATATGTATATTTCACTCTAGCTCTTCTGTTAGGGAAGTCCCCTGCCCTCCCACATAAATATACCAACTTTGTAACTGCCTCCTCTTCACAGTCTCCACAAACTGAACACAGGCCATCTTCTGGCTAATTAAATCTTAGGATTTGTAGCTGCCAGCAACAGCAAGCTGATTGACATTTCACCAGTTTTTTGTTATACATGACATCCAGGTTTTAAGCTGTGGTTTTGCTCCCTCATGGAGTGCTTCTGCAGACTCAATCATGGAATGGTTTGATAGCGTCAGCAGTCTGACAAATCTGCACCTTCTCCACTTGGACATACATCTAATCGTTTCTCTCTGGGAGGATATTTCCAAGTACATTGTGGGGAAAAAATGATCTAATATTGTCTATTTTTGCTGCTTCCATGGGAGCAGCAAGGAAAGATGCGCATCATCTTCCCTGGTAGAATTTTAAACTATGTCTCCAGGTCTGGATTGGGCAAGGGAGAGTGAGCTGTGAGCTTTTACTGTGAAGAGGACACGTGTCCTTCATGGCTGATCAGCCATCAGCTGGAAGGTTTTGAATCCCACATTAACAATTGCTACTAGTAAATGCTGCTTCTAAGAAAAGCAGGATGCTTGCCACCTGTGTTCAGGGTGGCATCATTAACTGGTACACAAGTAACTGTGTCTCATGTTTGCTTATGCAGTATTTTTCACCTTTTGCCATAGAGCTTTGTGGTATTGGCATGCTCTTTAACCCCAACAGCTTCTGGTCACAATAGTAACTCCTTTCACTTTTTGTCCCTTCTGTGCTGAGCTGAGAGATGTCTTGGTGGTGCTTACCTGCCCAAAATAGTCCTACATGCTGTCTCTTCCAAGACAGATTCCTGCATTGTACTCTGTACAAAAGCTCATGGTCTGCCAGCATGGTAGCATGGGCCAGTTTGAACACATTCCACTTGCATAGCTCTGGCTTCATATCTGGGTCTGGATGTGATTCAAGCTGTTGGATTTAATTAGAAAGTTGTGTCTATTTTGGGGCCTACTTAATCGACTTAGCAATAGCCCTTGTACCCAGACCCTGTCGTACTGTCAGCATAGGTGCCTCCTGATAAATGTCGAAGTGCATTTTTGGTCACTGGAGAACAGTTAAAATTAATATTTGATAGATATCATTATATCATGCTACTGGCTGCTGCTGCTATAGGTACATTAGGAAGAAAGTAAGTAAAACAAGGTGTAGCAAGTCATCTATTGTTAGCTGGGACTTCATGCCATATAAGGAGGAATTCTACTACAGAAACTTATGTCAAATACATCTTTTCAAGTGCAGTTTATGCAGTTTTTGTTGCAGAATGTGTAAGGAAGGGTCACTGCAAGCATTTCATTTAATATATATCTCTCTCAAAGCGGAAATGCTTTTGAGTGAAAGGGACAGTTGCAGTAAGTTTTTCCAAGTGATGCAGTTGGCTGGGAACCGGGAGAGAGCACCGTTCCTTGCTGCAGTGTCAGCTGGACCATGTGGCTTCACTTCTCTGAGTATAGTTTCTCCATCTGTAAAATAAGAGCACTGCAGAGCAATTAAAATCTGTGGGTGAAGGGACTCATGTAGGAGTTGCATGTTTTATGCTACAGTTAAGGTAATACAGGCAATTGTACTGTAAGACAACCTGTGCATCTAGAAATGATCTCTCTGTCATTCACACCTACTTCACCTCTCAAAAAGGTATCAAATACTCTATTAACATCATTTTTAATGATCATCTACACAGGTAAAGATCCGTATCGCATAATTCTTTCTTTGTCAGAATATAGGTTACCTAGCCAATGAAATTGCTAAGACCATAAAAAAAAAGAGCAGATTTATCCTCTCAGGGTTGGGGGGAGCAGGGGGTGGTCTTAAAAATACCAGCTGGGCTGTGATCATGTTTGGGAAGATCTCAATGTCTGTAATTCTATCCAATAGCCAGAAGCTGGTCTACAGAAAATTACTGCTTTTTGCATACCTCTTGCACATAATACCATTCGGTCTGCCTTAATGATCTCCTCTAGCTAAAAGATTTAAAGACAGTCTCCTGTCTTAAGAAAGAAGATATATCAGAATGCCCTAACTTCCTTGTCTGCCTTGGTGGTGGGTTGAGAGGTCTGAGTTCCAACTGACACCACAGACACCTCTGTGTTACTGCTTTGCATCAAGAAAAGCAAAAGAATTGTGGCTTTTGATACCTGTTGTCCTTGATGCTAATGCTGGACACAGTGGCTGGTCATGGACAATTGAAAAGAAAGATTTCATACTTTATTTTCTTTAACATTTTATTTGTGGGGGTAGGTTTCTTGAATGTTAAAGAAAATTAGATCATGGCTTAAGATTTCTTTTTTAATGTTTATTTTTACCTTAGCGCCTGTGAGACACAGCACAAGCTATTTGCAGAGCAGAAATCACAATTCCCAGCCAGCTCTGCAATACTTTGTATCAAGCCTTCCTATTTGTCAGTGATGGTGAAAAGTTTAACGTTGAAGCTTGTTACGGTAGTTTGCAAAAGTGGCTGTCCTCGAGAAAACTTATGTCCTGCATTTTTCAAGTTTTTCAGCTTTATTCTGACAAGTATAAGCATTTTATTTACAGCACTCTCCTAATATATAGCGCAATAGTTGCTTTAAGAGTTTTGGGGCTTGAGCATTAGTGTGCTTAATACAAAGTTCTGGAGACAGGTTATAATAACTGAAATTGTGATGCTTTAGCAGTTATGGGCCATATTGAATCTTTTTTGTAGTAGTGTGTAAAGGTCAGAGAAAATCTCCATTCCTGTAGCCAAAGAAACACAAAATTCGTTCTCAGTAATTCCACTACAGAGACAACCTACTGGATAGGTAATAGAGAATGGAAGGATGTTTTATTACTTGCAAAAATATATTAAGTTCAGTTACATGACAGGAAAAATGGTTCCTACTAATTTCAGTGTGACTTTTACTGATCTGTACCGGAGAGGCTGCCTAGACAGACAGACAGCTATGTGCAAGGCTTTCCACAGGTTCTTCATCCTGCAGGTGTTAATCTATTGACAGTGCCTGTGTGGTGGGAGTTTCTGAATGATGACTTGCAAACCCCTGCTTTGATTTTCAGAGAAAACAAACACATAAAAATGAGATCAGATTTCATCTTTCTTGTGTGAATAGTTAGTACCAAGTAGCTTCAAAATTTGTGCTTGCTGTTTTTCACATCCCTTTTGTGTCCAAATATCTTGGTCTAACCACACCACATCTAAATCAAGACTGAGTAAAAAGGGGTAATGGAAGGGATGTGACAGATGCGCTCCCCGGAGAACCTAATATTGATCTGCACTGGTCAGGTTGCTCCACACAACGTAAAGCAGAGGCAAGGGTCCTCTGTCTTGCAGCAGGAGCCCATAGACTTCAGGAATACTTTGTCCATTCAGAGATAGCCTCTGCCCTGAGGGCAAAGCTGGCTGCCGTTAGTGAAGTCTCTTGTGTGGAAGTAGAGAGAAGAAAAGATGATGAAACTGATGCTACAACTCCACCGTGCACACAAAGTGACAAAAAGAAAACAGCAGTACCATGAATCCATCCTCTGATGTTGCACAGGAAAATAACTTTTTTTTTTTTAAAATGTTCATGATATCCCTTGTCAAGAGTTCCTTCCAGGAAAGGAAAATGAAATTGTAAAATGGAATCATTCTATGAAGTGAAACCCCAGATGATACACTTTGGAACAGATCCTTTCAAGTAAATGGGGCTGTGCCAACTGAAGATGCTGCCCTACACTGAAACCATATCTAGGCAGCTGGCACAATACACAGGTCACTCACAGTGCCTTCTTTCCTAGCAGAGTTACATTCTAATGGACCACTAGGGAAAGCAATTTCCAGTCCTGTGCAATCTCTTTTTGAGAATGCTCTGTCCTCAGAAATAGTGGAAGGTTTATGGAAATTACAGTGGATGCAACCAAATAGTTAGTGCATGCACAATAAAACGGTGATTGCAGGTACCAAGGAAAATTAGGCTCTTTATGTCAGTCTTTGCAAGAGCAGATAATTCCAACTGTTGTCTTTGACCAAATCTGTGCTGCTGAGCATTTGTCCAGCTGGCTGCTGCCTTAAACCCCAGTGCTGGCTCCACTGCAATGGGGAAGCGATTTCTGTAAGCGTATCATTTATAAAGTGCTTTGGAATCCTTCAGGATGAAAGATGCTATGTAGATGTCATGCACTGTATTACATTCAAGACATTAATAACATTTTTTTTCCTGTTACTTCACCTATCAGATAAACTGAGGACAGAGAGCATGTTACGCATTTTGGGGCCAAGGCAGTTTTAAAAAAAAGTGTATGTATTGTTTACAGAGCTAAGCTCTCCTTGATGTTGCTGATCAGGTGCTAAAGCAGCAAGTGCTTCCCCTCCCATTCACACGTCAGGTCAAGATTTGTACTTCTTCAGCATCATGTACAAGGCAAGACAGCAGTGAACTCCATTGCCCTGGAATCTGTAGTTTAGGGGGGAGATTTAGTCCCACCAGCCACTCATCTGGCTGGTACAAATGCTGCCATCAGCTGCAAGTCTTTGCAGGAGACACAGTCCTGTTTTAAGGAAGGAGCCATGTGTTCTTTGCAGCATGTCCTATGCCCCCAGCAGCCTGCATTGCTTGTTAGGACTCCTGCAGAGGCAGAAACCCTGAGCAGGAGCCCCTTGTCAGAACAGAGCTTGTCCTTCAGGAAACCTGGCCCTTGAGTTGCAGGTAATCTTACTGTAAACCTCTCCAAAGTGAAGAATGAAGGATTCTAGGTGAAGAAAATATTTCCAGGTATACAACCTTATTTATACTTACTTTTATATATTTATACTGAAGCAGACTTCACTGAGTTTCTTATAATATCTTACAGCATTTTTTAATATTTTAGCTGTCTGTATGATACTCTGAGAACCTCCTTTCCATTTTTTTTTTTTGGCTCAAAAGGAGAAGTGTATAGACACACCAGAAAAATAAAACTGTAGTCATGAAGTTTTCCAAACAAGAGGAGTGGTTGCTCTGCTATTTGTTGTTTGGGATTTTTTTTAACCTCAAGAAAAGGTTGCTTGGGATTTTAAGTTTGGGGTGGAAGTGTTGGTCAACTCTAATTCTGTGCAGTCTGTCTCCCTCATCCCTAGCTGTGGTATCGCTCTGCAGAACATCAAACTTCAGAGGGCAATGGTGACCTATGTTGTTTTAATCTCAGACTAAACGGTTCTTTTGTTTTGTTTTAAAAATGAGCCCTTAACTTCTGTAAGCTCCATTCTTCTCCAGAGCTTTGCAGAAATAAAATACATCAAGAAGGAGGAGGCATAATATGACAAAAGTAGTGGTTTTATTGAAAGAGAGCTTTGTGGTATTTTGCTTTTGAAATGTGTTTAACACAGAGTTTAAGGATTGGCAATTTGTTTAAAGAAATGGGTAAAATATTTAAAACCACCACTTTATTTAAACTATTGTGCCTCCTTCAGTAAACATTCAGTACATGACTGAACCCTGTATGAACTTGTGCTTGTTGCTGGTTAAATAGATTCTGAGCTTAAATGAAAAGGGACTGCTATTGAGAACAGGACAAAAAAGTTGCATGTGCTTTTTTTTTTTTTTATTTGCCCACACACAAGCTCTTACACCCCAAAATACTGCGTTCACAGGATCTTTTATTAAAACACCATTTTTTTTTCCTAGGCCTCAAAGTACTAAACTGAAAGCAAGCTGTTAACAGAAATGAGTAATTATTGAAGCTCTAACAGGCAGCTTTCATTGAAGTTGATTACAGCAGCCATATAATCACTTTTACGGATGCTGTAATCACAGTAGCAGGGAATGCTTGACTTGGTTCTTATTGTTTTCACTCAGGGTGGAGGTAGGGGGCCTGCAAGAAACCCATTTTACCACCTCGGTACAATTTCTGCTGCAAAGGAAATCTACACAGCGCTGAATGAAGCAGAGAATCATTTATTCTTTCTTTATTAGCATTTTCTCCTCCCTCACATGAGAGTCTGTTGGAGTCAGGAAATTGCTGTTATTCAATATGCAAGCCAGAGGTTGTAATGACCATTTGGGAGGGTATGACCAACAATTACAGCCCTTAATGAATAGGAGTAATCTAGTTGAGACTAAACACTAGTAGCAACTCTGGTGCTGTCTCTGGTTAAATTAAAAGAACAGCAATGCAAAGGAAGTTAACAAGAATTAATTAGTTAGATCGAACTGAAAACCTACTCATTAGTGATGTTATAGGCAAAGTAAAAGCCTATCTTCAGTGCAATTAGGTAGACAAATGAATTGTACAACTGACTGATTCACACCTGCTAACAGCTAAGGGCTATAGCTGATATGTATGGGATCCACTTTTTACAGTTCATGCATACTTGCATAGTTTAATGGATCTTGCATTACTGAATTAGCCTTCATTCCTTCACATTTCATTTGTGTATTTGCTCCAAACATTAAAGTGTTGCTTATAGATTCTGACACGATGTGGCTGTCTACAAGACATCTTTTAGAAGGGTCCATAGAATTGTAACATCTGTTTAAACTGCACTGCCATACAGAAGGGGTCTCAGTTTGCAGATCTTTCTTGTTAATTTTTTTTAACTGTCTAAGGCTTCACGTACTTGACAAGCCCTGAATTGTGTTGAAAGTGGACAGATAGGCAGAGAAAGATCACATCATCAGTTAAAAAAATAATCCCGGGATTCAGGATTTTGACATTTAGGTGAAGAAAAGAATTGGGAAGCAAAGGAAAAAGGCAAAATCCTCAGAGCTGTGGAGTAGCCAGTTAGGCATCTGCAGGTCTCACTGCCGTCAGAGGATGCTGTATTTGCAGAGCAGTCTTGGGGATTCATGAAATGCAACTGCAATCGCAGTGATCAGAAGAGCACAAGGAGATTTTTTCCTCTCCTCATCCTGCATTTCCTTTTCCTGCTCATGACAGTAGTCCTAGGCTTAGGCAATGCCTATGTGGGAACCAGGGAGCAGAACCAGACTGCAGTATCCGGCAAAGCCTCTCCTGTTCCTGCTGCCAAGTGGTTTGGGATTCAGAGGACACAGTAGTTAATTTGTACACTGTGTTTTTCAGGGAGCAAACTGAGAAGCCACGCAGTGTACTCTGATCCCTCTTTCTGCTGATACATTCTTCATTCCAGGGTCTTATCTTGGAATTTTCTACTTTGTTAATATTTCACAAGGACTCGCAGGTCTTTAATGCTCTGAGGCTGCCACAATTTCCAGTTCAACTCTATGTTAGGAAGAAACTCTTTTACTTCATTGGCATGCACTCATGTTGTGGACTTAACTCTTTTGGTCCTGTTTTGACACAGAGTTTTGATCTAAAGTGCTTTTATCTGTGAGCAAGATTGCTCAAAAGCAAAGCAGGCATGATGGGAAGTGCATCTGAACCTCAGTTCTTTCGAACAGCACCTCTTCTTTTTAATACGTCATAGTTTATTTTATTTTCATTTATTTATTTATTTATTAACTGTCGGTCTTAAGGAGAAAATTCCCATAAAGTGAGAGAGTTTGCACTGTAGAATAAATAGCCTGACTTGGCCAGTTTCAGACTCTTGTTTTCATTTTAAAGGGGGAGGTTTGAATATAAAGTACTTGATTTAAAGATTTTTTTAATTAGATCTTAACAAATGACATCTCTTATTTACACACAAGAGACTGACACTCTAAAAAGCTGCCTGGATATGTAAATCTACCAGCCAGATATACACATAAAAGAGATTTTTTGGACTGAAAACCCAAGTAAATGTACCTATTACAACAGAAAGACCCCTCTGAGTCCTCTAAAAGCTTTTTTGGTGTATGGCTTCAATGTATGTTTATGATTGTGGGGGTTTTTTAAACAAATGGAGCCAAATCCAGGTTTAGTATAATTCTTTATATGTGTGTGTGTATATATATATATATATGTAACCCTAGCTTTCACTCAAAATTAGGGATAGATGCACTACCCTTGCACTAATGGGAGTTGTATTGATAGAGGTCACTGTTGCTTTCCCATAGCTATTTCCATAGCAGGAGCAAAAGTTGCCTCTACTACAAAGAGGCATCTGAAGATGTCTGCGATGAAGCGAAACATTTCCCTTGTCTTTTGACTCCAGGCTCCAGCTTGCAGGGGGCTGAGTCTTGGCACAGGTCTGGGTCTCCAGGAAAATCTCACCTTCCAGCAGCCTTTCCAGGCTCCAGCCTCCCCTGGAAGGGCCCAGGGCATTAAAGTTGTGAGGAGCTGCAGGAAGCCTTGGTCTTCCTTCAGTGCCTTCCCTCCCCGAGTCTCGTGGGTGCAGCCAAGCCAAATGAGGGGTTTGAGCAAAAGTG
The DNA here is from genome assembly GCF_000737465.1 of Haliaeetus leucocephalus. Classification (NCBI taxonomy): domain Eukaryota; kingdom Metazoa; phylum Chordata; class Aves; order Accipitriformes; family Accipitridae; genus Haliaeetus; species Haliaeetus leucocephalus. Next base: position 14,926,989 of record NW_010973284.1, on the reverse strand, counting down.
TTCTAAAGTTGCATGAGAGCATTTGAACCCAGTATGTTTCTTATGTTGGGACAAGGCTGTAGTCATTTGAAAGTAGCCAAATGGATTTTTATCAAGGTTTGTTTTTAATAAAGTTATTTCCTTGCTGACAGGCAGGTTTTAACCTTCTGGAAAGAGGGGTTTGTAATAGAAATGTTGACACAACCTCCCTCTAGGGGTGCAGTTGCATTGCTGCAATAATAGTGTGTGGGCAATACAGTAATACGGCACTGACCCATAACTGACAAGAAGCAAGGCTCCAGCTGCATTATAAAGGTCATTCTCTTATTTGTGAAAATGAAGTGTATTTTTTTGCTCTACTCCCTGAGTTTTCTGTTCTCTCCTCCCTCTCCCACCCCCACCCCAAATCCAAACACTTTATATTCTTAATTCAGTAGAGTGTCGAAAATTTTAAGGCTATTTAAAAAAAAATCAAGTACGGGGATTAACCCTGGCTCTTATACCAGCTAATCTTGTGTTCAGCACAGGACACAAAAAAACATAAAGGAAAGCCATTTTTTTCAGTTTCTAGGGGGCCACCAAAGTTAGCTATGGTAGTCTCGAGGTTGCTCTAAACTACACCCATCTGCAGTGGTGCTAATGGAGTGTGCTGCAAGCCAGATGCAAAGAGAAAATGGCTCTGAATCTCTTCTGTGTCCACCTGATGTCTATTGTCATCCTGCATAGCATAGAGCAGGCCTGAAGCTATGAAAACTGTGAGCATAGGAACTAAAACCCATTTGAACTGTGTATGCACAGCCTCTCCCAAGAAGAGTGACCTTCAGTGATTCTCTCGCCTTATAACCTTTTTCTTTCAAATGTTTAGGAAGGAGCACTACACACAGCAGAGACCAAATGAAGGGGCTATGTGCTGCAGTCTGCCTGCATGGCACCATCAAGGTGCCTTCTAGTATCTGAGAACAGTAACCACAATAGTTGATGTCATGAGACTGATTAAAAGTAACTGCCCTGCCTGTGAGGTAGAACATTAATTGAAAATGTGCAATTTGTACAATAGGCAGTAGTTAATTATCTGCTTCTTTGAACTGCTTGGTGTTTGGGATGGCTCTGCCTATGGGGACCAGAGACATGAAACAAAGACACAGGCAGTTTGAATGGGTAGTTAATACCATTTAAATGAGTAGGAGCTGTTTAAAAAAAAAAAGTCTGTTTAATTCTTAATGTAATTTTGGATCTAGTTTATAGTAAAACTAGTTGAGATGCAATTGCCCTATATAGGGGTTGTTGTCACTAGGTTACCCAAGATGGCCACCTTAATTTATGCAAAGCATCAGTATTAAAACCTGTTACTTGCTCTGTAAACAAATACTTATCAAGTGAGCTAAGGAAAAATCATTTTCACTTAGTCACGGTATAGGCATTTAGAGTCAAAGATAAGCATTTCTGACTTAACCCAGTAGAGAGCAGTGGTGTGTATACACACCAGACACATTATGATAACATTAACATTTAATACCTAGAGCCTTGGTTACTTCATTTGTGGGGCTTGAGGTCTTTTATCCTCCCCCATTTCATTTCAAGTATAAGACATAGTTTGCAGGCACAAATGCATACACATCGATGCATACAAGTTTAGTAAAATGCTTTATTTATTGGAATTCATAACCCAGTTCTTCTCTATTTTCATCTGTCAATGATAACCAACCACATGATTGCTGCTGAGTAAAATGTAAAATAGCCAATAAACTTTGTCATCATTAGATTCCAAGGATAAGAGCACAAATATTTGACTTAGACATTTATTTACTTCCTAATTCTATGGTAATTTTTTATGTATATCTCTCTAACTGTATCTGCCTACACAATAAGTAAAGTGTTCATCTGTTGTTATCGTTGTTCAGATCAGCACACAGTTAATCAATCACAGAAAATTGTTTTATATCATATGCAAAAGATTATTAATGCCTTATTGTGTAAAAGCTTACCTAAGCTGATGTTCTCAAAACTGAAACATTTAATCACATTTGTCATATTTTGGTTTTTTTGCTGAATATACAAGACTGTAATACTAATTAAAACAGTGTGCAACAAAGAACACACTGGGAATATACTGGTGAAGAAGACAGATGCACAGAGAGTGACTTCAGTGGAAATGATCTAAACAGTGATTTTTTGGTAAAGGAAGAAAGATCAGTCCCAAGTGGAACCTCTGTATCTAAGGTCCTCAAAATGTCTTAGTAGTCCGAAGGCTGTGTTGGACCCAAAACTGAATAGGAACTACTAAAATACATCCAAAATCTCCAGAGATTTTGGCCCGTGGCAACGGGTTTCACATGAAACAGCTGGTCTAAGGTGCTCAAATACCACAGTGATGAGTAATGTGTGAGCATGTGGGAAACTTGATGAGTCTCATGAAATTTCTATTATGAAGGAAATATTGAAAGGGCAACCTGTGAGTGCTGTTAAATGTGCAACTGAGCACTACTCCTGCTTCACCCTCAAACCCAACCTTACGAGAGAACTGTGCTCTGTCAGTCCTTGCTGCTCAGCTGCAGGAGTGGGGTACAGCAGCCACATCACACAGTCCTTACTGCCTTCATATGAAAGACCACACCACTCCCTGTCTCTGTTGTGTTACTCCTTGGTGTTCGGTTCCCTGGGCTGGGTGGTGCTCAGTATGAAGCCAAGCCAAGCAGAGTTTGTGTTGCCTGTTGGGGAAGGACGATCAGAAAAAAAGCAGAGGTGATTTTTCCAGCTCCTTTGGTTGAGTCGCGTACAAAGTTTCGAGGGTTTATTGGATTCTTGGGTGTTTCTGTATTTGTTTTAATCTACAGCTGGCTGATATGGGGAGACTTGGTTGCTGGTCTCTGCTCCTTGAGGTGCCTGTTTCAGTTCGAGTATCTCTGAACTGCTCATTCATGGAGGAGCGGGAGGCTGGAGCTCGCAGGGGAGCGCCCTGCCAGGAGGCTGCACAGCATGGCCAGCTTCACTCAGTGCCTGGGACCGGGTTATCGGTGACAAAACAGGACCAGTGCTGGGCAGCGAGGTTCTGCTGCTCACCCTGCCTCTGCAGAGCCCTGAAGAGCTGAACTTGCAGCTAGCCCCTGCCACACAGGGAGTCCCAGGGTGTGGGAGGGCAGCCGCTGCTAGTGGGGACGGTGGGAGTTGGAGGGAGGTGGCTGTGAAGTAAATCACCAAACCCACCTTCCTTGCTCAGGTGGCAAGATGGGCCTCAGCCCAGAACAGAGCTCTCCCTCCCAGGTACTGCCGACCAGCAGCTTGAATGGCTCAGCCCTTTGTGCACTCTGGGTGGGAAACAGTGACGTGTCTGGCAGCAGGAGCTCGGCACAGATGCGAGGGGAACTGTGTTCAGGCAGCCGCTCTTGCCCTCTTCAGCCACCCCCCCTCGCTCCAGCTGGTGTCAGAGCTCTCTTCCTTTCCCCTTGCGCTTCCTCTCTTCACAGCATTTTGGTAACTTGGTAGCTAATTAGCAGACTACGACTCTGGGACAGAGGAATTTGAGTCACTGACTTTTTATTTCCACAACCATTTGAGGCCATTATGGCAGTACTCGTTCCCAACCCTGCACTCTCCTCCACTGCTGGTACAGGTGTTGGTGTGCTGATGATGGGAATGGTGTGCCAGCTAAAACTCTCCCAGGAAGAGAAAGTGCTTGTTTTTGATGTAGAGTCATGGCTGCACAGGGAACAATGCAGGAATGAGAATCAGCAGGCAAATGGTGGCTTAAGAGTTCATGGAGCGATGGCATTGGTAGGCTACTCTGTTCAAATACAACGTGCTGTAGGGTCACAGAATGCAAAGCTACCTGGGAATGAGTAATGCCATCTGTGTGTATGGACAGAGGAAGTGTGCTCAGGAAAACACTAATTCAGGAAAAGTTTAGGCACTGATCCTGACCTCCAGGTGGCCAAAGCGGCTACTGCAGTCCTTACTGTGTAAACAGGGGAGCAGTGAGCAATAAGGGGGAGATTTTAGCTTTGTGCTCATTATTATGAGGCTACACTGGGAATCTGTGTTCAGCTTTGGTGTTCCTATTTTAATAAGGAGGTTAAGTGCAAAAATAACACTACACGTTAATCAAGGACTGGACAAAATGTTTTACAGGGAGTGAGGCTTCACAAAATCAGAGTATCAGAAAGATGATTGGAGATAACAGTCTAATGTATGTTCCAGGAAAAAGACATTTCCAGGTATTACACTGTATAAGCCAGTAGAGAAGGCCATAACAAGGACCGGTGGCTTCCCAGACAAAGCATGGCAGTCTAATGACAAATAAGGCCCATACTTTTAATGATGAAAGTGATTAACCACTGGGAGAAGCTACAACAGAAAGGATTACACCCTGTAACCCTTGATTTCTTTTGCTGAAAATATCCAATACCTGGCAAGTAGTGCCATTCAAATGCAGTTAGCGTTTCCCCATGCTCACCTTGGTCAGAGGGTCTGACATCTGCCTCTTTAATTTACCTGTTCAGAATTTCCCAAGCTGTTGATGGAAAGCAGTGCAACACAGCGGAAGAGTGCTGAAATGCATTACTAAAAGTTCTTGTGAGTTTCACATTGCACTCCATGCAATTCTGGCAGTTAACAGCTCTGAAGGATTAAAAGGTTGGTTGCCTGTAAGGTTTTTGGTTAAAGGAACTTTAATTTCCACAGTGATATTTTGTTTCTTTGCAACTCGGACTTGCAATTTTATCCACATTAAAATAGGAAAATCTTACAGATAACATAGGTGATTGTCTGTGGAAACAAAACCTGCTGCGGAGGTACTACCCTGCAAGATGAAGTTCTTGTTCTTTCTTTTATCAGCAGTTAATGTGATTATTAAAATGTTGCGTCAAAATTAGAATAAACATTGCCTGGGAAAAGTCACGTAACTTCAGTGTGAGAGTGGTCCTCTTTCGGGTTTTGTTATGAGCATTTGACTTTGCAAATAATTTTCTAATATTTTTTTACCCCTTGGAACTGTCTGTGGGAGGTTTCGTTTGTTTTTTCTTCTCTTCTGTTCCAAGTTGACATTTTTGCAAGTCTACTCTGGTGCAGTATATTAGCTCCACTTCTCACTGTTCCAATATATTTTGCTTGGGATAGACATGCATATTTAATAACTAGGAGAAGGATTCTTTCTAGATGCCACAGAATTGGATTATCATCCCATTAGGCATGAGGCCTCATGTAACCAGGGACACTTAACTTTTGACCTTTGTGAGAAGGATCATTTAATTTAACCACTCTTAGTATACAGCTGAACCAGGTGAATCTGGGAAATTCTCAACTCAGTTTTATGTTTGTTTAAGAAATTGGGAAGGGCTTTTAGCTGGAACAGCTGTGATTTTCATCTCTTTTGGTACTATCCTAATACATCCTCAAATCCCTGCCTAAGATTCATGTCCCGTATATGGGAAAAATTGCAAGGAGATAGACAGATAGATTCGATAGATTACACTCAACTATATGATATGCCTAGATGTTTATCAAAGCTCTGTAATGACCATATAAACCTAGATGATAACACAGATTTGGCTATGGCTCAATCCCTAAATTTAAAATGAAAATGTTGTTTGAAACCCAAATGAAAGAACACATTTAGCTACACTTTAACAGTATACAGCAGGTTTGGGGCATATGTGGGTGGTATATGAGAGTTTCAGACCTCTCTATCTGTATGGCAAATGTACAGTGGGCAATCCCAGCCCGCTAAGCCTGTATAAGTACAAGCAGCATGGATAGGCACAGACCACTCATCCAGGCATGTGAACAGCCTTTGCACTTCCTGAAATATGTCAATGATTGCCCAGTAAAGCCTACAGGTTAGCTGACAAATTGCAAAATTTTGTTAACAGCAATTATTTGAATCATTACTCAAAAGCAGCTAAGGATGTGGCTAGGTTCATTTGCAAGATCCAGATTTCCTTTGGGGGGTACGGGAAAGAAAAGGGAAGAGACAAAGTGAAAACCAGATTTATTTCTACCACCTTGGTACCTTTGTTCGCAGGTTTACTGGAAGTGCAAAGAGTTTTCTCAATGGTTTTCTCAATGTCTTAAGCACAAGCTTGTCTTTAGTAAATGAATTATACCATTGCAGACAGCAATGTGGTCCAAAATCCCATATATTAATATAAAAATCTGTGTAGATCTTTGTGGAAGCAGGTACATTTCTTTGGAGTTTCTTTCAACTGTTTAAAATGCATTAAATGCATCATGTACCTCAATGGAAAACATCACATTCCTGAATTATTTACATCTATTTCCTAATGAGGAAATTGGGCTTTCTTTTCTGACTACCTGCAGTAGGTTTCTGGTAGCATGCTGTTTCATCCAGTAAAGCATCTAGGTACATTTTCTCTGGGATACCTAGTATAGTTCATAGCTTCACTTTTACACACGCATCTGAACATTTAGTAAATGACAAATGCCATTCATATGGCCTATGAAATTCTTTTTGCTCTTATGAAATGAGCGGGAGCCCCATATGCCAGATAATTATTTGTCCATTCTGCTTCCATCTTAGAAACTATTAAAAATGTCCTGCAAGATTTTCCAAGGGAGAGCTTCCTTGTTCATGGATATGCTCTTCTTCAATAATGAACTTCCCTGTGAAGTGCGGATACTTATACCTCAAAGTACTTGATTTCAAAGATGGATCAAGCAGTGGAAGACATTATGTAAGTGGCTAAAAAAGGAAGTCTATCTGTCTTTTTTAAATGCCTTTAGAAAACATTTACTTAGAGCATTTCAATTTTTTTCTGTATGAATAGTCACATTGTGAATTATTTTATCGCTTTTCGTTTCCATAGATGCTTCACTTCATGGTTACTTCCATTGTTACACATTTTCATTCTGGCTTTTGAAAACCCAGCAACAAATGGGTAAAGATTTTACCATTCATCTAGCCTGTAGCCTCCAGTACAAGGCATTATTAAATGTTGTTCAAATGTTTTCAGGTAGGGTGAATTTGACTGAAATTAATCCCTAGAGAATAATTTGACTAATGAACTAAAAGCTGGTGGCAAAGTATTACTTTGTTTCTCTGGTATGTGAATTTTGTTTGATTGATTTCCTAAATATTGAAAAATTAAATCCAGAGATTTGGGGAATCATTTGACTTATTTATAACAAATGAAACTGAGTTTCAGTCTTCTATAACAATATCTCTCACAGTGCTACATGCCATCTTAATCAGTAAGCCAATAAAAATTTCAAGCTTTTAACTGTTTTACTTTCTCTTACTTTAAACACAAACTAAACTTTATGGCCTTGATGCTACGTTTATCTAACTTTTGGCAAACACATGTCTTTGCAGGATTGTAGCATGTGTTGGTAGAGAAATATAAATCTAGCTTACAAGGGGCATGTGGTGGTCTGCATGTGTACACATCATCTTTCTTCTGTTCTCACCAGGACCACCATGGCCTTAACCGAAAAGAAGCACGCTGTATAGAAATCTGCCCTGTGTAATGGCAAGGATATAAACAAATACAACAAACCACCTCATTTTAGCAGCAGATGTATGAAAAAACTTAGCTGTGATCATTTTGTCCAGATCACTCTGTAAGTTAGCACGTATGCTTGTATTGGGTTCAAGAATTACAAGTACAGCATAAACACAATACAACAACCATAAGCTGCTAGGTGCTGCCAGCATTATTTATTCAGAACTTCTGGCCATCCAGCATTATCACACTCTGAAATTAGGAGCATTGGTTTTGTAATCTGCCTGTGCTGGATCTGAGTTTTCACAACATGTAGTTTACACAATAATACTACTTATAGATCTTCCATTTTTCTGCAGAAATTAATTGCCTGTACCACAATGATTTATAGTCAGACTGAACATGATTATTAATTTTCCTGATGATTGTACCAGTGGGCGGCAACAAATCTACTCCTGATAGGACCAGCTTTGAAATGCTGTGAAAACTAAAATGTCCATAAGGTAATAACAACTAATTTTTACCTTAATCAACTTACACTTTAAAAGAATTTAATATAGGGCACTTGTGCCTTGTGGGGAAACTTGTTTGAAACCTACTGTAAGGTGCTGAGTTATTTATGAGAATAATTATACATTTGTTACTTGAGCTTGTACTGGGAAATCAGGCTCTGAAATTAGACCAAAATACCATTAAAAATGAAGTCAGTGTTGTGTATGTTAGAAACTCCAGCACTGAGGTAAATAGTATTTAACAGAGAAAAGAACAGCAGTTATCAGGAAATCTTTAACAGAGAAATGAACAGTGGTTATTAGGGAATATTAAAGCTTGACAAACTCAGCTCATGTTTTCAGGCTTGTTTCTGCTTAGTGATGCCTTTGAGCTAGAGTAGGATCACTCCAGTGTTTCTCTGAGCTCCCTGATGACAGGGAGAAAGAGTGTGCACACAGCTATCCCTCCGAACTGACATCTTTCTGCATGGCATGAGCTGCCTTCCCTTTCCACACTGGTTCTTAGCTTTGCTGTGCCATAGCCTTGGACAGGCCTTTAGCCTGTGTCCCTGACCCAACACCCAAGCCTGCATGCCACTGAGCTGCAGGCACAGTGTCTTTGCCTCCCCTGGGCAGGAAAGATGGAACCAGTCTCGCCCCCCTCCAAAGAAACTTACTGGATGGTTGCAAAGGATGCAGCTTGATGGAAAGGGGAAGGTGGGCAGCTCTGCACGGAGCAGCCCAGGCCTGTGGAGCAGTCATGCATCAAGCACAAATTTTAATGGTCAGGCAGAATGTCTTACTGCCTGGTGAGATGCAGCCTAGTGTGGAGGCCAGCATGCGATCCTGGCGATGCTACTTCTAGCCCTGATTTGCTCTCCAACTTTGGGAACGTCACTTCATGGTTCTGGGCCTGAGAGTCCTTATCTACAAAACAGTACCTCTTCCCCTTGTAAAGCACTTTGATGTAAGGATGAAAACTGCTGCCTAAGAGACTAGTGGCAACAGTATTACTCAGGATGGATGAGAGAGGTGTGAATTTTGGTTGTAGAAACTCATGCACCTTGTGCACGTGGTCTGTTTTTCTCTTCCAATTTTGGACAAATAATCTGTGCAAAACACCATCCAGCCTGTAGGCGTTTGCAAGGCCTTGCAGTTGGACTACTGTTTACACAGGATTTGCAAAGTGTTTGAAAATTTATCTGTTGTTCCTCTTATGCAATACAGGAGTACAGAGCTTAGTTGCGCTTTGGCTTCTCTCTGGGAGAGCTTGAAGAAGAATCACAGAGCATATATGACACAGTGTGATCAAATGCCAGAAATATTTTGTTCTTTTTTTTCTTCCTGTGATTAGTGGCATTATGCAGTTATGCAAATAATCTGTTATTTATATCTAGACACATTATGCAGTTATGCAAATATTCCATAAATAATTAATATTTCCCACAGTTATTTGGGGGGGAATATTCCCCCAAAGCATGTAACATCAGCTGTTTAATATGCCGCATGTACTGTACACACTGCTAGTTGTGTCATACCTCAGACACCTAGCTCAGTGAGGCTCCCAAATGCCATTGCACGGGCCAGTAGCAGTCTTCAGATTCCAGCAGGGCTGTAGCTGATTGTAGACTGTTGTCATGTATTAGTTTAGCGCCTCTTCTGCCTTCTCTCCATCTGCTTTGTTTTAATGTAAGCAATGGCATCAGGCACTGCAATCCTGGTGTTTGCTGCAGAGCACCAGGTAGGTGGTGAGCTCAAAGTGAATTATTCGTACTAACTACATTTAAACAACTGGCTGAACTGCAGTTCAGAGCGCAGCACAGGAACCTGAGAACTAAACTGCCCATGAAGAGGAGAGACCTGAGTGCTTTCAGGGCACTGAAGTTACAAGCCTCGACCTTGGAAGCGTGGAAAACATCCAGTATCTTTTTCTTGACCAGGCTATAGGGTTGCCTAGCTGGAGTGGGTGGCAGTGGGCTACTGAATCATCTTTAGTCACATAGTGACATTATGGTGACATACAGAGAAGGTTTTGAGGGCTGTAGCAGTGGGGAAAATAGTTGGAAGCAGAGAAGGATATGAGCCAAGCAAGTGATGAGTTGACTGTGTTCTGCCTGATCAGCTTCTGGTACAGACTGTTCAGATGATGCAGTATTTGCTTGATTTTAACCAAACTGGAATATTGCTGTCAAAGCCCAAAGAAGATGTCTGTTTCCTGCAAGAAAAAAAAAAAAGGTAACAAAATCAAGTCCTTATTAATAACTTTATTTGATTTCATACTTTTAAAACCATTTTGAAAATGGTTACACAATGACGGAGACTCCCACCATTTCTTCCAAATCCGCCAAATCCAATTCTTCCCTTTAGGAACTGGGGTATATAAGGAAATAACAGAGATAAAGCAAGTACAGAAGTAGGAAAAGTATAAAAAGTAAAAAGGAAGTAGTGATGAGATAAATAAAGAGAATACCACACAAAGGAAAAGAAATGACAGATGGAAAGGAGTCTGTGTGAAAAAGCAGAAGATCTAGAAGAGGAATAAGAGAAGCAAAACAAAATAAAAAGCCCAGAAGAAAAACAGAGGTCATGACTAGTTGAGGAGTAGACTACAGTGAAGGATGGAAAAGGCATGGTCAGCAAAATAAATGAACAGGAACCAGTGTTTTGAAACAAGGGAGTTATTTTGACTGGAACACACCTGAAGAAGGGAAAACAATGCCAAAATAGCTGGGGAGAAAGAAACAATAAAAAAAGAGAGTGGAAAATGCAGTAGAATATGCATTTTATGATGTATAAGATTGTGTTAAGATTTAGTGTGATTTTGGGTGTTCATAAATGTGCCACTTTTTCGTGTAGATTAGTATCACCCGAAGTCCTTTGTTGCCCATATCATTCTTTGGCTGTATTGTCTTTAAAAGCAAGACTGATTTCTTGGCTTAGTTAAAGTCAATGGAAGTTTTACCATTTATGGTACATTAATGAATCTCTCCAGCAGCCCTCTTCCTCTTGTCCCTCCTCCTTCACCCACTCCTTCATACTTGAGCACTGTATTACATGAACAGGCACCATAAAGAGTAGGACTCATACAGCTCTCGCATAAAATCCAGCTTCCCAATGTTCACAAAAGGTTATCTATTCAGGCTCTGCATATCTCCTGCTATCTAATGCAGAGTGAACACTGTGTTTACATTTCTCATATATTTTCCAATCTGCATAAGTCGCAGTACAGATTAATAGCCCTACAAAAGTTTGACCTTCCATTCATTTTGTGTTAAGCTTTCTGTCTGAGGGGACGCTTTGTATTTAATGGAGCCAAAATTCTTTTCCCATCATTTCCCAGTGAAAAAAGTGTAATCTGCATGCAACCCACTTTAGCAGCTGGCTTCCCCTATATCTCATCTATAGAATTAAGAGCAAAGATGGCATGAACCACTGAGCTTGGCCCAGACTCCTCCTAAGGTTCATTGGGATGCATGCATTTGAGCAAATCTTGCCTGATATATGTTTCTGGGGGAAATCCAGATGAAATTCACTGGTTATGATAAATACAAATTAAAACAGACAAATTGTCTGACTTAGCTTTGAATTTTGGGGTTGATTCAAAACCCAAAGTAATGCCACGGATGTATGAAGGGGAGTGAAGCCCTTGTGAACAATAGAATACAGTATTTATTGTATTTTAATTGCACCCCATCCAAACCACAGCTCCGTCACCAGCCATGAAGGAGAAGGTAGAGCACGGGCTTTACGCTCTGCTCTGCACTTTCAACCCGGTGTCACGTAGGCAGGGCAACACCCTGTGAGTGCCCCTGTGTAGGCAGGGGCCACCAGGCACAGGGCACACCAGTCATGGCTTCAAGTCCCCTCAGCACCCATCCTTTGGGGAAGATGCCAATGGAGGGGGTGCACAGTGGCTGCATCAGCCTGGCTTAACACCCTGTGTAAGAGGTGCCTATGGACTAGTTAAACAACTTCCACCACCTCAGTGCCAGGACTGCCACGAGGGGATGGAGGACACTGAGCACATAGTACCTGCAGTGGAGGTGGCTGACAGCCCAGCCTGAAGGAATCCAGTCGGTTTTTAATTTTAGCTCTAGTATTTCTTGCCGTGTAAACAATAGCCAGTGTCTTGAGGAGAAGGGAGTGTGAGAAGCAGCAAATCATTGTGTGGGGGTGATGGAAAGTTGGAGACTGTTGAGTTTAGTGGGGATTGCTAAGCACAGCTGCAGGCACTGAAGACAGCATGTTCTCTCCTAGCTAGGCTTGTAAAGCAAAAGGGAGTGGTCTGTACACACCACTGTGGCAAAAATCCTGATTTCTCTGTAGCCAAACATGTCTCTAAAGTGCATCAGAGTCCCTGGGACATTTAAAGCAGAATTGTGCTGGGCTCTGAAAAGCCCAGGACTAAGCAGGGAGAGACAGAAGGACCTTACAGATGTTCTGGCAAGATGGTGTCTGGCTTTCCCAGGGAACAGGGGAGGAGAGCTCAGTCCTCAAGACTGTGTGTGTCCAAGAAGAAAGGTTCACCCTAAAGAGGATCAGCTCTTGGCTGCTGGCTGGGCCAGGAGTTGCCATTCCTGGGGCTAAACTCATCTGGGCTGAAAGTGGAGGAATTTCTCTGAAGCTCATGGAAGCTACACCAAATCTTCTACCAAGTGAACCAGGGGTAGTTTTCTAAGCTGTGCTTGTTGATTTGTACTTTGTTATCACTAGGGATTAATTTTTCAACAACTGAAGTTTGTCGGTTTGGTTTTGGTCATTTGTGGTTTGGATTTTGTTTGGTTTGGCTGTGCATGCTTTCATGGAAAGAATTACTGATAATGCTGTTGAATTTTATAATTACTTAAAATATAAAGGTCATACATAATATTTATTGATTTAGCATCATAGGAGAAAGGAAAATTGTGCTGGGGAAGAGCTGGATTTATCTGGAAGTTCTCTGCCATATTTTTTGCTCATTTTCCTTTTTCTTGTACTCTTTGTTAGAGATCTGATTTCTAGAACAGCAGAGATTTCCTTGAAATGAAAATGTTTAAAGGAATCCACTAACCATTGTCCTTGTTAGTTGGAAATGAATGCTTATTGATCAGAAATATCGACCTAGCACTTTAGATTAAAACAATACTTTTGGTAGTGCAGTCAAAAGAGTTTAAAGACTAAAGTAAAAATGTAACTTCCACTGGCTACCAAGTGATCGATTGTAACTGATACCACTGCCTTGGAACATAAGTTTACTGTGACATCTCTTATCTGCACTGAAGAGTTTGCCCTCATTGCTTTGTGCATTATGTATAAATGATTGATGTCAGCTTTAACATCTTTTAGAAACAACTTTCATTGTCTCCTGTGCATTTGCAGTGCTGAAAATTACTTATATTAAAGAATTTCTCAGCCAGAATGTAGTAATTAAGAACAATCTTCAATAGCTCCAGCCTCCCTCTGCTATTACATCTGTATAACATAGCTCAGAAATAAACAGCCTGTGGTAACTCTTAAGTGGATGTAATAGGCCAAATTTTCTCCTCAGTTCCACCTTTATGACCTCATTCACTTCAGCAAAGGTGGGTAGGTGTGACCAGTCACTGAACTTGCCTCATATCCCTTCTACCAGAGCAAATACTTGCTAGTGGAAAAAAAGGTCGGAAACATTATAAACAAACTCTGAAATATGATGAAGATTGGACGCAACACTTCTACTACTACTGCTACAGGAAAAGGAAAAAAAAAACCATTATCTGGATAACGTAAGGAGCCTGGGAGCCTGTTGCCCATCAGAATTTATTGGGGACTTGATGCAAAAGTAGACAAATGAGGTCGTTAAGCGACCCCTTAACTGGAGGCCATAAGAGTTTGTGCAGCCGTGTGTCATGCCTGCCTCTAAAAAGCAATGTGAAATGCTCTGAACTAAAAAATCCTTGTGCCTGGCTTTCAGAGCAGCAGTCCTGTGGCTGTTAAGAAAAAATATGTGCCTGCTGGGACTGATAATAGCTGATCATCATCACCTATCCCATTGCAATGCTTCTCAGTACACTTTATTTTTTCAGCAAACAGAGAATGTATATTTTGCTTTTGCATGAGGCTAGATTACAAGAAATACTATGCTTACATAATAGTGTAGCAATTCTTTTACTGCTAGCATATATGTCTGCTGACGCACAATCAATGATGAATACCTATATTTCTGTATAGAAAAATACAAATATTGAGTGAATTAATTCACTTGCTTTTCCTTGTAAGCTAAATGTATCTTTCAATACTGGTACGTCTTGCTAAGACCAGTAATGGAGACAGAGACACTCAATGATTCTCTTTAGACATGAAAAATTAGGAGGGAAGTATATTCAGCACATGATGAGAACCTGAATATTTTCTCTGAAATGAAAGTGGGTTTGTATGGGAGTCTTGAGGACCAAGGAACCCCAGGGAAAAATTAACTTAAAAATGGAACCTCATGTTCATCTTCAAAATCCTAAACCAAGGTATTTCTTCCCTGCCTGGGAAGCAGAAGTCGTTCTCATATACTGCTCTGTTATTTCATGAACTTTGCTATGGCCAAGAGAAGGCCCACAGAGAGTAGAGTGGCTATTCCCAAATCTCTTTACAAAAGCAAACTGAATTTAGAGCACTCCTGCATTTCATGGCAGTGGGAGCAACTCTGGGTTTCCAAGCTGTAAACAGAAGAAAAATTTAAACCACTGGGTCTGATTCTTCACACCAGGCATTTCCCAATGAAGTTGTATCATCAAAATGTCAGTATAAAAGCATGGAGAAGCAAATTCTCCAGCTTTTGCAGTATTTGCAAAGAAGTAAGACATGACTTACCAGTAAATATCTATCTGTGGTTTTCATTCTGGTTAAGAGTGATCTTTCCAGCTGTTCAGGCAGGACTGCTGATTCATATATTTCCCCATGTTTTGATTTTCATTTTAAGCCACCATTCCAGGCATTAATGTGTTAATTGTCAAGGTTCTATAAATTTTAGTAAAGCCATATTATTTTTGCATGGCAACTATTAAAAATATTTTCCCTCTTAATTTCACAAGGGATGCTGAGACTTTCAGAGTTTTTCCCTCCTGCAGAAGGGAATAATTTAGATTTTCTTCCATCCCTGTCAGAAGTTGAACAGACGAACAAAACAGATTCTTCAGAGACAATTTTACACAGAGTTACATCCATCCAATTCAATTATAAATTAAATTGACTAACGAACCATAGCTCATTATGGGAATCAATTACTCAGAACTGTCTTTGGACCAAAAATGTGGAAAATAAAAAATAATGGTCATACTTCAATATACCAGATTGTCAGTGTTTGAAAGCTCTGTTTTTCTCTAGCTTGGCATAGACCATCGCCAAAAAGAAATGATAATCATTTGTTTTACTGCTTGTAGAGACATTCCTGCTTTATGAAGACTAGTTAATTCTTGAGTTTGATCTCTTTCGGACCAGCACCTCGGGCTTTTTTGAGATGACAGGCCAACCCTGGAGTAATGTCATCACATGGGGATCTTTCAGATCAACTTATGCAAATGTGTTATTAAAAGAAGCCACATTTTAGCCTCTGGTGCAACCCAAACAATAGTAGTAGAAAATGCTATGAGGTAGCATTGGAGGCATTTTCTTAATAAAATCATTCTTATGACATAGTTGTAGTTGGCACACCCCTCTGGAGTGTTTTTGGCTGAAATGCCTAGTAAAAGTAAATGTAATAAAGACAGAGAAACGAACCCTGTTAGTTTAAGACTGGTGTGAAATGATGATGAAGGATTATTTAAAGTCCTTAAATAAAGCCCTTAGTACAAAGGAATGGAGGCATACAGAACAGCTGTTTAGTATAGCTGGTAGCATCATTTGGATAAACTATGTCAGCCTGGGCAATGTCAAGGGCAGCACACATGGAAACGCATGGTGGGTCGCTGCACCAGCACACAAGGACAGCTCCAGCACTCCTCTGAAGCACCAGCCTGCTGGAAAGCAAGGAGAGCAGAGCTCCTCGGAGGCTTCGCCAGTTCTCCTTCTGCCATAGCTTCCCGTCAGCTGGTACGTGGAGAAAAGCAAGTCAAGTAAAATGCTTTTTACAGTTCGTTTGTCAGACCCCCAGTTGCTGAAATCTCTAAACAGCTAAGCATTTTCCTGATTTAACTCAATGTATATAATTCAGTAGGATTAAAACAAAGTTTTTCACTGGTGTTTAGCTGTTACAAGACTTTGAAAATGAGATAATCCTAATCTGTGTGAAGTATGCTTCATTGCTTGGTTATTTAAAAAACATTTCTAACTAACTGGCGTGTTGTATAAATCTTGTTGCATCTTCTCCCTCCCCTTCCCTCCTGCAGGCAGGGCGGGAGGGCTGCCTCTCTCATTAGGGCTGGCTGTGCTCTTACAGAAGCAGTTTTTATGAAGGGGAGCAGGTCTGACAAAAGGCAGGCTGGGAATCAGGCAGCCAGTCTTACCCTGAGTTTGCTTTAGACTGAACAGTTCAAAATGAGGCTTAGCTGGGAAGTCTAATAGTTAGGTTAATGACCTGTGCCTTCCTTGCCACCATTATTTCTTATAATTGATCAGAATTTTAAAAGCATATTTCTAATATACATCAAATGTTGAATATTAATGAGTTGCGGAAACGTTTTGCATTAGGGACGTGCTCACTAGAATACCAGTGTCATCAGACGGCCAAGACTTTTCCCCCCGGTAATTCCTTTTCCCCGCCTTACCCTTTTTGCACTGATCGGCAAAGAGTTTTAGGCTGCGAGTTTGAAATGAGACCGGCATTGCAGCCTGGAGGTTCTTGGCAAACTCCTCCGCCGCTTTAATTTTAACCAATTAGAAGAGCCAATCTTCCTTAGTTCAGAACTAGATTAAGAGATATCACATTCAAAGGCTGGACATGCACGCCATTAATTAGGGGTGTCCGGCGAAGGGGCTGCCCTCAGCTGTCGCTAGGGCTGCGGCGGGCGCCCCTGCCCACCTGTTGCGGGCAGAGGGGCTCGGCGGCGGCGGCAGCTCCTGCGTGAGGCCTCTCGCTGGCCCGTGGGGAATTTGCACTAATTAGAATTAGTTGTCCCTCCGCAGTCCGGCTCCTGACACAAATTGCATTCTGCAGCTTTTTGTTCCACTTGAGTTCACAGACAAAATAGCCCATGCCATGTTTGAAATGAAGCAAGGCAATATGAAAGGGTTTTATGTAATTGGTTAATATACTTTAACATTTTAACTAATATCTTTGGTGTTGGTTTCTCGAAAAGAAACGTGTTTGCTTTCTTCTTCTTTTGCTTAATAATTATTTATGATCGCACTGTGGGTAATTTTAATATGAGCTTGTTCAGGTGTCATTAAATCATTGTTGGGCTTGACTGCATGTGTAAGGAAACAAGTGACCTTTAAAGATGATAGTTTGAAGCGGAAGCCGTGGTAATGGGGAGCTGCAGAAGTACACGCTGCAGTGGCAAGAAGAGAGACCTTTCACACTTATCAAGAGAATAACTTTATTGAATCATATGACCAATAAAGAGAAATTGTTTTTAAAAAAGTGGAAAGGGCAAGTAAAGGAGGTAAAGGGAAGAGTCTATTGATGAAAATATGGAGAAAGATAGATCGACAGCAAAAGTTGTGAAGTTTCACTCGTAAGCCACTCGTGGAAATGAGAAATCCTGTGCACGGCAGAGGCTGACTGCATTATAGCAGCTCAGCTGCCTGATGGCGCATCTGTCACCCCAGAGCCTGTGATGACGCCTCGAGGACTTGCTGGCGGAGGAGGTGCAACAGGTAACAAGACTCTCACCAAGCTCTGGGACTGACTGAGACTGGAACTGGGACTGGAGTGAAAAGGATGATAAACCATCCTTATGGGAATTCAAAGAAAGTCACAAGAACTGCACCAGAGAGGCAACGAATCATAAGCAGCCCTAAAACACTCTTGGGTGTTGCTGGGTGATGAATTGCGCATCCACTTCTGCTACCCCTTGGGATGGCAGAACGCACAAGTCAAGCTGTCAGGGAGTCTTTGTCTTGATATTGGTGGTGTTTAGGTTTCAGAGGCGTAATCAAGGCCTAGAATATTCTCTTTGGTGTCCAAGAAAAAAGGCAAGAGTAGAGCAGAAATGCCAATGAGTTTGCAGAGCTGGTAGAATTAGAGCAGGTAAAATCCACACAACTGTGGTCTGGTCCGGGTTGGATTCCATATCCCTTGTCTGTACATGGGTATTGTGTGGCTCTTCTGTTGGTGGCAATACATATTTTTGGTTAAAATTGTAGAAACGCACAGAAATGCTTTTCAGATGTTGGGGAACTAAGGGCATGAGGGTTACCGCCAGCCCATTGATGATCCCAAATATTTTACTTAATGGATTTTTTTTTTAACTTTTCTTCGTGTGTATTTTCCCTTGCAAAAGAATATCCCAAGTGCCACTGATGACTTTAACCCAAGTAAATTATCAATAACCATTATTACATAAATATATTAGAAGTATGGTTTTTTAAATTGCTAATTGCTGGCTTGATCCTGATCTAATTAACATCAATGCTACATTTCTGCTGTGTGTAAAAGAAGTAGAGTAACTAAGCGATAGGCACTTCCTTCTGTCTCTATTCATGATATATCTCTGAAATTATAATTTTCTTCAAATTTATTCATTATTTGAATTTCATTTCCTATCTAGTATTTATTGACATTACATTCCACATCCTGTTAATGCATCTAGATTCATTTATTAAGCTGTTGCTTAGTTATGATGATGGTATTTTGCCAAACCCATGCATTCAAAAACCATGATTCAGAAACCCTAAAATTATGAAACTAGGCTAAATCATGAGGTTTGTATTAAGTGCATTTTAGCTCTTTTTATCTCTTTAGTGTTTGTGTTTGGTGTGTATATACACGTATACACAGAATACAGTGTGTGTGTATTCAGTCATTTTGTCAAACTTTCCTTTGTAACAAGGGCTAACAATATCATCTTGTTTAATGGCAGCTGAACTTGTTATCTTGCCATGTGACTCTAGAAGCTCACCAAGTATCACAAGCCACATCAGTATTTCAGTAAAATCAAGCTCCCTGGTTCCTTTGTGGTTAGTCGTATGTCTCACGCTCTGGTCTTTTTGTTTCTTGTTCTCAAATCAAGCAACTACATCCAGTATAAATAGCCCTACATATGAACACCACATTCATTTCCATGTGGCTTTGTGTAGTTCTGAAATCCACCTCCTATAGATCCATACTGCACAAATCCATCCCTGGGATGGCACAGTGAGGAACTTTTCATTTAATTTTTGAAGATCTGCTCCACTGTAATTTTAAACCAGGGAGAAAAGCTGGCTTTTAAGAAAGAATATCTTTCTCAGTTTACTAATCCTTGTCCCATGGATATTACTCTATAGTCAATGAGTAAAAATAGATATGGTATTTGGAATTTTATGCCACTTCAGCCCGCCACCCCTGCGTAATCTCTCGTCAAGGAGATTAGACTGGGTTAGATGTCTGTGTACTGAGTAAATTACTTTTGCTACAAGCAAACTAGGAGGTTAACCAAATGCTCAGTATTGGCACCAACTGCCGACCATGTTAGTCATTACCACTTAGGAAACACAAAGTGTGTTATACTATCACAGGAGAGATGCCAACTCAGTTAACTCTATCACTGCCATTCTACAAAGGGGATGTATCAACTGAAACACTTAAGTGGTCCAGCTTTGCTTGCCTATTCTCTCATTTCAAAATATGATCCTGACACCTCTGAAGAGTCAGCAGCAGCCTAGAAGTTTATGTACAGACAAGAAACAAAGAATTCAACTTAGGAGCAATCAGACTCTGCGAATGCAAACACAGAGGCAGCCACTGAGTGTACTAGGGTCACATGTAGTTCGGCCCCTTTGTTCTCTACTACTTTTCCTAGTGGGAGATGCAACCCACTGAAAATACAGACCCATCTTAATGCAAGCAATTTTCCTATTAGTGCCACATGTCTTGTTTGCTGTTTGGTAGACCTTGTCCCAGCAAGAGAACCTCAGTTTTGCTTGGACAATGCACTATATTAAAAGCTCTATTGGTCCTCCCCAGAGGTTGAGTTGAGCTCTGCTGGGCAGAAAGAAGGCATTGCAGTGCTGAAGCAGCTGGCTCAAAAAGTATTTTAGTTAAGAATAGAAGTTGCTAAATGAAGCACGGAGCAGATGGTCTGATTCCAGCTTTAAAAGCATATGAAGAGCTCCCACTTGAATTCCTGCATTTTCAAAGATTTCTGGCCACAACCACGTCTCATTTCTAAGTCACCTATTTGGGATATCGTAAAATTAAAACCAGTACTGAGTCCCAGAGCACCACCAATGTGTCATGCTGCCTCTGTGTATTCTCCCTCTCCTCATCACACAATAGAGAGAGAAAGGGGATAACTTTCAATGAGCAAAACACATTGTAGAATTTCATGGGTCACGTTTAGTCCATTTGTCCCCTATTGGCCACCTCTGGGTTAGTGACTACTATAAACCATTCTGGTTTTCTCTTCTTCCCTCTCCTTCTCTTCTTCCTTTTTTTTTTGTTTCCCCCACATCTCATAATGTCATGTAGGTATCCAAAGAATCTCACATAGGAAAGGAAAGAAAAAGAATTTTTTATTTGGTTAAATGTGATGCTTGTTAGCTCCAGTATAGTTAATCTTCTGTGTGTGACCTTTCTAGCTTGGTTTTCAAGTAGATGGCCATTTTTTTCTGAAAAGCTATCTGTTGCAAAACATGCTGCTAAAAAGAGAATAAAATCATTTGTCAAAATTGTATGAATTTGTAATTCATAATAGGCAACAGCAATTTAAGGAAATAGTTTTCTGCTACTGACACTGCTGTCAAAATAAATGTGAGGAGGATAATTATAGTAATTAACAAAATAGTTAATTACACTTTGTCATAAGATAAGGTTTAGTTTGATTTCTGATTAAGAGTAGATCAATACCAAATATCTCACTGTACATATCTGATTATTACTACAGAGCTAGACCAAAAGTCATGTATCAGTTTTCCAAATCATGCAAAGCAATGGGAAAATATTACCTCGACAGCCAGCTCTTCTGCGGTTCCCATCCTTGAATGTGCATCTTCACCCACATAGCTCTGAAGTCTTACATCATATTCTGCTCTGCAGGACTTGGCATCATGCTGCATCTGGGATACTTTTGATGAGGACAAGGGATGCTAAAAATCATGAACAACCTCACTCAAAGTAACACTCTTAGAGAGGTTCTATAGGAAATTGTAGCAAACCTGGGCAGTTCAGGCCTGTGTAATATAGAGGGAAATATGTCCCTGCGTGAATGAGTGACTAAAAATGAGATTCAGATAAGCATGAGGTGATAGGGTATCATCAACCACATTTTTATAAGTAGTCATGAGAGTCCAGTATTCTTTGGGGATACCGGTCCCAGAGGAATGTGTATATGTGTTTTTCTCCTCGGCCCTCTGCAACATATGCTTAGCCTGAAAGGCAGTTTCCAACACTGGGAAAGCGCCCCAGGAAAAATCTGCGTACACAAAGAAATTTTTTTTTTCAATTTCTATACCATCACTCAGAAATACAACTCTAAATCCAGGCAATTGGTCTACTTTCTTATCTTTTGCAGGCCAAAGAGGCTAAAAGTAAAGATGAAAAGAAAATGTTGTGATTGTGTTAGGTGACAAGAAGTTGATCTAATCTACTGCTTTGCAAACCACCTCCACCCTCTTCTATCAGCCTGTCCTCTGCATTCCACAGTTCCCGACAAGAAGAGGCAGTTAGTCTTTCTCCTTGATTTTATCAATGATCATAAAGAACAGGATCTAGCAAATCATGTAATCTTTTGTATGAGAATCAACTCTCATAACCTAGTAATTCTGTCTGTTCCATGTCTCAGTAGAAAATAGATTGGGGAAATACAATTTCTCAAGGGCAAAATACAGACTTCTGAAAACATCTCAGTGAGTCTGGGGTCTGGACTCCATTGAAAACCAAAGACATTTATGCTCCTAATACTCTTATATTTGGGACTTTAAATTTCTAAGTCATTTGAGTGCTTTTGAAATGGATACTGCCATAAGCCCAATTCTACTGATGCAGCCCATACAGACTCTTTACCTGATTAAAAATTGGTTCCAGTAAATTGAATTTGAAATGTGTCATTTTTATATTTGCTGACATTCCTGGGTCCACTAATGGTTGTATGTCATTGGTATTCCAGGCAACTGCTAGGAAATAGCCTGTAAATTGCTCTGGACAGCTGGGGAAGAGTGTTGACCCTCACCATTACTCACTCCACCCAACTCAGGGTGGCTGATTTAGGCCTTATGCAGTGCTGGGAGTGTGAGCATAGTACAGTTAGCAGCCAAGATATGGCATGATGAACCTCAGGACCACAAAAAGAACATTCATGTAGTCTGTGCAGAACATCCTAGCTCAGGTATGTGATACAATACAGTAGCTGATAGGTTCACTACAGTTTTGATGAAAAAGGAGGCAAGATCTTCCTTTACTTACTCCTCTTGTCCCCTCTTTAGATATATTCCACCCTCAATGCATTCCACTTCCTCAAAGCACAGTTCTCTCAGAGGCTATGATTCTAAGTGTGATCTGATCTGAGGCTTAAATTGAGTCATCAAACCAGCAGGCAGCTGTCAAAAGGGGTGTTCCCTCCCACCTGCAGCTGTGCCCTCCTGCTGCCTCTCCTGCGTGGGTGCTGCAGCTCATGTGGCTGCACAGCTGAGACAGGTACAGCCACTGATCCTGCTGGAAACCAACTCAGCCCAAAGGAAAGACTGCTCTCTAGCCAGGCCAATTCCCTGACCAGGCCAAAGCATGGTAGGGTGAGGACTTGTGCCAGCATCACTGAGGTAGGGAGGAGGGGGCCTACAGCCAGGATCTTGGGGGAGGACAGGACTGCCTCAGCTTACACTGATTGATGGTCTGTCCCCAGCCAAGCTGCATTCCCTTTTAGCACCCAAAGGGCTGATAATACATTTTCATACTTTCCCAAACTTGAACTTTTGGGAAAACCCACTGTCATTGCAACAAAAACGTTTTGCTAGTTTAATGCAGACTGAGCATATAGGTGAAGAGATGTTATGGGTGGAAACAGATAGCGGGGATAATAGAAACAAAAATGTGTTTACATAGGCAAGATGTATGTAGTTCTGAGTCAATTAAAATGGTTTCTTTTGAAATAAGTAGCAGGAGCATTGAATTCAGTGTGAGGTTTGACATTGACTTCAGTGGGAGATGGATCTGAGTAATTGATCCTGTGGAACAATAGGTAGTAGTCGAAGGTGGGGGTTTTTTATGCAGTTCTGCAGCCATAGAATTTACCACATAATCCACCAACTGCTGTAAATTAGCAGGAGAAACAGGCTTTCATTTTCCTGAAGAAAAATTTGGGTTGTGATTTGCCTGATTTTCACAGATAGACTTCTAAACCAAAAACTCTTTCTGAATAAGTAAACAATGTGCAAGAACAATACACCCTTGTGGAGCATTAATCCTGAAGTCTAATAACAGCAGTGCAGAGCCACTCAGTGGGGACTATAGTTTGTCAGTATGCTTAGCCTTCATTATCAGAGATTTTCAGCTGCAGATATCAAGGTGGGAAGCTGAAGGGTGACATGCTTGCTGTCAGTGTTTGCCGGTTTACAGATCTTCTCTGTTGTTACTGACATCAGGGAAGGAAGTTGTGTCCACTCTCCATTCCAAAATTCTCACTGCTTCCCATGCCATGCTGGGTTTCTAAAAACCCAGCATGTTGCCAGCAAGATCTCCAAACTCCCTGGCTTGTCCAGTGGAGGTATGATAAGTTAAAAAAATTTTAAAAGTGTGACAAGTTTCTAACCAGGGATACGATGTGGTCATCCCAAAGCAATGAACCCTACAAAGCAGAACTCTGCCACTGCCTTTAGGCCCAGCTGGCTGCAGAGCATAGGAGGCCTTAGTAACAGCACTGCAATGCTATTGCAGCATGCAGCAGGGCTTAAATGGTAAACAGAGAACAAGGAGAACTTCCTTTCCCCTTCTGTCCTCTCCCCAGATGTATGGTGTTAGGTTACTTAATTAATTTTAACAAGGGAATGACATTCCCCCTCCATTTGTGCCTTGTCTTGAAAGGATGCAATGTACAAATATCAGTTTCAGCACATGATCCTCCACCAAAAAGAATGCTGGGCCAGATCCTGCCCCAATCAGTAGCAAAATCTCTTCCTAGAAAGAATTGGGATTGGTCTTTGGAAAGAAGTAGCACAGTTCTGGAGAACTCTAATTAATCTATGAGGTACTCAATGTCTGCAAAGATGTTCTTAGAAACTAAGATCTGGACACCTTTGCTTGGAGGTGCTATTTAGATCTTTGTATGCCTCTGCATGCAATAAAAGCTAGCATAAAAACATATAATTAGAGCAGCTTCTAATTGGAATGGCAAGAATTAAGAGAGGAGGATAACAGCCAAAGGAAAAAACACATAGGGACAAAAGCAAAGTGCTCTGTAGTACACCACAAAAAGAATGCTAGTGCTGGAGTAAACTCTTACACTGAAGTGGCTACTTAAAACTGATGGCCAAACAAAGCAGTCGACGTGGGTAAATGAAATGAGACCTTGCAAGCTACAACACACCAAAATAAAAAATCCTTTGCAAACTGTACTGCCTTTCGGGGAGAGTGAGGGGGCTGATAAGTTTATTTACACTTTTAAAAAGCACTGCCAATCCCAATTTATCAGTTACTGTCTTGTGACAATTTATTCATTGTTCACCGTTAGAAGCTAGAAGTTACATAGGAAGCATGATTGGTGATAGCTTCTCTATTTCAATATGGTATAATAGAGATAACACAGTGCCCAAAAGCTCTACAGCCGCCTTTTTGTCTGCTTTGTCTCTTTTCATTGCTCTATCAGAATCTTCATTTAATATAATCCAAAAAAGCAAGGTAATTGCTTCACTTATCAGTTATCATCGCACTCGCATACTTACCATGTCAAAATTATTTATGTGGATGGCCAGGTTGATCTTGCAGCATTTAGAAGCTTAAAATTTGAATAACTGTTCTGCCAGTTAGGTTATCAAAATTGCAGCATAAGCAATGAATTTCTTCTTTCTGGATCTTCAAGGGAGAATAGGGAGCATCTCATTGCAGGACTAGTTTACCCGTGGCTGAACACCGCTCCAAGGAGACTTACAGCAATTCTGCAGCCTGGCACTCTGAGTGCTGGTGACAGGCTTTATTTGCTAGATGAACAGTAAATACAAATGGCATGATATAAATAGAGACAATAGAGAGAGACATAAAGGGCCATTGTCAAGGTTGTCATAGGTCCCAAATTAAAATGATAATTTACAGACCTGTGCAATTCTTTCTTGGTTTGTCCCTTCTTTTGAAACATGTTTCACAGCTCTTTTTCTATATCATTTTTATTTCTTTATGATTGTGGTAGATGGTAACTCACCTGTTTGAAAACCCCAGAGGCTGAAATAAAACAAAGCATGCAAGTTCGGGAAGTCATTTTAACAACTTTTTTTAATATAAAAGAAATTTCCTTCAGCCAAGCTGTTGGACACCTTCACAAAGGGTAACAGAGAAAAGCCTATCATAAACAGATACAAATAATATAAAAAGGAATGTGCAAAAATTTTTCTAACACAGATGGTGAATTCATGGCATTGCTGTCCTTTCATTACATTGCTCACACAGCCAGGAACATCTTCATGATAGCCCCTCACAAGCATGTTGCAGACCACTGGGCATTTTGACATGAATGACTTCTCTGAAAATTCGTTATTGAAAGTGGACGATTTGTTATTCACCATTTGTCATTCTCCTAATAATGACTGTCTCAAAGGTTTTGACTTTTCAGTAAGTGAGCAGAATAAATCCCAAGTGATTGAGGAGGCCAATAACCCACCCTGGAGGCTGCAAATTGGCCCCTCACAAGAGGTTCAAATGGAAGAGACCCTGAGCAATCCACAACACACAGAGTAGTATCTGTGTGAAAATTGGTTTGCATCTCTATGAAAAAGAGGGGAGGGCAGATTTAACATTAGAGAAGTCACTCTCCGTTTATAAATCCTTTGAATACAGAGAATGACTAAGTTTGATGAGTTTTCAATTATAAGATGTTTTCTAACCTGTGTGTTCCCAGAGTGGTTTTGCTGCCTTGCTTCTTACACAGTAGCAATTGTGGCAGGTCGTGCTACTGGCGATGGCCAACCATGGCACATTAGGATGGAGAGGGACAAGCAGCTTTTAGCTCTGCATCAAGCCTTGCACCACTTTGAACTGGTCTGTGTGTTACAGTTTGGGCAGTTATATTCTAGGCAACCTTTTTGTCATATTCTTCAGTTTTTCAGAAACTGGTTGGATCTATCAAGAGACTATAGGTGTCCCAGCATGTGAGCCAGCTCCTGAGTCACAGACAGAAAAGACAAATACAGTTCTTCAGTGGCTATTGCTGTGATTTTTTGGCTGGGTATGAAACAATTCTCTATCACAACTCCCTTTGGCAGTAATTACTACAGCTTCTGAGACTTAGTAAGTCTTGGGTAAAAGTCACAGCAGACAAAAGGGCAGAGTTTGAAATCCAAATAGTAATTTCTCAATAGGCTGAAATACCAAAATTATGTGGGCTAAACAGAGATCCTGTGCCCAGCTCAGCACTCAGGGTACTTTTATGGCTTGTGTTTCAGGACCTCAGTGATGTTTTGACTCAGCTATTTTGTGTTTGTGGACTTCTGTGCATTTTATTTACCATACACCTTAACAGCAGGCTTCACATTCAACACTCATCTCATGTAATGATTACTCACTCAATTAGTGGCAAACAGCAGAGAGTAATGTTTGTGATTTTTTTTCCAATCTCTGTTCCCTGGGGGGGTCTAAAATATATTTTATAAGTGTATCCAGGCAGTCATTATCCAGATCATGTTATGGGTTTTGTAACTTCACAATGTATTTGATTGAAACATCATAACTCTTTCCAGGACAAAGGCTTGTAACATTACAGATGCAGGGAACAGAAAGGTCAGCAGTTGACAGCTGGTGGTTGGAGACACACAATCACAATATTCCCCAAGTTATTACAAAAATATTTAACTGAACAATGATGGAAGAAAGTAAAAAACCTAGTAAACATTAAAAGTAAACATAATTGTTGCAAATTTAATTAAATTCTCTGCTGTCTTTGATGTGATGGCTGATCTGTAAGTCTTGCAATTTCTTTGCTTTAATATCAGCATTTCCTCAGTCTAAACCTTTTTAAGACAGTAGTGTTTTATCTCAATTATTGCTTTTCTCCATCAGTCTTTAAATATAATCTCATTTGCCTTTATGGATACTGTAACCCTTCTGAACAGCTTTTAACCTTTTTAAAAATCGCCTTGACCTGATGATGCCCAAAGTTTTTTCTTCTTCCTCCTCTGATTTTTTTAATGCAATATTGAATAATAGAAATTGGTCAGAAGAGTGATTTCCTATCCAGAGACCTGCATGTACAGCTTAGGATGCTAGAACAGAATTTTTGTTTGAAAAGTAAAAAAAATTAAAATTCCTCTATCTAGCATTCTGCTAGCAAAGAACCTTCAGCTCTGACCTCCATTTCATGTAGCCTGTGCCACCACAATATTAGCTTTATCTTTTCAAAGGAAAAAAAAGCTTTCTTTGTACAGTAGCACATTAGCTTCAAAGAGCACTTACCTCAAGAGTCCAGCTCATCCTTCTGGTAAATTTAAGAAATACTCAGCTTAAGATTGTCTGTTTCAATCATCGATAATGTAGATAACTTTGTGTCTAAATGTTACAAAGCAAGCTTTATGTCTGCTTTGTCTTTTCTCCCCACCCTTTCAGTTTTATTTTCTCATTTAGTATCTAACGAAGATGCAGGCTAATGGAAGAATGATACATGGGTACAACTAACCCTCCTGGAATTTGATTCTAAATGTAGAAGTTGCTATTCACCACAATTTGGTAGTTGTGTGTGTCTTAGATGGTGGGGGTGGGGGACAGATATCTCACATGCAGTACAACACCTACAGAGTCAATGATGGACTCTGGATCACCAACCTGGCTGAGCAAGTTCAGTGCTGTAGTGGCCATAGCCATGGTCCCTGCATCTGCCTGCCCCGTGTCAGCTGGCATTTCCTTTACTTGCTTACATGTGAGAAAGGTATGTACATTTTCTGAACCAGCTGGCAGTGTGCGTGCCGAGCAGTAACACCCTGGAAGGCTTTTCCCCAGTGAAACCTGCCAGTCTGCAATAAGTGTGCCAACTCAATGGCATAAGGGTTTTCTGGTACCCTCCCTTGAGCTATCATTGCAACAAGCATCATCTCCTTCTCTTCCCTTCCTACATACACACGCAGTTTGAGCATCAACATCCAGAAACTTGCTTTCCATTGTGATTACAATTACCTATCCCAAGCAGCAATGCTTAACATTGAACTGTGGCTCATGAAAGCAAAAGGCTGTACCTGTGAGCACCCTAATGTGTTAAACAACCATGCCAGGTAGCATTACATGTATCTAGCAGCAGCTACTTAAAAAGACCATCTGCCAAAAGAGGTTGGTTTCCTATTTTAAGTTCTCATACTTGTAGTTTTAAGGGAAAACAGTGAGTTTAAGAAGTTGATGATTAGGTTCAGATACATGTCCCTAGATCCAGGCAGTAGCATTATTGCTCAAAATAGAGCATGTTTAAGAGAAAGCAGTGAAAGACTAGCTGCAGTGATCTTGCCCTGGGTGAACACACACAGATACATGTATAGCTGAGGATTTACATGGAAATGTCTTTATGCTGTTTGTGAATTATTTCACTTGAATTATGATTGCCTTGAATGATATATATTTTGAGAGTGTAACATTGCAAAAGTAAACCTGAACAAAAAGGGATATTTATTCTTCAGATTTAAAATTAATTTCCTGTATTTTTCTGGTTTTTTATCCTATCTAAGCTGTAACCTTATGAGAAGAAAAATGAGAAACTATTTCTTTACACTGAAGCTGGTATCAGATGAAATATAAATGTAATGGTTTCTATAAATGTTAACCCACTGCAACACTCTATCCCAGAACTAAAGATCTGCAGACTGTTTTAGGTTAAGTTACTGCTCCTCTCCATGTTAGGTAATCCGATGTCATTTAAGTAAAATAAATTGGAACTACTCAAGGAATAAAAAGAGGTGAAAGTGCAGAATCTGGTTTGGATAAAAGTTTAATTCTTCAGTTCCAAGTGACACAGCCCTTACAGGAAGCAGAGCAAACTCAGACAGGAGTGGCCAAGTAATGAAGATGGATGCATCTTGTTATCAGCAAGCCATTTACTAGGGCTTGATGTAACCTTAAACATTGCAGATAGCTCAATGGCACTTGCCACTAAGCCTCTAATTAATGAATAGCAGGCCCTAAATTAACAATGTGCATTTACAGATGAATTCTGGGCACTCATTAAACGATGTTCAAATATCAAGCAGTAACTGTTAGGTTTATTCCTTCTGGATTACTGTATACAGTGTTTGTTTGCTGGGAGTTTTCACAGGAGGTTTTGTGTGCTCAACTGCTGTGAGCCCAGGTGCACTTCAGAAAAGGGTATAGTTCACTTGAGGAGGGCAAGACGGAGTAGCTGTAAACCAGGCATTGTAACACCTGTGCAGCAATTTAAGGAGGATTAGAATGATCCTCTATTCAGCCTTAAGTGCAGTGGGAAAAAGGGCTTGATTGCTTGGAGCCATTCTCAAACCTCCATTTTATATTACCCTTCTTTGCAATATCCACACTGGTGCCTTCCAAGGTGACCTGGAACAGTATGCAGGAGGGTTCAATGGTGGGATATTGTTTAGTAAATGACCAGTTCCTCCACAGCTCACGTGAGAGTATTGCTGTGGAAGTGGTCTTGCACCCAGTGTCCCAGCTCCTTGGTCAAGGAGACAAAGAAATAAGGAGCTCAGGATGAAATCTGCACCTTAACATATATGTGCCAATCAAATGGTATTTTAGAATAATAATAGGACTAACTATTTAGATGGTCCTATTGTACATGTTGTGCTTTAGGAGAAACAACAGCGTGGCTATAAGAAATGTAGCAAAGCGTGTTGTCACATCTGCTAAGTCATATCTATATCAAATCAGAAGAAGTTTAAATCACCTACTGTGCTGAACTATAATGCAAGTGAGAGAGAATAAGCCTTTCAGAAATATTGGTGTAAACTGGGATTGAGGTCAAACAGGCAAAGCTGATTTAAGTGAAGTCAGAATTGAATCCAAGGTCCCTGAAAAATTAGACAGACTGTTCTCTGTAAGTAGAAAGATAACTATGATTTTCTGGGAACAGATCCTTTCAGACCAGTAACTTCAGTATTCAGCAACGTGAGGTTTTCTGTGCTATGAATGTTCTCGTTAACGTGCCATCCAGCTACTACTGCATGATAAGTTCAGCGATACTATCTGTAAAAAAGAGCGGGGCTAGAGAATAAAGGGTGCTTTTCTGAAAGGCATCCTGCACATCATCTTATCCCAGGACTGTTCTCCATGTCAGAAAAGTTTTAATGCAATACCAGTCTGCTGTGATGTAAAATTACTAATATGATTGGCATTCCTGTAGCATTACATACAGAAGAGAAACATCCGCTCTGAGCAGAGCTCACTGCGCCTGCAAACATTTGGGGTTTGTGCACAGGCTGTGTAAGCAGGATCCCATGCACATTCCACATAATCCAGTGCCATGCGTCCAGTTCCATTTATGGACAAAATGAAACACAGGCTCTTCTCTCTATGGATCGTTCCCACATCAGCCTTTTCAAAGTTTAATGTGGACAAATCTAGGAAAGGGGCACTCCCATAGCTTCATGCAAGCCGTTCAAAACCAACATTTTACAGAACTAAAATTTAAAAAAAGGCAAGCACAAACTTTTACTTAATAAAAGAGTGTTCTGTAGAAAAGATAGCTGGGCTGGCATTTTGTCACCTGGATCTTCCTTTGTAATTTGCTGATAGAAGATGGGAAAAGCAACTGTCTCATGCACTTTTCCCAGCTTCTTTTCACTGTAGAGGACTAAATGCATACTATCCTGTACATGTGCAAGGTGATAGTGTTATAGTATCCGAGTTGCTTTCTTTGAACAAAAAACTTTATTTGAATGAGAAAACTATATTATATCTCTCATGAAGGAAAGCTCTTCCTCCCTCTCTTTTTGTCACTTCCTTATAGAATTATCTCTGAAGCTTTCCCTAGCGTCCTCTCTCTTTCTCTCTGCAACTATTTTGAAAAAAAGGAATCCATAAATTGGTAGCAGGTATTCTTAGTTACCAGTAGATAAGCTGACAGCAACTATAGGAGCTTTCCTGTGCTGTGAAATGCCAGAAAAATGCAGTGGAATTTATTTAGTAGGATGGCTCTTTTTTGGATCATTACTGCTTATTAATAACAGTACGAGCATCTTGTGGTCTGAATGTAGTTTGAAAACAATGTGTAAAATCACAGTAAAAATGTTAGTATGGGTTTCTTACAGTTCTGAATATTCATCCCTCTTATTTCTCCCATACGTGCACTACAATGTTAGTTGGCAGCATTCAAACAATAGTTTTGTATTTC
Organism: Haliaeetus leucocephalus; assembly: GCF_000737465.1. Lineage (NCBI taxonomy): Eukaryota > Metazoa > Chordata > Aves > Accipitriformes > Accipitridae > Haliaeetus > Haliaeetus leucocephalus. The sequence continues at coordinate 14,895,498 of NW_010973284.1, read as the reverse complement.
TAGAACTGTCCTTACTCCCCTTTTCCAGTCACAGGAGCCAAGAACTGCAGCAGGGTTTGTAGAGGCACACATTAATTTCAGTTTAGTCCTGCAAGCTACATTCCTTTCCAAACATGTTGTAACCTGACATCATGTTCTTCCTCAAACTTCTCACAAATAAAGATGTGATTCATATAAACTTCCACTCTCCCTAAGCTCTGCCAACTCTTCATTTGCTTTTGGCAGACTTTGTGGGCACTTCTGATCCTAGACAGGAATGACAAACTCAGCACCTTCCATGTGGTGTACCACAGGCAGCGTGGCAGTGTCAGGGGGCTGCAGACCACAGCAAGTCCCCTTTCTGAGCAGAATGCGTGCATCAGAGATCGTGGCATAGGTTGTTTCATGAACGGCAATTACTCTGTGCAGTACAGGTGGTGCAGGAGGCTCCCAAAGCCGGCACAGTTCATCATGGGCCAGGAGAAGGAATCAGGCTGGCTTTTTTTCTGGCAAAGAGCTGCCCCACCCTGCCTGCTGCCACAGACCACCTGTGGGAGGAGTGAAGGGGCTCTGTTTTGTCCATATCAGACTTCACCTGTTTTTCTTGGGCATCTACATCCTTTGGAAAAGCATACCTATTGGTTGATTTTGATAATGGATTTATATTCCTTAATGCAATGAGCTATGTGTTCTGCTTGAAAGAACAGTCATTACTACCCCTGCTGCTTTCCTCAGTAAAGACGAAGGAGTTGTTTAGAGTTACTGTCAGGTTTATTCCTTGTTGTGCTTCTCAATGAGCCATACTGTGCCATACTTTTTGGTTCAGAGCCAGGTGAACAGGCTCGTCCCATGGGATTAACGCATGATTTTTCTGTTGCTTTCCCTTTGAGTTGTCACATGTCCCTAAGTTAAAAGCTGTCAGATCTCCCCCAAAAGCATTTATGCCTTCTTTATGGACATATAAATGCCACTAAACAAGATACAAAGCAGAGCCTGAAAGTCGGGTGGAGGTATTAAGTGAGGTGGAGCTAGTGACCAACTACATGAGACCATTTTGCTCCCAAAGTCATAGCGAAGAACAACCCAAAGGCCTAAAATCTGCTTTTGCATATTTTCAAGTATAAAGATTGCAATAAATTATCTACAAAACAAGCAAAAGAAGTAATGGAATCCACAGAAATAAGAGATCCCAAAGCTCTGGAAGGATAAGATCACAGAGTGAACCAAGACAGAAAAAGAGAAAAGAAATCAAAACTAAAACAAAAAAGAAGATGAACAAAAGTGAAAAGGGCTGAGTGGTAGGTGTACCTTACAGAAGCTCTTCTGTCCTTGGAAGCAGTATATCATTTACTGTAGCACAACCATGATATCCATTTATCATAAAACCAATATGGGGTATCATGCAGACCATCTGTGAGTCTTTCCAAGGGTGAAACAGACAGTATAAATTGTCTCCAAGTGTCAAGGCAGAGAAGCCATGACTCTTGCAATGCAGCAGAGCAGTCTCCTGGCAGCAGAACCACCTCTGCCAGCAATTTGCAGGATGTGCTTAATCCAGTTCAGTTTAATTCCTTTGAACAATGAAGTTCAAATGCATGTAGCTAGGAGCCATCCCGGGTCCAGATTAGCCACTCCGTAGAAATTCTCTGTAGAAATTCTGGGCAGAAATTATAGTGTTTGCAGCAAACCCAAAAATGATGTGGAGAAGTGCACAAATTAAGGTCTTTAAAATAACACTGGGCTAATATCAGAACTCTAAAAAAGTGGAGGAGGTTGTCTTCTGAATTCTGAGTTGGAGTGGCAATGATGTTACACCTGTTTACATCAGCTGAGGTTATAACCTAAGCTGTTTTTCATACATTTTTCATTTATTGCAGTTTACAGTGAACCTTGGAAGCCCACAAGTGAAACCTGCTTCCTTATATATGTTATTTTTTCTCTATCAAACACACTCCCTGGCATGTTACTGTAGAACTGTTTCTGTATACTAGGCTCCAGGCACTGCACTTCTTTAAAACTTCTATAAAACATTAAAAAGGGAGACTCTTGTCCCAAGGGGCTGGTAACAGGACATAGGAGGCCTCACTTCTCTGATTCTCTCCTAAAGTCAGTCAGTCTTAGGCTACAGTACTGTTCCAAATCCAGTTGAGATCAGTAGTGAGATTACAACTGGGCCATGAGTAATTTATTAGTTCGTTTGTCTGAGAGAGTGTGTCTGTGGGCTGATCACAGTGCCTTGCGTCTTTTTGCCATTCACATTTGTTTAGCCAAATCTCTTCTAAGAAATGTTAATCCATCACATTATCGGATTGCTCAGCCATTACCGGCCAGGTAACTTGGGTACAATTGAGTCCATTGCCAGACTGGATAAAACCCTACATGTGTGTCTCATTTGGAAATGTGCTCTGTAGGAGTTATGATTAGTGCAGATGTTGCATCTTAATTTGTGAGAGCACCACGTCAGCAAATTTGTTTAAAATGTGAAATAGTCCGTATATTTACACTGTATGTTTTATGTTAGACCCAATGGGTGAGGCCAAAAACATCCCAATTACCTGCCCTTGGCCCAGTAGTCAGTATAAAAGCCAATAATGATTTTACTCAAATTCTCTATTTTATTTTTTTTACTTGATAGCCAAAGATCAAATAGCAGCCCCCAGATACAAAAGTTGAGATGGGGAACATGTGGAGATGCCATTAAGGATCTGCCAGTCCTCTCTGCCCTACCTCCCCCCCTGCAGTGCACGCTGGACTCTGTCCTACGCTGAATGCAGCCTTAGCTCTGTGCCACAGTGCTTTCTGGCAGAGGGTCACCAAGTGTGGCCCATGGAGAGGGGAGCCAACATGAGCACTGGGGAGAGTCTTCCTATCCCCAGACCTCTTCACTGTGTCTAATTAATCAGTCAGGCTGTAGCAGATGCATATCTATCTAATGTATTGTGTTGCATCTAAGTCACTTCAGTCCTGATTAGATCTCTAGCACAGGGAGGAAAGCTATAAACGTAAAGACGAAAATTGTCACCCATCTTTATTCTGGTCAGCACCTGGAATCCCACAGCTGAATACTGCAAAAGTCCTACTAATCTTTTCTTTAATACTGGCTGCATACTGAGTGTACTCATAGGCTCAAGGCCTCTTTTTCAGACCCTTTTTCAGGACTTTGGGCTATGGAAATGGTTTTACTCGGAGTTGGCATCCAGAGCGCCTGAGCTGCCACCTCTGGTGTCGGAGCCCCAGCAGAGACTGCCGGGAGCCACCTCTGGGGCTGAAGCCGAGGGCAGCAGAGTGGCATGCAGTTTAGCCACAGCATTCATCTGTGTACTTTTGGAGCTGGCAAGCCAGCGTAAGTGCTCATGAGCCCTACCCAGGCACAGGTTCTTTGATGTGCGGCACAGACTGAGTTTCTAATGTTCGTGCCTTCAAATAGGGCCTAACTTTGCCTAACAGTAAGTGCTCAGCAGTCTATTTGACAATTCAAATGGAGTTGAAAAGCTGGCTCCCAGCTTCATTTCTTTTGCTCAGACCAATAGTTCTATTGTTCTTAGGAAAGAATTGTCTTTCATCACAAATAAACTACAAAATGTTCTTATGGGTAGTAGAACTGAAAAGCAGTTTTCAGATACAATTGGTGTTTGCGTGCTTAGTGCTGGAGGTGGCCATGTTGCTGAAAAATGATGTTGTCTGTGATGCCAACCATATGACAATTAACTCAGCAGAGGAGAGTGTGTGAATCCATTTCCAACCTGTTTTAATAATAGGGTAACAACCAAAATGCTTTCTCCAGTGGTTAAACCAATATTAAATTCGCCTAGAAACTTGTTTACGGGCTTTTCCACTGGGTTTGTCTATTGCCAGTGCCGTGAAGGACATCAATTTTCAGTAAGACAACCGCCTCCAGCACTGGGATTGGAAACGCCAATTGTAATTAAAACTTTTTTTTAAGCAAATGCTTTTTGCAGTTTAATTATGGCAAGAAATGCTTCTTGTTTTGTGAACTTCCAGACTGTTGAGCTCAGCAAAACTCTGTTTGGCATTCAGCAGGCGAGTCCCTGTCCTTGCTGATGTCAGTGGTGCACTTACTACTCCAAACACAAGACTGGATATTCAGCCTTAAATAAAATCTGAACAAACTGTACTGCACCCAGGTTAAATGTGCTGTAAACACTGATTATTTGCAACCCCCATTTAGTCCTAACCATGGGTTATGTATATTTTCCTTCTTTGATATTTTTGCGCTAATCACAGTGTGAGTCACACAACCTATCAAAAGTGCAGATATAAACTACAGTCATTTTATGTTTCTAAACAATGAAAACAGAAAGAGAAAAGTAATCTCACAACAGCTAAATGTTTTCCATTTTACAAAGGCTCTTATTGGTGACATTTCTCCCTGCACTGCTGTTTCTGCAATCACATAGCAACACAGCCCTTGAAATAACTTTTTGGTACTCAATATATAAGGTACAGCGTTTGGAGAAACTGATTCCACTCAAATGCCACCTGTTTAAATGCTAAATGGCATCAAAACCAAAAAGAAAAAAAGAATGACAGTCCAGTGGAGGAGGCCGCTCCCCTGTTTGGATGACTGAGTTCCCCTATTCAGCTATTAGTCCTTTTTCTTGAGTTTCAAAGCAAATGATAAGTGGGTGTACCAGAGCTAACTTGGTACAGTGCCTGACCATCTCATAGCTTGCCCTCCTACAATCCTTCACAGGATTCAGGCTTGCTAAGACCCTGTTCTGTTCTCTGTTGAGACATGCCTGCAGCCTCCTCAGACTGTTTCTAAATATTGCTATTTCAGCTTTTAAACTATGCATTTGAGAATCTGCTTCTAGCAGGGCCCAGCTGGACTACTTTTTAGGAAGCATCAATATATTTTGAGTCAGAAAAGCAATGGAGATGAGACGTCTAACATCCAAACACTCTCAAACCTGGAGAATTTTCAGATCATCTTAAGTCTATGGTTTAGGCTGCCCTTCCTTCAGGAAAGCATCCGCATTTTTCTGAGCTGCCCTTTTTCCCAAGTTTTAGGATCTCCCTAAAGGCACTCTGCTCCTCTTCTCTCGTAAATGCACAATAAATTGAGTGAGGTCCTCCTACTGAAGCAGGAGCCTCTCCTTGCAGTCTTGACCTATACCACTTCAATTTCTCCCAGCCAGCACATCCCAGTTCTCCCTGGTGCCAGAGCAATGAGGTGGTTATCAGCTCACCTACCAAGTGCTGGCTAGGAGTGAATTTCAGATTTTTGTATCTTAAGACTTTGCACCTCTGTGTAGAATTCATGTCCAAGCATGTATAGGGTTTAACTGCTGGGCATGAAAAGGCCTGAGGAAAGACTGCCATGGGTATTGAATATCTACAGCAGCAACATTCAAGGCAGAGAAGAGTTCTTGTCCAGCCAGGAAATGCAGAGATAAAGGTTCAGCTTACTGAGTGATGAAGTTGGATGTCATGTTCGCAAGAGCAAAGCGGAAGTGGCCAGTGCCATAATTTCAATGCAAATCCACATTTATCACGTTCAGGGTTATTCAGCTCTACAGCCTGCCTTGGGCTCACCTCTAGAGAAAGTTTGAGGCAGGGGGAATATCATTAAGAAGGAGGAATGAGAGGTTCAAAGGAAGATGTTGAGGGACACGGAGCTACATATAGTAAGAAGCAAGAGAGGGTAGAAAAAGGAATGCAAGAGGTTGTTATTATTTCTTTAATGAGCAGAAGTTCTTTTGAGGATGGTTTACTTTTCTGAGACTTGCACATTTTGCAGTTGTATTCAAGTGTGGAAAAGGGAGAGCTCCTCGTTTTTCTCTTTTCTGAGTAAAACAAATCATTCTCTGTGCTTTCTAAGCTATAAAATTAGCACTAGCAGCTATAATACAAAAGAGCCACAAAAGAATTTGCAGTCCCAAGCCTTCTGAAGTCAGTATGGCCTATCATGGATAGTCCTTGTAACACAGCCCTGAAGGGAAGCTATACACCTGACTGATGTTGTCAGCTTTTAGTGAAAGTTTCTTCTATGCTTCCACAGCATGGACACTAGATTGAGCATCTGGTTGAGACCACCTAGAAATTCTCTCATGCCAACAATTATTTTTATTCTATGAAATCTCTTGCAATTTCTCACCACAAGGTTTGTGAGCACCCTAAGTATTAATGGTGGTGGAGTCAGCAGGACATGCAGTGTGGTCAGATCTCTCTTCCACACCAGCTTTGCCTATACCAAGATCGCAGGAGAATATGGTCATTATGGGATAATTTTGAACAGGTTTTCTATCTAGAAAGGCAGGCTTCAGTGACAAAACCCATTTCTTCACTGCCATGGGTGCATAGGGATATTGAAAGATACTGGTCATCAATTCCCCCAAAACAGAACTTTCCTCCAGTGTCACTAGTGTACATCTGAAATAATGACATGAATTATACCAAGTCAAGTAATGTACAGGTTTCGTTGTCATACAAAATACATGCATAAGGTTATTATGATAACAATGCCACTATATTGTGAAATATTTGCATGCCATCTTCCATTCATAGCAGCTGTATAGGATGTCAAGTATGTTGCACTTGCAATAATTTTAGGAATGTAATATTTTCAAGTTCAGGAAGTTAACAACTTGGGCTTTTTGCTTTGCACGTCGTAACCTTTTATGTTATCATTTGGTGAGATGAGGTGAAGACACAGAGGCGCATAAATTGGAGACCTCGGATCTGTGATTATGTTATTGCTGACCCTCATCACATCTAACATTACACTATGCAGCACTGCTCTCAGGAAAAAAACTACCCAGAGGGAGGAGGGGTAACTTGTTCACTTGAGAATAGTTACGTTTTGATAGGTATAAATCAGGACAGTTACACTGAAGTCAGGGTTACATCACTGAGGATTTGCTTACAAGATCTTCCCAATGCTCTGTAGATTGAAAATATAGAGATCCAAGTTTAATTTTTGCTGGAATACCTTATACAGCATAAATCATACAAAGCAGCCCTAAAGGAGGGAGCCCTTCTTAATGAATTCAGACTTACCCTCTTCCTGCAACCACCAAAAGAGGCATGATGGGTCTTCCTGATTTCCAGCTGCCATAACAACTCTTGAGTCAGAGCGCAATGAGTGGCACAAGTGCAGCCCACCAACTGCTCTACCTTGCAGCAGGACACGGGCCAGCAGGCAGCTGGCCCAGGCTCCAGTGAGCACAAAAGGTCTGTAAGGATGGCATTGCCCACACGCAGACACCTTCTGGAGCCTGTTCTGTGCTTCTTTTCCATTCCATCTGATACCACGGCAATCTTTTAACACACAAAATTGTTGTGGCTGTGGTGCTGTCAGCTCAGGATATTTGCGGAGGGGGTTTCCTACTCGCATTACTTTTTCCAAATGCAGGACAGAGCTGTCTGTACAGTGATCTGTCCTGAGGAGTTTGTGAGCAGTGGTATGCGCTCTACAGCACCAGCTATAACAGGGAATGACTTTCCCATACACCAATATAATTTAAGTAAGTCACTAAGCAGATTTCATTCATCTACTTTTTAAAACTAGCCAGGGAAGCTGAAAGCTGATGCAAACACACAAGCAGCTGCAGAAACGGGCCCTTTAAGGCTCTATCTTCAGAGACATGGCATCCCAACTAACCTTCAAGAGAATGAAGATTCACAGTGCCAGTGTCTAATAACTGTATCTCACTCCATTACAGGTATTTCAAGGCCATTCTGTGTAAACAGTGTGCATTGCTTTGTGTCTTAATCTGTAAAACAACCAAATATCTCGCTTGGAGATATATGTTAAGGTTTAATGAATCTCCTGCCATAAAAGTGTTGCTCAAGACTAATGAGCAAACAAATGTTTGCTTAAACCCCTTTGTGAAAGTCAAACAAGCTTTCAACAACTATTCATGTATTTATTGTCAGATGTGAGCCATCACTTAGGTGCCTGGCCCTGTGCTGTTAGCAGCTAATGCCAATAGTTTCACAGCGTTTCTTCACTCATGTTTCCCTCTTTCCTCTCCCACTTCCAGCACAGTCTCCAGCAAGAACCCATCTGGAGAGTCTTTTGTCAATGGTAGAACTGGCTCTCCTTCGGTGCAGTTTGGGCTGTGGTGGCAGCTGATCCCTTTGCTATCTTTGAGCTGAGGGTGGCATTTTGGGGCCCATCTCAGCCCCGTGGTCCACACAGCAGCAGTTTGCTTCAGCACTGCCCTGGGGATCCTGCCTACCAAGGGAGCACAAGCACATCTGTCTCCTCTTTTCCCTCTCCCCAGCTTTTCAGGGGAGCTAGCAGGGGTTTCAGCCTCAGTGCGTATCCTCTTCCAGCTGTAAATGTGCCAGCAGTGGGCCTATCTTCCTTCCACCAGCTTGTCACCACTCCTTTGCCAAAAGTTAGCATCTCCTTCCAAGCTGCCAGCTAAGCTGTTTGGGTGGGCACTCCCTAACCTGTCTCAATCACCATAAATTGGTTTACCCTGAACAATTCAAATACTGGGGCTTTGCTAACCAGCCCCATATCTGGAGCAGTGGCCACTTCAGCAGATGTAGCTGCACCTGGAGGAAGATGGACATCTCGACCCATAGACTCAACAGCATCTGGAAAATTTCCACAGGATTTGCCTTCCTAGTACATACCATGGACTTAGAAGGTGCAATAATAACAGGGACTTATTTCTTATGTTACTGGGTGGCATTAAAATTGTGTGTCAATGCTTGTTTTATTTTTATTCTGCTACTAAACAAGCTGAAGGCTTTAAGGATATTTTTTGTTCTGCTGTGTCAGAGGGGTCTACCCAGGATGGAAAAGAAAATCAATGTTTCAGGGTTGTGTAACTGTGGGGTTTTTTCTTGTGTTGCTTGTTTCATTATGAGGAAGGAATTAAAAATCCCTCCTAGACAGTACTTAAAATATCAAAGTCATTGTTTAATGCCTTTGAGTCACTGTACAACTAATTCAATTGCACAGTGTAGTGCAGCTTCACGGTATGTGAAACACAGATAGTAGAGAGGAATGATTGGAAAGTTGAATAAACACAGCATTAGTTTGCAAAGTCTGAAACTTTCTGATGACTTCTTTTGCAATGATCCAGCACAACAGCTCATCAGCAGAAGTGAGAGCAGGGACTTGTAAATCAAGAGCCCCTACCTCCTCCACCTAAGCTAAACTAGCTGAGTTGATGCTGGCAGGAGGCTCTTCTCCCTCCAGTGAACCAGCCACTGGAGGTGAGTTGGGTCAGCACTGGTTGTCAGCAGCTTTTGGTGAGGTAGACAAGGGTCAAAGCTCTGATAATGGCTGTAGCTTTGCAGGACCCTTCACCAAAGAATGAACCTCAGGTGGTCAGAGACCAAGGCAGCAGAAGGCTTGGCCACAAGGCACTCAGGAGGGCTGTGCACAGCCAGCCTGGCCCCCTGTACACTGAAACTGGTGCTGTGTTGGGCACCCAGTAGCCTACAGGGACCAGGGGTACTTGGTGACGGGGCAGGGATTGCAGCTCTGTGGCACTGTCAGTAAAGGGTCATTTTGTGGGCAGTCTGGTACCTCTGACTTCACACCCAAATCTAAGAGGTGATGATATAGGAGGTCTTCCAAATACACCAGGGGTTAGTAGGGAAAGGTACAGATCCATCTGCCTCATCTGTGTGAGTCCTGTTGCTGTCATAAAGGAGATAGTCCCAGATATTTACTGAATTTATCTTTGTACCAGCTTTGCGAGGTAAAGCAGCAATGTTATCCCTATTTTACAGATGACAGTCTGAGGAACAGGGAGGCTTCAGCTGTGCCTCTCCTGTCACTTTAAGGGAGGTAGCAGCAGTGTAGACCTATCTGGGTTGGCTCTCATTTAGCTAGGTGTGGTAATATTTTGCCCACAGATTCAAAATTTCTTCTGATGCAGGCTTTATGAGGGTAGAAACAACCAGACCTGGGGCCCTACCTGCTCTCTGGAAACACCCGTTAGCCTCCTCATTAGCCTCACCAAGACCACTGGAGCTACGATGCCTAAATTAGACATTCCCTGCTCCAGCCCCCTTACCCACCTTTAGATCTCCCAGTGAAGAAGTCCACACCTGGGTCTGAGCTAGGTGTTCACATACATGCAAGTGCCAGAGCCCTGAACCAAGCGTCCCCCACCTTGGCCTTAAAGCCAAACTGAAGCTACGTGGTTTGGGTGTATCTGTGGTTGGTAAACCACCCTGTGGGAGTAAAACACGCACCTGATCGTGAATTCCTGCTTTGGTTTCATTTATTCCCACATGAAAACACAAAGAAGTAAGTATCTTGAAGCTATCACGGTCACCATTCAAATGTTGATGCTTAGTGTTTGCAGCTGATTAGTATTGCCACTGAATAGCAGATATTTCCTGTATCAAGTGGCCCTAAACAGTGAATGTCAACATTTTAATGACAACAGCGTTACTGTAGGTAGTGGCAGTTTGGCAAAGAGAGAAGGCAGGAGTGGGATTAGTCTTTAATGAACACCCTGAACAGGCACAGATAGGAGAGGAAAAGGAGCAAAAAATGGGAAGGACAAAGAAGCACACATGTGCCTGTAGAAGTTTCTGACAAGCTAAAAGCCTCAGAAACAAATTTGAGTTTAAAAATGCATTTGGAAAGTTACATACTCACTTTTGTACAGCACAACAATGGTGGAATGCTAATAACATTTAATTTCCCTTGACTTCTAACCTTCTTAACCTGCTGTGCTGCTAGAACAGCACTGTAAATCAAAATATGCTGTATTGTATGGTGAACATGTGTATTGAGTCATTCCAGACTGCCTGGTGCTTTTTAAAAACAAAACTCACAATAGTGTTTGTGCTGTTTTTCATTTTTCATAGACCTTTCCCCTCAATCATGCTGCAACTGGTTAGGATGTGTATTAAAAATACAATATAAAAAAGGGAGGGAAGATGTAGGGGTAGACATAATACCACAGAAAGTACAGCACAGATGAATAGGCCAAAATATCCTTGACATTACTTTCCCCTTTGTTCTAAGTGTTCTTCCAATTTCAATAAAAACAAATTGGAATATTGCCTGGGGTCTACTAAATCATTAGTAAATTAAGAATCTGTTTTTAATAACATTTCACTTGTAAATAATGCATTAATTGACTAGCTTGAAAGTTAGCTTGAATGTTAGAAACTCTGGCACTAAATGCGTAATGAAAGAAGTGTGCTGTTTGAGGAGGCTGGATGGTAAATATAACAAATTAAATATGACAGTTGATATTTGTGGAAATGGTGATATAATTAGAGGACACCTGCAGCTGTTTTCCAACCAAAACAACAGAAATTAAACATGTATAAAGTATGTGTGTCATATTTTCTCTTGGCATATTTCTTTTGTTCTCCTTAGGGCTTTTTTGTGGGGGTCTTTCTATTTTTTTCTTACCTTTTGTCAGGTCATATGACTAACCAAGCAACAAGTGTCTCTTTGTCCGATGCTACCATTTATTAGATTTATAAGTGAACATTTTGCAGAGTAAAGGCAAAGAACATGAATCTTATTTACCGAGAGCTGGAAGTTACTAAAGCACATGACACATGCCCGAGCATATTTTAACCATGGGTGCTTGCGAATGGTCAAGAATTACACCAGGACTCTTCCTGTGCAGTTCTCACCTGCAGGTAGCTCACTTACGTGTATCTCCACCCTGGCGTTGATAGTCTTAGTGAAGATTTCCGTAAACTAAAAGATGATGTGACATGATGTATAAGCATTGCAAATGTGTGGCTTTCCTTCTTGGCATGCATGCAGTTGAAAGAAATGATGATGCTGCCTTAGCCACCTCACAAGGGTTTTGAACACCAGGTTTCTGATGATAAAGGAAGAATGTGAAGTTGTTGAACAACATAGATCCCCATGTCATGCCACTACTGGGAAATTGTGAAGCATATTGACCGAAGATGGCCAAAAATGATAAATTTTTGATCTGGAGCCAAAGATTCTGGGTATTTCAGTTCAGGGACTCTGTTCCATCTGTCCTTGCTCCATTCCAGTTGGTGTGCAAGAGAGCATCCTGCCAAAGGAAATAGGATTTGGACTTGCAAAAGCAGGAGTGTCTAGGCTGACTCCCTTCAGAGTTACAACAGTAACAAGGCAGTGGAATTACTCTGGTATAGATAAGCAGAGCCTATATGGTACAGCAAATTTTACTCCCACTTAAAGCCATATGACCATTTTGCCTGGTGTCAGAGTTAAAGGGCATAGAATCTACACTCTTGGGCAGGGCATGAAGCACACTGAAGCCAGTACTGCCCCTGTTGCCATGTACTCCACCTGAGGAAGGACTTCAGGTTCTCCCAGGGTCGGTTTTGCTAGGCTTTGGCATAGACCAAATTCCCCACAGTGAAAGGAAAAACGATACCAGGGCAAGGCAAGCAGTCCTTACCGTGGGACTCAGCTCTCACTGGGGCTGCTCAAAGGGGAGTTTTCTCTATGGCTGAGGCACATAGAGCAAAATTATGTGGGGAAAGTCCCACCACACCACACAACCAGCTGTGGATGCTGTAAATCTTCAGCATGTCCTTTGTCAGCTGTCAGAAACACAGACATTCATAAACAAAGGAGAGCGGGAGACCAAAATTCACTTTAAAATAAACAATGTGGACTTTGATTTGGAATGTGCTAACAGGATAGATATGAGCCATTTAAATAAACATACCAGCCAATTGTGTCAATGTTGCTTTGGGGACAGCAATACCTTTGTTGCTGGGGTTTGTATCTGTCTTGATTAGGGCCATGTCAAGCAGCTGTTGAAATTGACTTTGATGACAGATAGGATGTACTGTACATGACACTGGAAGCATGGTATCATGGAGACAAATTGTGCAATGGCTGAGAAAGTCTTCACAGCTCTTTCAGAAATGGCAGAATTCTTCCCTGTGGATGCAAATATATACATTTTATTTGTCTTAAAGTTATAGACTTAGTTACAGCTGCTTTTGCAGGTACCTTTTGGTATGTAATAGCTTCCGTTCTCCACCACCTCCACCCAGCCCAACAAGGGGTCTGTTTCCACCCCGCAGAGTCTGGGTAGCACACTCTGCGTGCTCGGTTTATTCCTTATCTGGTGTATATGATAATTATGGCAGAGAAGTCATTTGCCACCTCCAAGGACAAGGCAGTAATAAAGTTTCACAGAAAGTGCACCCTGCTTTTCTCGTCATAAATCGCACAAGCGCACAGCTGGGCTAGTCTCACCGACTTGCACAGCTTTCTAGATGTGTTCCCCCTTAAGTTTATTTTACAGGTACTATTTCCTGCTCATAATGTAGATCTCATCTGACTTGATGGCAATTGGTGATGGAATGTGGTACGCAGGTGATATAGAAGAGGTGCACCTTGTGGGGGCAAGTTCCAAACCTCTGCAGGCTGCTGTGTCAGCAGCCACTCTGTGTGACTCTTCCCTTAAGGAGCAAGATCTTCACTGGATTAAGGCTGAAGGGAGTTCTTATTCCCTTAAAACAACAATTTTGTTGGCCTGCTCCTACTCTCTTTGGGCTTTTTCATTGTTCACCAGTAGGTTTTAGGAGGCAAATGTATCAAGACCTACATCTCCCAGGTAAAAGGCATGAAGTAAAAACAAGCTATGTACCAGATATTATAATATCTACCAGAAGGAAAGAGTTGCTCAGCCTCCCATTATCTTTCAATTGAACAAGACCTTTCCCAGGTGTCATTCACAGATATCAAAGATGATAATACACCTTTATTTTGGCTCCTTTATAGGGTGTTTTGCAGATGCTGAGCTTCTGAGTGGGTGGGGGATCCATTACAAATTTTTATTTACCACAGTACCCAAACACTGTAGGTATTCAATTTCCCTAAAAACCTTCTTTGATTAAACAGCATCAGCAACAGAGGTGGTGACTCCAAAGGCTGATTGCTTTTTATGGTCTAAGGAGAACATGCATAGGAAGGTGGCCTTCAGCTTGTTGCCTGTAGGTTTGAAGCAGCAAATCAGAGAGCTAAAGGCACGAGGAGTTTGACTACCTCTGTATTTGTTTTCTGGGGACAAGTTTGTTGGCTTAAATTAGGTCTGCTAAAAATGTGGCCAAGGTTTGCCCTGGCGAAAAAAATGCCCCTGCCTATGCCTATGTAATGTTACACTGACTTGAAGGTTTTCTTAGCTATAGCTACAGATCAAAATACAAACCTACTCATTAGAAAAAAAAAAAAAAAAAAAAAAAAAAAAAAAAAAAATTAAATTAATATACCCGAACATAAGGAAGATGTGCTGGCTTAGTTAAATAAGGCACAACTGGTATTATTTAATTAAAATCTAGAGTGCAGCTGTTAGGGAAAAATCTAGCCAGTTTCAGATAGAAAAATATGCCCTAATAATGTGTTTCAACATCATTTTGACACTAAACTCAAGAATAAGATAGGGGTGAATGTTTTGCATGTGCATCCATACTTATGCATGCATATACATCTGTGTCTGTGAGAGTAAGAGAGAGGGGGAAAAGACAAATGTGTTCAAATACCTTTTCTTTATTGAGACAAACTATAAATAAAACTAGACTTATGTGAGCCAGTGGCCAGGAGGTTCCAAGGATGCACAGTGTGTGCTTAGAGGCTGAGGACAAGGGGAGGTGATGCCGTGAGCTGCTTTGCCTGTTCACGAGCCAGGGTTTTCTGCCTTTTACCACCCAGATGTACACAGTGGACATCTCACAAAAGAAAATGGCTTTGTTCTCCAAGTGAGAAATCATTTTGACTATGCAATTTTTCAGTTTTCTCCAAGAATGATAAAGATCCATTTATTTTCTATAAAGAGTAGTTATAGTTAATTGCATTGCTACTGTTTCTAAAACTTACTGAGCTAACACCTTGTTTTACTACCTAAAGCAGAGCATTTCAGCTTTTCAGAGAAATGATTGTATGTATTAGACTGGCAGAAAAAAATAGCAACTTTTGGAGGATGTTTTTGAGGAACAAGGCAGTTATGTAAACCAAGGAAACAGAAACGCAACACTGTGGGAAGTTTTGGTGCCATTATTATTTTTAGTTTAGTAACTATTTACACAGCACTGTAATTTTGCATGATACTCTTCAGAGAGTAAAAAAGGCAAGCGATCAGACCTGCAGTATAATCTGCTACACATACCTGTAGCCATACCGCGCTACACATATTATCTGACTGAGGAAGGACTGGAAAAACAAAGTCAGTCTACTTTTCTCTTCTTCCCATCCTAGGGTTGGCAATCCACATTTCTGAATCTGTGTCTTGTCCTATCCTTGCTATATTGCCTTTGCAGGGGCAAGAGATTTTTGAGCAAGATCTCACAACCCAAGGAGTACTCAGGGCAACAGACTTGTTTTTTCTTCTGCTCTTCTCTTGAACAGTGCAAAGCTGCCAGAGAGAGGGCTGAGGATCAAGCCTCGTGGTAGCTGTCACAGGGAGCTTGCAGCATGCAACAGATGGATATAGGAAAGGAGGAAAACAAGCAAAAGGAGAAGCAGGGAGGTTAAAGGCTAACATAAAATCATTTTATTCATTACATCTCCAGTTAGAAAAGTACCACCTATTTGTAATGAAAAAGGGTTATTTTGATAACACCAGTCTTTTATTTCTGTTCATGAAATAATTGGCATTTGTGGAATTTCACCCTCCTTGTAGCATTTGTCCACAACAGGTATAGGTTTTCTAAGATTTTCTTCTCTCTCTGTTATTTCACGGTCTCCATGTAGCATTTGTTTGGTCATTAAAAGCAAATAGTTCACCTTTTCCTAGTTCACCTTTTGTCTATAAGTGAAATTCATGTCATGTTGAAATAGATTTCATTTGCCAAGAGACAGTGGTGGGTCCTCTGCTTTCCCTACATCCACGGTCCCCATGTAGGACCTTTGGGTAGCAGTCCCTGGACGGAAATCACTGGCCTTTCCCTCCCCGAGTTGCTCTGAAAGAATATGCAGGATCACTTGGCTAGCCAGCAAGTCAAAAGCTGAAAGTAAGGTAAAATGGGCTTTCATAGAGGATCTTGAAGGGGAGGTGTCGGGGGGGAATATTTGAAACAGTGAAGGGTAGCTATTACTCCAGGGATACGGACTCAAGTCTGAAAGTCACGAAGATGAGAGTGGGGAAAAGGAATCCAGCCACAAAGTCTGTTTTTTTCAGTGGCTCTAGTCCATATGAAACAGCAATGCTGTATAAGGGAACTAAATACCAGAGGAGAGAGGGGGAACCAGAGAATGAGAGAGGCGAGGGAGGAGGACCAGGTCAGTGCTAAATGAGAGCAGGGCACGGGAGCCCACAGGTGGAGGCAGCTAGCTGAACAACTGCCAAGTGGGCATGCCAGAGCACAGGCGAAGTAAAACTACAAACTCTTCCACAGTTGTGTTGGCTTTCCTGCTCTCATCTGTAAGACCTGGAAAAAGAAGTGTTACAGCTCCTGTTCTGCCCTGCCAGGCCATGTACCCTCAGGGATCTCGAACCAGGAGGGATCCACATGTTGCTCGGAGCCATTGCACTGTTCACGGGAGGCTGCCACCAGGAACTCCTCGGGCTCTAAGTAACTTCCCTACCATGCCTCCTGCTCCTCCTGGGCACAGTGGACTGAGTGGAAGAGCCTGAACACTGACTATGTTTGCTCTGGGCAATTTAAGTTAGACCCTTGTACGTTATTTAAGGCATGGTTTTGTATTTTATCCACTGCCTGAATCTCAGATGTGGAAATACTCACACAGCTCTTCATTCTTTGGGGAGCAAGACACGGGTTTTCCCCAGTGGCACAGTGATAGCTTCTGATCCGCCAGCCTCCCGCTGTCCACTGTCATTGCAGCTCACAGTCACTGAGTGGCCTGAGGAATAGCTGGCACTCAAGGACCCCCCCTCCAGTGCCCATATCTCTGAAACTACATGACATCTTAACCTTTATGAAATTTCTTCAAGACAGCATTTAAAAACACCCAAATCTTTCCTGACCTTTACATTTTAGTAGAGGAGGGGTTGTTTTGTTATTTTTTAAATTGATGTTCCTATATTTTTTTTCTTTGGCTGTGGCATTTTTAAGCTAGTTCAAGAGGAACTTTGCTTTGCCTTTCCCATCCTGGTTGAGCTCAATCATTAATCATAAAGGGAAAGCACTCCAGACCCAAACCTAACTTTATAATGTTTTTATGTTTGTGACATTTTATCTCTCTCAGCCTGTGGGAAGTTCTTATCCTTTTAATTTATAATCTGTTAGGTTCCAATTTGACTCTAGATGCTGACTTGCTTTGTAGCCTCCCATCCCCATTCTCAGCCCTGTTTCACCATGCTGTGGCTTGGTGATTGCGTATCAGGTGTACAGATCATTCAGAGAACCTCCCAAGGGGATCAGTGATTGCTGCCCTGGATCATCAGGAAGCTGACCCCTTTTCATATGTGGGAAATCAAGGTATCTTCAACAGAAGAGCCAATCGTGCAATTTGACATTAACACACTGCCTAAATCTGGAATTAATCTGTTGAGTACTTCAGCAAAGCTGACTTAGTGTAAAGCTAACACAAGCGAGGAATCTGTTTTGGTATCTTTACACAAAACTGTGAATATTTGCAAAGAAAAACTGGAAACTTGAAAGCAAGCATTCTAGTTTCTTCTATGGCACTTGCTCTTTTTAATGTAAATAGAAACTGTGTATCCTGCAGTGCGCAGCATTCTGCTATAAGACCTGGCTTTTTACAAAGAGGAAACTTCCCACATTCATATGTAGTCTTTATCTAGTATAATCTCATAAAATCTTCCATGATATCAGGCAATTATAACATTCAAGGCTCAGAGTCTAAATACTCTCTAGTGGTGCTATTGGATTTGTTTATACAGTGTTGTTCTGTTGCAAGTAGAGTACAACACTGCCACAGCTTTGTAGGCACAAAGATGAGTTCTGCTAAGCCTGTCTAAGTCTCTGCTCTTTAGCCCAAAAAACTGAAGGTCAGTTCAAAGCTGCTTGTTGAGGGAAACTAATCCTGCAAACAGTACATTCACTGGCCATTATTTCCAAATCCAAACTATCTTATAGTCATGAAATGGAAAGTTTACGGGGAAAACAAATGCTGCATTTATTACTGTGATGCAACATTCATAAAATATATTTCATTGGGGGGGAGTTTACACAGGGGGTAATGAGATTTTTCCTTTATACATTATTTATAACTGCTTAATCCAGGTGCTGTAGGTTATTTTTTTATCCCTCAGTTTCACAGCTACAAAACACTTCAGTATTTCTAATTTATTTCTGCTTACAATACAGATGTTCTCAATTGTGTCTCTAACTACATTTCAACTGTTATGATCGGTTTTATTTGTTTGTGTCACTGTACACTTAGAGGTTGAATGTGCAGTACACAATAGTCAGGCTCCAAGCAGCCTGTAAAAAGCCTCTGGTGATTTAGTTACCAACAAATTAAACTATGCCTAACAGTAATATCTTTATCATTAGTGGTTTTAATCTTCAGATGATTTCCCTGCAGTTTATATTGCTCTGTGCATGGACTCTTATATCTTCACATAAAGGTTTCATCCTTTTAAACAGCATCTTTCAAGATGACCATTTGGAAACAACATTTGGAGGAACATTTGGGTTGCATCCTCTAACTAAATTTCCAAGCTGTTGGTAACGGACTAAAGAAAATGTGGTCTGCACTGAATACTAAAGAGCTGCAAATGTAAGAGCCTTGAAGGTTATGTGTAAATATTGACATTTTTGTTTTATTTAGCATACAAAAATGAACTTGCAATGTTGCTTATCTGATCATACAGCAATGACCGCATCTACATCATCTGAGATCTATTCCTCACACTTCTGACTTTCATATATGTTCCAGAGTTTTCCCATTGAGGATGTTATTGATGTCCCTGATTAGGCAACAGATATCTGGGGACTGAGTGTCCATATAGGAACATGTCAACCAAAGGCAACAAATGGAAGCAGAGAAAAAAAAAATCCTTTCATCTTCAAAGGCCATGTTATATGTGCAGATATGCGTCCCAATAAAACCATTAAGGTCCTTTCCTGAGATGTGTAATGGGACTTTAGGGCATTCAGCATCCAGCAAAACAAGGTCTTTGGTTCATCCTAGAGGAAGCACAGAAAAATAACTGTAACATTACATATAGCCCAGCTGTTCTTTGCACTTAGCCATACTGCCCTTTCCCCTTCAGTGTGAGTCTGTTGTAATTTCTTTTTTAACCAGAGGTTTCTGTGGAAACCTCAGGGTCTACATATTTACATGCTTCTTTCCTAAAATACTGAACAAGGCTCTGATGTGCAGATAATAAAGCTTGCAGTTCTTCAGGGCTGTTGTTTATACTAAATGCATTTGTATGTTAAGTACTAAGACGGTCACTGCACAGTTTGTAATTCCAAAGCACGAAACATGAGGGCCCCGCAGCATTCCCCTTAAATCTGATCAGAAAGCCAAGAGATCTTGGCAGTTCACACTACAGGTCTGGGTAACTGCTTCATGAATGGCACCATGGTCACCAAAAATCCCCAGTAATGATTTGAGAACACATTAGTTCTCTCCTTGGGCAGCCTAACCTGAACACCAACACTATCAGGAATTTTTCTAAAGTATCTCCTTCCCCTTTTTAATTCTCCTAGTTCCTGCATGAAACCCTGGCATGCTGTTTGCATCAGCTGGCTGCCTCTTGTGCTCCTCTGGGGGTGTCTCAAAGATTTTTTTTATTTCCACATGTGAGAGAAGGATTTAATAAATTGCAGAATCATAAATTTCATTGAGGGAGAGGGAGGAAGAATAGTAGCTTCTTTGTGCTACATGGAGACTGTGTAATTTACATAAATATTGCCTGTCCCTTTAGCAGATAGAGTAATTAAGAAGTGACTGGCATGGCTTTTGTTTGGTCATCCTCCTCGTTCTTCTACAAACTTCATTTAATATAGTCTTACTTTTACTTATTTGCCAAAGAGTTTCTGACTCTCTCAGTCACCCTGTTTTTATTGGACACAGCAGTGAGCCTTACCAAGAGGTGCAGTGCTCTGCCTACAGAGCTACTTTGCCCAAATTAGAGAATATGTCCCTGATTCACTTTTCTTGAAGAAAGCCAGGCATCAATATACTCAGGCCAGCATGCTTTTGGCAGCTCATGCAAAGTATGGAGAACACATGTAATTTGTCCTTTTTAATTTAGTCTTCTCTGCCCTGCAATAGAGCAAGCAGCCTTATCCTGTATTAGTCAAAGCTTCTGAGAAGGCTCCCTCTGTGCTTCCAGAATAGTCCCATAGTGACAGTGTAGCACTGTGGAAATAAAAGACAAGAGACATATGCAAATGATGAAGTCTGCTTCTGAAAGGGATGAAACCATTTCCCTCGCCAGCACAACATGACTAAGGGCAATCTTGTGGTGGCTGGTAGATACATGTGGTCTATATCCAGTTTATGGCTTCTAGCTGGGCTCGTGGAAAGGCTGCATTGCAGAACTGACAGGGCCGTGTCCCATGCCAGCCAGCCGAGGGACAGTGGTAGATTATTAACCTCGATGATCATCTAGTCAAATGGGCTGAGAAAATTAATTCCCCCTGCTTCTCCATTTGTGGCGGGAAAAAAAAAATGTGGAGAGTGGAAAATTCTGCAACGACTAGAGAAAGGCTTTAAAAGGAGCGATAAAGACTCAAGCTTTTGGAAGAGTCAGCAGCTTTGAACACGAGAGAGAATCAGGACAGAATGCTTTATAGCAGAAAGGTTCCACTTAATGGTGGGACTAACTAAGGTCAGAGAAAGCTGATCTGATGGGAGGGAGGCTCAACAATTAAGAGGAGACCTCTGAATTGCAGGCAAAACAAGATGGACATCTTAGAGGAACCTGATGTTACCCAAAATGTTGCTGTGAATTTGGAAAATGAGCATAGAGTTTATTGGGTTTGCATTGACCTGTGTGTCCCTGTGCTATCTAAGCGTAATTTTGTTGGGGGGGCGCTGAGTGCAGCTAAGCTGCATACTATCATATTGCAGAAGAGATAACAAGCAAAGATCCTCCACCCAGTAAATATGCCAGAAGGGCCTGGAGCAGAAACAGTGCTGCTGCCTACCTATATCTAATAGAAGCTTAAAAAGTCACTTGATTTATTGTGACCTTCTTTTGGGGCTTGCATTTCAAAAAATACAGTCCAGCTGGAGAAGAGAGCAAAAAAGAATAATCAGAGGTCTAAAAAAAAAAATTGATCTGTGAGGAAAGATTGAATGATCTGGGGTTGTCTAACCTAAACAAGAGGAGTCTTAAAGAACATAATGTAGGTTTTCAACTACGTGAGAAACAGGGCTCCAAAGAAAAGGAGAATAATCCTTTTCTGTGTTCCTGGGGGATAGTAAGTAACAATAGGCTTCAATTGCAGTAAGAAAGATGTCAGTTAATCATTAAGAAATACTTGGTATTCTGTTAGGAATCTGGTGGCATACTGCAGTAGATCGGGAAGGGGTAGAGTCTTTGTCACTGGATACCTTTATGGATAGGCTAGACAACGTCTGAAAGTAGTGACAAAGACATAATAGGGCCCGCACCGACCTTGTGAGCCTGGTCAACAACAGATTGGTCAACTGAAACCCAGTGAGCACTTAGTAAGTAAAGTCTAGCAAGAGACAAATGGATGTGGGTCACTTTTGTAGCTGGGACTCCAGGATAAGGTAGGAGGTGGTAAATCCCTTGTACATTTTGACAATGGGAATCTCCCTCAACTTTGAAAGCAGATTTATGTCAACTCAAAACACTTTTCCCTTGCCAAACCCATACGCTACCTTCATCTTATCTAGAGAAAGCCTCAGCGAACTGGCTTTCATCCATGTCTTATCTCTGCCAGACACAAGGAAGCTGTAACATATGGCTTCAATGAAAAGGAAACGTAGAAGTTGGTGTCATCAGGATATTGATGACATTGTAGCCTATGCCATTTCACAACATCCTCTAGTGGTTTCATATGGGTTTTGAATAAGAAGGGTAACAGCGGTGAACCCTTTGGCACTTTAAGCTGTGAGGCCTGGGAGAAAAAAAACATTTATCTGTGCTTCTGGGATCTTCTTGACAGAGGTTGTCAGAACACTTCAAAGACTTTCTTCTCTCCTGTCAGCCATTTTGCCACAGCAGCAATGTGTAACAGCAAACAGGAAGCAGACATCATGTCTGGACTTTGGTCTGACTCAGATGCAGTGTCAAAGCACAGGGAGAATTAGCAATATTAAGTTAAAATAATGTGTTAAAGTATGTGTATGTATGTGGGTCTGTATGAAGTCATGTAACCATATCATGACAGAAATTTCCCGCCTGTTCTGTAAAATTGTTAACATCGCTAATCAGAACATATAATCTGCGTATTAACTGGAAGAGTAAACTTATACATAGTTTAAAAATTTTAGTCCTGAGAGCTGTAGAGTGAGAACATTCTGCACAGTTGGTCATCTGCAGAGGTCTCACAATGAGACCTGCCTTAATAGATCAGAGGGACAAATGGGTAATCGCTTAGTTGGTTTAATGAACCAGTGAAAGTAACAGGTGAAGTGATGTGACCTCTTTGTGAAAAAGGGAGGGAGAACCCATTGACAAAGATGTGGAATGGAGAAGATACAAAATCTTACTTTGGTATTAACAATTACGCTGTAGGCAGACATGTCTTTCCCCCCAGGCTTATGTCCATCTGGAGCTCCAACCTGTACTGTGCCAAATAAGATTTAGCCTAAGTGGCCAGCCATTTTTTTGGAGTGTATCATCAATACATATCTTTGGTTGGTATACAGATTTGCTAATAGCGATTTATAAGGTACCTAGTCTTGAAAAATCTTTGCTTCTTATTTAAAAACATATCATTGTATTGTTCAGGTTTTGTGTGCTTCCTTTATGCCATCAGCAATGAGAAAACCGCACTGAAATGACTACATATGCCTGTCATGTGCCTCAGCTGTAATAGTAGAAGTAAAATAAGTACTGCAGAATCTGGTTAACTCACCTTCCTCAGCCATTTCAACATAACCACAGGGAGGGTGTCCTGGAGGCCCCAGATGCACCACTGGAAGACTTTTCAAAATAAAGCCCTATTAGTAAGGCCATTTGACCTTTCTCCCTTCCCTGCTGTGATATTTGGTGGACAAGACATAAATCATTCCAGTGAAACACTCAGGCCTCAAAAAATGGTGCCTTTTGCACCAAAAACACGGGGGCTGACAGGTGCCTAAGCAGAGGAGGAGCCAGATGAGTGAGGTGTTGAAGTTGGCCCACCACTACCATCCCACCAATGTTTTAGAGAGAAAGGGTGTTCTACGTACAGGGATTGATGTAGGGTAGGAGTGAAACAAATTAGTGAAATCCATCTTGTTTTCTCATAACACAAATGCCAGCTGAGCTGGAGTGATGCTGTGCAGTAGATTGCAATGAAAACATGCAGCTTGTGATAAGCTGACAGGAGCTGGACTGAGCATAAATAGCTTAGAAACATCAGTGTGTAAAGGCAAAGTTCTTGCTTTTGTGTTTTAAAAAGACATTTGCTATGCTTTTCTTTTCAGAATATAACACATTGTGTTAATACCAGCAACTATAACACCTTACACTTCCCATGTGTCTATTTTCTGTCCTTATACATGTATGTTCTCGATTTTTTGAGCTATGGACCTGTTATAATTATCATTAGAACTTTGTGACCAAGGAGATTAGACTTTCTCAGCATGACTAACTGTTTTCTCAAGGCGTCCTGGCTACAGAGGAGTGACTGTGCTGACATTTGCTCAGACGGGCAGATGGTGCCTGGGACATGTCTGGTTGCAGTGCAGACCTGAAGATCCTAGTTGAGGAAGCCGAGCCACTGTGCTTTGGCCTGATTTATAAGAAAACTGCTTCTCAGCAAATGTAGCCTGTGTTATCCTTTCTGCTAGATGTAATGGAAAAAAATGGTTAGCCATAGGAAAATGAGCCCACAGCTACAACATGTTTTAGCCAAAGGCTATAATGATTTGTATCAGATATCCATGTGTGTTTGTTCCATACCAACTAAAACCATTTAAACTCCTTGGGAAATATTGAAGAGGGCAAACATCCACAAGTCTGATTGACTATGGGAGGTTGTAAGATATATCACAATTGATAAGTTGTGCTTGAAAACCATGCAGTATGAGAACAAAAGCTGAAATGGTACAGCTGTGAAAAGGTCTTCTAGAGATGGAATCTGAATTTTGATTTCTCCTTAGAGTCAATCATAGATGTGGAATAGTTCCCTCTCTCTCAAGAGAGAGATTTTGCATTGAGGCTACCTGTGGGAGTCAGTAGATGTTGTTGGGTATGCTGAGAAACATGATCCTTCAGATAGGAGAGGGAGAGTAGGCATGGCATGCTTTGGAGTAATTGGGACCATGGACTGATTCAGTGAAATGCAGTTGTTTCCTAATTCCAATTCTGAGAATGAATCACATAATTTTCTACAGATAACTGGCTAATGTCCACTAACTACTGAGAAGAACTTTATGTCCTACTTTGTGATTGACAGCTAACTAACTATAGACGTTTTCAGCTGGAGGAGTTGTCATGGTCTGGCCTGCTGCATCTAGGTGCCAGGACCCTTGGCGTACACTGACTTCCTGCTATGGACTTTGTGTTTAACTTCCATTATTTCACCTTAACCTATTCAGGAAAAACCCATCAATGTAACACTGTTTTAGAAGTGGCTTTTCTTGGTTACAGCTAATGGAATTTATGCAAATAAAATGCTACTCCAGAAGTCCTCTGATAAGTCATACAGACTAGAAAATTACTGATTTAGGACATAAGTGGGTAAGATGGCAAATTTCATCATGTGTTTGAAACTGGTTTATGCATATACCGCTTTTTTATCTTCGATCCAGAGCATTACAGAAGCCTTCAGCAAATATAGCTCTCTGTTCTAAGCACCAACATCATAACAGTTTTTACATTCTTGTTCTGCTCTGCACTCATGTAGTCCTGGAATTGCTCCATGGACTTCAAGGGTCAAGGCAATACTGTAATTACATAGAATTAGAATTCTTTTTCTTTAGCAAAAAGATTTGGTAATGTAGCAAAACCAATGGACCACAGCCAGCTATGGCATAAACAGTGATTTTACTTCTTGAGCCAAATTCTTAAATGGTGCCAGTGAACCTGCTGTGTTCTAAAAAATATTTTTTGATCTCCTTTGTGTCAATAGCTTAGACAAAAGGGTTGGAGTGGCAGCAATAAAAAGAACTATTGAAGATCTTATATGTGACACAACTATTTTACTTTGTCTTTTCTTATTAACTGCTTTTCCATCTTCATGCCCATTTCAGCACCTACTTACATGGGAGCCGAACATGGCCAAAGACTGAGTATACTTACATCAAGATAGATATATAAAAGGGCATTTGAATCACTCACCACTTTGCCTATAGATTTCAGAAGTTCAGATCTCCAGCTAGGGCAGACATAAACTTCAAGGTATAAAGGTAGCAGAAGCAGGTGGGTTCAATGAGTTGGGTGTAGCAGCTGGGAACAGAGCACTAAGATAAACGTGCAAGTGCTCATTCTTGTGATTAGGCCAAAAAAGCTTTCCCAGTGTTGCCCTGTGCTGTAGAGACATACCTTGTAATCAAGGAATGAATGTCCAAGTCTTCCAAGACACAATTCTGTAATGCAACACCTAACAGGTGGGATTGCTGTGCCTGCAACCAGGCTTTCCTGTTATGTGGCTTTCTGGGATCAGCACGTATCTGTACCATGCCTGGGGAGCAAATTCTCGGCTGCTGCAACTCCACGGTTGCAGGTTGCTGTTGTTTGGTACTGCAGAGTTGTCCCACCTCTTTCCAGTTCTGGAAGCAATGACTAGGAACTGCCCTAAGCCTCACCTCATCACATGTCACCGCACTGGTGTGTGCCAAGAGGTAAAGTAAGCAACACAGAGGGCATCTGGAAAGAGGGGAGACAGGAGGAGCTCAATTTGGCAGATGCTGGAGCACAGCAGGTTTTCAGCAGTTTATTTTGGAAGTAATTGTTCGCTAAATAACCATGCTTTAACTGCAGTGGAGTATCTCCAGCTTCAGTAGTATTTTATTATTATTATTAAAGACCAAAGTGTACAACAGTTATAGGATCATGGTGGTGCTCATAGCTAAGATTCACTGTTCATTAACCATTCAGACACTGTGATTTTAGACGGGCTGGGCTTTCAAGTGGTTTTTCCTAATTCTTGTCGTTCTCAAACACACCCATTTTAATTGCCAAGAAATCAAACTGCAGGAAGAAAAGTAGTGTTACCTGATTTGTGCATAGGCTGCCTCCATCACACTAGTCCATAATCAAAGAAAATATAATTACAGCTCTGCGAATTTGAGGCCCAATCCTGCAGTCTAGTCTGTTCATCCACTGTTCACATAAACGGGTGAGTCTTCGGGTTTTGCTTGGCTAACAAGTACCATTCTGTAATAACAAAGAGGAAATCTATGCTAGGATTTAGAACAGCTGGTTTTATTAAATCTAATAGACCAACTGTAACCTTGGTGTCAAGCAGGAATGATTCTCCTAAAATGACTGGAGCTGTACCAGTCTTACATTTCAGGACGGAGATCAGAACCAGATCTAGTCTGCTGAAAAATAAAGCAGTTCTGTCACTTGCTGGTAGTGAGGAATCAGTTTCCCAAATCTTAAATCTCTCTATGTGCAGGCTGAATTTGTACACTCTAAATATATTACATGGACTCCATGGGGTGGTCTTCTTAATATCCTCCACAGTATTTAGTAATAAGGCTCTTTTTTCTTCTTCATGCAGCTTGTCCTCTAAGGTGGATAGATGTTTCTGCACTAGCATTTTGTTCTATTCCTATTAAAACCATTTTAAGTTCCAGGAAGAATTTTGATCTTTTTTGTCTTCCAAAACTATTATATATATTCACAAGTTCAGAGTCATGCTGTCTGTAACCACATACCTTTAAATCCCAATATTTGAGGTGGGAGTTATGGGAGGACGGCATTAAGTTTACAGCAGGGCTTTCCAAACTGGGGCTACA
The DNA here is from genome assembly GCF_000737465.1 of Haliaeetus leucocephalus. Lineage (NCBI taxonomy): Eukaryota > Metazoa > Chordata > Aves > Accipitriformes > Accipitridae > Haliaeetus > Haliaeetus leucocephalus. The sequence continues at coordinate 14,868,566 of NW_010973284.1, read as the reverse complement.
AAGGTGCTGGGAGGGAGAGGTGAAAAAGCAAATGATTAATTCTGCTTCCAACATGGGGACATTGTACTGGGGAGGGGAGAGGATGAATGGAAGAGTTCACAGGGAAGAGAGGCACAGGGCAGAGTCATTTGCAAAGTGCTGGTTTACAGAACTTTAAAAGGTAAATGCACTTATTTGTAGGCAGTAGACTAAGTTGTATCGTTTGACATGAGCTGGCTCCTAGTTATAGTTGACTTCACAATATTTACAGCATTCTTCTTAAAGCTATCAGTTTAGCGGGGGGAGGCAAGGGAAAGAAGACATCCCCTTTCTAATAGTGCTACCTCAGAAATCCCTATGCCATGTGTGAAAATGCTGTGCCCTTCTTGCTTACCAAGTGGCTTAAGTTAATATAAGGGGACTCAATGTTCTAACGTTAAATGCCAAGGGAACAATACCTGAAAGGTCTGAGACTGAAGCATCGGACTACACAATTCCCTATTTACTATAGATGGTATATTTAGTAACTAATCATCCAACCTAATAATCTAAAATAGTATTTGACAAAAAGGTCAAGCGTTTAATATTAGGGCTAGGAGAGCCATAAAAATCTATAAGGAGAATGCTCCGTGGAACATCCAGACAGATGCAGCTCCCGGCTCTGTCACTGTATCTCTCAGTTCCTCCTTTCATTCTATAAAAATGTCACAGTCTCTCAAGCTCAAACGATTCCATACGTTTTCTGCTTCTGGAGCATGTAACTCTGGTTCTGAGACCAAACAACTCTTGTTTCTGGAAGTTTCCTCTCTTGACATCTTCTAGAGCTTTTCAAAAAGTGTCATGGTTTACAGAGTAAACTAAAGTTCCCAGGAGGACGTGGAGGACTGTATTTTTATGGAAATCTCATTAGAGTGCAATGGAAGAGACTTTTTAAATTAAATAATTGCTTTATAAAACTTTGCAGACTTTATGTTCCAAGTCTGTTAGCCAAATGGATATCAGCCAGAGGGCTGAGAGGGAGTGAACCAAACTGAAAGCTTGGGTAAATGGGCCCAACTTTCACACTGTTTTTGAACTTGCCTAACACATGCAGGGGCTAGAAGTAGCCACAGTGTTCTGTTGATCTGTAGAGCAACCTGAGCAGGTTCAGCCATGTTTCAGAACCTCATTTCCTCTGTAAAACATAGAAACAAAACACAGAAACAGCAACTGAGACTAAATGCTGTACTGGGATCCAGACTGCAGGACACACATGTCTGATTTTATTGTTAATGCTGTCCTCCCTTAGCTCCTGTCTCTCTGATACTGTTCCCACATTCTGTTCTTCATGACTCCCTTCATGACTCTTGGCAGTTTATTTTTTCTATTACATTCTTATTTGCCTGCAGGGACCTCAGCTATTTTACTTCTGCCCATGGGATCCCACCTCAGTTGTAGCTGTTTGAATTAACGTGCCTCCTTGCTGCGTCTTCTGACTGAGGAAACTGCAAGGAGAAGTGCCATCATGGCTAGCAGAACAAACAGATGATCCACCCTGTATCTCATTGCTGTGGTGTTTTTCATTTTTTGTAAACCTACACAGTTAACAGCAGGTTTCTCTTTTTTTTTTTTTTGATCAGCAAATATATACTACAGGAGTGAGGGGGGGTATTTGGAAGAAAAAATGGGACACACCTTTTAAGTCTCATGAAAGCATTATCATGGGAAGCCCTCTTGCAACAACAGAGTGAGAACAAGTTAAATATTTTGTTTCAAAGGGATTATCCCTACCCAGCAGGGAACAGCTGGCATAAAGCGTTGATCCACCTCCCATTGCAAACATGAGCCAAACTCCCGTTGATTTCATTGGTACAGAATCAAGCCCTTATTAAGTCCATGACCAGCTTTGCACGGCTTCTGTCCCTGTCTGCTTCCCTTACACATAGGCCTGACCCTCTCTGACCCTGGAGAACCCAGGCTCAGGGGGGCTGTAGTGGAACTGAAAGCATTTTAAGAGGTGAATGAGTAAAATAGTACATCAGCTTTTTCCAAACACTTTCAGTGGTGGAGTACATCTCAAATAGCCCGGCTAACTTCAGTCTAGCCTATCTGTCTGGATAGCCAAATTAAAAGCAGCAAGATGTATCTAGGATCTTGACTCACTAAAATGAGCCAGTTCCTTCTTTTTTCTGGATTAGCATGGTTCCTCTTTAGGTTGTGTTTCATTCCTGTGTTGAGCCACTTGAAAAGGATTATTTTCTCATGGTATTTTCAAGTTTTGTGCACAGTTACATTGCAGTGTATTTAGTAAAAGAGCACCAGTTACTGAGATGTGTTGAAAAACATCACTCCCAGATCTAAGAGCAGCCACAGACTTCTTAGTATCTTTCAAGAGCATTCACATCAAGCCATATATGTATGTAGAACTGTTCAGAGAACATACATTAATTAGGAAAAAACCTAGACACTAGTTAGGATCCTAATCTCTGACATCGACAGGCTTCTTCTCACTAACATCTGGTCTCTCCATGGTTATATTGTTTGAATACATTTCTGCTAAATGGCAGACAGGCTGAAACTATTACTGCCTAGGAATGGGAAAAAATGTAATAATAAGTGATTGGGTTATTAAGAGCCTTACTGTATGTGACAGTGAAAAAACTGGGGCTGTACCCTCATATGTCATCTAAAAGTTAGTACTATGAACAAGATGTTTTCATATCCTTTCTAATACTTTGAAATAGATCAAAATTTATCATAGCTATCTTCATTTTACTCTGTTAATAATGAATGATCAGTGAAACACTTTGGAATGGGAAAAGCTAGATGATTCATATAACCTCTGCTGTGAAAGGTTTTCAAAGTTTAAAACATACAAAGAGAAGTAAAAGTAGCTGTATCTTTTGCACAATATATAAAAGCCAAGAAATTATGTAGGAGAGCTGAGAAGTTTTAATTGAATAACACAGTTTGTGAGATGGTCATACAGGTCTGATTTTTTGATAATCAGATTGAGTTTCATTGTTCAGCATTTGCATGAGTTCTCAAACAATGAAACTGTCTTTGTGGACATTTCCTTTCACTGAAAGTCATCCTTTTATGATAGTAGTATGACTGTGTGAGTGTTGTATAACTGCAATTTTTAACTCCTGGGGAAGATACTGTGTAAAAAGCTGTGTTTCTTCTTTACTAGAACTGATAGAAGATGTGAAAAAGAGTCCAAAGTCTTGCTCAACTGTTTATGGATAACAAGGAATCCAGAAACTTTGCCATAGCGTTCCTGTTATGCACACGCATCTGATAAGTCTGCCCTAAGAATAAAGGGCCAAATTCTCTGCTGGAATAAAACCCACAATTTCTCTGGTGTCTGTTGATCTTCCACTACCTGTTTCAGCAGAGACCTTGGTTACTAAAAGCTGAACTACAGAGACATGTCTTCACCCCTCCAAATTGTATAGTCAATGTTTGGAGATTTTTTTTATCTTTGTGCCAGTGCACAGAAAGAGGTATAATATGGTGCATGCATGACTTCTTCGTAAAGATTCCACTTTGGGAGCCTGTGAGTAGGGAATTAAGTGTCCCATTCAGGTAGATTATTCTATAATAATAATTGTCATTCCTATTGCATCATTTTCACAAGTGTGTAAGGCTCCTGACTGAGAAAGACTGGACATGCTGGACCACTGTTCTGGACCAGTATTGCAGTCCCTGTGCTTTTGTATTGTTAGAGCTACTTCTTTTGAACTTTACAGCTAGCTAAAAATTTGCGATATTCTAGATTATTCTAATTATGAGAAGAAAGTGTTGGTGAGAGTCACATACTACTTCCATGTAACTCTGTCCTTTTTTTGTAAACACATAAAGATCTGGGGTTTTGACTACAAGACAAGTCAAACAACTAGAAGAATAGAAAAATTTTATCCCATTGCCTTGTGAGACCTCGTTCAGCCAGAGCCCATTCCTTATGCTCACCCTTGGCCTCATGTAGGGATGCATTGTCTGCATTTCCTGCCACGTTTCTTCATTTCTGTAGTGCTTCTGTGGCTTTTCTTCCCATCCAGCTCTGATGGTCTCTCAGTGCAATACTCAGAAGATACACTTCTCTCATAGTTCAAGGCTCTGATCAGACTGGCCTTGCCTTTGCTGTGTGCAATGACACGTGCCTGCACTTTGCTTTGAAGGCTGAGTATCTTCACAGAGGAGTTGAGTTGCTCCTTCCCAGCTAGCTCAACTGAAGGGCAGTGACTACAACCACCAGTTATGACAACATTTCATTCATCCATTCTTAACTCTGTTTTCTATCAGAATTATTCCCATAACTCCCTGCCATCATAAAAAAGCGAGCCTGAAAAGGAGTAAACATAAGAGTGGTTTAAAATTGTATACTAGGAATAATTAAACTTTTAGTGAGAGGCTTCTGTCATTTCTCTATTTTTACTTACTTTGAGGAGGACAGCATGTTGTCATCTCTGTGGAGTCACATAAATGACTTGATTAAAGTGCATGTTACAGAGCTGAATCTGGGCATTTGGAACTTGCTTGCTGTTTTCTTAAGGTACTTGTATGATAGATGAGGAAAAAAAAAGTCCTGTGCTTAGTTCTTCTTGTTATGATGTAGATGTATTTTCCACACATTTGCGAATAGAGTAAAGAACAAGAGTTCTTCAGCTATTTAAAGTCTTTGAAAGAAGAAAGGCAGTTTAGATTACCAGCAGCCTACAATGTGCGTGGCACAAAAATGTCAGTTTTAATGGCAAAGTTCAGGATAAAACTGTGTCAGCTAATTTAATCATTTACCATGAAATACCAGTTATCTTAATCTTACATGCAGTCCTTAAGTCTGCTGCATATTTTTGTGTAATTGAATCCTGACCCTAAAAGGGAGGAAGCAAGGAATTTGCTTTTTAGTGAATAGTTAGGCTCTAAATGTTCCTGTTCATAAATTGTATTCGTAGCATTGTCAGATATTTTAATACTGAGCAGCTAATATTTCTGATGAGTCTCTTTTTTCTCTGTTTCATATTTGTTTTCCATGCTGCAAAAATCATATTAGTATTCAGTTTCTATGGAACTTAACCGAGTTCTCTGGAAAAAGTGCAAATATTGTTCCCAGAACTTAAGGCAAATAAATTAGTATCTAACCCAGATGACACATTTTATTCATGTGGTTTGCTTTCCATTTAGATACCTGATGTATTACTTCAGCAGCAAATTCAACAAGGCCAAGATGTCTTCATTTTCCTTCAGAGCAAGAGCTGTAAAAGCGGTGTGATGGAAGTATTGGTCTTCTGTGGCCAGCCGGCGAGAACCCATCAACAGCTGTGATGAGCAGAGCAGACATGGGGAGACAGGAGGCAGCTGAAGCCAAAGAGGACCCACGCCTGGAGCTGTGTGTGTGATTGGAGCAGAGAGAGGCCAGGACCCAAGGAAATCCCAGCAGCAAGGGAAAAAAACAGATTGACTCTCAGTGACTCATTTAGCTCCTGGATTGGACAGATCTCTCCCCTGCTGGCAATTTGGCTGAGCATCAATGGACAGATACCAGGATGAATAGCTTAAAATAATTAGGGGTTGGGAATCTGCAAAACTGCTAGCCATCCAGTTCTTCACTGTGCAATGCGAGGCACAAAAAGAAATTACATTTAGGTTATTAAATATTAAGTCAGTGGATTTACCTCCATTTGGTCCAGAACAGGAAACTGGCTAAAATTCAACATTTATATCATTGTGTTGATGATCTGTTTATCACTGAACAAGTGAGTGCCTTTTGGCAGGTCAAGCTCTTTGACACATGGGGTGAATGTGTGCTTAATTTCTCCCAAACAGAAGAATTAATATAATAATAATTAACACAGATGAGAACAGAATTAAAATACAGTCAAGAGTTCAGTTTAATGCCAGGCATCTCACATTTTAGATGTTCTGGGGCCAGATTTTTTCCTGTTGAAGGTAGTCAGGATTTTGCCATTGGTGCTGATGGGAGCTGGGGTGGGCCTTGAATACAGTGAAACAGGATTCCCTGTACTTTCTATTTAATGCTCAAAACCAGAAGCAACAGGCTCATTTAGTATCAGTAAAGGTCAGTTAAAATTATAGAGACATCCTTTGGAGCAAATCCTCTGCCTCGTATTTGCATATTTATGAACTAGAGATTACGACAGGCTATTCCATTTATTAGAGCAGTGCCGCTATAGTTAATAGTCTGTCAGTATTTCCATTATAAACCCCGTTTTTCAGTGTTTTAATATCTCAGCCATTTAAAATCACATCAGGAAGCAAGTTGGTCTTACGTTGTCGGCCAGGTGCAATTTTTTGTTTTGGATTATTTTCAATAATGAAATACTGTTCATAATATATGTAAATGAGCCACAGGATTTCTGTTGGGGGGAAATTGGAAAGTGCATAAGTTCATTACAGCTTTGTTTTTCTTTAGAAAAGAAGGGAAAAGAGGGATTTGACCAATCGTGTCAACTGGGGCTTCACATTTGAAGAACAGTTTCTCAAGCAGCTTCTCACAGAAGAAACACTGGTTCTCAGTGTGAAATCAGGTTGCTGCGTGCTTGCCAGTTGTGACCAGGGTATACAGGTGAGGATGGTTCCCCTGTCCCTCAGAAATTTCTTGTCTGCCAGAGTCATGGGCAAAGCACACCAGGTGAGAAAGCAGTGAATGTAAAAAAACAGCCTTTAGAAGTAACAGAAGCCCTGTTTACAAATTCAAAAAGTTGGCATCTTTTTAAGTATCTTTCAGATGCAGGGAAGTGCAGTACTGTACTGACTTTATTGCTGATATTTGGGGTAGAGAAAAGGGGTTGCTGAGGCTTTGGGGAGGGGGCAGTTGTGAAGCTACCTTGTATGTGTCCCTGAACTGAGCAATATTGTTTACTTCAGCAGTCTCACATCCTGCTCCGTCCAAACAGCCTCAGTTTGCTTTCATAGAGGTGTTGGTTTGCTAAAAAATAGCTGCCTGGCAGGGCCAAATGTTTTGATTAAAATGCCAATTTTTAACTTACCAGGGCAGCAAAAAGTTACTCTTCAGTAAAAAAGCTGGTCTTGCACTATAACCTCTTGCCCCATAAGTAGAGAAACAGTCCAACAAGAAACTCCTGGGCAGTGATTTGTTCTCAAGGCCTTGAAAAATCATTTGCCACCACAATAACTGAAAAGTTAAAGATCAAATACATGAAGAAAAAAAAAATTGTCATGTGCAAAATGTTTGTTGCTCTTTACCATTGCCCAACAAACACATAGTTGGGGGTGGGAATAAACACAGTCCGTGTTTTCCCTCTTTTCCATCGTAAAGGTCTATGTGCACAACTGGGGACTCCAGGGAAACTAACGATGACAGGCCAGAAACACCGTTGAAACATCATATACGATCCACTTGGTACATGGCAGCTAATAAAACTATGCCCTAGGCAAGACCTAGGGCTTGGCCTCTATGTCTTCTTCTGTGAATTTTGACTGAATTAAGATTAACAACAAGTTTAGAAGGTACATTACATAAACATTTTTTTAAGTACTTGTAAGCCATGATTGCAACAAAAAGTCTGTGATCTGAAAGCCCCCAAATTCAAATGGTGAGCCAGACTTTGCATCTGGCCTCTTATCTCCATCATGAGAACCAAGAGCCCAGATGAAGACACTCCACTCAAGCTTGTGGAAAATCTGTTCCAAATCCAAGTGGCTCGGGCTCATCAGTAGTGCTTTCTTAAAACAACAGTATCTGGGATATTATTGTAGGTAATTGCTATCTTAAAGTGCATTTTCCAGATTCCTTCCCGAATTGCCATTGTAAAGAACAATCTTCCTTCACCAGGCACATCACAGTACTTTTTCAGCCAAAAATTATCTCTGGTCATGATAAGTGATCATAACTCAGAAGTAGGCAGGCTACAGAAATTCTAACTGTGTTGAATACAAAATTACTTCAACAGTTTTATAAAGCAGGTGTAACCCAAAGTTACAGTGAGGGAGGGAGGGTCTGCCAAATGTGTTTATAATGTATGAAGTATGAAGTATTATGTGCTGTCTGCTAGAAGATAAGTCCATGCTCAGTAAGCTATCTGAACAGCATGGTTCACTACATGTATTTGTTATGTTTTGGTTTTAATTTGAAGTGACATAAAATCTTGCATAACTGATTTGAGTGCATCTCTGAATATTAAAAATACTAATTATTATGTAATTAGTCAACAGGATGTGTGTAATTGTGTAATACCAGCATTCCTGGGTGTGGTTAAGTACGTAGGTAGAATGCCAACACTCATCTAGACGTAGTATTATAAAATTACACAACAACATACACCCTGGGTGGGTACTCTAATTATATTTTACATTTAAACAATGGCTACATTAGCAAAATAGAACTTACTCTTTTTAAAAATATCTTCCCACAGGCATGGATCATAGTAGATGATGGTGATAATATTGCCCAAATAGAGTATCTTCCATCTTGGACCAGGACCCAGGCTTCTTCATAAACATACAAATAGGAGACAGAAACCAGGCATAAAGAGCCCTTCATCCACTCATGGCATGAAGCCACCCCAAAACAGACAATTGTGACAATTGCTGAATCATGAACCAGAATAATTGAATGCAGAAAATGAACAGGAAGAACTTTCTATCTCATGAAGAATCACATGAGATTAACCAGAAATCTGACTAGAACTGTTATATTTGTATGACTTAACAGACATCAGGACCATCTTTAAACCATGGTGGAAACAGAACCACACAGTGAATCAGATTCTTCTTTGAACTTACCCAGGAAGATCTAGGTTACAGCCATCAAATGTCTTGAGCATTTTTGTTAACCCTGATCTATGCTAAGACTTGCTGCCAATGTGGTACAAAAGTCTTCTGTACTCCTGGGCAAAAGCTCCCTGCCTAGTCATCACTCGTTCTTCCTATGGTATGTCTGCAGTGACTGACAGGTTCACCAGGGCCAGTACTACAGAGATGGTAAGATCTGCAGTACAGACAGAAAAGGTGGATGGTTCTTTTACATGGCTCACCAGTGTTTTCTCTCTTTTGACATGGATTCAAGGCAAAAAATCCAGGAGAGGAATGGAAAGGTGAAAATTCCAACACAAAAAAAAAAAAAAACCAAACACCAAAACCTAAGCTGTGACTCATTATAAATGTAAAATGTCAGAGCCTAAAGCTGGGTTTTTTTCATGTGTCTGGGTGGAGAAGGGTGAGGTGCCCTCTGAGGATGATTGTATCTTTTACTTTTGAGTCTGAAGATCTTGGATGTGGTTTGGCAAGTTCATACAAATATTTGTGATAAAGTTGAACTGCCGTCTGGAAATGTTATGTACAGAGATGTAAGAAAGCTTAAGGAGAAAACTGCAGATGCTGGAAGAAGAATCAGCAGTGCACATGAATGAGGTTAAAAATTGCAGACAATTAGCTACTAGATGATTCCTACTAAATAAATCATCAAAGACTTGACTACTGCTTCCAGGTTTCCACAACAATATTAGCTCATTGGAGCAGCCAAAAAGATGTTAATTTGGCCAAAGTTCTAGGAATTTGCTATTCTTGTTTGAATTAACTAATCAACCAACAAGGCCAATATACACTCTCTTGCCAAGGCTATAAAGCAGGGCCTTCATGCTTCTAGGGAAGATACTATATTTATTGCTCAGGATCAAGGGCCCCATGATATGGAGAATAAGCTTCTTTGTGTTAAATGAGAGCTACATGGGAAAGAAAAACAACCTGAGCTTGGCATGGAATCTCACATCTTATTCAGCACTTAATAAACACTTTTCTTGTCCAGTTTAATAGAGAAGTACAATTTCTTTTTCCGGTATGCCTCCACAGATCAGATCTAGCTCTGCTCTCATTTAGAGCTTAATCCAAGACCCAGAGTAAAGGGAAAATATTACCATTGCCTCCAACAGGCATCTGGTCAGTCTTGTACTATGGTTTTACCTAAATGTAAATTCAGTGCTGAGTTTCTCCCAAGAAAAAGAGGGGTAAGTGGTAAGAGACGGAAGTCTGTGCTCTCAACTTTCCACCCTCCTATTAGTTGCTGCTGATAGGACCAATCCTTTGGCTTGGCAAAAACTTCTTAATTCGTCTGGCCTTTCTGCAGGGTTGACTGGTACAAAAAGGTGCTGACCTTGACCTTCTTCATTGCTACATCTAGGCAGCTCACCACAGTTGTACTCTCTTTTACTGCTTGAGATTTACTTGTGTCACTGGCATGTTGTGATAGGCCTCTGAATGTCACTGCTGTGAAGGTTTTGTTCTTCCCAAAGACTCTCCAGAAGTTCAGTGAAGGCAAGTAGGGTTTGCTTTGGTTGAAAAGTAGGTTGTATGTGTCACTATAATAAATGGAAACATGCAAATTGTTGGTTGAATTTAATAGGAAATTGGAATGTTTGACTTGTCACAAGGCCAGTTTATACTATATGTGGACTTCTGACATTGCTTGTAGCAGGTGAACCTCACCCCATGTTGAGGACCAGCTCAAGGCCTAGTTATCATGTACATGCAATTTAAACCAGCTTCAGAATAAAACTGAAGTGGTGCATAAGCCTCACACTCTCTCTTTGTGCAAGAGTGTAAAAAAGGAACCTGATTTGGAAGACACTAAGGAGAAATACTGAAGTTTTACACATCAAAAAGGCTAATTAGAAATGCTTTTCTTTTATAACAAATAAGCCAAGCATATTGACATTAATTATATTAAGTACTCAAGGTTTGGAATAATTTATTGAAGAGCACAGATGTATACCAAATCCTATGCAAATGAGTGTGTGCAACTATTTTTCAGGTAACACATTTATTTATAAAAATAAGCTGTGTGTTTGGGTTTCTTTTTAATGGATAGAACATCATAAAAGGTCCCTCTCTCTCTCTCTTGCTCTTACTCAATGTAGTGAGATAGTTTTATCTGTTCAGCACAGCCTAACATGCATTTCAGGAGCTCAGAGCAGATTCTTCCTGTATGTGAGTTAGTAGTACTATGTTAGCTTAGCTTTCCTGGAGTTACATCACTGTAACTAGGAGCAAAATTTGTTCACTGGTGGCAAATTTCCTTTGGTTTCAGAAAAACTAATGGAATTCATAACTGCATTTGTATTTTTCAGTCTGTGTCCCTGAGCTTACTAGTGACGGAGATGTTTAAAGAATATCCTGTGACTGAGATTTGCTGTGTTGCCCATTAGTGTTGTTGGTAGCGACTCACAATAACATTGGGCAGAAAACTTCATCTATCCCTTCTTTTACCCTGGCTGACTGCAAAGAAATCCTCTTACCTTTGATAGCTTTACTTCATGGTGGAAGAGTTCTTCTATGTCAGGGCCATGACAGGCAGGTTCAGCAGGCTGAATCACTCTGCCCCGAATGCTCCTATAACCCTGCCCCATTCCCTGCTCCTTCCATCTTAGGCACTGCCTCTATACAGGTGAAAGACACTTCACTTTCCAGGTCAAATTTCTCTGCTGAACCTGCCAAATACTTGTCTATGGATACCCCTTAAATTAGATGAGATGTCTAGTTTACATAGGAGCTGCTCTGTGCTCATTGCAGATTGTCACCTGGCTGGGCGGTGTTGGGACTGGCAAGCTTCCTGGAGCCTGCTCCACAATCTCCAAACCATCCTACAAATGCCAGGGCTTAGCACTTTTGCTCTTAGAAACACCCATCTGCAAGGGCAAATGTAGGTAGTGAATAGTTTTTCTCTCATCACCAGCAGAGAATGTTGATGTTGCCAGTGCTGGTTCAGGTTCCTCGAATTCTCCCAATTCACCTAACAATTCTTTTAACATTTTGCAGGTGTTTCCAGAGCTAGTCTGTCTGCACAAGTTCCAGAAAGCTCATGGTAAAGCATCTGCTTTCACCTCTCAGATTGAAGCCCATTAAAGGATTTGAGGAAAACTATTCAGTGCTGTGGGCAATGAAGAACAAATAGGATCCATTTAGATGAGTTGCAGGTATCATCTCAGACCTCTAAAAAGTAGGAAAAAAATTATTTGTACTCTAAAATGATAACAGCAATCTCTGTATATTCTCAAGAATTGTCAACAACTGGCCTCCAGTCTAGCTTGAAGATTTTGGTAACCCACCCAGCTACCAGCAGGTCTGGACAAGATTGCCTAAGCCACAGATTGCTGCACTTCTGAACATCCACTACTGGTAATTAACAGACATAAAATGTTGGAATAGTTGGATTTTTGTTCAACCTAGTGTGCTTGGTCCTAGGATTTTATGTATACATCATTTTTAGTAAGGGTAGAAAGGAGACAGCTTCTATCCTGATTGTACTGTCATATTGAAAAGCAGCTATTTATATTGACCCTGGTCATCCACAGGCACCCTTTTACAAAGAGGCACCTCTGAGACATGGATCCATTGAGTTGGCTGACATGATGACAGAAGCAGCACTTGTAGCAGAAGCCAGCTTGCAGTTTTATAGGTTTTAGAGTTGCAGGGGTGGGAGCAACAGACTATCAGTTGGTTGTGAAGTCAGAGTGAAAGCTTTTATATATAATTTCAGCTGTTGGACAGGCAGATGGTTCTGTTAGTAACTCTTCCTTACATATAGATCAGCCTTCTAAACACCTTTTTGCATCTGCTTTGGATAAAAGTGTATAAAAAAACCCAAACTCCTGAGCTTTCGCCTTCAGTGTGCCGTCAGTAGATTAGAAGGAAAAGGAGCTGTTACACCTGTGAAATTAAATTTGACTCAAATATAATTTAGGGTGATAATAAGGTGAAAATTCAGAATCTTTCTGACCTAGTGTGATACCCGTACAAAGCATATTGAGCTGCTGTCTAACTTTTTTGTTCTTGCTTGAAACCTAACATTTGGTTTCAAATAAAAATCGATTCCTACCAGGTTCATATAATACAAGTATTTTATTGAATTCTGACTGAAACAGTGTTGTTCAGAGACTGGGGGCCAAGTCCTGGCCTTGTGGCATAGGGCCAGGAGCATTTTGCGGGATGTGACAGTTTCCAGGCCACAGGCAACTCTGACTTTAGGGGAAGGTGAAGGAGGTGGGTACCTACCCTAGAGAGATGTTACAGGCAGCAAAAAAGCGAAGTCACAAATGGAAACTGTATTCCTTTCTAGCACTAAGGGTTTTCTGCTGAAATTTTCAAAATCTGTTGGGGATGTGTGGCAAATTTTTCAGCCACTTCAAGGGAACCAGAATAGGGGTTGTCAGCTTTACAAGGAGAAACTAAGGCACGAGGGAAGATGATAGCCAGGTGGGAGAAGAAGAGATACAGGGGCAAGGGGAGAGAGGAAGGCAGGCTGGCTCAAGCAGGCGGCCTGGCTGGCAGCAAGGTGTGCAGGGAAAGGGGGGACTGCTAGTAGGTGAAGAGACTGGTTAGGATGTATCTGGAGGCCATCAAATTGGTGCTGAGGGGTGAGGTGCTGGAGTCTCCTGTCTGGAAAGAATAAGGCAGAGGAGAGCAGTAAAGCTCCTGAGGTGGCGGGGGCGGGGGGGGGGCACAGGGAGGACCAGGGCCCCCTCTGCACCCACCCCACCCCAGGATGAGGTGGCCTGGCCACGGCTCCAGGACTGAGGCGGGGCATTGCCTCTGGGTTCATGGCATTATTTTAAAAAAGTGAGAGGAGCCTAAATCTCTTACTGTTTAACTGGGGAAATAGGAGCTTAACAGTGAAGAAAAAGTCCTTCTACCTCCCCCCAAAATCAGCTAAGCTCCAGTCAAAGGTTTTACCTGAGGCTTTCCTAGAGGCCACCTCTGCCCCATGGGTGACATCCCTGTCTCTGCTTGAGCGTGACAGGGCAGTGAGAGTGCCAAGCACCTCAGAATGATGAGGGGGTATCAGGGAGGGAGGTTTGTACCAGTTAATTAGCAGCACTTTGGTGGTTTCTGCAGTCCACAGTAACCTCCACAAGACCTGCAGTGGAGGAGAGGTATTTGGGGATTGTGGTGGAGGCTGGAAGCTGATTTATTTGAGCTCTTCTTTCTCTGAGCATCAAGTGCATTGCTCCTCTAGCTCTCTTTAGAGACCATGTCATCGACTGTCCCAGCTGGACAGCCCAGTGTCAAAAGGAATGGAGACTTGCTCATCACTGTCATATAAATCAGGCCCCAAATCTGAGCCCTATAAAATGTGAGAAAATGAGAGATTCGATTATCCATATGGATCACTCTGGATTTATTCCAGATTGCTTCATTAATAGCAATCAAAGACATCACTTTAATGGATTTTTTATCCTCAAAATTATGATCATGAGGAATTTGTTCTGGCTATTGATTTTGAAAAGGCTTTTGATTCTCTTCAATAGCCTTAACTTATTTCAGATTTAGGTAACAGTAGGATTTGGTCTTAAATATGTTAGATAGGTCAATCTCCTTTATTCAAATCCACAGTTATGTTAAAACTAATGACCATAGTTTGAAGATGATTTATATACAGAGGCTTAGACAGGAGAGTCCTTTTTCTCTGATACTTTTGCTGTTACAGAGGAGCCTTTGTTTTGGGGCAAATCAGTGTTTTTAAGGGAAAAGTCAGTGATGTTTTCCATTCTGCCCTTAGTTGGAGAATATGTTATTTTTTTAATGAAGATTTTTAGATATTATGCTGGAAGTCACTGAATGTTCATGTTTCTTCTTTGTTAATTGGGGTAAAACTCTTAAAGCCATTAGGCGATTTAAATGCAGCTCTATTTGAGCAATATCCTTTATTGGATCCCCCATTATCCTTTAAACATCTTGGTGTGCAAGGGGATAAAATTAGAAAGAATTTGTTTGCTTTAAATTGCCAGCCTCTGCTTGATAAAACTATTAGCTATTTAGCTAATTGGACTGCTCTTCCATTATCATTAATTGGCAGAATTGATACAATTAAAATGGGGGCTTTATCTAAAGTGTTTGTGTTTTTTCTGAGGTATTCCCATCAAGTTCCCTAACATGTTCAGGAGCCTTACATTCTGCAATTAGTTTTGTTTTCAGGGTTAGAGGTAAATTTAAGATTAATTTTGAAACTCTGCAGCTTCTCATAGAGTCAGCTGGACTGGCTCCTGCTAATTTTATTGTTGTTTTTGGCTGCCCTGGTACAGCATGTTGTTTCATGATTTCGACAAACCCCAGCACTATACGGCTGTGGAGCGCATGGGGCAGTGCAACAACAGGCTGAGCAAAATCAGGCCCTCAGAGCTCACCCCCTACTTTGCAGAAAGTCACAGCAAGGCTTGCTCCCAGGGCAGTGTCCTGCAAGGTGCTAAACACCCATTATTCCCTGACCCACCAAAGCATTTTAACACAGCCATAACTTTTAAGCACACATACAGGCCCAGTGATGCCAATTAGCTTACTCATACGAGTAAAGTTAAACAAAGGCTGTGCTTAGTTGGGGCCACAGTAATCATCACCTTGTCGGTTTGAGACTCCCGCATGAATCCGTTGCAAAATAGCACATGTTCTTCCGCTTACACCTCGGCTGCGCTCTCAGCTGATGCTGCCCTCCAAATGAGCAGGGGGAAGGCACTGGGTTTTGAGGAGAGGCTCTGCCAATCCTTGTCTTCCCCTGTGGTCAAAGCAACAAGAAACTGCACCCTCTGTTCCTGCCATCCCTGGTGGACATGCCATCTTTTTTAGGCTGCTAGTACAAATTGTGCTTCTCCCTCCTAACACTGGGATTCATGTCAGCCATTAGCCTCAAATAAATGAATGGGCCACAAGAAAATTAAAACCAAATCATGCCTCTATCAAAGGGAGGTCTTATTCTCAAGTAGGGCCTCTATTGCCAGAACTAGTCATTTGGGTCTGCCTTTTGCATCAGAGGCTAAGAAAACCAGAGGATGATTAATTGGGCAGGACCAAGAGGATGTCACCCCTCCCATACAGCTGGCCAGTGTGGGCAGTTTCTAAATCACACCATAGGGCAGTGGCTACATCACTGAATGCTACCACTACCTCTGCTTCATCTCCATCACAATTTTATGTAGTGCTGGGGTAGCCACATTTGTTCGTCACCACCCAAACATGCTTTTATACTGGGACTTGCAAGCCATGTAGAGCTGGGTCTATTGCCGTTTAAAGCTGCTTAAAATACCTTGTATCTAAAATATAAAACTGTTTATGCAAAATAAATTTTAAAAATGTTTTATCTACAAAATATATGCAAATATAATTATATATATTTGTAGTAAAAAAAAAAATCAGGTCCATTTTCATAGGTGTGACCCAATATGTAATTGACAGGTATGAACACTGGAGCAACCCTGATACAATACTGCCCTGCTTAATTCATTTGAGTCATTGTACTTTTTAGACTACACCAAAGTCATCTCATGAAACACATCATGCTTCATGGGTTAATCCTGATTTAGCTGTGATGCTTTGCTTTTGGGTATTATCTAAATTGTTTTGCCCATCTCTTCTTCATCTTGTCTATCTCGAATATCATTCTACATGGGTTTCACTCATACATTTATTTGTATTTAAATTATGCATCTCTTTAAGGAGATAGACCCATCAAGTGATACAATACCCTGTGGCACAAAGAATGAGGCATTGTTTACTTTTGCATAAAAAGCCATGAAGATGGAGCACACAGTTTATAGGATACTAATGAATTATTTGGATGTTTGACCTTAAATCAGACTCAATCCAGCTAAGCTTGCTAACCAATGGAATTTAAGTGTAACGGATAATAGCCCAAGAGGCCACCATATTGTGGGTCTAGCTTGCACAGCTTGTCCCTTATTGATAACCTCAGCCGAGCACCTTTGCACTGAGTAGCTGATGAAGTATCTCATCGCAGGCAGTCACGGGGCTGCCTTCTCGCCGCCTCGGGGACAGAGCGTAGCATGGACTAAGGTTGAACTGTTGCTCCAGGTCCTGGGACACTCCTTCTAGGGAGAAAGAGAGCACGTGAGTCTCTGGAACTAACAACCTGGCATGTGTCATGAGCACTAAATTCACTGTAACGAAAGTCACCTTGGGCTGAAGGGCTTGTTGCAGCTCCCTCAGGACGAATGTGCACTCCCACGAGTTCCGGTAGAAACCCCACACTCCCACTGACTTCCCCGTGGCGCAGGGAAAGAGGAGGGGGGAGCAGAAACAAAACCCCTTAGAATAAGAGACTAAAAGACAACTACCTCAGAGTACTAAATGCACTGATCCTGATCCTGTGCTGATTTATATTTCTTGATTAATTGCAGTAAATAAGGAGCATCACACTGATATAAAACTCACGTGAAGGAGATGAGAATCAAGCCCAGTGGGAACAGAAGAGCTGCAATGCAGGAGCCAGTCCTCCTAGTGCAATGTTTAAGGTATATTAGAGTCAAAACCTCCTTAATGCAAGCAGTGCTGTTTATTTGCTTCCATCAGCTGTGAATTTGGCTTACTGTCACCAGTACAAGAAGAGTCCAGAACAAGGGACATTCCTGGGCTGAAACATTACTGTGGCATAGCAACGCCTTTTCCTCATTTGAAAGTAGAGATATAACTCTGTATATCATTAACTAAGACAATAATAAATTAATACAATAGCCAAGTAATAGTGCTGTAATGCTTTCATGTATGAATTGGAATGTGAATACTGAGCTTTTCATTTCATGGTTGAAAAATACATGAGTTGACCCAAATATTAATTTCTGCATTTCAATCATTTACATACCATGGGTCAATAATCATTTCTTGCACAAATGACTTTTCAAATGAGAAGCAGTATATTGTAATGGTCTATCATATTTACAAACATCTCATTGTTTTCCCAACTTAGCACTCAGTATTTAAAATATCCTGGACCAGATATTGTTTGCCAAATACAACACAAAAATGTCTCATGTAAAATGCAGAGACTATTTTTCTTTTACTATTATCCATAATTTATAATGTTCATAAACCATGGAGTGGCACGCCCCTGCCCCCGGCAGGCCCAGGCCCCACTTTGGAACAGGCATGGTTTTCCAGCAATGGTTCAGGAGACCTGACAACTCTCTCTGCTCTTTCCTGACCTCAAAAATCTCACCCCTTTGAGGAGCAATCCCTCTGAAGATCCGGCACTGTCAGAAGGGCTAATGGTGGGGGTTTTGAGAAGTTTAATACATCCCAAGATTTCTTTGCAGCATGCAATGACATCCAACAAAATGCCTAGGGTGTCTTCTTTCAATTACTTCACAAAGCTAAAATAATATAAATAAGCTTGCTTTTTACTTACCGGTGTTGAACTTAGTTTATCATTTCAAGCTATTAATTGTTTCCTCATATTCTTCCACCCCTTTATTAACCAACATATCCCAACAGAAACCTTGTGTCATGGAGTAAATAGTGTTCAAGTCCTGAATTAATCAGGGACTCACACAACTTATATAAGCTGCCCAGCAAGATGAATTTACACATCTGCCTTTTCCCCTAATTATAATTCCAGAGGTTGAATGTCAACAGCATATGGGTATATCCTCATAGAGGCATGCAAACACACACATACAGGCGCACACACTGTACATTAATCTCTCTTGGCTTATCTGTTGCTGTCTTTAATTTGTATACTTCAAAATTGAGTGGTGAGGTCATTTATTAGACTGTTTCTGTGAGTTTTATGTAGTGATAAGAAAGCAGTAACATGCAATTTGTTTTTATAGAACTCACTTTTGTAAGTATGATCTAATATTTCCTTTCTTTAACTGAACAGCGAGGAAGAAGATCTTTCAGAGCTAACTAAGAGTTAACTGGCTACATTTCAACTGTCACCATTGTCTTACATCTACATAGAGAGCAGGAGAGAGCCAGAGAGGTGTAAGTACAGCAGGCCACTGGGAAGAAACATTTATAAGTAGAAATTTTTCCTCAGAAGCCTCAGAGCAAATCTTTCCAGTTTGTCTTGATTTTTTCTTTCCCTATTTTTTAAACACAACGTGTGGTGGAAAAGATTGTTATTATCCAAAGGACCTTACTTGCTGGCTCACTGCATCTCTGTTTATGAAATGCCATAACAAAAGTGAGCTCACGCTTGTGTGCTTCCAATGCGTGATGTTCCTGTGTGCCAGATGGGCACTTTCATGACTGTATGAGCGTGGATTATTTCATTTCCTACATCTGGGACTCCAAATGGCTGCACAGAATGCCACAGGAGAGAGGCACAGATCTTCAGCTGGGGAAACCTACCTTCACAGGGGAACCAGCTACATCAGAGGGGATGAGGCAGAGAAGCCCCAAGTGATATCTGAAAGTTCATATAAACCAGGGCCATAAGGGAAACCTTTAGAACCAGGAACAAGACAAAAATAAACAATAACTAATGCTGGATGTCAGCTGCAGAGAGGGGGGAGGGAAAATAAACCATAAGCAGTTTCTTGTCTGGCCACAGAAGATGTGTTTGGAATGCTGTTTTGTATTTCAGCTCAGAAACTCTACTGTGACCTTCAGATATCGCTGGGTATTACAAGTTCTACAGATAACCAGAGAGAAATATCCCAAGGAGAGCTGGCATATACCATGCCATCCTAGTTAATGTTGACTGCATATTGCTCACAGCCCATTCCAGAACTGTGACCAGGCAGCCTTGTAAAAACACTGCAGAATCCTACAGTAACAGTCAGGAATGCTACAGTTTGTCATAAACCTATTGCAGGATTTGGGATAATTACTTGTTTGTTTGTAGGATAAAAGGGTGCTTTCCTTTTTTTTTTTTTTTTTTAAGCCCAAAACAATGAGAGCAGATCCTCAGTATAGTGAGGACCTGGCTCACTACACTTCTGCAGTATATGTTGCATTTCAGAGCCAGCAAACAGGAGGAGATGGTAAGAAGAGATGGAATAGCCTGGTCCTGTATGTTTGATTGAATTAGCTGTAGCAGAAAAAAATATAGTTAAGCCAGTGGCTTCCTTAAGATGAAAGAGAGCAAGCCCCCAAAAGAGAACAAATGGGAAAAGTAATGAACAAAAGAAAGTAAGAGCTTGTGACACAAAGTAAGAAAAATAAACAGCAGTTGACTTAACTATTTTGCATAAGATATTTACAAACCACAGCATATTACTGTTTGCTTTATGCATTTTCACATCCTGCTCAGTTTAAAGCAGTAATTTTCTGCAAGGACAACAGAGGGAAAAAAAATGCTTTACACTGCTTATATTAATTACATTTTTTCATTACCCGTCATGTTTTCTACAGGCTTGTGTATTATTACTGTAAAATGTAATGAAACAGAAAAAGAAGAAAGAATGGACTTCTGGGAAATTTTCCAATTCTTGAAATGCAATGTTAATTGAGTGCTATTTTTAGGTCATCACAGATAGAGCTGAACCCATTGCCATCAGTGCACAGAATGGGGACAGCCCAGGTGCAACACAAACTGGGTGAGGGTATCAGTTTCTACTGGAGAAAAAGGGAGAGAAACTAAGTCCCCAGAGAGGTGGTTCTTGTCAGGTTTGGGGCATTTTCTATTTCTCAATGTAAAGTTCTCAAAGCAGAAATGAAAGGGAAGGGTGTGGAGCTGGCATGGGTCCAGGACCCACCATGACCATGGACACTCCTGAAGGAGACCCAGTGACTCCTATGACAGGAGGGCAGAGCAAATGAAAGGGAGAAGCTCTCTCTGGTTTGGTGGCTGACTTCCAGCTCTGGAAGGGAGGGCACTCTGAAAGTCAACATAAAATAAAGTCCCCCAAAAGGTATCAGAAATGTGATCCCTTTAATTTATAGATCTCCTAAAAGGCTGCCAAAAATCAATTATTTTAATTTGTATATAGTGCAGCCATGGACTGATTCAAGTTCTTTTGAAGTATTTTTAAACAGCCATTGCACAAAGCCATCCTCTTTCCCATATGCAAAAAAAATGAATTGAAAACCACAATTTCTCACAGTTGCTTTGATCGCGAGAAGAGACACACAGGACTCTGCAGGCAAATCTGAGGCCCCCCGCTAAATCCTTTAACTGGGTACCTTTACTGTTAGTCCCAAGAATCAGTGCAGCTCTGCTGCTCCTGTATTACTTGCCTTCTCTCCCAAAGAGTGCAGGGAAGGTGTTTGAGCCCATAACAGCTTCTGAAGACCAGAGGAAATAGTTATTGGTACTAGTGGGTGGGTGGAGGTTCCCTTTGAAACAGAAGTGGAAAATCTTTGGTGTGCACTTATCAAGGCCAAAATGAAAGAGGAGGGAGCATCCTGCATGGGGGAAGCCAATATTATCTCCACAAAGCTGTTCATTTTCTGTATTGCACAGTGCTACTATAAAAGCAAGAGTCTAATACAAACATTTTAGCAGCCATTCTAAATCACCATATAACATGTTTTGGAACAACTGAGATTAACCCAAACAGTTTTCTACCCACTTTGGCCCCATGCAAGTAACAATCTCAAAAAGCAGTCACGACCAGATGGTAGAATTACCAAGATGGCACATCCAGTTCTTCTGTTTGTTTCCGTGCTACTGGAGAGTTGGTAGCCCGTCTGTAGGTATAAGGGAGACCTCTCCACCCATATTGGCCCAGGTCATCAAAGGCAATTTGGGCAGGATCCTAAACAAAGACACTTAAGCACTCAAATTCCTGAGATGATCTGGTCCCTTTTACCTTGGAACAAATAGCTTGCATTCTGGCCTTTTCTTTATTCAGTACAAGTTTCTTTGCTTTTCTGTGGTTCTTAGTCACTTGAGGGTCCAGGCTTATCCTTTTTCCAATCTCAGTTTAAGAATCCCGAATATGCCCAAGGGCCCCATGAAATAGCAGGCATCAGTGCTCCCCTGGGCAAGGCAGCTTGGCTCTCCTTGACCTATGCAGTAGCATGGACCTCAGCTATCCATCATGAACTTGTCTTCACTTCTTGACTATCTTCAGATCTCTGCCCTGCCCTTAAGTCACATAAACTGTGACTTACCAAAATACCACCTCAGTGCATTCCAGATGTGTCTCCCCACCCATTCCCCGGCAGATTTGACACTGGTATAGAAGTGTTACAGATTTGCCTGGCAAGGCTTAGATGGATAAAAAAACAAAGCAAAGCAAAACACAAACTGAAGAGTTAGTTTGCTCTCCAAACATCTCTAGTGCTAAGATAGAAGTGATAAATCATAAATATAAGCCAACATGATTTTCTCTTATCTGACACATTGAATTAAGACTGTTGCGCTCAAACACTTACAGCAAAATTGACTAACACTTCCTTTTAGGAATGCTGCATCAAAGCTATTAACTTTTATAGTCAGAGACCATTTAAAGCCAAAGCAAGGCATGTGCATTAGCACACACTGCCACGCACCTGCACACAAGGCGTATGAACTGTGATACTCTATTTGCAAATCAAGAAAGAAATCCTGCTCCTTTTGACTATGCTTGTCCTACCTCCAGCAGTGGTGCCAGCATTTGGACTTCAGTTAGCCCAGCCAAGTGGCCCCAGCTTGTTGCAGTCTCACCATGGGCCTTAGCTCATTATTGGCTTGTCGGCACTTCATCAAGACCAATCTCGAGCCTGACAGCTAACCCCATACTTTTGTATCTCACCATGACACACTCCTTTTTGTATTGAGATTAGAGTTATTTCCCTTTGCTAGGAATATTGATCTGGATCCACAGCCCTCCAATCGAGAGTCACAACATTTTTCCACCAAGGACCCAGTTTTGTTCTTTCACATGGATTCAGTTTTCCTCAGCGCCCCAAGTTGTTCTTGTAAGCAGCAGCCTAGAAATAGCAGGGGTCCTTTGCAGACCAGAGCAATTACATTTTTTGTAGTGGGATGACAGGAGCAAGTGGTGGAGGCTATGCAAGAAGCAAAGGGAGCCATGAAACCATAAAGTCTCCTGGAGCATGGACAGTCTGACCCAAGCCAGCTGGATCCCACTACATCACCCCTAGGGGAATGCCCCCCATGTAAGCCAGGCCCTTCAATGCTCAAGGTACCGAGGAAAGGGCAGTAAATTAGTTTATTCCAAGTCAAACCCACTGCGTAAATCAGGAAGTCAGTATTCAAATGGCAATTCAGACTTAAGATAATGTCCTAAGATACATGTAGCCACTGATTTCCATGGGAATTTTGCCATGGCTTTCACCAGGACTAGGATTTAATCTCTGGGAGTTTTCATTTTTCCACTTGATTAGCTGGCACCTGTCCTCTATTGAAAGACGGTCCCAGTGCACCTAAAGAATTGCAGTAATAAGCTGGTCAAGGAGGCTTTGTAGGATGGACCCATGGAGACTGCAGTCATTTGACTGGATCAATAGGTGGGATTTCATCAGAGAGAGGGGATTCAAATGTCACTTTGAAAATTTCACTTCAATGCGTTCATTTTCTGTTTCGGCTGTTGGGAATGGCCTGTAGATTTAAAACTCTGACTCAGAGCAGGAGACATGAGGATCCATTAATTCTTACGAAAAAAAAAAGCCATTCCAGGCCATAGCCCTAACATAAATGAATTTGGCATGTTCGGGAGTGGACCATCACTTCCATGATGAAATCAATGGATATAATCTAAGCTTTGGTCAGATGAGGCCTCAAGCTTGCAGACCATGCACCAAATGTTTATTAGTGTTTAGAAGGTTAGATAGGTACTGACTGCAGCCCAGTGCTTTCAAAGAGTTTAGTTGTCTTGATCTGAGGAAGTAACAGGCAACTGTGCTTAACAGTGTTTCAAGCTTTGGGATTTTCAAAAGCCCATGTGTTCCCAACTCCCAATGGCAACAAGGAGCCTGGAAGCTTTAAAAACCTGAAGTAGGCAGAGATCTATATCCAGAGGTGCTCAAATATCTGTGGAAATCTGCCTCTAATTTATCCAGCAGCCCCATCCTTCCGGGTCGCATTTGGAACCACGAGCGCTTTACACAACACTGCGCAGACTCTGCTCCTTTGCATAGCTGTGGGCAAAAAAGGAAGGAGAACGTATTATGGACCTCAGCTGACAGGAAAATGCCATAAGCAATGGTGATGTGCTAGCCAGGATGTTTGAAGTTGCCATTGTATACATCAGATGCAGAACCCAATCAAGCCGGGGTAATTACATTTTCTGATTTAAAGGTTTTGTGGATGCAAAGCTTCCCACCCTGCTTCCCAGCCTCTGTGTGTCCCCTGTCGAGGATCTGCAGTGCTGCAGGTGAAGAAGCCCTACTAGGCAACATGGCCTGCATGCATGGGCTCAAAGGCTTTGACTGCTATAGTGTTGACACCCAACTCACATTACACCCAGGAGGAGCCAGATGCCAAACTGGGTGTCCATGCTCACACATGAGCCTTTGAAAGAGAAAATGTAAGTGGGCCAGCTCCTGAATACTTTTGTAGATGTGCCAGCATGTGACCTGTGTGGTCCCCTTGCAGTCCTACCCAGGCTAGATTTGAGAGGAGGCAGTGTTCTCACCCAAGAGGATGGACATTTGTGATCTAACCGATTAACTCCATATTATCCAGGAGGGTGCTCACAGCCAGACAGTGAATGCTTCTACAGAACAAATCACAGAATGACCTGTGCTGCACACACATGGTGCTGCCTCTGACCCTGCACTCCTGCCAGCCCGGGGAGAAGAGTGGGCTTTGGAGTCATCAGCTCTGGGCATCAGGGATTTTGAAGTAATACTAGAAGAAGGTGGCTAATTCTCCAGTCTGTTTTACTGCTTGTATGCCAGTGAAACACTGTTGAAGTCAGTGGAGTTGCACTGCCAGAAAACCCAAAACAACAGAGCAAGTATCCAGCTCAATATATTTAATGTTGATAAAGTTAATAATGTCAACAGAGTCCAGAGCAGCAGGGAGGACTGACCCCTGGCCTCCCTGATTTGCCTCAGTAGATCTCACCCTAACCCTATTATTTTCCTCAAGTTTTTTTACCTTGTAATCTTCCTGGGTGTCATCAGAATAAACTTCACCTCCCAGGTAACTCCTCAAACCCAATCATATCCCTGGTTAAATATTGGGATTGGGATAAAGAATACCATGCTAAAAGGTATCCTTTGAAATGGGGCACTGTGCATAAAAAGGCCTGCCGGGTTCCTGTCAGAAGGGTTAGCTGAAGACTGAGGGACTGGAAACACTGACTGCAGCCAATTTCTTTTTTTCTATTTATTAATCCACTTTGTCCAAACAATATGAACATTTGGCGCATTTAGCTCTAAATATGTCAAATGCTCCTTTAGGAAAGAACTTCTAAAACCTAAAAATCATCTCTTAAGATCACATTCATTGCCTGAGCTCGAAATTATTCTTCTCTACACAAATAAACACACACACTCGCACACTTTGTCTGCACTGCGGGAACTGTCCTGGGATAGCACTGTGCTGTCCGTGGAGCCCTGCTAAAAAGCCTGGCTTTCTCATACTGAAAGAGTGCTGCAAATATTAACACATTGTTGACAGGGGGTTGGGGGGCAAGAATGATTATCTCAGTATGTAACAAATCTAAAAATAAATTGGCTTCATTTTCACCTATTGCAGACCAATGGGGGTAAAACAACTTTAATTAGTGTAACAGGACAATAGGAATGAAATTGGCTTGGTCACAAGATTTTTGCAGGATGACACTGATGGTATTACTATCCAACTTCAAAGATTTGGAAAGATGTGGCTGCTAACACTGGAGAATAGAAACCTGGTTTTCATCAACTAGGCTGGCCTGACAAATTAAGTCTGTGGAGTCATTAGATTAAGATAAGAGCTTATCTCCTAGACTGACATTTATTCAGAGGTTTTTATGCTGCTCAGCTAGTAATTAGTGCAGTTGAATTTTTAACACTGCTTTGTCCAGTCATTTGACAAATTCGAAATATATACAGTTTTGATTAAAGAAATAACTGAAGTCCAAGCATACAAAATTATTAACTTGGAAAGGTTTTAATTTCTGGAAGAGTTGAGATGATGCTAAAAATCTTCAAGCAGGTCAGAAGTGCTTCTGCTGTTGACTCATTTCCATACGCAGATTGAGAGGCTCCTTAAACTAAATTTTTAGGCACTAAGCAGCAGATATCTGTAGCAAAACTGTAATTTCTTTCATGCCCATCCATTTTGTAATTCTGCTGCTTTACAGGGCAGGAATATGGTGAAGGCTGCACTCCTGCTCATTAACGCTTGTCTGCCTCCTTCGGCACTCAGGTTGGGATTTTGGGGCGGCAGAGTTTCAAAAGGATTATTCTCTCATATGGCTGATTTCATGGGATAAGGTTTATTTTTCCTGTCCTAATTTTCTTGTAATAACAGATGGATTGTTCCACAGTAAACCAATGCATTACTTTTGGACATGTTTTAACATTGCTTTAGACTAACAAATCTCACTTTTTTTTAAACAGTTCATTTTGGGTAACTGAAGATCAGAATTGGATTAATAATCAGTGATTAAATGGATGAGTGTTTGTTTATGAACTTTGACAGGTTTGTTACAGCTACATCTTGTTATTGCTGTTGCAGCGTTTGTTTTGTCCGAAGTGCAGCCATCTCAGCATCTATGGTTGTTACCTTTAGAAATACCCAGGCAAGGGGAGTTCATAATTGTAAATTATAGTTCATCCAACTACTTTTTCCCTATAATTACTAGCTTTCAAAAAAAAAAAAAAAAAAAAAAAAAGGAAAGCATGGACTGTGGAAAGACCCAGATGATGTCAGACTGCCTGTTTGGAAAATAGACTGTCCTTTACATTTTACACCTTACTGCCATGACCCTGAAATCCATGGACTCACAGGCCCAGAGCAGTTGGTTGCAGAGGGCAACTGGTGTTGCCGTTCGCCTGCACTCCTGAGCCTGAAGCAGCAGTGGTGGAGCAGGTCATGGGCTCTCAGCCCAACTGGGACCAGGATCTACATGCTGGCTTTTCATGTCCACTTCTGTGGGTTTGGGTTTTCCTGGCATTTATATGACCACAAAGCATGAGAGGTGTTAAGCACCTGGCAAGCACAACAGCTCTTCCGTGATGCCATGGGTGGGAAGGGAGGCACGAGGCAGGAAGTGATTTCAGAGCTTTGCATAGCCAGGAGTGAAACCCCACTGCCCTCCATTTTCTGAGCCAGACCCCCAACCTAGACCTGCCCTGACTCCTGTCTTGAGGCAGATGCTTTCAGTTCTCTGTGATGGTAAGACCCCCTGATACTTCCCACTGGAAGTGTGAAACCCTATATAGTAAATTTAAGCTCCAAGACAATCACTGCCACTGGGCACCCCACCATCCCTGGTCTGCAGGCAAGACCTCCTCAGCTTATGGTCAAGAGCACCTAGATGTGGAGACGGAGACAATATATGTTGCAATGCTCATAAAATGGCCTGGAAAGAAATTTGCGTCAAGCTGAACCACTTGCATCAACCCCCCAAACTTCAAGTACTGTTGGGCTTACCCTCTAAATTTTAGCTATTAATGCTGCCTTTGCTGTCAACCAAGTCAAAAATACCACATAACTCTCAAGGTATAACTCACTTCCTGGCTGGGATGGCTCAGCAGAGAGAAGTGAAACCCGTTCCTGGACCTTGGGTAAGTGTGAGGGGAAGACCCAATTCCTGATGTCTCTAGGGAGGAGCATGGCCTGAACAGAGGGAGGGGGGAGGATTTAAATTCAAGCTCCCCAGGATTTGTGGCAGCAGCGTCCCTATTTTCCTGGGTTTGTTTACTTTCCCGTGTTGTGCATTGCTATGTCATCCATTGCTACAGAAGCTGGATTGTGTCAGCACTACCCAGGCAAGCTTCAGTCTGTTAGGCTGTTAGATAAAAGGGGAAAAGTTGCCATCACCCCCACACACACATGCAGACACAAAACCAAAGAAAGCCCACACCTTTGGGACAAAACCCCAGCTAATATGAAACTATTAACATCTCCTTTTGATAGGCTGTGAAGATAACAGCATACAGGTGTCTTGATGTTGTCTGCCACAGCTGTCCATTAACAGTGCTGGCTCATGGGGCAGTTTCCTGGCCCCAGAGCCATTTCTGACACCTCCTAGGCTGCCACCAATCTGTGGGGTTTTGT
Organism: Haliaeetus leucocephalus; assembly: GCF_000737465.1. NCBI lineage: Eukaryota > Metazoa > Chordata > Aves > Accipitriformes > Accipitridae > Haliaeetus > Haliaeetus leucocephalus. Next base: position 14,840,737 of record NW_010973284.1, on the reverse strand, counting down.
TTTACAGACGGCCATCCTCCTGTACTTCCATGAGAGATACCATTGACCTGCACCTTTGCCTTGGGTCAACAATTTAAAGACAACTGCTGCTTGATGGTGCACACAAAATGAATTATTAGTCTTGGTTCTGGCCTAAGTGTCTGGAGACTGAGACCTTCGCTGGCCCCACACAGAAGGCCACAGACTGACAGAAGCACTAGGAAAAGAGAAGTCCCAACAGGTCAAGGGAAGGGGCATTGCAGACTAATAAACTCCGTTACTACAAGGAGAACTTTGTTCAACTTCTGATGCCAGAAAGCACAGCCTGGACTGGCAGGTAAATCTCCCTGAAGATAGCGGAAATAGAGGTTAGAGCACCATATTTATCTCAGGCTACTTAGTAAATAGTGAGATACTGCAAAAAGAGAATTGGAAATTTAGCAGCAGGAAGGTGTCATTGAATGGCAATAACAGTACAACCATGCTTTACTCTGCCTTCCATTTGCAGCGTCCCACTCTCAGGTGGATGATTGCTCTTCAGCATTTGGCCGAGGTCACACAGGTGACAGAATTTTTTCTCAAGTTTCTAGTGTTCCTAAGCAATTTTTAAAATGAGAGAAAAGGGCAATAACTTTTTTTAACTGGCAAATATGTTTTCAGTGTCACCAGAAAATGCTGCCTGTCAACTTAGACATTACTCTCATTTTGTTTTCATAGCTTTTGGCTTCTAAGTTTGGTACAAAAGGTATTCATGTCCAAGAAAAAAAATATACTTGCCCTTTTTAACTGGATTCCATAGGCTGAAATTTATCCATGGTAAATGTTTCACAGTACAGTAAATTATACAGCAGGTTCCACACAAACATCCTTTACTCTCTGAAATGAAGGTGAGCACTTTTAGTAGCACAAGTACATGGTGTAGCCATCCAGCTGTTTGTGTTTCCCCCAGGCATTCAACACTTCTCACAAATAACTACACTTTGCACTTCTATAACACACATCCTGTGACCCCATAGGGCAACTGCAAAGGTGGGGTAAACGCCTCTATTTCTATTTTATAGGTACTTAGCACTTCTGAAATGCAAGCTCAAGGCAGGTTGTGTTGAACATCTAAGCTTGGAGAAGTCTTTCTGGAAAGCTGACGGAAATTATTTGCTCAAATATTAGTAGTAAATCAAGTGGTCGGCAGTCAATGTGACTGTTGGAAGGTGGGTTCCCTCGCAACATGTGAAATTCCCTCTCCAATAGCCCAAGCTTCTCCCCATTTTGTTTTTCTGTTGTACAGTATTCATTAAACCCTTTGCCATGACATGCCATTGCCAGTGTGCCAAATCCTGAGCAAATCACATCCTCTGTTCTTCTGTAGCAGATTTGTGAGATAATCTATTATAGATTAATCATTTCAGTCTTATGGTGCAATGTCAAAAATAAATTGGGGTTATGAAGCTGGAGGGGAGCCACTTGGGGGTGGTGTATTCTCATTGACACTCCTTATTTGACTTTGAAAACAGTGTCATGATGAGATTTTCGAAGCTGATTGTTAGCCCATGGAATCCAAATCACAAGGTAAAAATGCTGTGGACTAAGTTTTCATCTCCACAAATATCAGCTCAATGTTGAACTGTAGATGATTTTGGGGCTATTTCCTTCCCTCTCCTCACAACATGAAATGCATCTGGGCTGATCCATTACATCTCTTTAGAATAATAGATGGCAGAAGAATAAATAGAATAAAATAAAAGTCAACGCCTTTTAAGGACTGAATATCTGCTGGAGATGGAGGTATCCAACCCAGGAAAATAATACAGGCCAGGAATACAGCCAAATATATTGTATGAATATATTCATTTGCATAATTTTAAAGATTCTCTAACATTTTATAAGCTCCCAAATGTCACACAGTGAATAATTTGCCTAGTACTGTAGTCCTTGTTACACTCCCAACTGAATCACAGCAGGTCCTTGGTGTCTCTAAACCAGAGCAAGGGTTAGTGGATACGGAGATGCTGTTCTCCCCGTTAGCTCCCTAGTCTCTTCTGCAAGACAGGAAGATCCACAATCCTCTCTGAATTGAGTATGAACTGAGAAATGAGACATTTAGTTCCACCTGTGCTGCCATGTACCATCCACCTGGACAGGTGGCTTTATCCTGCCATCAGTTACTGAATGCAAACCTACAGTGACTTCATGACATGCTTTACCTTCCTAAGGATGACAGAATATTGCAGGGAATAGAAGGAATGGAAAAGCACTATTTTCGTTTCAGATTCTTTTGCTTGGGTGCAAAGTAAATCAAGCCAGACTCCATGCTGAGTGATATATCATATAAACCTTCAATGTGATATGTATCCAACGATTTGTTTTTCACTACGGTAGCTTTTCACAATCCATAAGTCAGATGGAATGTAGAGAGATTTCCTAGCTTGAAATGCAAAGCGATTTTTTTTAAGATATGCTGGGGATTTTTTCCATACCAAGAACAGTTGCTGGAGAATACAGCTGCAAACATGTGCCAGAGCATATTCACTAATGATTTACTCAAAAGATATGATGGTAACTAGAGTCCCTTACAGAGTTCTTCTTAGCAATTAATGCATTAGAAGTGTGTGTTCAAGCAACATTAAGACTGTAGCAATAAAATAACCAACAGAAGAAAATGACTAGCATAGTGCAATTCTGAACTGGTTTGAACTGATCCGTCTTCCACTCATGACCTATCTTTTGTATTCAATGGGTAATTATGTGTCATATGCAGCATCATGAGCTAAAAAAGCTTGATGCGTGAGGTGTGTGACCCTAGTCAGAAAAACAGACAGATAAATGGATAGCATGTCAAAAAGAAAATTTGCCTTTAAAATAGCATTAGAACATTGATTTGATCGACAGATCATAACAGTATGTTACTTAAAAAGTGATGGGCAGAAAGCTTTAAAATGCTTGCTAATTGTGCCTGAGAAGGAATTTTCTCTCCTTGCTTTCCCAATGAAGGCGGCCCTATCCCACCAGCAATGTTTGCTCAGCCTCTCAAAGGCCGATTCCTGCGGAGCTGTGAACATTCATTTCCCTCAGGAACAAGGATAAGAACCAAGTTTACCCTCAGTACCAATCTGGCATGGGTCAAAGGATGAGCTGAATGACCAATCTGGCACCCAAACTTGTATCACTGGATGTCAAAATAATGAACGTCACTAGGGCCAGCCTAGGGAAAATGAAAAGTCAGAATTAATGTATCCTGGGGGACTTGTTGTGAATTGATATTTAGGGACTCAACATGCTGCCCTGGGGACCTCTTTCCACATCTTATATACCAGAAAACTCACACTATGTTTATGTGCATGGACTTTCAGGGGGTTTGGGGCACTTGGGGGCCTCACATATATTGTGCATGCTGGTTTAGGTCATTTACAGTTGTACCTACTGAGTACAACTTGCATGTAAGATATAAGTAAGTGGTGGTGGAAGTCTGATTCATTGGCACTTAGCCCGGGTGTAAATACCTCATGCGTTGGGAAGCACCAAATCAAGTCAGTGGTGAGGTGTGCTGTTTTCCTGAGATACAAACCTGGGTTGATCAGCCAGCTGAAATCACCTCAGATCACTCCAGCTTTTAATTCACTAACCTGAAAGGTTTCCAAGCGGCTTGTCCTTACACAGTAGCTCTGCCTGTTCACTAATGGCCTGGTCCTGCACAAAACAGCTGATGGGCTACCTAAAGGCACCATGTCTCCTGAAACTGTCCCAAGTCAGTCACATGAGACGTGGCTTTAGTGTGTGCAGGTGAGGCCCTGGGTTGCACTTTCCAGGCCAGCACCCCATCAGAGGCCAAGCGGGGGGGGG